>NC_090809.1:31615133-32848883 GCF_036512215.1 Solanum lycopersicum
CTCAATCTGTGGTTAAATTAAAGAATGTGAATTAGAATGAACGTTTGAGAGAATAGCTTGTGAAGGTGTTGTGTCACTATCCAAGAATACCCCCTAGTGTGACATTGCATACAAAACTCCAAAAAGCCTCATACAAGCCTCGTAGCATATCATAACATATAAACATAGGGAAAATGCGGAAATTTAAAATTTTTCTTTACAATCGATGTCTTTTATATAAAAAAGATGGAGTCAATAACACTATATCTCAAATCATATATAACACTTAAATACAATCTTAGGGACACGTCCCTTACAAAAGTCTAATAACATAGAATAATGACTTAAAGGACATAATGGTCAAGCCCTCGAATACTATGAGGACTCACCAATCTTCTTCTTCTTGATCTACTATAGTCCTAACCACGAGGGTGAATCCGATATCTTTAAACCCTACACTTATAGAAAATGTAGAAATATTGGTTAGCATAAAAATGTACTAAGTATGGAAGTCATTCATAAAATCCTTAAGACATGTAAGAGGGGAAGTTTTAGTTGAAATCATGCTATATGCCAATTTTGAATACCATCTTTGAAATAGTTGGAGAGTGTAGCTCAAAATACAAATCATGTAGAATTTATCACAGCATAAAGGATATCATCATAGTCACAGGCATAGTCTCCAGAATAAGCATAATGCATACCGCAATCTTCACAAGACATAGTTCACACACATAGTTAATTACCAAGATCGTATCATTATAATAGAATCATCAAATAAGTAACCCTAGGTCATACCTGTGCAATGCGTAGATAGGATCCCATATTTCTACCTATACTAAGTATCACTTTTAGGCCACCATAATCATGCAAAATATACCTTGACCCTATCTATAGTCAACACTCATAGACAAGGAGACATTCATGTTCATAGATTGTAAGAAGTAAAGTAACTTTTAGGTATGATACATATCATGCACACATAAATTCACATATCGTCATAGCATAAGAAAACCACACCATAACCTCTTTATAAGTCAACTTGTGCAATGTATAAGTGGAGTCGCATACTCCATCTCACACTAAGTAACGATCATCAAGAATTCATAAGTATAGTTCATGTTCATAATTCATATAAAGCATTCATTAACTAATAGTCATCATGTCATAAGAAAACATATCATGCCCACTCTCAAATCTTGCTTGTGCAAATCATGAATGAAATTTGATACCTCCATTCACACTAAGTAGAACCTCTTGAGGAACCACAATACATAAATCATGTTCTTCTTTATATTTCATGTTTATTTTTCATGTCACAGTTCATATTTTTGTTTTTCTCATGTAGGCAAATAGCCTTAACCGATATAGACCATGTGAGCTACATAGAATCTAATGTCATACCCCACACCGAAAAGAGGTACCCTACTTGCCTAAGGTAGAAATAACATGTTTAGCTTTTAGGTTGATACACTAGATAAAGAGATATGTGGTCACATAGTTATGTGATAAGGAGATTGATACTAGAAACCCGAACTGACTGATGTAAAAGGTTTCCATCAAGTGAGAAACTGTTTTGGGAACCCAGACTGACTAAAGTAATAGGAACCATTAGGAAGCCAGACTAACTATTGTAAAAGTTTTCATCTCATTTTCATATCCACTCAGTGCTAAGTATAATTCCCTTTAAGTTTATGTTAAGTTTTTACTTAATTTCATGTTATGTCTTTACATAAGTTCATGTATATTAAAGGGTGAGTTAACACTCAATCAAACACAGGATCATGATATAGCTCATAGATTCATTATGTGAGAAAAACCTTTCAACATTAGAATCATTAATATGTGAGTGAACTTTTAACATTATGTTCATAGTATTAATGATATGGTCTTTCCATCAATACAACAACAGTATCATAGTCCTAGACATTCCATGCATAGTCATGTGTAAAGGTATGGTAGAAGGATATTTCAACGATACCACAATTACACAATAGTCATAAGATATTAAATTTCTAGGTGAATTGCAAGATTATACACAATTTTCATCAACATGTACAAACTCTCATAACTTGCGCTTCAAGGTATCTAAATCAAACTCAACCCAAACATCTAGAATTACTACATTAGATAAGGGGAATAACATGATTCAATAACTCAATCAACACCTTAGTCACATAATAGTCATGTTCATAAATGGGGTGTGTTTTGTCCTTTCAATGACACAACAACAACATTATCATGATAGACATTATACTCTCAAAGTATTCATAAAAACATGCACATAATATCATAATCATGCAGACCCCTAATATCTTGCATTCAAGGATCATAGATCATGCTTAATCAACACATATAGAATTCACTACATTAGACATGGATAAAATCATAACTCAAGTAAATCATTCATCATATGCATAAACTCATGTACTCATATTAAAGTTCATGTGGGTGAAGTCCTTTCACAATCATGCCATAAACAACTAAACATACATAATAGGTTCTTAAAGCCGTGACATCCTTAGCTTATTCACTTTAGCTTTTACCCTTAAAGCCCTAGGAGTCATCTTCATGTTACTATCCTTACTTTAAAGCAATGCTTCACATGATCATCATGTACACCTAATCTATCCACTTGCCACATTCTTGATCAACTATAGTCATATAGTATTGTATAAACTCAATCTCAATACTATTAAAACAAAATCCATCATATAAGCCCTAATTTAATCAATTCATGTCTAGAAGCATTACTTTTAAGCAATTAATATCTAGTAATTCTTAAAGAATTTCATCAATCTTTGATGGTGACATCTAAACCCTCGATTTTCCCATCTCATGACATAACACTAGACTATATCAATTTCACCATAAAATCTTAGGTTAATCAAGGATACATCTATGATCAAACTAAAATCATGTAATTACACCATGAACAACAATTATTCACTTAATTGGGACAATATACGACTATACCCATATCATGAAGTCAATTTAGTAAAGTAGGGGATTCATGGGTTCATTGGGGATTTCAAAATAAATCAATAATAATCAACCTTTAAAACCGTTTTGAAAGAGAACCCATGACTTATATTGAAACCCTAACTTTTGAAGAAAATTGAAAGCTTTAAAATCAAGTTTTGAAGGGACTCTATGGGTGAAAGCTACCCAAAGATTAAAATGCACCAGAACTTATGAAGATTTCCTCACGAAATCAAAGGGAAAAAACTGCTCCTTGAAACCTAATATTGACGTTTTCTTTTTGTTCTTCCATGGAGTCTTAGGGAGAAAATTAATGGAGAGGGGAGTTGGGCTATTTTTTGAATCTAAAATAACGATTTGGAAACTACTTAGTCAAAGGTTCATTAATATATATACATTATATATATATGTGTGTGTGTGTGTGTGTATGTGTGTGTGTGTGTGTGTGTGTGTGTATACAAACAGACACATGCTTAACCCATAGCTAATTTGGAATTAACCCCCAAAGTCCCAACTTAAACATTTTTTTACCACAAGCAGACCCTACCCACGAGACAATGACGCACGTACCATAGGTGAGTCTATGGGGCGTGCTGCACACTTGTTGGTGATGGTCTCCAGCACCTCAAACCAGGCCTGACCCACGATCCCTTTCTACAGGACGTGGGTCCATCTACAAGGCATGCTCCCAACCGTAGGTGGCCCTTTTTTAGCAGATTTGGGGATTATTTTGGGGTCCTCCTCAAGTACCCTTTGGTAGTCTTTGGGGGGCCGTAACTTGACATCCTAACCCTAAAATCCTCATACTACATTTGAAATCATTTTACAAAATAAAAATCAAATTCAAACATTCTCACGTATGCCTCAAGTTTCACCTACTAGTTTTCCTAAATATTACATGTTGGAAACTGAAAAAGTTTGTTTTTTTGTTTGATATGTGTTTCGGCCAAAAAATAATTTCTTTCAATACTTTACTTTATTACTTTGATTTGAGAGCGATAATTAACTTTTTTTGAAAGACTATTCCAAAATACATTAGTATAGATTTGTGATGAAAAATAAAAATAAAGCAATAGTGTGAAGAAGAAGAAGAAGAAGAAGAAGAAGAAGGAGGAGGAGGAGGAAGAGGAGGAGGAGGAGGAGGAGGATGAGGAGGAGGAAGAAGAGGAGGAGGAGGAGGAGGAAGAAGAAGAAGAAGAAGAAGAAGAAGAAGAAGAAGCAGAACAAGAAGAAGAAGAGGAAGAGGGACACAGACAGGAACAGGAAGAGGATGGAGAAGAATAAAAGGAAGAAGAGGAAGACAATGAAGAGGAATAAAAATAAGAGGAAGTGGATGACGAGGAAAAGGAGGAGAAGGATCAAAAAGAAGAAGAGGAGTAGGATGAGTACGGGGAATAAGAAGAGGAGGAGGAGGATGAAGATGAAAAATGATGATGATGATGATGATGATGATGAAGAAGAAGAAG
Organism: Solanum lycopersicum; assembly: GCF_036512215.1. Classification (NCBI taxonomy): domain Eukaryota; kingdom Viridiplantae; phylum Streptophyta; class Magnoliopsida; order Solanales; family Solanaceae; genus Solanum; species Solanum lycopersicum. The sequence goes on from NC_090809.1 coordinate 31,619,561, forward strand.
AAGAAGAAGAAGATAAGAAGAAGATGCACTTTCTTGACCAATTCAACATTGAGGGTTTAAGTATTATTTTTTAAAATAGTTCAAAGGGGTGATAGGACCCTGTGAATCTTAAGTATGTAATTGAAAATTGGGTAGTAGTTTGGGGGCATTTGACCATTTTTTGCTTGATTTTTCTAAGAAATTTGTCTTATGGTTGGAGAGAGGAGAACGAGGAGTTAAAACGTGGAGATCTGATAGTTTAGGAAAAGAAAATTACCTTCTTTAGAATTTTGAAAAAACATTTTAATATTTTCCTAGTGGCATAAGGAAAAGAAAATTATTATTTTTTTAGGGTTTTTTATCAGCCAAAACGGAACTGTATTGCATCATTTAGTAATATGATCATAACTCCCAACTTCAAACTCAAAATAACGCAAAATTGATGGCATTGAAAAGTAGATTAATAAGGTTTACTTTGATAGGATATAGTTTACCTAAATCTTGATATTATAAAAGATATAGACATTTGAAGTTTACCGAAGTAAAATCTTATATGTTAACGCAACTGATAAGGAAACTTTCAACTCAACTTTGTGTTAGAAGATTATTATTACCTTAATGTATCTCTAAATCCTCCCACACGAAATAATTAACTTTAGCTCATTTTCACAATTAAGAATCATCCAATACAACCGTATACAAATATGACGAATTGTTTGGATCTCAGCTTAGATATTTTGGGGTATTACATTCTTCTTTCAATAATCATTTGTAATTGTATGTAGAAAATCTCATGGGTACAAGAATTATCATGAAATTGAAATACTTTATGAAGAGCTTTTGGAGTTTCAGAAAGATTTAAGATTAATTTAAGAATGTGGAGTTTTGTCCTAAACCATGATTTATTCGTGAGGGACTCGTTGAACTCAACAAAAATTAGTTCATGGTGAAGAAAATGGTCTATCCAAACATATAGATAAATTTATATACCTTAAACATTCAAATTATTTTAATGAATAATCCTTACTTGAAGATGAATAATCAAGAAACATTTTCTTGAGATTCTTTAATTATCTTCTCGAAACCCCTAAAGGATCAAGGAATAAGGTTTTCATCAATGGTTCATTAACAGATAGAGGAATTTGAGTAGGAAATCTTAATATCCATGCAGAATGACCTACCCTGACAAAGCAGTTGGAGAGGAGGAGAGAATACCACTTCTAAGGCTTGAAAGAATGACCAAAAGTGAGATACATTAGACTATAAGTTGCTGGAACGAATTCCCTTTTTCCAACCGCCATTTGACCAGTGAAACTCATATCCCAAATTATTGAACTCTAGTAAAATGCATGTTCAAAATAGAAAATTTGTTACTGTTTCTTCAGCCATTAGTATATCAGTGTTTAACTGGTTCAAAATTGCTCAAAGCCAGTGAAATGCCTAACCAAAATAGAATGTCTTACTAAACTAAAATGATTATAACTGTTGATTCAGATCTCTATTTGATGAGAGGTAGGTGGCATTGGAGAGGAGACTTATCGACCTTTACTTTGATAGGGGTTAGGCCACCTAACTATTTACTTTTTAAGAGATATGGTTATTCAAAGTTGATCCTCATATGAATTTATGTCAAAACTCAATTAATAGAAAAGCTTTGAACTTGTTGACAATTTCCTTATGAACTTAAACTACACATGTTACACTTCTCACACTTAGGAGTGAACCTTAACATATATGAACAACTAATATATCCCCCAACCCAACTTGATGCAATTACAACCAATGGTTCAAATTAAATCATTAGACTAGAATTGAGAGGTGTACTACAAATTAGGTATCTAATTAGATAGATAGAGAGTGCGGAAAAATCTAAACCAAATACATGAAGTTTTAAATTCATCATACTAATTCATCAAACTGAAAACTTTGAAAAGTAGCAAAAATTAATAAGAAATAATAGTTTCAATTTTTTGAAAAGAAAGACTTCAAAATGAAAACGATCTGCGACAGCCTGTAAGAAAGTATCTCACCCTCATATATGAAATAGAAATTCTATAAAAGGAGACTTGAAGGCGCCTCTAGATCACTATCTCCACTCAATGAAAGTGCAGGAGTAGCATTTGAACAAACATTATGCAACACCTTGAATATTTCTAACTAAGGCCCAAACTATTCTTCATTTGCGTGTAAGGTCGTATCTGGTGAATTTTTAAATTTTTCTTAGGTGTTAAGGTCAATTATTTAATGTGTAACTGGATTTGGAAATAAATTATTGTCACAAGAATCCCCTAGCACAAATTTGAGTTGAAATTTTCCTTGCCGATTAAATTTTGACATATGATTCTACTTAGGTCAACTTCAAACAATCGCATCTCTTAGAACATAATAAAAAGGTGTCCCATAACACATAACATTGAATATGTATGAGTCCTATTTTAAATACCACAAAGTTTTCCTTATTTTGAGTTCGGAGTAAGAAGTTATGATCATTTTACCAGAGACTACCATACCAAAGTTTTCTAAGTCAACAAACGATGATACTCTCTATGGGTAGTAGATTGAACTACGACCCCTACTATCAACTCATGCAAAAACTTCAAATTGATAAATTTGAATTCCAATTCCTATGAAACCATCTACAAGTCGTAGAATATTCTTCGGGTCATAGTTTAGACTCATAGAATGAAATTTTGAGGCCTTACAATTTAATATAAATCCTGCTCATTGTATCTATTCTCTGTAGAAACTTCTACAGGTTGTAGCTTTGACCAAATGATCTTTTGAGCCTTAAAATTGAATATGAATTTTATGAATTGAACTTTTGCTCCATAAAACTTATATGGCTCGTTGTTGGACCGTTAAATGAAATTTTTAGCCTTAAAATTTAGTAAGAATCTTATGTATTGGATCTACAATTTGTAGAAACTTCTATAGGTCATAGTTTCAACCCGTAGAATGAAACTATAAGATTTCAAATTCAATATGAATTCCACATATAGGATATATGCTTTGTAGATCAAACCAGGAACCATAGGTGGCCCCTTGAGAAGGTTTTCCATAGCTTTTTAGAGGGGTAGTTCACTCTTTTCCACCCCTTATAGGGCTATGCTATTGTTTTTCACCTAAATAAGGTTATAATAGTATTAATCGACCCTATTACTCTAATTAATGCTTACATGTTTTAGAGAAAGGATCCAAGAGGATAAAGGTACGGTTTTCAAGCGTTCTTCCAGTTTTGCCGAGAACTTTATTCTTCTAAATAGGTATGTAGGTCTAATAATAGTGATTGATTGAGTTCAAACTCACGCCCTACATCTAAATTCAGTCAATAAAATCTAAATCTAGTGTTATACCCTTAGTTTTGAGAGTTCTTGTGGTGAGTTATATTATTGATTTTGAGTTCTAAAATCTTGATTATCAGTTCTTATATATTATGCATTAAGATACTCGACTTGTTGTTCATGTTTATTCCTACATGAATCCAATTTACGAGTTTATTTGTGAATCTTTTGATCAAATATTTTTCCTTAAATTGATTTTGGGAAGTTAAAAAGTAAGTTCAGTAGTAAAGTTTAAGTATCATTTTTTTTGTAGAGTATAAGGGAACTAAATGATTTATGAATGTATATTTTTACATGGAGGAAGAGAAAACTAACTTCATAAAATTATACTCCATCCGTCCCAATTTATGTGCCAACATTTTATTGAGCACAGAGTTAAAGAAATAATGAAGACTTTGAAATGTTTACCAAATTACCCTTCAAAAAAGTAAAATCAATTTTCTTTCTTCTCATAAATATACTACTAGAGTACTATGCTTAAAAGTAAGTGGGATCAATAAGGGTAAAAGAGGAATTGTATCTTTAAATCTTACCATATAAGGAAATGTGACATCCTTTTTGGGACTGACCAAAAAGGAAATAGTGTCACATAAAATGGGACGGAGGAAGTAAGAGTTTTTCAGACATAGTTATTACAGAGTAGCTACCTCTTAAAGATTCCCTTTTGAGAACTTATCTCAACCTAGAAAGGCTATTTTTACTTGAGCATTTTTAAACATATTTTGGGGGTAGTATTTAAAAGCAATATGGGGAAGAGTTCAAATAACTCACATGTCCCATAAATGACATACATAGATAGGTTTGAATCGCAATGATTTTGAGTGATTCCTCATTTCCTTTCAGCAAACCATCATAGTCATCCATAACCCGACAAGGTATAGCACAATGCTAAAGGCATAGGTGAGATGTTCTATCATCAGGAGGCTCATAGTAATGGTTGTCAATCAGATAAGCTTCCTAGTAAACTAATGATTAATTTAATTTATTTTATGTTTATTATACTTTTACATGTAGTTCATCGAGTTACCGTATCTTTACCTGTGAGGTTTTAAATGATTTTATCATTGTTTATGCTTTGCATTCAGCTGAATATTATTTCGGTCTCTTCAGTTCATTCATTTTACTTGTTTATTTTACATATCTTATATTTCATATACTTATATCATTCATACTACATATCTTTATGATATTGGTAAAGTTGTTTAAGATCATCAATATATGCTTCATTGAGAGCTTTTAGTGAGTCATTTATGGATTCTGGGGGACTCCTTTGTCTTTCAATTTAGTAGATTTAAGGAGTTGTGGGCTTGTACAAACTTCCATGTTTAACTATGGAGGCTCCATATATAGACAATGTCAAGTATTCTTTCAGTATTTCCTTTCTGAACCATTTTTTGCAAACTATTATTGTTTTTAGATTATCTAAGATAGCTTAAGTTGAGATGTTTTAAGACTTAATATAGATTTTTTAAACCATATATCTACTTGATATAATCTTTCGCTAAGTAGTCCAACATGACAAGGGTTCTCTTAGGGACTAGCAATGGTTGTTGAGTGTTAGAAACATCTAGGGTGTAGACATATGTCATGACAAACTTGGTACCAGAGCGTAGAATTAAAGTGTCCTAGGGTTTCTAAGAAATTTTATCTAATAGAGTCTTTTTTATCAGTGTGATGTACACCACATCTATAATAGGAAAGCTACAGGATATTGGGAGTTTTCTATTTTATTCATACTATTCATGCGAGAGAGTTTAAATCTACGAGAAATTCTTTTAATTCATGCTTATGTGTATGTTTCTCGATCAGGTATCCATGAAGAATTGTTTGAAAGTTTCAATCTAGGAGGAATCTGAACTCCAGAAGAAGGAGAAAGTCCCAATGCACCAGTAGTGAAACCTCCTAAAGGTGACATCACAAATATTGAGATTCAGAATGTCATCAATATGTGGACTCAAGTTGTGACGTCGTATGTCGGTCACCAAGAAGTGGGCCATCTAAATATGGATAATATGTCCATAGTTTGGGAGTTTCTAAGAATTAACACCCACCAAGCTCATTGGGGTTAAGGTTTATGAGAATCCAGAAAACTTTATGGAAGAGCTTCATAATGTGCTTGAAGTCAAACATGTTATTGATCTAGAGCATGTGGAATTGGCTTCGTATTAGCTCAATGGTGTTTCTAGGATATGATATGATCAGTGGAAGAAGAGTGTTGGAGAAGACTCACCACCATTAGGCTGGATGTTCTTCGAGAATCTGTTCTTGGGGAGTTATTTTCCCTGGGAACTAAGAGAAGAAAAAGTGAGAGAGTTCCTCAACTTGAAGTAGGATTCTATTATTGTGCAAGCGTACAACTTCAAGTTCACTCAGTTATTCCAGTATACTCAATGGAAAATATAAGGAGTATAACAAGTTACTTATGTTTGAATTATTATATTTAATAAGGAGTGTAAGACTGATGTGTTGAATGGGGACATAGAAATAGCTAAGCTTATGATTCATTTTCATCATATGGAGGCAGACAAGTTGAAGAAAATGAAGGAGTTTCACAAAAAGAGAGACAATCAAAAACCAAGAATTTAGCCAACTGAAAGTGGAATAGGAACCATTCATTCATGTTTTCAAAAAAGGTCATATGGAACTGCCCCATCACATACTAGTGTGCTTGCACCATGGAACAGGAATGATTGCCAAAATTAGAATTTCTAGAATTTCAGGCCTTAAGGTACTCAGTCTGAAGTTAATGCCTCATTTCCATGATTTTTTCTCTCTCTACAATTTCACTCTCTCGGCAGAACTCTCTCCAACAGATATTGTACAGTCACCTACGCGAGCCGCTGCCCAGGAGGGTGCGCCGTCGGTGGTAAGCCAAACGCAGCCGGACCAAAGCCAACTTGAGCGCCTGTACAAGGGCAACAAACCCCAAAGTATCATGATCCTCGACCAATCTCAGAGCTCTTCAAAATCGCAGTTCAAAAATGTGATGAGAGCTCGACAGAGGAATTGAAAATATTTCCCAAAGAATTTCTGGGGGGAAAAAATAAAGTATGTTGGCAATGAATTCGTCAAATCACGATCTACTACATACCCAAAAATAAGCTAATTCCACCTTTGTAATCGACCAGATCGAGAGGCGGAAGTTGAAGGAATAGCGATAGCGTCGCCTAAGTCGAAATCCCAAATTCGATCGACGTCTGGCCAAATTCAAAAAAGAATTGACCACTGGGGTTCCCCCAATGATGAGGTTCATCTCACCCAAATCTCATTTGAAATGGATGGTGGAATTGACGGTGAGGAAAACTCCGGTGGCAGAAGAGCTCCAATCATCGGAATTCATGGAGTCATGTCGAACGAGTCTGATTCCTAAGGTAAGAACATCCACCTAAGAGCTATCTCCAACCAAATCAAAGGGAGAAACAACCATAACAACAAATCAACAACTTTTAGTGAGACAAATCCCAGATTACAGCAGGAAAAAAATGAAGATGAAGGGGAGACACCTGCTTCTGATCAAAAGTCCACGCAAAATATCAATGTTGAGACTTCCATGTCAATCGAAGCAGAAACAATGGAAAATGAAAACAAAACACAACTAGAGGAAAATTCAATGGTGCCACAGGACAGGCAAACAGAAACTTCATCAAATGATACAAACTCTTCAAAATTTTCCATTGGTATAGTTTATAATTCATCGTCTATAACTCCCTCATTTATTGCAGGTACTGTGCAAAACACACCACACCAAGATGATCAAGGTGAGGAGAAAGGGAATGGGCAGCTGCACAGACAAACACACACAAGCCAATAATAGGACCAACCATCCAAAAAATTGCAGCATGGAGTAGAAGATCAAAGGAACAATGGAAGCTCTAAAAAGGCCTCAGAACAGGCTCAAAGTAATGTTGGGAAGTATATTGATCAATCAAAAAACACCAACAATAAAAGAGCAGGCAGCTCATCAAATTAGGCAGTTGTGGAGTATCATAACAACTTCCCCAAAATATCAAATAACTACTCGAGGTATGATCCCAACTCTCAACCTGATAGAGCTAACAAACAGGGTGTTAATGTGATTTTCAGACAACTGCTAGAAATCCAAATTCTCAACTGCCAGTTCAAAATGCTAACAACAATGCTAAAAATGAAGGAAAAAAATCTGAGCCTACACCATACACTGTGGTACAATCCTTTGCTGCAAGGTTGAGATACAATAAATCTAAGAATGAAATCTCTATTGTCTTAAATGATCCTATACATACGACTAGGCAAGTTTCCAGCAATTCTTCTTGAAGAAGAGGACTATTATGTGAAATTGGTTGCGGTTTGTAAATATACTCTTGTGGGGAAGTTTAAAAATACGATTCCTAAAATGGAATTGGTCAGAAAAATTGTTATCTTACAAACTCAACTAACAGGAAGTGTAAAGATAACTCACTTCAATGCTAGACATGTGAATATCGATCTTGATAATGAGTTACCAAACAGTTTGGACGAAGCTTAGAATGAATATTGAAGGGCAAGTGATGAGAATACAAGCATGGACCCCTGACTTTACCCCGGAAGAGGAAACCCCCATTGTTCTTATTTGGGTGTCTATCCCTGGCCTACCATGGCATTCTTATAACAAAACTCTCTTAACGACTATTTTGGATTCTATTGGGAGGTGTTATTTCTAGACTCACCCTCTTTCCAAAGAACCAGAGGGAGTACCTTGAGGGTAAAAGTTCAAGTAGACCTTACTAAAACTAGGCCCAATTATGTTTGGTTGGGATTCAAGAATTTTGATCCCAACAAAGGAAGGTTATTAAAGGTGGAATATGAAGGGATTCCAAACTATTGTTTGTACAGTAAACATCAGGGCCACATGGATGAAGAATGAACAATTGAAAGAAGGGATGAGGACTTCAAGAAAAGAAAGGAAATGGACGTTGGAAAAAAGAGTAAAGAGAAGCCTGGAAATAAAACCTCTCAAGAAAAAGAAAAAATGACAAATGAGACTGCTGGAAGGACACAAAATCAGCAAAGTGGGGAGGTAAAACAAAATCTACCAAAAAGACAGCTTAGAAGACATCAACAAGAGAAAGATACCTATAGCCAGAATGAAAAAGAACAGCAGGTTGAATTACAGGAAGAACAGTGGCAAACTCAAAGGAAAAAGAAGCACAAAAACCAGGAAACTAAGAACTCCAAGTCAGTGTGGAGATCAGTTTCACCACAAACACAAAGAAGCAGATACAGCAGGAACAAGAAACAGCAGGTATAACTTCTATCCCAACTCAGAATATTTTTTCTAACCTTGGAGTGAAGGAACAGCAGGAAACAGGAAACACAGAGACAGAACACAACAATGGAATCCAACAAAAATAAGGAGGTAACAGCAGCTCAACTGCAATAAAAAGGAACAACATAAACAATATAAAAAACAGCAGGCTGCTGCAGATCATAAACACAAGACCCCAGGTATTGACACAATGCTCCCAAGCCCCAGAACCCCCAATAATATTAATGTTGTTGCTAGTTTTTCTGAAGAAGTTTATGGAGGTATGGATGGGGGGTATTAAGAGATAGCCTCTAACTTGTAGAATGGGGCAACCAAAGGGGGGAATTTGCCTCATGTTATGCATGAGGGGTTGGAACCTGACCTTGGTACAGACCATAGAGCCTCTAATAAGGTTCATAACAAACAGAAACAGAGGGAACAACAACCTCAGCAGCAGGTACTGAATTGAGACATCAGCCAACAGACTGCCAAAGAATATAAAGAGAAACAACAATCTGAAAAAAGGAATGATAATGATCAAGGTAAAAAAATTGATACAATGATACTGACAGCACTCCTAAGAGTAAGAATAAGACCAGTGAAAAAAAAAGATGCTGCAAAAAGAAGGCAAAACAGGGCAATGATCATGAGCATGAATGAGGGGAAGAATCATGTAAAAAATTTGAAATGGTTGATGATAGCCAAGGATTGAATATTCCCCACTTACAGGCTCAGTATATGACTCCTCCAATAATTGATCCTCCCTATAAGAAGCAACAAAAGTGTAAGGTTAATACTGATCCTATTTTGGATGAATATGATATAGTTAATTCTGAACATGAACTTGATGGCGATAATCAATCTCTAGATGATCAAGATGATTATGATGAGACTAGTGAGGCCCTTATTAGAGCTTTTAGTCCTTATAATGATCAGACACTAGAGAATGAGATCCAACAAGTAACTAAAAGTCAGTGTTTATCGCCAAGGGGATTTCAACAAGACAGATTCCACTTCAAAAAACAGGATGCCAATACTGTCACTGCAGGCAGACCTAATACCAGGCTATTTTCCTCCAGATCTTCCCAATGATTAGTACAATCATATGGAATGTGAGGGATCAACACTCAAGCAGTGTTGGAAAGACTCAAAATGCTCAGGAAAATGCATTATCTATTAGTTATTACCATTTTAGAAATGTTCAAAGCTTCAAAGTTCAGTTGAACATGAATAAGGCTACTAGTAACTGTAATGGTAAGATTTGGGTTTTTTGGAGCAATGATATTGACTGTAATATTCTTGATGAAGATAAACCGCAAATCACTTGCGAAATGAAACACAATGAGTTACAATACCAATTTACTAGTACTTTTATCAATGAAAAATGCAAAGAACATCTCAGGAGACCTCTTTGGGATAAAATTCTTCATCATGCCTCAGTGAGTACCAATCTTTGGTGTGCAGTGGGGGATTACAATGTTATATCTGATGTTGATGAAAAACTAGGAGGTCTACCATACAATATGAGGAAGAGTATGGACTTCATTGCTGTCATTGAAGCCTGTGGTCTTGTAGACATTGGATTCAGTGGACACAAATTCACTTGGTCTAATAAGAGGGGTATTAATCAGAGAATTTGAAAGAGACTTGACAGGGCATTGGTTAATGATTTATGGCTAGAAAAGATGACTCAAACCACTATAACACATTTGTCAAATACTGGGTCAGATGATTGTCCTTTACTCATGGAAATGGTATCCACAGAATCCAACCACATTAAATATTTCAGATTCCTCAATTGTTGGGTTGACAACTCCAACTTCATACTTAATGTAAAAAATTATTGGGATACGCCTGTGAAGGGTAATTCTATGTGGAAATTCTACAAGAAAATGAAAAGGTTATCAAATACTCTTAGTGCTTGGTCAAGAAATGAATTTGGTGATATTTTTCAAAAGGTTAGGATGTATGAGGAAAAAGTGCATGAAGCTGAAGAAAAATACATTCTAGACCAAAGTGAATCAAGAAGGAGTGCCCTTCATGAACTAAATGCTCAATATATTAAATTCCTCATATTGGAGGATACTATCTTAAAACAGAAAAACCCAGCTCCAATGGTTTAAAGAAGGTGACACCAACTCCAAATATTTCCTCTCTATTATAAGGGGAAGAAGGGGGAAATTATGTGTTCACAAAATTGTTACTGAAAATGGGGATAGGATACAAGGTGAATACAATATTCAAACCTATTTTCACAGGTTAAGACAAACATATTAATGAGCAAACCTTGGATTGCATTCCAAGGTTGATTAATCAGGATCAAAATACTCAGCTTACCAATATTCATAGTATGTAGGAGCTTAAGGAGGTAGTATTTTTCATGAATTCTAATTCTGTAGCTGGTCCTGATGGTATGAATGGATACTTCTTTCAAAAGTGCTGGAACATTATCAAATATGATTTGGTAGATACAAAACATGTGTTACAAGATCTTCCTATCCATCTACTTCCTGCAGCAACTCCACCTACTACTATTCTTAAACAAATCCAAATGATTATGGCTTATTTTTTTGGGGATAAAATACTGATAAGAAGAAATATCACTGGGCGTCTTAGAAGAACCAAAGCTTCCCTTTTGATGAGGGAGGAGTAGGTGTGAGGAACTTAAAATATGTTTGCAAGACATTCCAATTCAAACAATGGTGGATTTTCATATCAAAGCAAACACTGTGGGGTGATTTCTTGAAGGCAAAATATTGCCAAAGATCCAATCCAGTCACCAAGAAAAGGCATACTATGGATTCATTAACTTTGAAAAAACATGTAGATGAACAGGCCACTAGTTGAGCAACACATCCAATGGAAGCTGCAAGATGGAAACTGCTCATTTTGGTGGGATAATTGGCTAGGCAGTGGACCATTAGCGCACTTTACCTCCAGTAGCAACAGACTCAATAATTCCAAAGTTGCAAATTTTTGGGAAGCAGGGAGATGAAGTTGGTGCAGACTGTTGAAGCAGGCACCAGCCAGAACATTCCCCCCTCCAGCACCTACCAGATCAGGCTGTGTGGAAACCCAACACGAATGGTGGCTTCAGTTGTTTATCAGCTTGGGAAGAGATTAGAGAAAAAAAGGGCTAAGAATCACTTAAACTCTCTTCTATCCCATAAGAACATTCCATTTATATCTTCTTTTTTATTATGGAGAGACCTTAGGTGTAAAATCCCTACTAATGATAAGCTTACTAATTTTGGCATTGAGCCATCAACTTGTGTTTGCTTTTTTGACAGGTCGGGAATGGAACAGTTTTGTGGCTACTGTAGGCATGCTGCCAGACTGCTCTCCCTTGCAGGCCTTAATCCAGCAATGGTCGGCTGCCAGGCAAAGAAATGCAGCACACAAGACACTACTACAAGCCACACCTATATTCATCTGTTGGAACCTTTGGAAGAACAGATGTGCAGCCAAGTATGGAGGCAAAAAAAAACCAACCTCAGCCGAGTCAAATATGCAATATGCAATATACAAGGACAACTACAAGGTGCTTAACACTGCCTTCCCTCAAGTTAATTGGCCAGCAAAATGGGTAGAATTACTCTAGATGAGTGAGAGGTGTGTTCATGACATCAAGGTGAATATGGTGGCTTTGATAAAACTGGCAGACCAGTGGATTAAGCTGAACACTAATGGCAGTGCACTCTCCAATCCAGGCAGGCTGGGGGATGGTTGCATTTTGAGAGACAATCATCGCAGGTTGGTGATGGCTTTCACAACACCAATGGGAGAAAGAACAAATAATAAGGCTGAAATTGAGGCAGCCATCTTTTGATTAAGTTGGGCAATTGAACTTGGATATAGAAACATCATTTTGGAGCTTGATTCTCAACTAGTGGTGCATTGTATTTTTAAAAAGGCTATCCCTCAATGGAACATCATCACACAACTGGGAAGGATACAGAATCTCATCTCTCAAACTCAAAACTTCAAATGCGTAAATGTGTTTAGAGAAGCCAATTGTGTGGCTGATGCATTTTCCAAATTCAGCCAGAAGACCAACACTCCTCAAATGTACTTCAATAGACAACAAATTCCCAATGAATCAAAGTCATATTATCATCTTGATCTATTGCAAATGCCTAATTTTAGAAGGAAGAAGACCAAAAGAATTAAGGAACCTCCTTGAACTTTTTTCTTTACCTTTTAAACTTAGATATAATTAAAATTATAGATACTTTGAATAGGTTAGTTAGTTATAGGATTTCTTGTAAAGGGAGAGTCTCCCTAATTTATGCTTTCTAGATGCTTTATATTGAGAGGAGTCCTCTCATTAGGTACTTAGTATTTTGATTTCATCTTTAATTGTAAGGGGAAGAGTTGACCTTCTTTTTTGGAAAGTTGACTCCAAACCATCTTAAGTATGGAGGTTAGGTTTATGCCCCCCTCCTTGTATTTTGTTTTTGTTATTAATGATAAGGTCTCGGGGTGTCGCTCAGCCCCTACCCCTCCAAGGGTTATTCAACTAAAAAAACTCTACTTGTACTAAGTGTGTATAAAACACCAAAGAGTATGTCGTGATGGCTCAAATGCTACTTTACTTATGGTAAGATGAGTCACTTTATGAGATACTTCCCAAAGAGGAAGCAAGGTAATTGGGGAATTAAGGCCCAATTTTCTTTAGCACCTCCAGCAGACATGGCTTATCCAAGGGGATCTAGACCAGGCAGAGGTGAAAACTATTTGTATGTAATGGCTAGCCGCTAGAATATGGAGAACTTGCAAGATGTTGTTAGTATGATCAAACTGTTTTATGTTGATGCTTTATGCCATGCTTGATCCAATTGCAAGTATATATCCTTTGTAAATCCTTAGGTATCCATGAGGTTCTATACTTTCTCCGAACAACTTTTTGAACCTTTCAGTGTTTGTAAACCTATTGGTGATTCTATTCTAGCAAAAAGTATATAGAAATTGTACTATCTCGGTCTATCATACAGACACCATGGCTGATTTAGTCAAATTAAAAATGGTGGATTTTGATATGTTTCTAGGTATGGACTGGATTTATGATTGTTATACCTCAGTCGACCATAGAACTTGAGTAGTCAAATTTCAATTTCCTCATTAATCAATTTAATAGTTGAGGATTAATTCAGCAGTTCCGAAGGATCGTTTGATCTCATACCTTAAGCCCAAAAACATAGACTCTAAGATGTGCATCTATCACTTAGTCTATAATAAAGGATTCTAATGCAGAGACACTACCTCTTCAGTCAGTCCCATTTGTGAGTGAGTTCCTAGAGGCATTTCTAGATGATTTTCTCGGAGTCTCTCCTTAAACGGATATGTTGGCACCTAATTTTGATCCTCCCCAATACGAATTAATCATCAAAGCTTTTTAAATCTATATGTTTTTTAAATAAATAGTTGTATGCAAATAAAATATTTAGAAGTACTTTAGTTATTTTATTCGTTTTTCTTAGTTATATTTCCTAAATAACATTTTTATATCGTACAAAGACTTCAAAGTCGTCTCAAAAGACTTTAATTTAATAAAAATACTTTTAAATTTAGTCTAGTAGAATTTATAGTTATAATTTTGAGTTACGGAATTTGTTTAGCATTTAACTGAATTGATTATTTTATTTTGTTATGTTGAAAAGCTTGTTTTTAATTCTCGTCAATTCATCTAGATCTAATGTAAACCAAATCTATTAATTAATTCCATTTGGTTGCATTTCAAGATTTGTTTTGAATTTTGTTTGACTACCCTTTTCGTAGCCAAATCTCCAACCTTATTTTTGACACTTCAAGATCAGTTTTGGGATAAGCCCCCGGCGCAGTCCACCTTTATTTTATTTATCCAAACCCACCCTTTCATACCAATCAAAACATTTCTTCAGTCCAATGACTTTCTGAAGTAAAATTCCTGATAACCCAAACCCAATTCCTCCAATTAAGCCAAAACTCTTTCCCTTATATCCCGGCCCAAGTTCCCTTCTCCAAAAGAAATGTCATTCCTAGCGTTGAACAACATCAGCAATCCCGAAAGAGAAGAGGCAGCAACACGCCTCGATCCCAAATGCGACAAGGCCAGTGGTTCCCTCCTCGCGAGAGCGGCACTGGCGCGTGCAGGAGGTACGTTGCTTCCTGTCATCTTTCTCCCGCGTCTCCATTAACTCGTACTATTCTCAGAAGCAAAGAGGTATGTTGAATCATCCTTGACGATGAGAGATCACTCCACCTGGCAGCGAGGACGTTTGGGACCGATATCAGGCGTCTATCTCCCTTTCCTCTTCTAGCTTTAAGTCGTTTGTTCCGGAAAAGGCTGATGGTTTGAAAATGGTGAGGGTTTTTGAAATAAAGTGGTTTGATGATTTTGGAATGCTCTTTCTGCCCTCCTTCCCCCCCCCCCCCCCAAATTCAAAAACCCTAATCTTCTTCTATAAATAATCTCTTACATTTCACTAGGGGATTTTTTTTCTATTGGTTTTTGAAATTTGAATTTGGATACAGAATTTTGGCAAGAAAAAAAAGAGATTGGGAAGGATTTCCAATAAAAGCTCGAAAAAAACACTCCAAATACATTTGTGAGCAAAAGAGTTATCTTTCTATGTTTAGAGTTTGAAATCTCATCCATATTTCTGTTGCTTGTTCATATTTTCACTCTTTGTTAGAGACTCGAGTTTTGTTTAGTGGCAAGAAGATCGTGGTCTTGCTTGTAGTCTCCATTTCACTACCCCAACAAAGGTAACTCATTCATGCTCATGATTTGATTTTTCTCTCCATCCCCCTGATACTTGCCTTCTGCTGGTGTTGGGAATTATTATGTGATTTAGTTGTTTGTTGGGGGACTGGAGTTAAATAAATGCATACTGTGTATGTTCTCTTTATTTGGTGTTATGATTTTTAGTCGTAATTTTTATTCTGTTGAGTTTATTCCGAGTATCTTGGGGTCATGTTTATATTTTATTTTTCTTCTCTTTTCGCCCGAGTATATTTTGGCATTCCCGTTTCCAGAAAGTCATTGCCTTAATGTCTTTCCCATATTTTTACTTTCTGTGTCATGCTTTCTATCATTTGTTGGAGGTGCAATGACTGAATCTCTTTCCTTGCTTAATCTCGCTTCATGTCATATTATTTGTAATATTGTGTTTGTGTCAAGTTTGTACCTCTATTTTGTCTGGATTCTAGTTGGAGTGCTTGTTATTCGCGGTCTATCTTTTAAAAATGTGATTTGCTTTCAAAAATGGATATTTATTTCCCTCTTTTACTTGTTAATGCTCACGAATCTATCAAGAAATATCATGTGGCTAGCTCGGCGATTTATTGGAAGTATCTACTGTCCGTTGTTTTCTTTAGAGTAAAATTATAGACTTAGTTTGACCGTTTAAGTACCCGCTAATTATTTGATATTTCGGGGAAGAACAATTAAATTTTCTTTAGCACGTAGTTGTTAATTAAAACCACAGTGACTCTCCTATCTTTGCTTAGATTTAAAGATGTTTTTTTCTGGTTCTTAGTTTGTTATTTATTTCAATGGTCAATATGGTGTTTTGCTTAATAACATCCTTCTCATGTGCAATGTCCTACATTTACTCCTGCATAACATTGTTAGACTTCATCGAATAACAATTGCATAGACCCAAGCTTGTGATGTTTTACTCGCTGATTAGGCGGCATTTTCCTTTTAAATTTGTTATGTGTGTGTGTATATATTTATATATATGTGTGTGTGTGTGTGTGTGTGTGTGTGTATTTGTGCATATTGCATCGTGTCTTAGTTTGTTTGTTAATTTAGTTACTGTTAACTTGGATCCTTTTGTCCCTCTTTTAGAGGTCTTTGTTTACATTCTAATTTAGTTTTCTTAAGTGGGTCTCACCTTTAATTTTCGTCTTGTTTAAGATACACCTCACTTTTTGTTACGCTAATTTCTTGCCATTTTATTGCATGTAAAATCTATCCGAGTTCATCATGAACACCTCATCCCTTGCATTTGGAGAGAGGATCACAGAGTCTCACATTTCCTTTCATGGATTCAAGCCACAAAATTGACGAAAAGGTCCCGAGTTTTAAGAAATCGAAGAAGATCGAAGAAATTTAATGATTTGGACCAGAGTCCAAAAATTTTATTTAGAAAAATGTTGTATTTTATTTGGGACTAAGCCCTTCCTTATCATTATTATTTTGAATAGTTTAGGACAGGTACAAATCGAGTGAGGCTAAGGCCCACAAATAAAAGGGTAAAAACACCGGTCAAGGCGAACAGATAACCCGGACTTGGACCGAACTCTCTCTCTATCTCTCATGCTTATTTTTGTTTATTTATCTGCTTTTATTTGTCGCCAGTTTTAAAGTTAAACAATCCAAATTTCCTCAAATGTCATAAATGTTTGATCGACTTACAAAATAAATTTCTAACGGATTCTAAAAAATTAATAAATTTGCAAACCAATTCTTACTTAGATAGAAAATCAAGTACTTTTGTTTCAAACATTTGTTGTATTAAAATCAAGTTAAAAAAGCTAAGTTTTCTTCGCCAAAATTAAATTAGTTGTCTGATAACTGCGAGTAAGCAGACGTCTTAAGTGGTTTAAAAATCTTCCTAAGACGTTAATATGAATTTCCGAACCCTTTAAAACTCTTTCAACTAGATTTCCTGTTTAGACAAATTGAAAGAAAATTTTTCTAGTTGAAAGAAATTCACAAGTCTTCACTTGGAAGTAATAAATTAATAGTTGGAATGCGGTCATCCAACGTCGTTTATTAGTTTCACCCCATTTTTTGTTCGACTCGGGAAACCGTCACATTGAAACAAATTCTAGCAATTCTAAGATAGAGCAAACCAAAACAAAACTTAAGCATTAACCTGAGACGGCTTAATATCCAAGGTGTATTATGTTCATTAGTTAAAACCACCAAAAACGCGTCCAAGGTCTCCGACCTCACGACACATCATTTTTGCTTGACATTTGAATGATGTATGTGTGGGTACCAATGTGAGGTAGGTAAACTTAACTAGCTTCTGTTTTGTAGGTATGGATCTCTTCCCAAAATTCGACATGGTCGTACAAGTGTCGCTTCTACTCAAAATGTGGCATAATGATCTTGATAGGGATCATAAAAGAAATATCAACAAGTACGAGGGTGCACTAACCAAGTTGATCAACATGAATGGTTGGCCAAAACTTATCGAAGTCTTCACCAGGTATTGGGATAATGAAAGAATGGAATCCAGATTTGAGACTTTAGAGAACACCCCAACCATTGAAGAGATTTGAGACTGCATCGACACATTGGGTACAGGGTTTGAAAGGTGAGTAAGAAAGTAAGAAGACATATTCATACCCGACAAACCTTCTGTTGAGAATATCGCAGACTGGCTCGGTTAGGAAAAGATTTTGTCCACTGGTGCTAAGAGTCTAACATTGCATTTAGAGAAATCTATGTCAGATTTAGGCACACAAGCTTTTACACAATATATAACCAAGAGTTTAAGGCCTCCAAAAGAGAATGGAACAAAATTCGTCCTTTAGCATTTGCCATAGCGTTGTTGGGAACAATGGCCTTTCCACATGGACCGAGTCTAAGTATCAACACCCGAATCATAACACTCGCACACAATTTGTTCAAAGGATACAAGAACTAAGGACAAGTGAAATACTACCTTATAGCTCTGTTCATATGGTCATA
The DNA here is from genome assembly GCF_036512215.1 of Solanum lycopersicum. Classification (NCBI taxonomy): domain Eukaryota; kingdom Viridiplantae; phylum Streptophyta; class Magnoliopsida; order Solanales; family Solanaceae; genus Solanum; species Solanum lycopersicum. The sequence continues at coordinate 31,637,835 of NC_090809.1, forward strand.
TATGTATCGAGCCTTGGGGAATGCAAAGAAAGGCATCACTTTTTCCAAGGGTGTAACCTACTTCTTTAGTGGTAGATCTTGAGTCACTTAGAAAAGGGGAATGGGACTCGGGAATTGCATACTCTAGACAATAATAACATCCTCAAAGACTTGAACTATATGATGTTTTGGGCAAACCTGGAGAATCAGAGAACTAGGGAAAGATGGGCTCAAATCTTTTCCGAACTAAGAGAAGAAGATCTACAATGGATGCTCGATCTCTTCATCTTAAAAGAAGTCGCCATAGAAGGGAGCAGACATCCTACGCTTCCTTTACCAGGTATCCGGGGAATCCAACCTTATGCACCCTTCTAAGCCCATTGATAGATTGTGAGGATGCAAACCATACCTCGAGAAGCGTACTATGGTGTTTATGTGTATGATATTGGGGCGACAGAGTGCACGATGCTTCAGAAATGCTGAGAGAATGGAAAGGGTCCAGATGGATGGATAAAGACACCATTTCCCTAAACCAATTCAATACCCGATATGATGAGACTTACAAAGCTTGGTTGAAAGATAACATACAAAGTATCTCCTCTCCAATCCCGCACAGTTTTCGCAGTATAGAAGACAAGGAAGCCAAAGTTGTAATCAAACTAAGGGAGATAAAACACGAAGCCCAAGAAATGTACAGCAAGTTTATTAATAACCAAGATGCTCTTGAGAAGGAAACTCAAAAAGTGGAAAATATAAGACGCGATTATGATAAATTTGACTCGTGAGTCAAAGATAACATAGAGAGGATGCAATACGAGAGCTGGGCAGAAAAAAGAACACCTGGGCGAAAGTTTCTTGTTGATACTATGATTCATTTTTTAGCAATACAAGACTCAAGAAAGCAACGGAGGAGCAGGTCCATCAGGGACGGCATAGTGGATTTCTCCCCTGCGCGGGTTTTTCCATATGTATTTCTATTATTTTCATCCCCTGCGTGGGCCTGCACTTATTGCATTTCCATACATTTAATGGTCCCTGCGTGGGTCTATCACTTTGTATTTTATTCTTTTATTTTTCCTGTGAACATTAAGTATTATTTTTTGGAATTTGCTTGGGGGGTTGATTATCTGGTTCAAATTCATGTGTACATCATTCAAATGCGCTAGGCCTACCCTTGGCACAAAGTGTCCCTTGTATATTTAGGATGCAATTTCTGTGATATTAAATGTCTATGTGCTCTGTTGCTGTGAATGAGGATATCGAAAATCCACTCCCTTTCAGAAATCTCTAGAATAGCATGTCACTATTACCAAAATGTCCTACCATATTTTTTGAGTCTTAAGTTTGTCAAAAAAACAAAATCTTATCTCCGAATCCTAAAACACTACTCTAATTTTTTAGGAAAGTAAATATCACTGCTATGGAAAAAGGTAAGAGTATCCAGGTGGAACTTACAGAAGGAGAGTTACATAGGAAGATAGAACAAATCACGCGGAAAATTCAAGAGTTTAGAGAAGAAGGACTAAGGGTCAAAGTTGACACATCAGTCTACAAAGCCGCAACTGCAGCGCTGGATGAGGATCTAGGGTCAAAAATGATGAAGAAGAAGAAGAAGAAAGACATTGAGGTAGAGAGAGAGGATTTGAGTAAGAAGTTTGATATGATTTGATTGAGGATTCAAGAAAAGGAGTGAGAGAAGTAGCGATAAAGTCAGAAACCGCAACTTTGTTAGCCAGAAATGCATCGCTTGATGATGAATTGACAGAAGAGACGGCGGAATTCATCACTATGAAGGAAATAATGCCTGCATTGGGGAACAAAGAACAAGGCGTTCCACCATAACATGATTGACAAACTTCACAAAATGTGCAGAAAATACTCTATCCTCGAGTAAGAGGCTAGTGGTGGCCTAGATGACACTCATCCTGGAGCGATTGGCGAAGACATTGACGAAGAAATCATCTACAAGCCTCCATTTCTAAGCAATATGAGAGGAGGAGACAGATGGATCACTCTTCCGTCCTACGAGCCAACACATCGTGTATGAGCAAAAGTTATGGCTTGCGCTATTTTCTAGATCATCTTGGGTGGAAACCTCGTGAGGGAGTGGATTCATTAATTGGGCAATAAAACTCTTCAAAAGTACGTGCCTTTCATCCAAATCAGTGAGGGAATACTATAGAAGAATGTGTGTAGCTTAAGGCGAGAATCCGCTGCCAGATCGACATTAGGAATATCCCCCACTTGTTTGGCTGGAACACTGTCCACCTATGATCAGTCAAAGACCAATGAGTACACCCAATTCATTTGTCATTATTTCAAGCCGTTCCAGAAGATGGTGCTAGAAATATACAGTGATCTGGTTTGAAATGGGGTATTAGCCCCTCTCCACGTAATGACAGAGGTATCGATCCCGTTGGGGGATAAATCTTTAAATCGTGTGCTTACCACGATGTTGTAGATCATAGCCTCTTAAGATGTCCTTGTTTTTTCTATGATGTCCAATCCCTTGTCAATATGGGAAAAAATTGAGTCAAGTTTATTCCTCGTGACTGAGACGACATTGGAAAGGAAAATGACTGAGATAGTCAATATAGGTGAGACTATCGAAGATGGTTTGAAAACAGGGAAAATAGTCTGCGTTGCTGCATTGCCCAGATCATCGGGTTTGTTAAACAGAAGAGAGAAGACGTTTTGGCTGTCTCTTCTGAGGGGAGAAAGACCCCTAGAAGATCATCATTCTACCAAGGTCACCCTCGACCTTCACAAAACTTTCATCAAGCTTGTAATACGCAAGCTAGTTATCCAAATGCTACCTCCTCGTACCAAATTCCCCACCTCCAAATTACAAAAATCAACCTCTTGTTTACAAAAATCCTCCTCCACTTTACAAAATTCCATCACCAGTCTACCAAAATGTTGATCCTAACTGTGTTAATGTGTAGTCGAGCTACAAAGCACCGCTCCCAACTATCAAGTCCAAGATCCAGTATACCAAAATTCCCCCATGAACTACCAAGCTCCATCACCAAATTACCAAACAAATCCATGTCCGAGAAGCCAAAAACCCCGTCCAAATACCAGAAGTTGTCAACAGGTGCCTCCTCCCCAATAAGGCAGTTATGATCCACCTCGACCCTGATTCGAGAATAAGCCTCCAAGGAATTTTTCTCCGCTCGCCGAAAGCCAAACAAAGTTGTACGAGCGACTTGCTATAGCAGGATATATCCACCTGGTTGGGCCCAAGCCGGTTAAAACTAGTTCCAAATTTTATAGGCCGATTAAAGGTGTGCATATCACTCCAACATTGTTGGACATGATACCGAGGACTCCATTAACATCAAGCACAAGATTCATGATCTGATCGACCAAGAGGTGGTTTCTCTTCAAGCAGTCGCACCCAATGTCAACACCAACCCTTTGACGAATCATATAGGCGTCAATGTCAACATGATAGAGACGGACAATGATTGGTGTGTGCCTAAGGCAATAACTCTAGTTATTCATGACGAATTAGAAAGGGTCGTGGCCTCATTGAGCATCAAAGAGAAAAAAGAGTTCATAATCCTGACACCCGTAAAGGTTGTTGCCTTGGTGCCATCAGGCAAAAATTTTGTGATTCAAAGTGCTGCTGCTCAGGTTATGACCCAATCTGGGAGGTGTTATACTCCTGAAGAGTTGTCTCTTGGAGTACAGAAGAAGGATCAAGGTAAAAAGGCCGATAAGAGAAGGCGAAGAGGATGAATTCTTGAGAGACAGGCATCCAAAAGATTATTCGATTAATAAGCATTTGGAGGAGACTCCAGCCCAATTTTCTATATGGGCCCATCTAATTAGCTCCCAATTGAATTAACAGGCCTTTATGAAGGCTCTTAATGATACTATGTTCCCATTGGTACAAGCAGCAATAATGTGTCCACTATGATTTACCAAATTATCCGAGGGCATCAAATTTGTTTCTGCGGCGATGAGTTGCCTAGTGAAGGGAGGTCACACAATAAAGTTTTACACATCAATGTTGTATATCACGAGAAGGTCATAAATCTCGTCTTTTTTGATGATGGATCCGGTCTGAACATTTGCCCATTATCGACACTAAGGCATTTAAGGTTTGACTTGGGAAAGATGTGACAAAACCAAGTCAATGTAAGAGACTTTGACAGAGTAAAGAGAGATACGTTGGGAGAGGTGAACCTGATCATCCAAATGGTTCTAGTAGCATTCAGTGCACAGTTCTAAGTTTTGGACATAGACACCAGCTATAACCTTTTTCTAGGAAGGCCTTTAATCCATATGGATGGAATTGTGCCTTCTACTCTTCACCAGATAATGAAGCGTGTTTGGAAGGAAGAAGAATTGGTTATTCACGGCGAAGGGAGTCACTCCGACAGGCAGACGCCCATTACTGATGAAGTCTCGCGAGGTACCAATTTCAACACGGTGGAGCTAGTAAATGCTACCGGTGAGGACTTAGTCCCACAACCTCATATGCCTACCGTGAAGAAGATGATCGCCATTGTGATGCTATACAATGGGTTCAAACTAGGTTTTTGATTGGGAAGGAATTCCCAAGGTATTATTGAGACTATTCGAGTCCCCATCAAAGGAGCTAGATATGGTTTGGGGTACATCCCCACAGATGATGATATGAAGATGAAGAAGAGAAGTGATCAAGCATTGACTAAGTCGATCCCACATCTGTATCAATCATTTCCAGTCTGGGAGTACGCTGATCGTGATGACGTCGAGGAAGGAATCTGTAACCTTTTTTAAGAGATTGATGATGTCATAGAAGAAGAGGTCGAGTTAGTTGGTATCCGTGATGCTGAGCCTAGAGAACAGCTACAGAATTGGACTTCCATGTCAATCTTGATTCCCCGATCATCTTGGTAAAAGGAAATTTTTTTATGCATATTTTGAAAATTGGTAGATGTCCGAAAGAGGCTCGAGACCCACCATGTTGCATTTTTCTTAACCGCTTGAATTTTAAAATTTCCCCTTTTTGTTTAAAAAGGAAACATGTCCCTTTTCCATGGCTAAGGTTTACATTTTTCCATTTTAAATGAAAGCCTCTCTTATTGAATATTTGTTTATCTACTTATTTTCTATATTTTTACTTTCCTAACTTTGTCTTTTTATGGTTTCAGTAATATAAGTTTTAAACGTGCCAATGTCATGTCATGTCACGAGCTGAACGAACAAATGAATTGGGTGATTATGAGGTTAATAAATACGAAGAAGAAAAGGAGGCACCAGAATATGATGCTGAAGAATATCTGCAATTTCATAATCAGCATAAGCCAAATTTGGAGGAAACTTAAACCGTGAATCTGGGAGACCAAGAGTGTGTCAAGGAGGTCAAAATCAGTGTCCACATGCATGAAACTCAAAGAATGGATCTGATTCATTTGCTTACTGAATATATGTATGCATTCGTCTGGAAAGTCACCGATATGCTAGGGCTGAGTACTAATGTGGTGTCTCACAAGTTGCCGATCAATTCGGGCTCCAATCCATTGAAACAGAAGGCTCGGAAATTCAAGCCTGAGTTGAGTTTAAAAATCAAAGAAGAGATCACCAAACAGATCGAATATCGATTGGTAGAAGTGATGCAATACCCGACTTGGTTGGCCAATGTTGTTTCGATCGCCAAAAAAGATGGGAAAAATAAAATTTGTGTTGACTACAGGGATCTCAACAAAGACATCCATAAGGATAATTTTCCATTGTCAAACATTAATATTTCTGATCGATAACTATGCTAAGCATGAAATGAAGATATTTGTGGATTGTTACGCAGGTTATCATCAGATTCTGATGGATGAAGAAGCTGCAGAAACGACATCTTTCATCACGCCTTGGGGTGTATATCATTACAGAATGATGGCGTTTGGTCTCAAAAATGTTGGCGCAACTTATATGTGCTCTATGACAACCATATTTTATGACATGATTCATGAGGAGATCGAGGTGTATGCAAACGAATTATAATCAAATCCCATGAGGGTTCAGACCACTTGATGCATTTAAAGAAATTCTTTGATTGTTTGCATCATTAGAGCCTGAAATCCCGCTAACTGTGCTTTTAAAATGCCAACCAAAAAAATGTTGGGATTCATAGTCAACAGAAGGGGTATCGAGCTCTACCCTTCAAAGATTAAGATGATTCAAGAGTTACCTCCTCTGAAGAATAAGAAATAGGTGATGAGTTTCTTAGGAAGGTTGAACTATATCACTAGATTCATCGCTCAATCAAATGTGGTGTGTGAGCCTATCTTCAAGTTATTGAAGAAAGACGCTTTGACAAAGTGGGCTGAAGAGTGTCAGACTGTTTTTAATGCTATCAAGCACTATTTGTTCAATCCATCGGTATTGGTTCCTATGGGAGAAGGGAGTCCATTATTGTTGTATTTATCCGTCTCAGATAGTGCATTCGGATGCGTACTTGGTCAACACGACGAGACAGAAAAGAAGGAAAGAGTTATCTATTACATAAGCAAGAAGTTTACTCCATACGAGTCTCATTACACTCTGTTGGAGAGAACGTGTTGTGCTTTGACTTGGCTTCGCATAAGTTGAGACATTATTTGTCTTCTTACACTACATATCTCATTTCAAGAATGGATTCGTTGAAGTACATTTTCCAGAATTGATGCCGAATGGAAAGTTGGCCAAATGGCGGATGCTTTCGAGTGAATTTGATACTGTATATGTGACTCGGAAGGCGATAAAAGCACAGGCCTTGGATGATCATCTTGCAGAAAATCATGTTGATGAAGAGTATGATCCGCTCAAGACTTATTTTCACAATGATGAAGTATCGTTTGTAGGTGAAGATATTTCTGAAATATATCCTGGTTGGAGATTGTTCTTTGATGGAGTGGAAAATCACCAAGGAAAGGGTATCAAAGCGGTCTTAGTGTTAGAATCTGGCCAACACTATCCCATGGCAACTAAAATCCAATTTGATTGCACGAACAACATGGCTGTGTATGAAGCTTGTATCCTCGGTTTGAAAATGGTCATTGACATGAATATCCACGAGCTAGTGAATATTGGAGACACAAATTTGTTGATTCATCATGTTCAAGAAGAATGGGTCGTGAAGAACCCAAAAATTATGCCTTATGTGCAGTATGTATAGAAGTTGTGCAAAAGACTTCGTAAGATCAAGTTCGGACATACCCCCAGAATACAAAATAAGTTGGCCGATGTTCTTGCCACCATTGCTTCAATGATTAAACATCCAAATGTGGATTATATTGACCCTCTATATATAGAGCTAAAAGAACATCCGGTCCATTGTTAACATGTTGAAGTAGAACCAGATGGTTTGCCATGGTATTTCTACATAAAGAATTATTTGGAGTCTAGGATTTATCCTGAAGATTCCACATCCAACCAGAAAAAGTCGATACACCATATGGCCCTCAACTTTTTTCTAAGTGGAGAAGTCCTTTATAGGAGGACTCCAGATTTAGGTCTTCTCAGATGTGTCGATGTTGTTGAAGCTGCAAAGCTTATTGAACAGATACATGCTGGAGTGTGTGGTACACACATGAATGGACTCACTTTGGTGAGGAAGATCCTTCGAGCTGGCTATTTTTTGATGACTATGGAGCACGATTGCTGCAAGTTTGTGTAGAAATGTCATAAATGTCAAGTGCACGGTGATTTGATTCGAGTTCCGCCTCATGAACTTAATGATATGAGTTCACCTTGGCCGTTTGTATCTTGGGGCATGGATATCATCGGTCGATAGAGCCAGCCACCTCTAACGGACAAAGATTTATTTTGGTTGCCATTGACTACTTCACCAAGTAGGTGTAAGCAGCTTCATACAAGTCGGTGACCAAGAAGGTTGTGGCTGATTTTGTACGCAACAATCTGATATGTAGGTTTGGAGTACCATAATCCATTATTACTGATAATGGTGCAAATCTCAAAAGTCACTTGATGAGAGATATATGTGAGCAATTTGAGATTACTCACCGAAACTCAACCACTTATCGTCCTCAAATGAACGGAGCTGTAGAAGCTGACAATAATAATATAAAGAAGATCCTGAAGAAAATGATTAACAATCACTGAGGGTGCATGAGATGTTTCCATATGGTTTGTTGGGTTATCGAACGATTATTACAACATCGATTGAGGCCACTCCATACTTGCTAGTATATGAAACAGAAGCAGTCATACCTGCTGAAGTCGAGATACTGTCTTTGAGAATCATCCAAGAAGTAGAGTTGAGTAATGCTAAATGGGTCAGCAAATGGATTGATCAGTTAGCCTTGATTAATGAGAAAGAGAATGGTTGTCATTTCTCATGGACAACTATACCAACAGAGAATGATTCATTCTTTCCATAATATAGTCAGAGCCATAATTTTTAAAATTGGTCAGTTAGTACTTAAGCGCGTTTTTCCTCATCAAGACGAGTACAAATGAAAATTCGAACCGAATTTGAGATGACCCTATATGGTTCGAAAAGTATTATCAAGAGGTTCTTTGGTCCTATCGGATATGGATGGCACCGCATGGTTGAAACCAATCAACTCAGATGTTAAGAGATATTACGTGTGAAGCTTAGTTTGTATTTTTGTCATTTCCTTGTATTCATTCTATTTTCTCTTGTAATTTCTTTGTTTAAAATTTTATTCCTCTTGTAATGAACTACGTCTGACCTGAATTCTCAAGAATGAGATACGCAGGCAGTCTATGTCAGCCTCGGTCATCCCATTTATCCCTTTTAATATTTCTTTATATTTAAACTACGTTCGACCTGAATTCTCAAAACTGAGATACGTAGGCGGCCAACAGTCGGTCGGTTCTTTGTAAATATTCTTATTGTTGTTAAAATTTAGGGGGGACTACATTTGACCCAATTCCTGCCTTAATGGTATACGTAGGCGCCACAAGGGTTCGATCATATCTCCCGTAAGTTTTCTATTACTCTTTACATAGAATTTGGGACAGAATTTTTGAGAGGGACTGAAGATTTTTCCTAAGCAAATCAAGACTGGAGATACTTCAAGATTGGCAACTGGGACAATTTTTGAGAGGATCTCAAAAATTGCATGATTAACTCACCGGCAGTTAAATATAGACCAAAACAGTTAACTGGGACAGAAATTTTGAGGATTACCAGAATATTTCAACATGGGTTTATCAAAAGTCTAGAATGACTCTGAATACGCCCCAGTGAATAACCAAACAGACTTGCAAGCATCAAACTCAAAGAAGTTCGCTAAGCTGACATGACATGAAACTTGGCAATAACCTTTTTCTCAAAATATTTAAAATTGATTTTCTTAAAAAAAATTCTTTGTTGTTTCATTTGTTTTGTCATAAAATGTTTTTTCTTATCTATCAAGAGTCAGAGGATCAGAAAAATCAACCGAGGATAGCAGGACAAGGAGCAGATAATCTAAGAAATTGACACAGATCGGTTCATTTTAAAACTGACGATTTTTCTATGGACGCAGGAAATATTAACAATTTTTCAGTGGATGCAAGAAATTTTCTATTGATTATATCGACAACTTGGGAGTGTTAACATTATTGTTTCATTCAAACTCCAAACAACATGAAGGCTATAATGAAGATATAATTGTGTTCAACGAGCAATCAGATGAAAATTTGGAGAAAGCTCTCCCAAAATTCACAATTCTTCTACGGATACAAGAATCATTTTATATTGCTTACATCGAAGACTTGGGAATGTGAATAATTTATTTCATTCAATTCTCAACAGCATGAAGTCTATAAGGAGCGTCCAGCTAGATTTAAAAATGAACTAAATGAGAACCCCGGAAAGTATAGTTTACGATTTCATCAAAGACATCATCTGCATCACATTATCAGACACGATAGTGTTGCTACCAGAAGGGTCATTTTATTTATATTGTCGACTAAAACAATACACTACCCCAATGGGTCTATTTATTTATATTGTCGGTTGAGATGATACACTACCCAAAGGGTCATTTTATTTGTATTGCCATTGAGACAATACACTTCCTGGAGGGTCATTAAATTTTATTGTCAGTCAAATGATATTATTATCCATAAGGCACTCAGAAGATAATTGTGTTGCTCGATGAAAGCACTATTTTTATTTGGTACCAAGGAGGACATCAAAAGAAAATATTCATGCATCGCGAGAAGATATTCATGCCTCACAAGAAATCACTCATCGTGGGAGGATTTAATGCCCCGCAGAAAATCATGCATCGCGGAAAGTCATGCATCGCGAGTCAATATTCATACGTCGCAAAAGATCATGCATCACGAGTTGATATTAATGCATCACAATTTAATATTCATGCATCGTGAGTTAATATTCATGCATCGCGAGTTAATATTTAGGCATCGCGAGAAGATATTCATGCACCGCAAGAAACTCACTCATTGCGGGAAAATATTCATGCCTCAAAGAAAATCATGCATGGCGAGTCAATATTCATGCATCGCAAGTTGATATTAATGCATCGCGGAAGATCATGTATCGCGAGTTAATATTCATGCATCGCGAGTCGATATTCATGCATAGCGAGTTAATATTCAAGCATCACGGAAGATCATGCATCACGAGTTAATATTCATGCATCGCGAGTTAATATTCATGCATCGCGGGAAGATATTCATTCCTTGCAAGAAATCACTCATCGTGGGAAGATATTAATGCCCGACAGAAGATCATGCATGGCGAGTCAATATTCATGAATCACGAGTTGATATTCATCCATCGCAGAAGATCATGCATCGCGAGTTAATATTCATGCATTGCGAGTTGATATGCATGCATCGCGGAAGATCATGCATCGCGAGTTAATATTCATGCATCACGAAAATTCATGCATCACAAAATTCATGCATCGCGAAAAATTCATGCATTGTGGAATAGAGATCATGAATCGCCAGAGAAAGAAATCGTGCATCTCAAGAGAAATATTTGCCAACAATATCAATTGCATTTTATTTAGCAAGGGTAAACACAAAAAGAATCATCAAAGAAGACATGAAGAGAAATATTAGCATACTACATAAACTTTTATTTATCTTGACATCAAATGAAGAGTACATCGAAGATTATATTCTAAACATAAGACATAAGTTTTATTTGTTTTACGTCAAATCAATAGAGTTGACGTCAAATGTTATGGGAAATAATTAAGTGTCAACATGGTAAAAGACATTATCTCCCTTTGAATTGCATTTTAATGCAGACGAGTTTTGTCTCAGTCTTTGTCGAGAGCATCCGAAGGGATGAATTCTCCAAAAACAAAATCACAGGTGCCGACGATATCAAAAAGGATGCAGCACAACGTCGAACTTTTCTTAGCAGCAAACTAAAAATAGTCCAAAGAGAAGTTTCAAACTATTAGGACGCGAGCAAAGGACCGACTTCCACCACATTCAAACCACACCCCTATCAGAAGGCATGTGGGTTTTTTTTTAGGTTCCTTGGTTTCAGTCTAGCCTCCGAAAATTTGGATCTGCCGGAATCAAGTTTCCAATCTGAGTGATAATGCACCAAGAGCTTTGTAAATTATGTCCGTGTAAGTTCTTACCTATGGATGTAAAGCGCTCCACATTCATGGCTAAGAGGTTACAAACCTCCTTTTCATACTCGTTTGATTTTGTCACTTGTCCAAAGCCAAAGATTATCTAGGATAATATATTTCCTTTTCAACTAATCGAGTCGAACTACAGGCGGTCTGATTCTTAAGGTTTAAGGATATGTAGGCGGGCTCTATAACAAAAACTCGGCTGTATTCCAACATTCGCTCCTAAGTCTTATGCTCGGGCATTCCAGCACCTTCATAATTCGGTATCGGGGTGACTTTGAATTCATTCAAAATCATGCGTTAAATCAAGAGTGTTGAATAACAAGTGGCTTGAATTCTCATATAGCCTGAGATATGTAGGAAACCCATTCCGGGTTTGGTGATAAATCTTTAAGTCTGTACAGAATCCATTTCCAAAAGACGAGTATGGTCTATCAAAATTGGCTTGGTCGATTTCATTTTCCTCCAATTTCTTGCATCAATCCAAAGTAAAATGAGGGACAGTTGTTGACACCTTATTTTGATCCTCCCCGATACGAATTAATCATCAAAGCTTTATAAATCTATACGCTTTTGAAATAAGTAGTTGTATGCGAATAAAATATTTAGAAGTACTTTGTTATTTTATTCATTTTTCTTAGTTATATTTTCTAAATAACATTTTTATATCTTACAAAGACTTCAAAGTCATCCCAAAAGACTTTAATTTAGTACAAATACTTTTAAATTTAGTCTTATACAATTTATAGTTATAATTTTGAGTCACGGAATTTGTTTAGCATACAACTGAATTAATTATTTTATTTCGTTAAGTCAAAAATTTTGTCATTAATTCATGTCAATTAATCTAAATCGAATGTAAACGAAATCTATTAATCAATTCTATTTGGTTGTATTTCGAGATTTGTCTTGAATTTTGTTTGACTACCCTTTCGGTAGTCAAATCTCCAATTTTATTGTTAACACTTCAATACCAATTTTGGGCTAAGCCCCCACGCAGCCCACCTTTCTTTTATTTATCCAGCCCCACCCTTTCATACCAATCAAAACATTTCTTCAGCCCAATGCCTTTCTGAAATCAAATTTCTGATAACCCAAACCCTATTCCTCCAATTAAGCCTACACTCTTTCCCTTAGACCCGGCCCAAGTTCCCTTGTCCAAAAGAAAAATCTTTCCTAGGATTGAACAACATCAGCAATCCCAAAAAATAAGAGGTAGTAATGCATCTCGATACTAAACGCGACGAGGCCAGCGGTACCCTCCTCACATGAGCGGCATTGGCGCATGCAAGAGATACGTTGCATCCTGTCATCTTCCTCCTGAATCTCCATCAACGCGTACTATTCTCAGAAGCAAAGAGGCACGCCGAATCATCCTTTAATATGAGAGATCACTACACCTGGCAGCGAGGACGTTTGGGATCAATCCCAAGCATCTATGTCCCTTTCCTCTTCTAGCTTGAAGTCATTTCTTCCGGAAAATACTGATGGTCCAAAAATGGTGAGGGTTTTTGAATTAAAGTTGTTTGAGGATTTCGGAATGCCCTTTCTAACCTCTTCTCCAAAATTTGAAAACCCTAATCTTCTTCTATAAATAATCTCTTCCATTGCATAGAGGGGAGATTTTTCTTCTTTTGGTTTTTGAAATTCGAATTAGGAGACAGAATTTTGGCAAAAAAATAAAAGAGATTGGGAAAGATTTCAAGTGAAAACTCGAAAAAAAACACTCAAAATACATTTGTGAGCAAAAGAGTTTATCTTTCTTTGTTTAGAGATTAAACTCTCATCCATATTTCCATTGCTTGTTCATATTTTCACTCTTTGTTGGAGACTCGAGTTTTATTCTGTGGTTGGAGGATCGTGGTCTCGCTTGTAGTCTCCATTTTGCTGCCCCGAGAAAGGTAACTCATTCACGCTCATGATTTTATTTTTCTCTCCATCCCTCTGATAGTTTCCTTCTGCTGGTGTTGGGAATTATTATATGATTTAGTTGTTGGTTGGGGGCTTGAGTTAAATTAATGCATACTGTGCATGTTCTGTTTATTTGTTGTTATGATTTTTAGCCATAATTTCAATTTTTGTTGAGTATATTTTGTGTATCTTGGGTTCATGATTATATTTTCTTTTTCTTCTCTTTTCACCCGAGTATATTTTGGCATTCCCATTTCCAAAAGTCATTGCTTTAATGTTTTTCCCATATTTTTACTTTCTGTGTCGTGCTATCTATCATTTGTTGGAAGTGTAATGACTGACTCTCTTTCCTTTCTTAATCTCGCTTCCTATCCTATTGTTCGTCATGTTGTGTTTGTGTCAAGTTTGTATCTCTATTTTGTCCGGATTCTAGTTGAAATTCTTATTATTTGCGGTCGATCTTTTAAAAATGTGATTTGCTTTCAAAAAATTGATATCTATTTCCCCTCTTTTATTTGTTAATGCTCATGAATCTGTCAAGAAATATCATGTGTCCAGCTCAGCGATTTATTGGAAGTGTCTATAGTCCTTTGTTTTCTTCAGAGTAAAATTATAGACTTAGTTCGGCCGTCTAAATACCCTCCAATTGTTCGATATTTTGGGGCTGAGCAATTAAATTTTCTTTAGCACGTAGTTGTTAATGAATCATAGTCACTCTCCTATGTTTGCTTAGATTTGATTGAAGATGTTTTTTTTCTGGTTGTTAGTTTGTTATTTATTTAAATGGTCAATCTGGTGTTTTGCTTAACAACATCCTTCTCTTGTGCAAAGTCCTACATTTACCCCTGCAAAACATTGTTAGACTTCATCGAATAAAAATCACATAGACCCAAGCTTGTGATGTTTAACTCGCTGATCAGGCGGCATTTTCCTTTTAAATTCGTTGTGTGTGTGTGTGTGTATATATATTTATATATGGATATGTGTGCATATTGCTTCGTGTCTTAGTTTGTTTGTTAATTTAGTCTCTGTTAACTTGGCTCCTTTTGTCCTTCTTTTAGAGACCTTTGTTTACTTTCTAATTTCATTTTGTTAAGTGGGTCTCACCTTTAATTTTTGTCTTGTTTAAGATACACTTCATTTTTTGTTACGCTAATTTTTGCCATTTTATTACATGTAAAATCTATCTGAGTTCATCATGAACTCCTCATCCCTTGCATTTCAAGAGAGGGTCATAAAGTCTCACATTTCCCTTCATCGATTCAAGACACGAAATTGACGAACAGGTCCCGAGGTGAAAGGAATCGAAGAAGATCGAAGAAATTGAATGATTTGGACAAAGAGTCCAAAACCTTGATTTTGAAAAATGTTGTATTTTATTTGGGCCTAAGCCCTTTTGTATCATAATTATTATGAATACTTTAGGATAGTAACAAGTCAACTGGGCCTAAGGCCCACAAACAAAGGGTCCAACAACCGGTCCTGGCGGACAGATAACCCCGATTCGGACCCAACTCTCTCTCTCTCTCTCTCTCGCTTATTTTCGTTTATTTATCTGCTTTTATTTTTCGATAGTTTTAAAGTTAAAGAATCCAAATCCCCTCAAACGTCGTAAATGTTTGATTGACTTAAAAATTAATTTCAAACGGATACTAAAAATGGATAAATTTGCAAACGAATTCTTACTTAGATAGCAAATCAATTATTTTTTTCAAACAATTCTTGTCTTAAAATCAAGTTAATAAATTTAAGTTTTCCGTAGCCAAAATCAAATTAGTTGTCGAATAACCGCGAGTAAGCGGACGTCTTAAGTGCTTTCAAAACCTTCCTATGACGTTAATATGAATCCCCGAACCCTTTAAAACTCTTTCAACTTGATTTCTTGTTTAGTCAAATTGAAAGAAAAAGTTTCTTAATTTTCTCAAAATTAAGTGGTGACTCTAGAAAAATCGAAAATCTACAAAAGTATATTTTTTAAGAAACTCGATTAAAACAGGAAATAGACTTCAAATAAATATCCTTCCAACTACTCATAAAAACATTAGTTATCCATATAGAATGGCTCCAGCTGAGTTAAAAGAGTAATTGAGAGATATTCTTGATAAGATTTTTATCTGACCAAGTGTCCCAGCTTTGGGTGCTTCGATCTTATTCATGAGAAAGAAAGATGGTTCCTTATTATGGGTATTGATTACCATCATTTGAAAAAGGTCATCATAAAAAATAAGTATCCCATCCTATTGATGGCCTTTTCGACCAACTATAGGGTGTCACTTGCTTTTGTAAGATGGACCTAATATTTGGCTACCATCAGTTGAAAGTTAGAGAAAGTGATACCCTGAAGACAACATGCATGACCCATTATGGTCATTATGAGATCATTGTTATGTACTTTGGTTTGATTAACGGTCCTGGAGCATTCATCGATCTCCAAAAGAGAGTATTTAAGGAGTTTCTAGATATGTTTGTTATTGTATTCATCGACGACATCCCGATCTACTTGAGGAATGAGGAGGATCATACAATTATCTTAGAATAGTCCTTCAAACTCTCAAAGATCAAGAGTTATATGCCAACTTTTCTAAGTGTGAGTTGTGCCTTGAATATCTGGCATTCTTAGGACAAATATGTCTGACGAAAAAATCGAGTTAACACTGAGAAGAATGGGGAAGTGCAGAATTGGTCCATACCCACCATCCCCAACTGATATAAGGAATTTATTGGGGTTGGCAGGTTACTTCAAAAGGTTCATCGAGGGGTTCTCATCTATTTCATCCTTATTGACTAAGTTGACTCAAAAGACAATAACTAAGATTAAATTGTCTAAAGTTTGTGATAAAGTCTTTCAAAATTTGAAAACTCGGTTAACTACTACGGTGTTGCCCTACCAAAGGGTACAAAGGATTTTGTCGTCTATTGTGATGCATTTAGAATAGGTCTTGGTTATATGTTGTTGCCTAATGGTACGGTTATAGCCTATGTCTCTATGAGCTTTGAGTTATATATTTTGGAGTAGTATTGAGCACTGATATGGGGAAGAGACTAGACAACTCACATTCGCCATAAACCACGTAGCCGAAGTAGGTTAGGATCACACCGACTTTTGAGAGACTCTTCGCTGCCTTTTAGCAGACCTTTATAGTGGATCCATGAATTGAGTTTGTTACATACCACGAAAAGGTATTGGATAGTTCTGGAAGCGTGGCTAGACATTGTATCCTCATGAGTCTCATAGTGATGGTTGTTGATTAGAGAACGTCCCTGTCAAAGTAAAGAGTACTTTTCTTTAATTTCTATTATACTTTTACATACAGTTCAACGAGTTATCAAATCTTCACTTGTGAAGTTTTAAATGATCTTATCTATGTTTATGCTTTGCATTTAGCAGAGTATTATTTTGGTCTCTTCAATTCAATTATTTCGCTTCAGCTATATTACATACTGGTATATACAATGCGGTGATGTCATTTAACTTGCATCTTCTAATGATGCAGTATTGCTATTCAAGATCATCAACAAGCGTACATTGAGATCACTTGAACTCCTTGACAGCTTTTGATGAACCCTCCTTGCATTATGGGTCTCCATTTTGTCTTTCCTTTTAGTAGTTTTGAGGAATCGTTAGTCTTGTCCCAATATTTCATATTGCACTAAAGAGGTGTTATAGATAGATAGTGTAGAGTATTCTTTCAGTATTTTCTTTTCGAACCATTCTAGCAAACTATTGTTGTTTTCAGATTATTTGAGATAGTTTCGCTTGAGAAGTTTTGAGACTATTAATTTAAGGGGAAAAGAACAAATATACCCCCGAACTATTGTTAAAAGTATGCAGATACCCTCCGTCATACTTAAGCGACAGTGGTGCCTCTTTCATCTAAAAACTAGAGTGTATATACCCGTTATACTAATGGACATATACATGTCATAATCTATTCCAGAAATCCGACATTTATTAAATATCGGATTGATGGATAAGATTGTTCTATGTGTCCCTATTTAGTCTTTCGTTAGAGTGAAGGGCATATATGCTCTAGTTTTGGACTGCGGGGGAATCAATGTCCCAAGAGTATGATAAAGGTATCTGCACATCATTTATGCTAGTTTGAAGTAGATTTGTCCCTTTTCCCTGTATTTAAGTTATGTTTTAAAGCTTATATTTGCTTGAGTCAGTCAGGCCTAGGATTTGCTTGGGAACAAACAATGATTTTCGACTGTCGACCACGTTTAGGATGTAGTCTCAGGGCGTGACACATTATACATTGGTAGGTATCATATCCAATGTAGTCTCACATAGTGTGATCGATTAGTATGGGAGAGTAGTGTGTACGCAGACTTTACATCTACCTTAGTGATGATGTAAAGAGATTGTTTCTAGTAGATTCCTGTTCAAAACAGAGACAAACTAGAAAAGACATAATGGAAGTAAAATGCACAACCTATAGTAACAAAACAACATATAGTAACATAACAATACAATAATAAAGTTATACTACAAATAAACTACACAAAATAATAGATAGTCACATAAAACGAAATAATAGAGCCTAAAGAATATATACTTAATTTATTATAAGGATACAGAGAGAATATCATAATTTTGAGAAATCTTCACTGTTATTATTTTCTTACCATATTAACTTTTTGTTTTAAGAGAAATGACTAGTAGATAAGAAAAATATTGGGTCAAAGCAAATTTCTGTGGATATCAATGTTCAACCCCTTTCATCACCACTCCACATGTCCTTAAACTTTGGGCCTATTGGTCCTTCCTCGCCCAAAACCTCATTTGGTAGATCTCTCACTATTTTCTCAATAGCTTTCTTCAGTTTGCCAATCATAAATCTTTCTACTTTCCTCAGCTCTTTTGATATATCATAGCTAATTTTTGGACCCCATTCCCTTCCATAATTAAGCCATACTGGCTCCACTATTGTTGATCCCAAGTATTCTGCTGCTGCTACTAAAAAGTTTGTTCCTATGTCCATCAACTTCCCCTTCCCTGTATCATTTCTGATTCCTACATCTCCTCTCCCTTGCAAATTCTTTCCTGGTCCTGGATAAGCAGCGTGTCCATGCAGCGATGAGTACACCACGGGTTTGTTACCGTTTTGAAATTCTAGCTGAGAGGCAGGTACCCAAATCCCTCCACTGTGTTGTGAAAAGTATATGCTTTGTAACTCCCCGTTGAAGTTGCTAATCCTCAATGTAACATGTTCCCAATCACCAACGTGCTCTCCAATTTTCCCCAAGGAAATGGTCATGAATTCGAGTTTAGCCTTTGCAGGTCCATTGAAGGGATAAAATAGCCACACAGCAATATCAGTATGTGTTGCACCAAACATTGGTTTAACGTGTAAGTAGGCTGTGGCACCCTGTAAATCTCCTTTCTTGACATTAGTTTTCGCAGCATCATCAGTCGGGAGGTCCAGCCAGTAAGCACCATCGTTTGAACCATCTTGAGGAAGATTTGAACCTGTGGGATGAATACCTACAGGTGAAGATTCCTGTCCTTTGGTATATAATAATGCTCCATTCTGAAAAAACCAAGTCACTGATGACGGATAGTATTCTTCATCAGGATGAAAGTAAATCACCGGAGAGTATGCTTGAACCAATGTCTTAACTTGGTTCAAATTTGGCATTGCAGATATATCAGATTTAACATTCTTTAAACAAGCTAGTGACTCTGCAGCTCCACTGTTCTGTACCATAAAAGCACCTGTTGGCACTCCTAAGGCTCGCACTCCTCTGTCTCTAGGTCTCAATGAGTACACATTGAAGCCATTGGTGCCCCATATCCAATCATGAATTTCACATGCATCAGTGAGATCATCACGAACACAACGAACTTTATCCAGCGAAGGCTTCTGAGGTGAGGCGGTGACAACATGGCTTATGGCTTTATAACCCTGAGGAGGTATTGGCAACCAGATATAGCCGACACCATCCTGCTTGATGTTCAAGTTGTGACTACTCCATACAAGGGTGTAGTCAGTTGGCATCTTGAGCGTACCTTGTGATGTGTCTCTCCCAGCAAGAGTCCATCCGAAAAGGGGAATATTATTAGGTTGGGTGTACGAACCAAACATAAAGAATCCATTTGGTATATTTGATGGTTCAAAGAATGTAGCTCCAAGATTATCTGGTCCACCTTCATGTGTCGACCAAACTTTAGTTAAGGATGATATTTGAGACACCTGTAATCCTCCAAGATCAATGAATCCACTTGCAAAGCATCCACCTAAAATTAACAAGTGATTCAAATACTAAACATGAAAAAGGATTACAGGAATTGAGAAAGCAGGTACGTACCTGAAGGCCAAGTGGGCAATGGAGAAGGAAAACGAAAGGCATTATCGATGATGTTCTGTGTTGAAGCATTATCAACCAAAAATGTTGCGTTTAAGTTGTCTACTCCCATGGTTGAATTTGAACAACTGATTCTTAAAGCAAGTGCTAACACTAAAATAGTACAAGACATAACCATATCCTGCAATTGAGACAATTTGTACTAGTTTTTGTTGAGTATTTAAGTTAAGTTGTTGGATTACTTAAAGCTAAATATTTAAAATTTTGTACGTCGTATACACTCTTTAAAAGTTGGAAGCATGAAACGGTAACAACAATAAAAACATTATGCTTCTTCCTTTTTTGGACAACAATAGATAATCAATAATATACACTAGCGTGTGGTTATGTCAATAACTTTGTAACAATTCTTTGGTCATACTTACATCATCGATCACCAAGGACGGACCTAGAGTATGTCGAGGGGGTTCACCCGAACTCTCTCGTCAAAAAATTAAGTTGTATATTTAAAGTATTTTAAAGATTTTTTATGATTATATATTAATTTTGAACCTTCTGAATGTTAGATTAGAGGTCGATTTAGTGGTTCAAACCACTATTTTTTTTTTCTAACCCACTTCATGAAAATCCTAAATCCGCCACTGACCATCACTACAACCTTAACTACATGCAAATCCAATTGTTTACTCATTATCTATATACTCTAACTCTACTTTCCTTCTTTCAAATTTAGCTTTACACCAGTCAACTTTTCCAAGTTAAATTGAATAAAAAATAATTTAATATGTTAAATATAAAAGATTGAATTATCTAAAAAATAGTACAAGTTACTATTTTTCTCATGTTAATATGATGAAAATAGATCTTAAAAATGTTAGGTTAAACTTTATATAGTTTAACTCTTGAGAAGCGACTAGGGGATCAAATGGGCGGGTTGGTTTGAAATTAGAGATATTAAAATTAGTTGAAATTGATATTGGGTTGGATCCTGACCCGCTCAAGATTACTTTGGACTCAAATAGGTTGGGCTTAAAAAACAGGTTGAATCTTACCCCGCCCAATTTATCCCGCTTAATGTCAATGATTTTAATAGTCTTCTTTAAGTTTTAAAACCACAATTTGACTTTCAACTCAAGAGAATTTCTTTTTAAAAAAATTACAAATTGATATATCAAGATAAATATTAATTCATACCTTCGATATAGGAAAATACATTACATCAATGCACATAAAGAGTCTTACAACGGGTTGAAATTGGAGATTGAATTGGGTTCAATTGAGAGATCTCTTAAAATGAGTAGATTGAGATTGAACTCAATTCAAATTATCTTAAGCTCATCCCTTAGAGGGTGTTTGAATTGACTCAAAAGTTGGTCAAATCTCATTTTAATTCAGTTTTTGACTTCTAAAATGCTTGATAAATATAAAAAGTAACTTAAAATAAGTCAAAAATGACTTACAACAAGTCACAAAGTGCTTAACTTATAATAAGTCTAAACAAAAGTAGGTTTCCCCTACCTTTTATTTTTTGACTTAAAAGTCATTTAGGTTTGACTTTTATTTTTTACATAAAAACTACTATTGCAAATCAAAGTAGGATCTTAACAATCTCGACAAGTTAGGTGAATTACCTATAATTGGGCTCAATTTTAATACCTCTAGAAGCGACTAATAAAATGGAAGAAATGGAGTATTATTCTCTCCATCTCTTTTATAAAACCCTATATTTGACTTATTCACAACAAATCACTACAAGAAAAGTATGAATTACACGAGATTTTTCTAGGAATTGGTATGAAAATAACTTTTCTGCTAATTTTCATACTAATCCTTAGAAAAATCTTCATGTAATTCATACATTTTTTTGTTGTGAAATTTTCTTTTGAAATTAATGTTAAATCAGTAAAAGAAAATGACTTGCATAAATTAGAGCATACTTAGCATTTCTGCTAAAAACTGCTTATTTGTACAAGCATTTTTTAAAACATAGCTTTTCAAAAAAAACAATTTGTGTTTGACTAATATTTTTCTAAAAATGCTTTTAAGAGTCAAATGACAAAAAAGGACAAGTATCAATGTGTATTTAATATTAAAACTATCTTACAGAGCGAAACTATTTTAAATATCTCATACAAAAACTTTAATTATATTTTTAATTTAATTATTCAAAATATACATATTTAAATTTTCAATCAATAATGTACGTAGATTTATATTGTTATAAAAATATTGAAAAGGAGAATGGTTTTGTCATTTGTTACCTTTTTTTTTTTGTTTTAATCTTAGCTATTATCTCTTTTCTTGTTGTTATACTCTAAAGTTTAAAAAAAATTATAAGAAAATAATTTGTAAATCAAGAAAAGAATTGTTATTTGTTACTATTTGGGAGGGTCTAGTTCTTTAATTGATACTTTTTCTCTTCTTCTTTTTTCCTTTTAATCCTACAAAAATATTGTTATTACTTTTATTTCTAATTCTGAAAAATAATATATTAAAGTATTATATATACAATACAATATACTTATAAATAATTATATAAAGACATAAATAAATTAAAAAACTAATTATATAAAAATTAAAAAATAAAATTCTTGAATGAAAATTAATTAAACTCATGAGACATTATATTAATTAATAAGGAATATATTGATAAATATGTATATATGTAAGGGATATTTTGGTTTATAACGTTATGTTTTTTTTTAAAAAAAAAACATAAATTCTACGCTTCTTCTTCGCCTTAGAAAAACTACTTCTGCTTTTATTTAAAAGCAGTTTTAATAATTTGTCAAACTCTTAATTTTTCAAATATAAGTGTTTTATTTTCGAAAAAAACACTTCTAACTTTTCAACAACAATGTCAAACAGGTTCTAACTCTTTTTTTTTAAAACAAAAATGTTTTTATATACGGAAAAAAATATCTAAGAAGCAACAAAAGAAGTAAGCTGTGCTCATATTTAGTCATTTATCGATATGTAATGGAAAATAAGTATTTTTATGGAAAATAAAATTTTTAATAAAAATATTCTGAGGTAAAATCATGAGTTTTGAACTGTGATAGTATAAACTCCATACAACATTGGTGTTTGATCTGTTGCAGTTAAAGTTGTTGAAAATTGGAGTCTGTGATAGTTCAAATCTCCATAAGCAATTCAGAGAGTTGTTCTATGTTTTGGCCGAGGGATACTTGTTCCAATTTTATTTTCACATTAAGAAAATAGCTAAACATTAAGTTTTAAGACAATAGTTAAATATTGCTCACTCTTTTCAATAATAATAACACTTTATTATTTACTTGCTATACACCTCAAAAAATAACAAAGAAATTACCTCTTAGTTTTCAAATCAAATAAGTACTTGGTATATTGAACAAGTAAATTTGAAGTAAGAGAGAGTCCAATAGAAGGGTTTTTTCCAAATCACTGGAGATGTGGGATTTAAAGTCATAAATTCGCACATATATATTTTAAAATAAAATATGGGTTGTTCTGCCTTTTAGCAGTCAAATATTTAATGGGAAATGCATAACTTATGAAATATTTTAAAAATAAAAATAAAAAGTAAAGGTAAGCGTAAAAAAAATACCACTTATCTGTTACAAGGGCCGGGCATAAACTAAAGATGAGAACAAACTACAGAGACAAAAAGTATAAGCCCATCTATGGTGATTCTCAGCCTGAGCCAGAGGACATGGAATAGAATGGAATCTCCGAAAAAAAAAAGGGTAATTAACATCACTATTTCTTTATTGCATCAATTTTTTTAAAAAAATGAAATTTATATATAAATCATAGTAATTGACAATTTAAATAACATAAGAAAATAAATATGATAAACAATAGACACTTTCAAATTTCAAAATCCAAAAAGATTTTTAGATATATATAGAGTATGAATTAATGTGAAAAGATTGGATGTGTGTTATTTACCTTGAAAAAAAAAAGGTATGCCATGGCCACCGGAGATCTGCCACACAACACAAGAAGAGTGGAACACATTTGCAGGTGAAGTTAAGGAAAAAAGAAGGGTATCTTTTTGGGTGAAGGTTTTGTTACTTGTCATTTTCAGCTTTCCATTTCTATTATTCAAAAAACATCTTATTTCGTCTCCTCTTATTATTATTATAATCTATACGGCTAGTGCCTTTTACTTTTTAACCTCTAACTTTTTCTTTTATCAGTATTATAATCAGCTTTCCATAAGATAGTATATATTATCTTTTTATTGTGGAGATCTAGTGTTCATAATTTTCGTTGAATAAAAAATGTCAATTGTTCTCAATCAATTCACTGTTCACAAATTAAAAGTTAAATTCACTTATTTAGTATATAAGAGTAGTACTCTTTAAGTTGTCAACATGTTTAAGTTCTACCTTGAATTAAACAACACAATTACTTGTGTTTTTACCCCCATATGTTTTAATTTTTGTAAGCCTTTTGATTGGGCTTATGCAAAAAGAATTGAAATTTATAGTCATTTTATGTTATTATGAAATATTATCATTATTTATAAAATAAAGGCATTTCAAATTTAAAAAAATAAATTACGAAGAACGTTCTTGTGGGATAAATTTGATTTTTATATTGTTTAGATGAATGAATTTGAAATTTTCATTTTATTTTATTAAATTGGTAAGAAATTATAAGAGATTATTTCGATAGATAAAAAGTTAGATGCCCTCCTCATAAGCAAAAAAGTTTCTAATTTGATTTCCGCATCAATTATTAAAGTAAATGTCATAGGTTGAGGAGGGTTGGATTTTCAAATAAAGCAAAAGGTTAGTTCATCTAACATCAATAGTTTTACAAATGGTATCCTATGACTTCTTATATTTCTTCTATTTGGATCTTCTGCAGCAATCTGTCCTAATTTAACAGATTATTATACATGATCTCTCATGTATATTTAGTTTTTTTAATACTATTTCAGTGTACATATTTTGCACGTGTGCATTATTTTAATTTAATGTAAAATTATAAAAAGCACAGTATATATTCAAAAGCTATTAACGTTATAGTAAATACAATATTTATTTGACTAATTAAAATGAATGCTACTATATTGTTACACTGATTGAATTTAATATTTTTGAAAGTGTAAATATGATCTATTTCGGTTGATCATTAACAAATATTTGAAGGTTTCCGTG
The DNA here is from genome assembly GCF_036512215.1 of Solanum lycopersicum. NCBI lineage: Eukaryota > Viridiplantae > Streptophyta > Magnoliopsida > Solanales > Solanaceae > Solanum > Solanum lycopersicum. The sequence goes on from NC_090809.1 coordinate 31,662,754, forward strand.
TTACACTCATAAACATGTCCAAAGGCAGAGTTTTGAGGAAGAAGATCACTTCTATAATGATATGTTGGATTATTTTGAGTACTAAAACTACTTCAACCCTGTAAATTTTAAATGAGATTGAACTATTTGTGTAGCTACGATTATTTCTTAAATAATTAATTTTTAGTTAATTATAAATGGGTCAAGTTTGAAAATTATTTAATAAGTTATGTCATATGGCTCATGTGTGAAGACTGAATTTAAGTTAAATGGAGTTTAATATTTGTAAATCATAACTAGGAACAAAAGTAACTTTCGGAAAAGAAGAGTACGGAATACAACAAAATTGGTTCAGGTAAAGGATGCTTATATATACAAAGTTTCAATTATGTGATGAATTCTAGTATCTAGGGGTGATACGTATTAGTATAACTAGTGAATTTGATCGCATTTAGTGAGATTATTTTGTAAAATAAAGTATCAATGAATTTATGCTATAATATTTCAATTAAAATTAACTTGAGAGATAAAAGATGTATAATCATGATAATTATTAATATCAACAATCTAGTTGGATGAAAAAAATAAGAACTTGCAGCTAGATCATTTTTGTATACATAAGATTTTAAATTTCTTTTTAAATGTTTTTTCTTTTAATATAGGTTTAAACAAAATAACACCATTATTATATATGTGCTCAAGGTAGATTTTCATAAAATTTATTATAATTGTGATACAAATAGAATATAAAATGTAAAGAACTGAATGAGAATAAGATATTGTATGTTCTTTGAAGTTCACTCATTCCACAATTTTAATCACAAAAATAAATAAAAAATCTCCACACCAAAACAAGATCCACTAAAATTAGCATGGAATCGTTCAAAAGTTTTTCCCAAACTAAATTTAGGTAGAAAAGAAAATAAATTTTACAAAATATTAAATAAAAAAATAATCGACCTTGATTCATTCAAATTTCAATAGTCATTTTCCTTATGCATGATTTACACAAGAAATTAAGTAAAAAGAAATAAGACGATATAAAATTAGCTAACATGTATTTCATTTTCACATGAAATAATTTTATTTTGATTTTTTTTTTCCCAATCAAACTTCATACAAACCATCATGATGTATCAATTACGATTTTGTATGATCGGCTTCGATGATAATAATTATTGCGTCAATTAAACTTAACAATATTCTCAGATATAAAATAATTCAAGTACAACATGCACACCTTAATCAACCTGCACAATAAAAGAAAAACACAATAAAAAGTAATGAAGTTAAATAAAAAATGTCGTGAATTTATTACTCCGCTGAGCATAATTCAAGCAATTGAAATTAAAAAAAAAAAGGCTTCAAATCTAGTTCAAAAGCATAGCCGTTCAATTAAGAAGTCATTGCAAATGAAAAGTAGAGAAGAAATTAATTATAAATAATAATAATTGGCACTATAATTCACTTTTCAGAATTCTCAACTGAAAAGGGATTAAATATAGGGAAAATCGTATATAATGGCAAACTAATAACCTAAAATAAATGGAGTAGCTAGAGTTTGATCTAATTGTGCTTCATAGCAAACGTTTGCAAAAAATTGTCAGACATCTCTCTCCCAAATATCTCGCTCGCCACTCTCCTCCAATCTCTCGCTCGCTTCCTCACTTTTTATACAAACACAAGTGTATAAATATTGTTTCTCATTGTATAAAGCAGAGAAAATTGTATAAATACATATATTTTTGTTCCCCTCTCTCCCCTCTTCCAGTCTCGCTCGCCACTCTCCCAAATCTCGCTCGCCGCCCTCGCCTTTCTCACTTATACAAACAGAAGCGAAATGTATAAATTGTGTTTTTGTTTGTATAAAGCGTGAGAAAATTGTATATACACATGCAAGTACATATATTTTCGTCCTATACACTTATATTTATACAATAAAAATACTCCCCTGCCCAGTTTCTTTTGCCTTTCTCTCTTTCTCGTTTTATACAATTTTCAAATTGCATCTAATTTCTCTCTTTCTCGTTTTATACAATTCGATTCAATTGTAGATTCCTTGTCAAGTCTCTTTTGTCTTTCTCTCTTTCTCATTTTATACAAATTCAAATTGTATATAATCGTTCTATACACTTATAATAATACAATTCGTTTTATACACTTCGTTTTTATATCGTTCTCTACCCAAGTGTCTTTCTCTTTCTTGTTTTATACACTTCGTTTTATATAATTTGCTTCAACTGTTGTATAGCAAATTATACAGTTTCTATGTTTGCTATGGAGCGCAATTTTGCAAACTTTGCTATAGCATACAAATATAATTTTTTTATTTGCTATATGTTAAAGTTGCCCTTAAATATATACTACAATATCATTATGATTTACTTTCTATTTTAGGGAAAATTGTATGAAATAAGAAATTATTAATTTAAATTAAATGTTATAGTCATAGTTTATTTTATTTGTAATTTACAGCAAGTATTTCATTTTTTGTCATCTAGTTCTGTATACAATTAATCATTTTCGGTATAACGCGGGAGAAAATGTATATACAAATACAAATACATATATTTTTGTCTTATACACTTATTATTATACAAATACAGATCTTGTTATACAAATTACAATATATAAATGAATTTAACAAAACAGAACAATTTATATAAAATTGAGTGTGTGTTGTGAATTATACAAATATGATGCTCCATATCAAACATAAAATTTGTTATGGAACGCAATTATGCAAACTATAGTTATAACATACAAATATGATTTTTATGTTTGTTATATGTAAAAGGGAAAAGGGTAAAAAAATGTCCTTAAATGTCACGACCCAAATCCGGGCCGCGACTGGCACCCACACTTACCCTCCTATGTGAGCGAACCAACCAATCTAAACCTTAACATTTCAAGGTAATATCAACATAAAGTAATGCGGAAGACTTAAACTCATTAATAAAATCAATAACTATTATTATTCCCAAAATTTGGAAGTCATCATCACAAGAACATCTATAATCAAATTACTAAACTAAGAGTATTCTAAGAAGCTAAAAATACATAAGAAGCTAGTCCATGCCGGAAGTTCAAGGCATCAAGACTTGAAGAAGAAGATCCAGTCCAAGCTAGAAGCATTAGCTCACCCTGAATTTCCGATGTAGTAAGACTGGCTTGAGTTACTGTTGAGTCGAAGATGACGGCACATTTGCTGCACTCCACAAATAAGAAGAAAACAATAAAAGTAGGGGTCAGTACAAAACACTGGTACTGAGTAGATATCATCGGCCAACTCAAAATAAAAAACAGTATGTATTAAGCAATATCATAAAATCAACTAATATCCTTAGCAGGCAGCATTTACAGTTACCATAACCCTTGGTTACAACACCAAGCACATCAATGAGGACTCACACCTCCTCATCATACTCATTTGGGAATTTAGTTCATTACATTGGATATATTAACATATTTCAAGATTCATTATCTTTATTCCCCTCGTGTCGGTACGTGACACTCCGCTCCTCAATATACTATCCTGGTGTCGGAACGTGACACTCCGATCCTCATTCTATCCTGGTACCGGAACGTGGCACCCGATCCATATTCTATCCTGGTGTCGGAACGTGACACCCGATCCATATTCTATCCTGGTACCAGAACGTGGCACCCGATCCATATTCTATCCTGGTGTCGGAACGTGACACCCGATCCATATTGTATCCTGGTACCGGAACATGGCACCCGATCCATATTCTATCCTGGTGTCGGAACGTGACACCCGATCCATATTCTATCCTGGTACCGGAACGTGGCACCCGATCCCCTAATCTCACCGCTTTCGTTCATCAAGCCTTCTTTTATACCAAGGCATCATCATTAACAAAGTAGATTAGGGTTTCTTTTCAAGATTTGGGATTCAATAGTTTCATCATGCTTATTTATTCACAATTACATAATCACATCATTCATGCAAGCATACAATTAAGCATATAGAAGGTTTACAATACTACTAACACATATCATTCGTATTAAGAGTTTACTACGAATAACATGAAAACCATAACCTACCTCCACCGAAGAATTGCGATCAACAAGCTATCTTCTCAAAATCCTTGCTATTCTCTTCGTTTTTCTCTCTCTCTACTCATTCTCTTTCTTTTTCTGTCTCTCTTTGTTCTTTCTATTTTTCTTATTCAAACCCTCTTTCTTTTACCCTAATTAGTATATAATTAAGAATAAAAGATGACAATAATACCCCACTAATTAACTTAAGGTTACCTCTTTTAACCCCCAAGAATTTGAGTTATTAATATAAACCCACGAAATATATAATTATAGCAGGAATAGTCCAAAACGCCCCTTTAAAACTTAACCAGAAATCCGACTCCACTGGGATTACGCAAGCTGTGACGGGCCGTCGCGCCTGCGACGGTCCGTCCTGCTGTCCGTCGCATAGTTCAGAAACTTGATTTTGGGTGAATGGCCTGTGACGGTCCGTCCTGCCACTCCGTTACGAAGTTCAGAGAGTCGATTTTCAGTACCCAATTTTAGATTTTCTAAGTGTTTTGAAACGATACCCTGCGACGGTCCGTCGTGCTCATGACGGTCCGTCATTGGGTTCGTCGCCTCAGCCTGTTTTTTCAGAAATAAAATCTGCTGCTCAAAACGACTAAACAGGTCGTTACAATAGATACCAATTTACCCATCGTTCGTCCCCGAACGATCACAAGAAGGAAAACAAGGGCGAAAAGGAGTACCTGAATCTGTAAACAGATGTGGGTATTTTTCTCGCATATCCGCCTCCTTCTACCAAGTGGCTTCTTCAACGGGTCGATTCTTCCATTGCACCTTGATGGATGCAATCTCTCTTGACCTCAACTTGCGAACTTCTCTATCTAAAATAGCAACAGGCTCCTCCTCATAAGACAAGTTCTCATCAAGCAAAACTGAATCCCAACGGATAATGTAGTTTCTATCCCCATGGTATCTTTTCAACATCGACACATGGAATACCGGATGTACTCCGGACAGCCCTGGAGGCAAGGCTAACTCATAAGCCACCTCTCCTACTCGCTTAAGTACTTCAAAGGGACCAATGTACCTTGGACTTAGCTTACCCCTTTTTCCAAACCGCATCACCCCTTTCATGGGCGAAACCTTCAACAAGACTTGTTCACCTTCCATGAACTCTAAGTCTCTAACCTTTCGATCTGCATATTCTTTTTGTCTACTTTGCGCCGCTAGAAGCTTTTCTTGAATAGACTTCACTTTCTCTATCGAATCCCTCAAAAGGTCAGTACCCCAAGGTCTAACCTCGAACGCATCAAACCAACCAATGGGAGACCTACATCTCCTCCCATACAATGCTTCAAATGGGGCCATATCAATACTTGAGTGATAGCTATTATTGTATGAAAACTCCGCTAAGGGTAGGAAGCTATCCCAATGGCCACCAAACTCTATCACACATGCACGAAGCATATCCTCCAACACTTGAATCGTCCTTTCAGACTGACCATCGGTCTGAGGATGGAACGCAGTACTAAGGTTCAACCTAGTACCCAATTCCGCCTGCAATGTTTTCCAAAACTTAGAAGTAAACTGCGTACCTCTATCTGATATGATGGATAGTGGAATCTCATGCAATCGAACGATTTCTGAGATATAGATCTTGGCTAACTTCTCTGCATTGTAAGTCACCTTTACCGGAATGAAATGAGCAGATTTAGTTAACCTATCAACAATCACCCAAATGGAGTCATACTTACCCATTGTCCTTGGAAGACCAACCACAAAGTCCATTGCAATTCTTTCCCACTTCCATTCCGGAATGGGCATTCTCTGAAGTGTTCCTCCGGGCCTTTGGTGTTCTTACTTTACTTGTTGACAGTTTGGACACTTGGCAATAAAGTCAATAATATCACGCTTCATTCTGCTCCACCAAAAGTGTTGTTTTAGGTCACGATACATCTTGGTTGCACCCGGATGTATAGAATAGCTTGAACTATGAGCCTCTGTCAGAATAGTGTTGATCAAATCATTGACGCGGGGTACACATACCATTCCTTTGATTCTCAAAACACCTTCCTCATCGATTTGTGCTTCCTTAGCCTCCCCTCGCAATACTTTATCTTGGATTCGCCTTAGTTTCTCATCATCAAACTGTTTTCCCTTAATTTTGTCAAGAAAAGAAGATCTTGACTCCACACTAGCCAACAATCCTCCCTTCTTATTTACTTCTAATATCATCAAGTCATTAGCTAGAGTCTGAACCTCTCTAGCCAGTGGGCGTCTAGAAGCTTGCAAGTGAGCTAGACTTACCATGCTTCCCGCCTTTCTACTTAAAGCATCCGCTACAACATTCGCCTTCCCCGGATGATACAAAATAGTGATGTCGTAGTCCTTCAGTAGTTCCATTCATCTCCTCTGTCTCAAGTTCAAATCCTTCTGAGTAAAGACATACTGAAGGCTACGATGATCCGTGTAGACCTCACACTTAACCCCATATAAATAGTGTCTCCATTGTTTTAATGCAAACACTACCGCAACCAATTCCAAATCATGAGTTGGATAGTTACGTTCATGCACCTTTAATTGCCTTGAAGCATAAGCAATCACACTCTTCTCTTGCATTAGTACTGCACCCAAACCAGAATAGGATGCATCACAATAAACAATGAAGTTCTTACCCTCTACTGGCAAGGTAAGGATAGGTGCGGTAGTCAACAAAGTCTTGAGCTTCTGAAAGCTTTCCTCACATTCGTCCGACCATACAAATGGAACATTTTGCTTAGTCAAGTTCGTCAGTTGGGAAGCAATAGAAGAGAATCCCTTGACGAATCGGCGGTAGTAGCTAGTTAACCCAACAAAGCTCCTTATTTCTGACACATTAGTAGGTCTTACCCAATTCTTCACTGTCTCAATCTTAGAAGGATCCACCATCACTCCATCCTTAGAAGCCATGTGCCCCAAGAAGGACACTGCATCTAGCCAAAACTCACACTTAGAGAACTTGGCATAAAACTTTTTCTCCCTCAACATTTCCAATACCATTCTCAAATGCTCTTCATGTTCCTTCTTGCTCTTTGAGTATACCAATATATCATCAATAAATACGATCACGAAGAGGTCCAAATATGGCTTAAAAATCCCGTTCATCAAGCTCATGAACGCAGCAGGGGCATTCGTAAGACCAAAAGACATCACTACAAATTCGTAATGCCCATACCTCGTTCGAAAAGCAGTCTTTGGCACATCCGTTGCCCGTATTTTCAATTGATGATAACCGGATCTCAAGTCAATCTTAGAGAAGACACAAGCACCTTGTAACTGATCGAACAAGTCATCAATGCGGGGAAGATGATACTTGTTCTTTATGGTTACCTTGTTTAGTTGTCTGTAGTCTATACACATTCGAAAACTCCCATCCTTCTTCTTTACAAACAAAACCGGAGCACCCCAAGGAGATGCACTTGGCCTAATAAAGCCTTTGTTTAACAACTCTTGAAGTTGGGCTTTTAACTCTCTTAACTCCGCGGGGGCCATTCTATAAGGGGGTATAGAAATGGGGCGAGTACCCGGTTCAAGGTCAATACAGAAATCAATATCCCTATCTGGTGGCATACCAGGAAGATCTGCAGGGAACACATCCAAAAACTCGCGGACTACCGAAACCGACTCAATCGAAGGTACTTGGGTAGTGTCATCCTTGAGATGTGCCAAGAAAGCTAAACACCCTTTACTAATCATTTTCTTAGCACGAAGAAAGGAGATGATACGCACCGGATTGGAAGTGTAGTCACCCTCCCACACTAACGGATCTATCCCAGGCTTGGCTAACGTCACCGTTTTAGCATTACAATCCAAGATCGCAAATTGCGGAGAAAGCCAAGTCATACCCAGAATTACATCAAAATCGACCATTTCTAAGATAACCAAGTCTACATAAGTATTGCTCCCCACAAAAGTTACAAGACAAGACCTATACACCCTTTCAACTATCACAGACTCACCCACCGGAGTAGAAACACGAATAGGCATATCAAGTAATTCACAATGTAAAGTTAGACCATTAGCAAATGAGGAAGATACATAAGAAAATGTGGATCCAGGATCAAACAATACAGAAGCCATGCAATCACAAACCAAAAGATTACCTGTGATGACAGCATCAGATGCCTCCGCTTCAGACCGCCCAGGAAAAGCGTAACAATGGGCCCTATCGTTCGTCTGTCCGTTGCCCCTACCTTGTTGTGATGTAGTGGCTCCAGTTTGCCCATCACCTCGGCCGTTTTGGTGACCACCATTTCCTCGACCACCACGTCCTCTAGAATAACGGCCTCTGCCATGACCACCTCTACCTCTAACATTTGGAGGTCTGTAACTCTGTTTTGGACAATATCTCTTAATATGTCCAATCTCCCCACATCCATAGCACTCTCTGGGTTCATGCATAGGTCTCTCAGAGAAGTGTTGACCGGTCGGAGGTGGAACCCCAACTACAATCTGTAGTGAAGACTGAATTGGTCGGACTGAGTAACTTCCCGAACCCTGTCCTCTAGTGTAAGCACCATTAAACTCACCTCCCTTTCGAAACCTTTTTGATGTCGATGTCGGGGTGAAGTTGTCTGGCTTCACTCCTTCCACTTCTATCACAAAGTCTACCACCTCTTGGAAGGATTTTGCCGTTGCCGCTATCTGTAAGGCCGAAATCCGCAATTCTGACCTCAACCCCTTCACAAACCGACGAATTCGCTCTTGTGGACTGAAACACAGTTGGGTGGCATACCGGGATAATGCACGAAACTTAGCCTCATATGCATTGACCGACATCCTACCTTGCTCTAGGCTCAAGAACTCATCCCTTTTCCTATCCCTCAAAGTTCGGGGGATATACTTCTCCATAAACAAGCTAGAGAATAAGGCCCAAGTCATAGGTGGTGCCTCTGTTGGTTGACACTCAATATGTGACCGCCACCACATTTTGGCGTTCCCTTGAAACTGATAACTCACGAACTCAACACCAAACCGTTCTACTATACCCATCTTGTGTAGTAGCTCATGACAGTCAACCAGAAAATCGTAAGCATCCTCAGATTCTGCACCCTTGAAGACTGGAGGTTTCAATTTCAAGAACTTACTGAAAAGTTCATGCTGATCATTTGTCATTATAGGCCCAGTAGTCAGACGTGGAAACGTGCCTATTTCCAATGGAACATCCATGCGGGGAGCCATAGTAGCCGCATGTTGTACCTCCGGAGCCTGAGGTGCTGGTGCAGAAAACACTGGGGGTGTCTGGCCCTGATCAGATAACCCGCTAAGATAAGCCAGAACCTGATTGATCATCTCTGGGGTAGGTTGGGGTGGCATTTCCTCATTTTGCACTTGTTCATTCACCCCATCCTCCCCCTCTCTTATCACTTCCTCAGTCGGTGGAGGAGTCACCGCCCTAGTACCAGATGGGCTCGGTGCTCGTCCTCTTCCTTTAGAGGACGTCCTCTCACGACCTCTACCACGGCCCCTTGCCGCTGTTCTCCCTCGAGCCACAGCCCCAATGGCTGGCTCAGTTGTTTCTTGTCTGGCCGGTGTTGGTGTTGGCGTAGTCGTTGCTCTAGTTCTAACCATCTGCGAAAGAGAGCGAAGATGGTCAGATACCAATTCGTATCGCCTAGATACCAATTGGACTCAAGTAGTAGCACGAAAGAAAGAATGAAAGAGTGAAATTTTCCTAAAGTCTTATAGCCTCTCAAGGAAAAGTAAAGGCGTCCCCCTACCGTTCCTTAAGACTCTACTAGACCTGTTCTTGTGTGATGAGACCAACGAACCTAATGCTCTGATACCAAGTTTGTCACAACCCAAATCCGGGCCGCGACTGGCACCCACACTTACCCTCCTATGTGAGCGAACCAACCAATCTAAACCTTAACATTTCAAGGTAATATCAACATAAAGTAATGCGGAAGACTTAAACTCATTAATAAAATCAATAACTATTATTATTCCCAAAATCTGGAAGTCATCATCACAAGAACATCTATAATCAAATTACTAAACTAAGAGTATTCTAAGAAGCTAAAAATACATAAGAAGCTAGTCCATGCCGGAAGTTCAAGGCATCAAGACTTGAAGAAGAAGATCCAGTCCAAGCTAGAAGCATTAGCTCACCCTGAATTTCCGATGTAGTAAGACTGACTTGAGTTACTGTTGAGTCGAAGATGACGGCACATTTGCTGCACTCCACAAATAAACAAGAAGAAAACAATAAAAATAGGGGTCAGTACAAAACACGGGTACTGAGTAGATATCATCGGCCAACTCAAAATAGAAAACAGTATGTATTAAGCAATATCATAAAATCAACTAATATCCTTAGCAGGCAGCATTTACAGTTACCATAACCCTTGGTTACAACACCAAGCACATCAATGAGGACTCACACCTCCTCATCATACTCATTTGAGAATTTAGTTCATTAGATTGGATATATTAACATATTTCAAGATTCATTATCTTTATTTCCCTCGTGTCGGTACGTGACACTCCGCTCCTCAATATACTATCCTGGTGTCGGAACGTGAAACTCCGATCCTCATTCTATCCTGGTACCGGAACGTGGCACCCGATCCATATTCTATCCTGGTGTCGGAACGTGACACCCGATCCATATTCTATCCTGGTACCGGAACGTGGCACCCGATCCATATTCTATCCTGGTGTCGGAACGTGACACCGATCCATATTCTATCCTGGTACCGGAACGTGGCACCCGATCCATATTCTATCCTGGTGTCGGAACGTGACACCCGATCCATATTCTATCCTGGTACCGGAACGTGGCACCCGATCCCCTAATCTCACCGCTTTCGTTCATCAAGCCTTCTTTTATACCAAGGCATCATCATTAACAAAGTAAATTAGGGTTTCTTTTCAAGATTTGGGATTCAATAGCTTCATCATGCTTATTTATTCACAATTACATAATCACATCATTCATGCAAGCATACAATTAAGCATATAGAAGGTTTACAATACTACTAACACATATCATTCGCTATTAAGAGTTTACTACGAATAACATGAAAACCATAACCTACCTCCACCGAAGAATTGCGATCAACAAGCTATCTTCTCAAAATCCTTGCTATCCTCTTCGTTTTTCTCTCTCTCTCTCTACTTGTTCTCTTTCTTTTTCTGTCTCTCTTTGTTCTTTCTATTTTTCTTATTCAAACCCTCTTACTTTTACCCTAATTAGTATATAATTAAGAATAAAAGATGACAATAATACCCCACTAATTAACTTAAGGTTACCTCTTTTAACCCCCAAGAATTTGAGTTATTAATATAAACCCACGAAATATATAATTATAGCAGGAATAGTCCAAAACGCCCCTTTAAAACTTAACCAGAAATCCGACTCCACTGGGATTACGCAAGCTGTGACGGGCCATCGCGCCTGCGACGGTCCGTCCTGCTGTCCGTCGCATAGTTCAGAAACTTGATTTTGGGTGAATGACCTGTGACGGTCCGTCCTGCCACTCCGTTACGAAGTTCAGAGAGTCGATTTTCAGTACTCAATTTCAGATTTTCTAAGTGTTTTGAAACGAGACCCTGCGACGGTCAGTCGTGCTCATGACGGTCCGTCGCCTCAGCCTGTTTTCCAGAAATAAAATCTGCTGCTCAAAACGACTAAACAGGTCGTTACATTAAACTATGAGAAATGAACAAAAATCCCCTTCGTTTATAATTTGGTCCGAAAATTCCCTTCCCTTCAATACTTTGATCCAAAAAAAATGTCCTTATTGTTATTTTGGGTAAAAAATGCTCATTCTTCCAAATAAATATATTATTTATTTTCTTTTTAACACATTATATCTCTAAAAATATTTGCGTTGCATAATTTTGTATATAATTATAATATTTTTATAAAGATGTTGAAAATCGTCTCAAAGGATTTTACTTTTTCAATTAGTTATTTTGTTTTAGTTTAAACTATAGTTTATATTTCGAGTTAATTAGTTTGTAATTAAAATAATTATTTTATCACCGAATTAATTATTCCATTTCCTAAGATTAAGAAGCTCATTAATTAATGCCTTTTTTTATTTCATCTTATTTAATTATTGGTCGACTTTACTAATTTAATCAATTTGACTAATTTCTTAATTTTGCTTGGCTACAATTGAATCATTTGGGCATATTTTATAATCGCAATTTAGCTATTTTCTATCCAACTTCCACATTCCATTGACTTGTAATTTTAAGACCAAATTTGGGTCTCCTCTACCAATTTTCAGTGCGCAGCCCACTCAAAAGACCTAATTTCAATTCAAATGTAGCACCAACCCAATTTTTTTTATTTTTTTCTCCTTTCCAGAAAACCCATATCCAATTCTCCAAATAAAACATTCCCCACCAGCAGCCCAAAAATAATAACCCAACTAAAATGAATAACCTGACCCAACTCTGTTCTCCCTCTTCAACGTTAACAACAGCAGAAAAATGGCAAGACGCGTGAATGTCCCTGACCCGTTGTACGCGTTTTTCTCCTCTCAAGCGAGGGCGAGTCAATGACGCTCCAACGTCTCTTTCTCCCTTTTCCGCATCGTACAATTTTTCACCAGCTGTAGCCGCCTGAAGAATCGTCCTTGCATCCGTGATTTTTGCCTTTGACGCTTGGAGATTGAGCCACGTAGCTTCGCCAAGTACGATCGATTTGATCTAGCCGTCTACCCCCTTTTCCCTTTTCAGAATGGGGTTGAAGTTTGAGAGAAAGGTGTTCGTCCAAAAATGGTGATTTTTTCATAGTTTTAAATTTTGAATAGGCTCGGTTTGATCGAAAATTGGATTGGTTTCCCTCCAATTTTTTTCCAAACCCTAATTCTTCCCCTTATATATTGTATTTTTCTGTTCACTTTGAGGGAGTTTTTCTTTGAGGAATTTTACTAAGGCATAAAGAATCGTCATAACAAAGATAGTTAGAGGATATAGGAAATACATTCAAAGGAGGGCAGGGGGAATTATTTTTCGTTCAAGTCTCGCTTTTTCGAATCGATCACCATCATCTTTCTAGGCTAGTCTGATCTCGAGTTTTCTTCTTAGACTCCTCATTGCTGCTTGGTTCGTGTGGTGGAAGAGCTCATCTCATTTTCGTCTCTGTTTTGCTGCCCCTCTAAAGTTAATATCCATTTTCTTTTAAGGATCCCCTGCTCTTAATATGTTGTTCATGAGAGCGTGAAGTTGTCTACATGATAGAATGGATTATTTTTCTTATATTTGGACTTGTCGCTGGCCACAAATTAGTAATAGAATCTGTTTGATAAGCTATTATTGTTGTTTATTTCCGTTTTCAGGACAACTTGGTGCCTGTCTAAGCTTATATAGCCATTTGTATTTCATCGAACTCATGGTTTGTTATGCTCGTTCTAAGTTCGTATCGTTCTTCATTATTTGGTCTGCTTTGTTGGTATTCATGACCATGTTTTGTTAAGTATTCTGAGTATATCAAAATTATTTCTACATTGTTTTCTTTTCACTTTTTGAAGTTTGCTTTATTTAAGTTTTCCTCTATGTCAGTACATACATATATTCGTATCGAAATATTAGAACTTCCTTGTGTTGACAATTTTCTCTTTAATATAAGACTTATGTATTGATTTTTCCACTCCTCTTCCTTTTTTATATGTTTTTTCTGTTAGATGATTCCCGGGTCATTTGAAAGGTTTGACTTTGCTCATTGTTTTCATTGTCGAAGAACCAACGATCGCAGTTACTGGTTTGTTTTCTTTTTAGCAGGTTTCCACAGTCAATTGAAGATCTGTATGTTCTAACTCGAAGCAAATTGTTTATAGAATTGTGTTAGTTATGTTTTCCTCGTCTATATACATAGGCATATTTTTTTTACTATTATTAAAACAAAAATGAGCTAAGTTTGGGGATGATAAGAATTGAACGTCACTTACGGTTTTTTCCTCTTGAGTTGCTGAAATCACTTGTCACTTTATGTGTAACACTTCGAAAATAAAAGACGTGTTCTAGAGCCTAACATAAGTGTCATAAAGTCTAGACACTGTTTTAAGGTCTATATTAATGAATATAATTCATTTAGGAAGTCTAGAAACCAAAACGTCCCAGAACATCCATGACGTTCAGAAACTAGTTCAAGGAGGCGAGCGTTAGCCTAGTTGACTAGATTTTAGTAGTCGAAAATCGATGAAAATTGGTAGAAGGGTATCTAAATGGGTTTAAGTTGATTCATAGTCGAAATGTCCATGTACAACTCCCCAAGGACCAACCTAAGGGCCCTTGAGGAGGACCCTTGCAAGTGGAGTCAAACACTGCCTGGGCAGTGTGCACCCATGAGAGGCGGACGACAAGGCGTCGATGCTACCCTTCGACCAACACTTAGCCGATTCATTTAAGGGTCTCATTTTCACACTCTCTGTACTTATCGACGGATGTTTAGCACGGAAGGAGGGATGGTCCGTTGATTGAGCCACGGGGCATCGATGGGGTCTCGTATGTGAGGGTCCAATTTTGTTGCACGTTTTTAACTAAGTATTAAATAATTAATTAAGGGGTTTGGTGGTTAGTTAGGGATTAATGAAATTATAATTAACTTAATTGACCCCCCATATAAAGACGCCAACCCCATTACACTAATTACAACTCACAAAACAAAACTTTCTTCCTTCTCTCTTCTTTCTCTCTCTATTGGAAAACATCATTGAAGAACAATATAGAGGAGGGTTTTGGGGGCTGTAAAGGGAATATTTCACCATTTTTTCTTCATCAAACATTGAAGTATGGGATCTAATTCACCTTTGAGATCTCTTTCCTATAAGGGTTCTTTCAAATTATTTTCAAAAGTTGATTTTTGATGTGGGTCTTTCTCAATCTCAAAAAATTATGTTATGAATTGATTTGTTTATGATTTATTTTGGAAATTATGATTATATTAACATTTATTATAACTTAATTATGACGTATAGTTTGTAGAAGATGACCCTTAATCCTTAACCCTATGTTTGATCTTGATATGAATTAGGTTTGTATTTGGTTCAATTAAATTGTTTATTGGTTGAATTACTACTAGATGATGTTGTTACACTAATCATGAATTAGGAAGATTTGTAGTCTTTAATACTAGTTCTTGAGAAGATGATCCAGGTTATAAAGGATGTTATGAATTCACCTAAGTATCTTGTCTTAAGCTATGATCTTGAATTGAATTGTGTGTGGTGAGTCTTCTAGCCTTGTTATCATGTGGATTATTGACTTGTGATCATGTATACCCAAATTGGGTTTAATTGAGGGCATACGGTAAGATCTTGATGATGAACTATGAAGGAGACTTGGTAAGTCTTATGATCTCTATCATTTACTTCAAATTGTGGTTAATTGTGATTAAGTCATAATGTTGTATTGGAGTATGCCTTGTATTAGGATTTATAGGGTGGTATGATGTTGAATTGAAATGTCTTGATTATGATTGTGAGGTGTTGGCTTAAGATGTAAATGTTATAAGGAGGGTGAATGATTTACCAATGTCTTATCATGAAATGAAGATGTTAATGTGGTAACATCACCTATATGAATTGTAATGAAAGGATCTATACTCATGCAATTTTTATTGAGCTATTGATGATGATGATTATACAAGGCGTAAACCCTATGACCTAAACTAAGCTATTATTGATAATAAAGGCTTAAAGACATTTCAAAAAGGGACTCTAGCTTAGCATCGAGTGAACTAGAGTGAGGAGTGTTCCTTCTTACATAGGGAAGGTAGGATCACTAATGTACTCTTGATATTGGAGACTACAATGCATGTAGCATAAAGAGGGTCCCAACTATATCTCCTAGTTCTTGAACTATGTTGCCCCATAGGAATACAAGCTAGTGATCCACGTAGTTGCTATGTTTCATGTTTTGGTACTAGCTTGGGAAGTAGTCTGCCTTCCTTCGGTCTAGGGTTTTACGTCACCAGATTCCACATTAGCTCATCTGGTCTATGTCGGTTAGGGCAAGATGTTCCCAAAAGGTAAAATGAACTAAAGGATTGAACTCTAATCAAGATCACCTAAGGAGTCTAGCTTAGTCTAGGTAGGGGTATGAGACTCTACCTAAGCAATATTCCACTAGTTAGACTTGAAGGGAGTCTTAGGAGAATGTTATTATGTATATTATACTTATAATGCTATATGACATGTATATGATGAACTTGCACATTGTTGATACTGTATGTTGATTAGTTCACTTATGAATATGTTTTGGTTTATATAGTTAAAGTAAGATGATATGTACACCTAAAGGCCATGTTATGTGAAGTAGGATGTTAGTCATGATTCTTTTTGGGTTACTTGATTGAGTAAGGTTATGGGGCTTTACTTGGTCATTGCACTTGTTGACTTGATAAGGGTTCATGGGCAATTGACTTGCTTTGTTAAAATAAAATGTACTCTTATTCATGCTTATTGTTAATAGGACTTGATGATAAAGTTACTTGAATATGTATATATGATATGGATGGTTGACTTGACTAGACTTGATGTGTTGTTCTTGTGATGTACATTCTTATGACTTAAATGAAAATGCATTATTGATTGGTATGGTCTTGGTGAGTGTGTATAAAGGTTCCTAAATGAAAAGTGCATAGTTTATAAAATATCCCTCTTTCTTAGCATGTTTTCATAGTCTGTGTGAAATATGGTCTCATACTTAGTACAAGTGGCGTACTAACCCCATTTCATCCTTTTCCCCAACATTTTAGGTTCTGGTCGTTAAAGTGCTTTGAAGAAGACTAGACGAAGCCTTGGATCTCTTATTCATCCAAGTAGGGTAGGTCCTCAATTTCCGAGGGCGATGCCACTATCTAGCTTATGGAGTTGCTTTTAGTTCAAGAATTCTATGGTTCTTTCTTTCTATTTAGTATGAAACATTATATAGCCCATGTGAGACATTTTTACTTTGATGATGTATGGGTTATGCCCAAGTTCTTACACTCTTATTAGATGGTTTTGAAATAATACAAATATTATGACTATTATGTCTATCTTATATTTTATATACTTACATGCAATAAAAGTAGAAGACTAAGTCATCTTTCTATATGAAGGGACTATGTATACTCGATATCTGTATGTTATGTATATATAGAAGTCTATGTAAACCTCGAAGAAGTAGTAATGAAATTTTTTAAATTTTCCGCTTAAATTGACCTATGAATGTAATCATGTAAACTAAGAGGTCTTAGTTCTCAAAGAGGACAACGATGCAAGTTACGTCTAGGGGGTAAACCCGGAGTGAAAAACTTTGTATCAGAGAATGAAGTTGAATTATCTTTAAGTCAATGTCTCTCTCAACCATGTCTATGAAAGTTCATATCCATAATTGTGAAGCGTGCCATACTTATGGATAGGAACCTACGTGATTCCTAAGAAACTCTCACTTTCTTTGAAATCCGATGTCGTGCCATTAGAGTATACTTATTGTGTTCTTTTACATCTAATCCTACTTTTGTGATCATAGGAAATGAACACTCAAAGGAATGTGGCACGAAGACTTGAAGAGGAGATTGCCAATGCGGGAGCTCCTCCCTGTGGTGATCAAGTTCCTCCTCTTGAGGAAGGTGAGAATGATGACCAAGCCCCGGTGAATCCTCCTCCTTTGATGGATGATAATATATGGTGTTCTCTTCTTCAAATGGCCAAAGCCATCACTACCCAAGCACAAGCCGCCACTGCTCAAACCCAAGCCATGACGGTCTAAGCTAATCAGGAGGTTGTACCCCGAGATCATCAACAAGTTGCTACCATGGCCTCCCGTCTAAGGGATTTCACTCGGATGAATCCTCCTACTTTTTACAAGTCTAAGGTTGAAGGATATCCCCAAGATTTTATCGATGAAGTCGACAAGATTCTCTTGTCTATGGGGTTGTATGCAAGTGAGAAGGCCGAGTAATCCACTTATCAACTCAAGGATGTGTCTCAAGCATGCTATGTCAAATGGAGGGATAATAGGCCATTAAGGGGTGGTACAGTGACACGGGAGATCTTCAAAAAGGCTTTTCTTGATCGATTCTTTCCTAGGTAGATAAGGGAAGCTAAAGTGGTGAAGTACATCAACCTTATCCAAGGAGGTATGAGTGTTCATGAATACTCATTGAAATTCACTAAATTGTCAAAATATGCTCCTTTTTTGGTTTCGATCCTAGAGATGAAATGAGTCGCTTTGTAATGGGGGTGTCGGATGATTTTCAAGAGGAGTGTCATTCGGCTATGCTACATGACAACATGAACATTTCTCGTCTTACGGTGCATGCCAAACATGTGGAGGAGGCAAAGTCTAAGAGGAAGAGTAGAGATGCTAAGAGGGAAAGAACTTTCGATAGAGGTTCTTCAAAGAATAGGCTTGAGATACAAGACAAGCCTAGATTCAAGAAGTGGGTTTCTAATCAAGTTCCTTCCAAGTTCCCTAAGGGTAGTGGTGATAAGGTGTCTAACCTTAAGCGTAAGAAGGGAAAGGGTACTAGTTCACCAACCGAGAATCCAACTTGTGGAAAGTGTGGCAAGAAGCACCATGGTGATTGTCTTAAGGGAACAAATAACTATTTCTGTTGTGGTAAAAGTTGGCACAAGATTAGGTATTTACCTAATGTGAGGGGTCAAGACAAGGGTAGTGGTCAATCTCAAGCAAGTGGTTCAAATGAGGCTCCAAAGAAGAACCGCTTCAATGCTCTCTGCTCTAGGGGTGAGCAAGACACTTCTCCCGACGTGGTGATCGGTATGTTTAAAGTCTTCTCTATTTATGTAAATGTATTACTTGATCCCCGTTCTACTTTATAATTTTTACCCCTCTATTAGCCAAAAAGTTTGACATTTTGCCCGATATTTTGCATGAACCTTTTATAGGGTCTACCTCGGTGGGTGAGTCAGTTGTTGCAAAAAGGATGTATATAAATTGTCCTATAATGTTTCCCAATAGAGTTTCTTATGTTGAACTAGTAGAACTTGATATGCTTGATTTTGATGTCATTTTGGGTTTGGATTGGTTGCATGCTTACTTTGCCTTTATTGATTGTAGAACGAGCGTGGTGAAGTTTAACTTTCCAAGTGAGTCCTTTGTAGAGTGAAGGGGGGAAATTCTACTCCTAGAGGGCGTATCATCTCTTGTTTGAAAGAACGAAAAATGATCTCCAAGGGGTTTTTATACCATATAGTAAGGGTCCAAGATTTAGACTCCAAAATTCCTCTCATTGAGTCGGTTCCCGTAGTGAGTAAATATCCGAACACCAAGTTAGGGTGAGAGGTGATTATATACCAAAGACGACATTTCGGACTAGATATGGTTACTATGAGTTATTAGTAATGTCTTTTGGTCTCGTAAATGCCCCGACGGCGTTTATGTATATCATGAATAACGTGTTTCAAAATTTTTTAGATTTATTTTTCATTGTCTTCATTGACAACATCTTGGTATATTCGAAAAATAAGGGTGATCACATGAACCATTTGAGGGTGGTGTTACAAATACGTACAAAACATCAATTGTTTGACAAGTATAGAAAATGTGAGTTTTGGTTGAGGTCAGTGACATTTCTTGGTCATATCATCTCTAGTGAGGGATTGAGGTTGCTCCAAGGAAAAGAGATGCGGTGAAGAATTAGCCCACACCATTGACTACAACCAACATTAGGAGTCTCTTGGGTTTAGCGGGTTATTATTGGAGGTTTGTGGATGGTTTTGCGTCCATTGCATCTCTCTTGACTACTTTGACCCAAAAATGTAAGAAATTTGAGTGGTCGGAGGCATGTGAGAGAAGTTTTCAAATGTTGAAAGATAGGCTTACTTTCGTTTCGGTGTTGACTTTATCGGAGGGTGCAAAGGTTTTTGTTGTGTAATTTTGATGCATCCCGAGTGGGTTTAGGGTGTGCGCTTATAAAACATGGGAAGGTGATAGACTATGCCTCTAGGAAACTTAAGGTGCATGAGAGAAACTATCCAACTCATGACCTTGAGCTAGCGGCCGTGGTATTTGCCTTGAAAATATAGAGGCATTACTTGTATGGTATCCATGTTAATGTATATACCGAGCATAAGAGTCTCCAATATGTGTTTACTCAAAGGGAGTTGAATCTCTGACAAAGAAGGTGGTTAGAATTGTTGAAAGATTACAACATGAGTGTCCTCTATCACCCCGGCAAGACCAATGTGGTTACGGATGCTCTAAGTTGTACGACTATGGGTAGTGTGTTTCACGTAGATGAAGCCAAGAAAGACCTAATGAAGGATATTCATAGGTTGTCTAGGTTGGGCGTCAGATTGGAAGATTCTTCAAATGGTGGTTTCATGGTCCATCATAACTCCAAGTAATCATTGGTAGTTGAGGTGAAGTCCAAACAACACCTTGATAAATCATTGATGGAGTTTAAGGAATTGGTATTTGTTAACCTTAATGAGGCATTCTCCTTAGACGGTGATGGTGTTTTGAGGTACCAAAGAAGACTATGTGTTCCCAAGGTAGATGAGTTAAGGAACCGCTTCCTTGAGGAATCCCATGGGTCCCACTACTCCATTCATCCAGGTTCGACAAAATTGTACCATGACATCAGGGAAGTATTTTGGTGGGAAGGTTTGAAGAAGGACATAGTGGTGTTTGTTGCCAAGTGTCCAAATTGCAAACAAGTAAAACCCAACATCAAAAGTCAGGTGGCTTACTACAAGAAATCCAAGTTCATACTTGGAAGTGGGAAGACATCAAAATGGATTTTGTAGTGGGTTTACCTCAGATTCAAAGGCAATATGACTCTATATGGGGAAAAGGAAGAAATGGGGTTAGTACGCCAGTTGTACTAAGTATGAGACCATATGCACACATACTATGAAAATATGCTAAAAAATAGGGACATTTCATAAAGTATGCACTTTTCATTTAAAAACTTTTATGCACATTCAAAAAGACCATACCAATCAATAATGCATGTTCATTAAGGCATAGGCATGTATATTACAAGAACAACACATCAAGTCTAGTCAAGTCAACCATGCATATCATATAATTATATACATATTCAAGTAACTCTATCATCAACTCATATTAACAATAAGCATGAATAAAAGTACATTTCATTATAACCCTTATCAAGTCAAGAAGTCTAATTAACTTAATTAAACCTCATATAATGACCCTAACACCATTGCACTAATTACAACTCACAAAACAAAACTCTCTTCCTTCTCTCTTCTTTCTCTCTCTATTGGAAAACAGCATTGAAGACCAAGCTATGGGAGGGTTTTGGGTGCTGAAAATGGATTATTTCTCCATAAATTGTTCATCTAATATTGAGGTATGGTATCTAATTCACCTTTGATATCTCTTTCCTTAAAGGGTTCCTCCAAAGTATTTTTAAAAGTTGAGTTTTCATGTGGGTCTTTCTCAATCTCGAAAAATTATGTTATGAATTGATTTGTTTATGATTTATTTTGGAAATTATGAGTATATTAACATGTATTCTAACTTAATTATGATATATCTTGATGGTTTGGTCTAGTTTGTAGAAGATGACCCTTAATCCTTAACCCTAGGTTTGATCTTGATATGAATTAGGTTGTATTTGGTTCAATTAACTTGGTTATTGGTTGAATTACTAATATATGATGTTGTTACACTAATCATGTAAAATTAGGATGATTTGTAGTCTTTCATAATAGTTCTTGAGAAGATGATCTAGGTTTTAAAGTATGTTGTGAATTGACCTAAGTATCTTTTCTTAAGCTATGATCTAGTATTAAATTGTAATGTATTGATTTTTCTAGACTTTTTATCATGTTGATTATTGAATTATGATGATGTATACCAAAATTAAATTGAATTGAGGGTTTATGGTAAGATCTTGATGTTGAACTATGAAGGTGAGTTGGTAAGTCTTATGATCTCTGTCCTTTACTTCAAATTGTGGTTATTGTGATTAAGTCATGATGTTTTATTGGAGTATGCCTTGTATTAGGATTTATAGGGTGGTATGATGTTGAATTGAAATGTCTTGATTATGATTGTGAGGAGTTGGCTTAAGATGTAAATGTTATAAGGAGAGTGAATGATTTACCAATGTGCCTTATTATGATATAAAGATGTTAATGTGTTAACCTCATCTATATGAATTGTAATGAAAGGATCTATACTCATGCAATTCTTATTGAGCTATTGATGATGATGATTATTAAGGGGTAGACCCTATGACCTAAACAAGGCTATGTTTGATAATAAAGGCTTAAATATATTTCAAAAAGAGAGTCTAGCTTAGCACTCAGTGAGCTATAGTTAGGAGTGTCCGTTCCTACATAGGGAAGGTAGGATCACTAATGTACTCTTGAAATTGGAGACTACAATGCATGTAGCATAAAGAGGGTCCCAACTATATCTCCTAGTTTTTGAACTATGTTTCCCCCATAGGAATACTAGCTAGTGAATCCATGTAGTTCCTATGTTTCATGTTTTGGTACTACCTCGGCAAGTAGTCCACCTTCCTTCGGTGTAGAGTTTTATGACATCGGATTCCACATTAGCTCGTGTGGTCTATGATGGTTAGGGAAAGATGTTACCAAAAGGTAAAATGAACTAGATGATTGAACTCTTATTAAGATGATCTAAAGGGTCTAGCTGAGTCTAGGTAGGTGTATGCAACTCTACCTAAGCATTGCACTAGTTAGCCTTGAGGGGAGTCTTAGAAGGATGTTCTTATGTATGATTGTGCTTATAATGCTATATGACATGTATATGATAAACTTGCACATTATTGATACTATATGTTGATTAGTTCACTTATGAATATGTGTTGGTTTATATAGTTAAACTAAGATGATATATACACCTAAATGTCATTTTATGTGAAGTAGGATGTTAGTCATGATTCTTGTTGGGTTACTTGATTGAGTAAGGTTATGGGGATTAACTTGGTCATTGCACTTCTTGACTTGATAAGGGTTATAATGAAATGTACTATGTACTCTTATTCATGCTTATTGTTAATATGAGTTGATGATAGAGTTACTTGAATATGTATATAATTATATGATATGCATGGTTGACTTGACTAAACTTGATGTATTGTTCTTGTTATGTACAAGCCTATGATTTAATGAACATGCATTATTGATTGGTATGATCTTTTTGAATGTGCATAAAAGTTTTTAAATGAAAAGTGCATACTTTATGAAATGTCCCTATTTCTTAGCATATTTTCATAGTATGTGTGCATATGGTCTCATACTTAACCAGCCCTTCTAAGTGGCATACAGGTTGAAAGCAGTATCGTGTTGCTAAAAATAAATCTTTTTAGCCCCGAAAAGTCGAAAAAAATAGGTCGATATACAGGTGGTATACAGTGCTAATATACAATACATAGTTGGAAAACGGGCCCATGCAGGAAAAAACATAAAACTACAAAGTTTCGGATGAAATTACAGGTTCGGGAGTACAAAAATCAGCAATATACATAGTGTATACATTGAATATACACTTAAAGTTGATCATGACTTTGGAAATAAAGCAGGCCTAAAGGCCCCTAAAAATTGTAGCACAATTTGGGCTAAAGGCCCAAATTCGATATTTCCTTCCTTCTTATTTGTATATCACAATATTTGACTAACTATTTATGTGAATTTGGCTTGATTTAATTAATCTCCTACGATAGTCATTCCTCCTATTTTTATATATATTCAAAGTTTATGTGCATATACATATATATAATTTTACTCTGTTTTTTATTTTACTCCTCCATCTTTGTCAACACTTAACTTTATCCCTTTAGATCATCCCCTTTATTTACTTCTCCTTTAAAAAATAATCAATTTAAAAATGATAAATATAAGTAAATAAATAAGTAAAAACTAAATTTATTTGACTTGGTAAAATTTGAATACTATTTAAAAGATCTTTTAGTCAAATCACCAGTCAACCACGAGTTAGCGGGAATTTCGAGCACCTATCAACTTCTCAAAATGTATATTTAAACTTCGAACCCTTCACAATCGATTTTTATTTGATTTAAATCTTTTGAAAAATAATTTTAAGTGTTTCTTGAATTCCTGCTAAAAATCAAGTGTCGACTCTATTAAATCATAAGATTAATCGATTTTTTGAAACTTAGTCATTTTTCTTTTACTATATTTTTTTCGCAAAACACAAATGACGACTCTGCTGGGGATTAATTAAGTTCTAACCAAAAGGATTTGACTATTTTGACTAATTTTATCATTAAATTTATTATATATGATTAATTTGTTTAAATTATATAAATGACATTGCATTTCATGACATATTCTGATATATATTATATAGTATATTAAAAGATGATTTACGGAACCATAGGCGAACTTTTCTATACTCAACCCTTTTTCCAAAATTAGTGGCAATTTATTGGTTTGTCATGCATCCAATGGTTGTCGCGAGTTCCAGCCCAAATAAGTTATGTATTTCTATACGCTCAAACTTACTTCTCAAATAAGAAGTAAAGCGGTCGTGTCAAGTAAATAACCCAACTAGTGAGGTTGGGATCGTTCCCACGAGGAAAATAGTCTAAACTTAACTTCAACCTATTATTACTATTGTTTGGTCAATGACTTCGTTGGAAAGTAAAAACATAAAAAGGGGGGGGGGGTTTCTATCTCTAAATAAGTGAAAATAAATAACGAACTTGAAAGACACACTTGACAACTTTTAATGTTGGGTTTTAATCAATTAATCAAAGTAACTAGGGTTTACGTGTTCCCCACAGGTTCATAACTTGATAACTCTAACTATAACAATTCTTTCCTAGTATCTTGCATGCAAAGTGATAAGTTATGTATTTCTAAATCCTTGGTCCGGCATCTAGAAAACTCACTCCACACCTTGGTCCGGCTACGTGTGTTGCTATCCTAACCCTTATCCTTACCTCATATTAGGCATCGTATTCGATATTTGACTAAGTTATTACCTCGTACCAATCAATACTAGCCTATTAGATAGTATACACTAAGTCTATGTTAATAATTCTTTTCCTATTATCTACCTCCTTGGTCCGGCAAGTAGCATTAAGGCGAGTTCTAACGTTGGCCATCCGTTAAAAAGACTTCTAAACGAAAGAATTATTAATAATGCAAGACACTAATCTAGAATTGTTATTTTAGTTAGGGTTTATCTCATTATTTGCATATGGTTCCCACAACCCTAGTTATGGAGTTTAGTTACTCATAGCCATAAACACAATATTCAAATATATTAAATACAAATTCATGTACTTACTTCAATGAGAAAGAATAAAATCCAAAGTTTGCTTGATTAATATCCAAAAATCACTTGCAAGAATCTCAAAATCCAATACTAATACACAAAGTTTAAAAATCTAATGTCTAATCTCATAGAGTCTAACCTCAAAAACGAGGTTTTTCAAACTATTTATAGAAAAAATAAAAACCTAATTAAACAAGGATTCTAATTGCTGGAAATCTGCCAAAACGCGGCTGGGTCGACGGACCATGCGACGGACCGTCGTGGTCACGACGGACCGTCATGGACTCCGTCGTCCCATACTTGTGCAATTTCTTCTGCTGCTATCTTCATTCCCCTCGACGGCAAGTATGACAGACCGTCATAGGCACAACGGTCCGTCGAGGGTCTCGTTCCAAAACACTTCAACTCTTGGAATCTGGGTACTGGGATCACTTCTCTGATCTTCACGACAAACCTGCAGGATGGACCGTCAGAGCCACGACGGACCGTCACAAGCTTCGTAATCCCACACTTGGTTAGACTTCCCCATATTCCTTTAGCAGCTGCACTACGCTGCCACCTACAGACCGTCACAAGCACGACGGACCGTCATAAGCTCCGTAGGTAGTCTCTTCTGCAATTCTTTGCTCAAAATCTCCGCATTTAGCTTTGGACAGATTTCCTGCAAAACAAAGAGAAACTTATATAAAAATTAGCACAAAAAGGCTTTTGGACACACTAAACTTAAGGAAAAAGTATTAATAATACCGTGAAACCGCGGTATATCAACACCCTCAACTTAAATTCGTTGTTTGTCCTCAAGCGACGCACTATGACTCACTACATAATCTTTGTACAATAGTATCTATGTTTTATCCTTTGCAATCATTTGGCTATCAATCCCGATTAATCTCATCAAATCTATGCATGCTATCACTATTAGGCTTGAGTTTTGTGGAATCAGAACATGACACAGACTCACCACGCACTAACACCTATCCTCTTCATTTTCTCACCGGGGTGCTAACAATTCTGGTATTGCAACAAGTGTCCTCACTTTAAAACAAAATCCTCTTTTTTCACACAATGATTTCAGTTTGAGTATAAGGATTACTTTTCAACACTCACTCTCAGAACGAAGTCACACTCATTCATACCTTTTCGCCATAAGCTTGCCCTTATTTTCACTGCCTTAAGTTCGCTATACAACCCTTAGGATCACGATAGGACTTTTTTAGCTAGTAACATAGGCTCGGGGTCAGGTAAGGTATATTTTGGTATACTTTAGTGACTTTCCATCCTTGACATATCGGCTAAACCTTCCACAGTCTCTCATTTTATCTCGCCCAATTTCTCATATTCTTTCACCTTGCTATTTTCTCTTCTTTCTTCATTTGTGTAAGTGACTCTCTTCTTTTCTTGCTTGTATTTCTTGTGTATTTTTCTTTTTCTTTACTTTTCTTTTCATCTAATTCTTGAGTCACTTTAATTTTGTTCTTTCTCTCCCTTTGTTCTTTCAAACCCACTTTCTAGAGCATTCCTCATAGTAGCCACCCTCAACTCATGGCTTTGCCATGAGTCAAGGTACACAATACCCAAAGTTGGGTCAGGGCCATAACGAAGGTTGTTTATGCATTAGCCACCCTCAAGTTATGCTTTTGGCATAAGCTGAGGTGCACATGTCCAAGGAGGGACCATGGCCAACATATTGTTCCCAGAAAAGAGCAGTTGGGGTGAAAAAAAAGGTCTAATTTTAAGCTCAGATTATTTGGATCAAAGAAGGATAACTTTCATTTGGTTTCTTTTATTTAGGCTAGAAATGAGCTATCTTAAATAAGGGCCTATGATCCTTTCCTAATTGTCTGTTACAGTTTACTTTTAGCAGGACTAACCAGGCAAGTTCTAGCTCAGTACCAATAGTGGACTATTCAGATTTCCTCACACTCACTTGACATCTCATCACTGTACCAAATTATCAGACACCTAGTTCGAATTGAAGACTTAGGGTAATGCAATAGTGTAACTCTATTTCATGCTTAGAACCACACAATTATCAGTTACTATGCCTAGTCATGCAATATTTTCCAGTTTTATCAGGATATCATTTTAGCCATCATACTTTAGAGTTAAAATATGTACCAAATATATAAACATGCCGGTTCAATAAAAAAAGTAATTAGTCTTTTGGGGAAAAAAAACACAGGCAAGAAAACCCCAAAAGAGGATAGTGAGTTGGGCTACTCAGACTTCACCCTAACACTCACTTTCCATCTTTCCATTTACCCCACCCCCAACAAAAAAGCATGCAATTGTCCCCAATGCATAAAAAAATCTAGATATTAGAGTGGTAGGTGAAGCAAACCTGTGGCGCAAAGCGCCGTCGATCAGCAAGCTGGTGGGTACGGTTCCCCGGAACCCACGTCCTCTGCAATCTGGACACCCTCAGTGGTGTCCTCAGCAACAACTGCACCATCAGTAGTGCCTCCTTCTATCTCTACATTGCAGGAGCTAGACGCCCCAGCCGCTAACTGTGATGCTATGATCTGGTGTGCCTCCTCCTCAGCAAGTGAGGGTCTCCTCGCAGCCTCCATCTCTCGACGCTCCTTCTTCCTGCTCGCGCCTCATCCTCTGCTCGACCCCTACGAATGTTGAAGGTCGCTTCTTCATTATTCAACCGAAATGTCATCTGTCCCTTCTCCATATCAACTAATGCTCTACCTGTAGCAAGGAATGGCCTCCCAAGAATAATAGGCACTTCAAAATTGACCTCACAATCAAGAATAACAAAATCAACCGAAAAGATGAATGACTCCACTTTTACTAGCACATCATGGAGTATCCCTATGGGCCTTTTCACTGTCCGATCGGCCATCAGTAGCCACATCGCAGTGGGTTTTGGATCCCCCAAACCCAACTTCTTGTAAATTGAGAGGGGCATGAGATTTATGCTTGCCCCAAGATCACATAATGCTTTCGCAAAATGTAATGACCCAACTGTACAAGGAATAGTGAATGCACCAGGATCTTCTTTCTTCTGTACAAGGGATCTTGTAGCAATAACACTACAATGCTGCAGTCTATCATCACCCTCGAAAGTGACCGATCTTTTCTTGGTGACCAGATCTTTCATAAATTTGGCATAACCGGGCATTTGTTCTAGAGCTTCTACCAAAGGGACATTGATAGAAAGCTGCTTCAACATTGTTATAAAACGCTGGTATTTACCATCCTCAGTCTTTTTCACTAATCTCTGAGGGAAGGGTGGTGGTGGCCTAGGCATGGGAATTACCTTCATCGGTAATTCTGCATGTTTTCAATTACTTTCCTCTGCTTCACCACTACCCTTTACCACATTATCATTATCCTTTCTCACATTTTCCTCAGTAGATGACATAGGTAGGTCAATGGTTTTCCTACCACCCCGAGTAGTGATTGCCATACAGTGCACATCATTCTTTGGATTATGGACAGTGTTGCTAGGAAGAGTGCCCAGTTGCCGTGTGTTCACTGTCGCAGATAATTGGGCCACTTGCAATTCGATCTGTTTAATCAAAATTGCATGTGTATCAACTTTTTGCCCAATACTAGCTAAGTCACACCTCAACTCTTTAATGTGTTCATCACTAGTGTCGAACCTCCTCATCATTTTGTGCAACGTATCCTCAACTCGTGCCATACTATCTCCACCATCCCTAGGAGTAACTTCACGATTTTGAGGAGGGACATAGGGCCCATTCCTGTCGTTTCTTTTAGCATAGTTACCCCTGTTAAAGTTGTTGTCACGGTTGTAGTTTCCATCTCGGACATAATGACCCTCACGGTTGTAGTTACCATAGTTCCGAACTTGGTTCCCTTTACCTTAGCGCCAATTATCCTGATTTGATCCTTGGGCGCTTGGTCGGAAACCCCCCGTCTGCTCATTTACTGCATAAGTGTCCTCCGCATAATAGCACTCATCATTAGGAAATGGTGGTTTAGCCAAGTAGTTGACTGCATTTATCTTTTCTGCACCCCCCTGTGACATGTTTTAGTACCAACCCAAGCTCAGTTCTTATCTGAGCCATTTCTTCCCGAATCTTATCTGTGGCTGGGTTGTGAGTGGACTGCACTGCGAAGGTGTTTCTCCATGTATCAGACTTCCTAGTACTCCAAGCTTTGTTATTCCGGGAGATTTTCTCTAATTTTTCAGCGATCTCAACATAAGGGTATTCTCCATAAGATCCACCTGCTATAGTGTCCAACACCGCTTTGTTGTTATCATCCTGTCCCCGATAGAAGTATTCCTTCAGTGACACATCATCTATACGGTGATTTGGAACACTTCTCAAGAATAGGTGAATCTATCCCAAGAACTACTAACTGACTCTCCTGGTAATGCCACAAAGTTGTTCACTCTGTCTTTGTGGTTTAGTTTCTTGGAGACCGGATAGTAGCGTGCTAAGAAGACATCTCTTAATTGGTTCCAAGTAAATATTGAGTTGTATGGGAGCTCAGTGAACCATATAGCAGCCTCTCCTGTCAGTGAGAGAGGAAACACTCTGAGACCTATTACATTTAGATCCAAATCAGGCCTCTCCACACAACTTTTACACACTACCTTTACCATAGCTATATGGGCATGTGGATCCTCAGAAGATAGCCCTGAAAACAAACCTCTGGCAGTGAGCATTTGCATCAGGCTACTAGTTACCACAAAAGTGTGGCCTGTGGGTAGAGGGGGCAAGACAAGTGGCCCATCTGAGTCTGCTATGTTATCATACCCTCTGTAGTATGTTTGGGGCCGTGGAACAGGATTTTGTTCCCTCTGTTGATGTTCACCCGGAGCATCGGGTAACATTTGACCATGAACATCAACCGGAGCTGGGATGTTCTGGTTCGGATCCTCATAATTTATTCCCAAGTTTTGATTCATATTCCGCAGTGTACGCTCTAACTCACGATCCTAGGGAAACAATGGTTCTCTTCCTCTCCGTGTATTAGGCATACAAGGAGGATAGTTCTGAAAAGAAATCAAAAACAATAAAACAAAGTAAAATCAAGAAAATATCAACTAAACTATAGTAATAAGTTCAAGTTAATCTAAAAGCTAAATTCCCCGGCAACGGCGCCAAAATTTGATACGCTCAAACTTACTTCTCAAATAAGAAGTAAAGCGGTCGTGTCAAGTAAATAACCTAACTAGTGAGGTTGGGATCGTTCCCACGAGGAAAATAGTCTAAACTTAACTTCAACCTATTATTACTATTGTTTGGTCAATGACTTCGTTGGAAAGTAAAAACATAAAAAGGGGGGTTTCTATCTCTAAATAAGTGAAAATAAATAACGAACTTGAAAGAGATAGTTGACAGCTTTTAATGTTGGGTTTTAATCAATTAATCAAAGTAACTAGGGTTTACGTGTTCCCCACAGGTTCATAACTTGATAACTCTAACTATAACAATTCTTTCCTAGTATCTTGCATGCAAAGTGATAAGTTATGTATTTCTAAATCCTTGGTCCGGCATCTAGAAAATCTCACCCCACACCTTGGTCCGGCTACGTGTGTTTCTATCCTAACCCTTATCCTTACCTCATATTAAGCATCATATTCGATATTTGACTAAGTTATTACCTCGTACCAATCAATACTAGCCTATTAGATAGTATACACTAAGTCTATGTTAATAATTCTTTTCCTATTATCTACCTCCTTGGTCTGGCAAGTAGCATTAAGGCGAGTTCTAACGTTGGCCATCCGTTAAAAAGACTTCTAAACGAAAGAATTATTAATACATGCAAGACACTAATCTAGAATTGTTATTTTAGTTAGGGTTTATCTCATTATTTGCCTATGGTTCCCACAACCCTAGTTATGGAGTTTAGTTACTCATAGCCATAAACACAATATTCAAATATATTAAATACGAATTCATGTACTTACTTCAATGAGAAAGAATAAAATCATAAGTTTGCTTGATTAATATCCAAAAATCACTTGCAAGAATCTCAAAATCCAACACTAATACACAAAGTCTAAAAATCTGATGTCTAATCTCATAGAGTCTAACCTCAAAAATGAGGTTTTTCGAACTATTTATAAAAAAAAAACCTAACTAAACAAGGAGTCTAATTGCTGGAAATCTGCCAAAACGCGGCTGGGTCGACGGACCACGCGACGGACCGTCGTGGTCACCACGGATCGTCATGGACTCTGTCGTCCCATACTTGTGCAATTTCTTCTACTGCTTTCTTCATTCCCCTCGACGGCAAGTATGACGGACCGTCATAGGCACAACGGTCCGTCGAGGGTCTCGTTCCAAAACACTTCAACTCTTGGAATCTGGGTACTGGGATCACTTCTCTGATCTTCACGACGAACCTGCAGGACGGACCATCAGAGCCACGACGGACCGTCACAAGCTTCGTAATCCCATACTTGGTCAGACTTCCCCATCTTCCTTCAGCAGCTGCACTACGCTGCCACCTACGGACCGTCATAAGCTCCGTAGGTGGTCTCTTCTGCAATTCTTCGCTCAAAATCTCTGCATTTAGCTTTGGACAGATTTCCTGCAAAACAAAGAGAAACTTATATAAAAATTAGCACAAAAAGGCTTTTGGACACACTAAACTTAAGGAAAAAGTATTAATAATACCGTGAAACCACGATATATCAGTACCTGGCCTTTTTAAATCCACTCCTAATCAAACTAGCGTAAAGACGAGCTAAAAACTGAATTTAGGTTCATTTGAACTAAGATGACCCAACACCTATAGCGTGTTATGCCCATTAGAAGTCCACCTTGTGTCTAATTGGCCCATTTGCCAAGAAATAGACAATCATGCTTACATGTTAATTGAAGGATGTATATGTGTTCTCAAAACAATTTATTGTATATGGGGGTGGGGGTTAAGTAATCTTTCTTTGCTATTCTTGTAGGATGGATCCGACACACGAGCCTCTAAAAACAAGAATGGTGACTGTCCCCGATCCTTTCCTCAAAGTGTGGTGGGAATACATTGAATAATGATGACAAAATGATAATTCAAAAACACATAGGCTATCTGTCGTCACTGTTGGAAATGAAGGCTTGGCCTGGTCTAATGGAAACAATGGTAAAATTCTGGGATCATGAAAATATGATCTTTCGGTTTGAGGAAGTGGAAATGACGCTAACCATTGAAGAAATCCTTATGAGCTATGAAAGTATCTCCATGTGCAACAAGAGAAAACGCCAGCCATATATATATCTTCTGAATCCCAAAATATGAGATTTCACCGAAATCAAAGAAAAATTGTCACTAATCAAAGATGAGAGGATGGATAAGCTTTACGGTCCGAACTTTCCTTTCAAAAAGTTGTATTATTAATTTGGACGTGCAAGGGCTTACGAGAAATTCAAAGAGGAATTTGTATCAAAAGAAAAATGGAAGGAGATGTGTCCCCTTGCTTTTGCAATATGCTTACTTGGAACAATGGTTTTACCTCAAGGGTCAAAATACGCCATTCATCCAAGCGTGGTAATGGACTCATGCCATCTTGTACAGAGTGGACTATAAGTCATCAACCAAGTATTACACTTTAGCGCCTATGATCTTGGTCAACATCTACAGAGCTTTAGATAAATATCAAAGTGGATAACGTTTCTTTCAAGGGTGTAACCTGATACTTTAATGGTTGATGGTGCGGTATCTGATCAAGACTCATAATCCTAAAGAACCAGATCCCCTAAAGCGGTCAGACGAGTTAAATGGTCACGACTGGTGCTTGTACCACAATTGTTGAAACACAACTGCAGAGTTTTTAGTATTCGAGACTTTAAGGGTTAAGGGAAGAGGATGTGCAGTGGTCGATAGATAGTCTTGTGGTGACAAAGAACATGATAGTTCTAACAAAAAAGGTTCCTTACTTGGTATTTGGTGGTTTAAGAGGCAGTGGACCGTATGCTCCCAGTCGAGTCCTAAGGCAACTAGGAGGGAAACAAGAGCTTCCCCAAATGGCATACACGAGGAAATTTGCAACTGACTACGAAAATGGATGAGTCGTATTTGCTGATGACATGCGTAGAATGTGTAGATCTGGAAGGGTGTTGGGTGATCTGGTATCAAACAACTTTTATCCTGAATGTTCTAGAGAGTACAGAGAATGGTTGAAGAAGAGCCTTGCTGTAACTATTGATCGTGGCACGAACGTTCCTCACATTACTGCAGATGTTGGAGCCAAACATCAAGTTTGATTTCACTGACTCCAATAAAAGTTCGATAAGAGTGAGTTGGAGAATCAACGCCGATATTCAGAGGATTCCAAAGTCATAGCTTGATTGAAACAAGAGCTACCGAGAGTCAGAAAATGCATGTTAGAGTTGGATGATAACATGGAACAACAGATTAAGTATATAGAGGGGTTCAGAAATCAGGAGGGGGATCGATTGGCGAGAGACCATCTATGGGCGAAGAGATATTCCATGTGGGAAGAAGCCAGCATTGCCAAGAGGACTAGCCTTGGCAAAGAATTAGAGCAAGCTTGTAATTATTATCATTCCCTGCGTGGGACTGCTTTATTTGTATTTCCTTTTGTAATTTATCTTTTGTACCATTTCCTTGTTTTATGTTTATCGGACATTTTGAATTGTATTAGTGGAATATTTTCGGGATAATGAAGTGATTTAAAAAGATATATACAACCTTCAATTCGTTAGGCCTACCCTTGCTTTAACTGTTTATGTGATATGTTGATCTGAATGAAGACTTTGCCAACCCACTCCTTTCCAGAAATTTCCAAAAATATATACTAGTCACTAACTTCAAAGTCCGACCAAATTTTCCGAGTCTTGAGTTTTCCAACCAAAAGCAAATATCATCACCAAATCCTAAAATACTTTTCAACCATCTTAGGAAAGGCAAGATCACAACTATCAACAAAGAGCAGAATATCAAGACTAAACGATCGAAGAGGAGATGATCGACATACGGAGGCATCAAGGAAAGCGGCTATATAACATATTATTTCCCCCCTGAGAAGACTTAGTTGGAGAACGTTGAAGAAAGTTATGAGGAAGCGATTTCCCACAAACCTTCTCTCTAAGGACGTCTGGCAAAAGGGGACCAAAAAGTCACTCTCGACACATACCCACAAGAATACCAAATAGGGACAAAAGCCATTCCATGTGCCCTCATTTTTTAGCACTATCAGTCTAGGTGTATGTTGAAGCCTGTCGAAAGAGAATTTGCCTAAATTGGATCAGGATACGTCTGCAAGACCTGTGAGTGTTATCCCAATCAGAAAGGGCACACAACAGAGGAGTGTGTAGAGTTTAAGAATGTGGTCCGCTACCTTCTCGATAGGAACAGCATTGTGTGAGCAGTTTGGTTGACGATGTCATCACTGCATGTGATGAACCAAGGCTTGATATACCGTTCACTGAGACAACTAAGTTCTATCATTGCTCTTTCACACCTTTCAAAAAAACAATGGTGGAGGTCTACTCGGAGTTGGTTCAAAGTGGGGTTTTTACCCCTCTCTACAATGATGTGGGAGAGTTATACTCCTTTGGAATCGAATTTCAGAAACGTTTCCCTTATCACAGGGTCACTAATCATAGCATTGAAAAATCTCTTGCATTCTGCCACGACATGGAATACCTCATCAGCATAGGAAAGATTCGATTCGAGTCTATTCCTCGTGGCTGATGTAACATCAAGAAGAAAAATAGCTGAGATGGTGCCACTTTTTATCTTTAAAGCTTTGTTGTTTATATTTCAATTTCCCTATAATTGCATGAGAATGAATGAAAATAAGTATTTTTTTTGTACCTTAACTACGTAGGACCTGAATTCTCTTTCTGAGATACATAGGCAGCCTTTGAAGTCCCGACCCCTATCTTTCAAAATTTTCATTCTCCCCATTTCCATTTCACAAGGAAAATGAGAGAGACAGATCGACAGACGTCAAAGAGATGCAGCAAGAAGACCTTAGATCAACGTGATTTTACCTTCCTAAGATTATCCCAAAATTAAAATGAGCAAACTCCTGCTTGTTAAAAATCAGTTTCTCCTTTACTTGTGGTCGACATGTCCTTAAACAAAACAACTCTGTGTGTTTATCTGATGTCTATGTGATATCCTGCATTATGTATTCTGAGCTCAAACTAACAAATTTGCCTTTGAGTTGTTTTCCTCCACGTGTACTTTAAAATTGGTCTGTGTCGATTAAATTGGTTGATCGCCCCTACTTCACTATATCTAAAGAGCCTACAGATTCCTTTCCGAGCCAAAGTTCATATAAGGGAAAAGTAGTGATGAGAGACAACAATGAAAAAATAAGTCGTACTGACGTTGTGGTGTCTCAACCCACCATAAAGGATCAGAATGAATTGATTATGCAGCATTCACATCAGATTGTCGAGATGAGGGTGGAAATGTAAAAGAGAAAGGATCTACCTCCACCAGGTTTTACTTCCAATGCTGCTACTGATGGAAGACCTCTGCTATACTTTCCCTCTTCAAACATGGAGCCAGCTAAGAACCCCCCATTCACTCCTACTCAGAATCCCTCATTTATTGATTTAAACACACAAAATCCTTAATAAGCCTCAGCGTCCCACCAAACCCCACCCCCTCCTCAAAATAATAATTCCCAAATACCCCCTCCCTTTCAAACCACCCAACACCAAAACTCCCCATCTCCACAAAACCAAAATAAATTTAATCTCCAAACATTCCTCTACTACAAAAATCAACAAACTAACCCCCAAACATGCCCTCAAAATTAAAAAAAACTACTTCAAACGCCCCAACTCCTTTCGTTGCTCCACCACTACCTAGAAAAACCACCTTCCAAATTCCCGTTCCAAATGAGCACGACGTGAATGGTGTTGAGATCGATCATTTTGAGGAGTAGAAAAGAGAATGGAGGCAAAATAAGAGGTTGCAAAGATAGACGCAAAGGAGGAGATCCGAAGGGTAATGAAGGAGATTCATTGCACTCTCGACGTTGCCTGTTTGAACTATAAAGACATGCATTCATCCGAACATGGACCTCCCTGAAAGGTTCAAGATGCCAAAGTTTAACAATTTTGGAGGATTATGGAACCCCTTAGCGCATTTGAGAGCCTACTGTGATCAGCTCATAGGAGTTGGGAGAGATGAAGTTGTGCTAATGCAGTTTTTTAGCCAAGGTCTGAGCAGAGAGGCTTTGGAATGGTTTACATCTCACGAGACCAGACAGTGGCCTAGCTGGAATGCCTTGGCCAAGGATTTCATTGAGCAATTCGCTTACAATGTGGAGATTGTCCCGAATCTCTATTCTTTAGATAGACAAGATGAAGCAGAAGCCTAACGAAAGCTACTGAGAGTTTTCGTACAGATGGCGAAAAGAAGCAGCGAGAGTTCAGCCTCCCATGTATGAAAAAGAAATTGTTAAGGTATCTATGCAGGTTCAAGTACCCGAGTATTATGACAGAATCATGCTTCTCGTTGAAGCAAAATTTACCGAGATAGTCAAGGTAGGTAAGACTATCGAGGATGGGTTGAAAATCGAGAAGATGCCCGTGCTGCTGCATCGCCCGGGTCCTCGAGCTTGTTAAAAAAAAGAGAAGATGTGTCAATTGTTTTTTATGAGGGGAAGAAGACCCTGAGAAGATCGTCATTATACCAATCTCGTCCTAGACCTTCACAAAGTCCATACCAGGCTTGTTACACACAAGCTAATTACCAAAAATACTCCTCCTCCCAATTACCAAAATCCTCACCCTTCTTCTTATCAAATTCCACCTCCCATCTACCAAAATTCTCCCCCAGCTTACCAAACTCCATCCCCTCATTATCAAAGCACCGCTCCCAACTGCGCCAACGTGCAGTCAAATTATTGAGAGTCCCCCAGTATATCAAATCCAAGCTCCAGTTTACCAAAATACCTCCCAAAACTACCAAGCTTCATTGGCAAATTACAAGAAAAATCCCTATCCCCGATATCAAGCTCCCCGTCCTAATGTACAAAATCATCGTCAGATGCTTCCTCCTCAAGGAAACTACGATCCCCTCGTCCTAGATTTGAGATAAAGCCCTCCAGAACTTTTATTGCACTTGTCGAAAGATAAAAAAAGTTGGACGAGTGATTACATGCGGCAAGTTGTATCCATCAAGTGGGACCCAAGCCAGTGGATTCTAGATCCCAATTTTGCAGACCTGATAAGAAGTGAGCATATCACTCCGAAAGGCGAAAAAAATTGTATGACTGATTAAATGCGGCAAGTTATATCCATCATTTAAGACCTAAGCTAGTGTATACTGGCTCCCAATTTTACAAACCTGATAAGAAGTGTGCATATCACTCCAATAGCATTGGATATGATACTGAGGACTGTATTAACCTCGAGCACAAAATCCAGGATCTAATCGACCACAACGTGGTCACCCTCTGGTAGTCGCCCCAACGTCAACAATAATCCTTTGCCGAATTAATGGAGCGTCAATATCAATATTATAATAACGGATTACAATTGGGGCATGACAAAGGCGCTAGTTCTGATCGTTCATGATAAGCTTGAAAGAGTTGTGGATTCACTGAGCATCCAGGAGAAAAAAGAGTTTATGATTCGACACCCTCAAAGTTGTTGCCTTTGTGCCAATGGGAACTCCTACTCTGTCAAGGTTTGTGATTGAAACCGCTTTTTCTCAGGGTATGACGATGTTATGTAGATGTATACTCTAGAAGATTTTGCCCATGGAGTGAAAAAGAAGGACCAAGCAAAGAGGACGATAAGTGAGGCCAAAGCTGAAGAATTATGGAGAAAGATGCAGTCGAAAGACTATTCAATTGTTAAGCATTTGGATAAAAACCGGCTCAGATTTCTATGTGGGCCCTGTTAATGAGTTGACAGCTACATAGGCAGTCCATGATGGAGTCTTTGGATGATACATATGTGCCCATGGGCAAAATGTAGCGTCCATGATCAACTGGTTATCCAAGGACATCAGATCAGCTTTTGTGATGAAGAGTTTCCTTTTGAAGGGAGGATGCACAGCAAAGCCTTGCATGTGATTGTCATGTGTCGAGAAAGGGTTATAAACCATGTCTTGGTAGATGATGGGTGTGGTCTCAATATTTGTTCGTTGTCGACTTTGAGGCAATTAAGGTTTGATCTAGGGAAGCTTGATCAAAACCAAGTTAACGTGAGATCCTTTGATGGGGTGTAGAGAGACACACTAGGGGTTGTAAACTTAGTCATTCAGATGGGTCTTGCAGAGTTCAACACAATGTTTTTGGTCCTGGACATGAATAGCTACTACATTATTCTGGGAAGGCCGTTCATCCACGTGGTTGGGGCTGTGCCTTCTACCCTTCACCAGCTGATAAAGTTTGTATAGAAGAAGCAGGAATTGGTTATTCGTGGTGAAGGAAGCCACTCCGTTGAGCATGCGCCAATCATAGATGAAGTCTCTCGAGGCACTAATTTATAAACGGTGGAGCTGGTTAATGCCACCGGTGATGATCTGGCTCCGCAGCCTCCTATGCCCTATGTGTATAAGATGATTTCCACGGTGATACTCTAGAACAAATTCTAGCCGGGTTTTTGATTGGGAAGGAACTTCCAATGAATTTTCGCACCTATTCAAGTTCCCGCCAAAGGAGAAAGGTATGGTTTGGGTTACGTCCCCATAGATGATGAGGTGAAGATGAAGAACAGTGGTAATCAAGCATTGGCTAATCCAATCCATCATCTATACCATTCATTTCTGATTCGAGAGTATGCTGATCGTGATGGCCTTGGGGAAGGAATCTGGGGTCTTTTTTGAAGAGATTAGCGCTGTCATAGATGACGAGGTCGAGCTAAATGGAATCCGCGATGCTGAACCCGAAGATCAGCTACAAAATTGGTCCTCCATACCAATCCTGATTCCCCAAACACCTTGGTAGAAGGACATTGTTTATGCATGTTTTGAAAATTGGTGGTAGTTTGGAAGAAGCCCAAGATCCACCATTTTGCAGTTTCTTTAATTACTTGAATTTTGAAATTTCTCCGTAATGTTGAAAAATGCAACATGGCTCTTTGCCATGACCAAAGTTTGCATTGTTTTAATTTGAATGAAAAGACCTCTTTTATTGAAAACTTGTTTATTTTCTTATTTGCTTATTTTACTTTCCTAACTTTGTTTGTTTATGATTTTAGTAATTTTAATTTAAAACCTGCCAATATCATGTTATGTCATGGGTTGAACGAACAAAATGAGACATGTAATAATGAAGGTGAAGAGTATGAAGAAGAAAATGAGATACCAGAATATGTTGCTGACGAATTTCTGCAGTTTGAGAATCAGCATAAGCCGAATTTGGAAGAAATTGAGACTGGAATTTGGGAGACCGAGACTTTGTCAAAGAGGTCAAAATTAGTGTTCATATGAATGAAGATCAAAGAAAGGATCTGATTTATTTGCTTACTGAATACGTTGATGTGTTTGTCTAGGAATGCAGCGACATGCTAAGGCTGAGTATCGATGTGGTGTCTCACAAGTTGCCAATTAATCCGAGATTTAGTCCAGTGAAGCAGAAGACTCAGAAGTTTAAACCTGACCTAAGTTAAAAGATTAAAGAAGAGATCACGAAACAGATCGAATCTCGATTTTTGGAAGTGACACAATACCCGACTTGGTTGGCCAATGTTGTTCAGGTCGCCAAAAAAGATAGAAAGATTAGAATTTGTGTCGATAACAGAGATCTCAACAAAGCCAGTCCAAAAGATAATTTCCCTTTGGCGAGCATTCACATTCTGATAGATAACTGTGCTAAGAATAAAATGCAGTCATTTGTGGATTGTTATGCAAGTTATCATCAGATCCTGATGGATGAAGAAGATGCAGAAAAAACAACTTTTATTACGTCTTGGGGTATATATCATTATAGGGTGATGTCCTTCGGTCTCAAAAATGTTTGTTCTACTTATATGAAAGCTATGACGACCATATTTCATGACATGATTCAAAAATATATCGAGGTGTACGTAGATGACGTCATAATCAAGTCCCGCGAGAGTTCAGACCACTTGACGTATTTAAGGAAGTTGTTTGATCATTTGCGTCATTTCAACTTGAATTTAAACCCCGCCAAAGGCGCTTTTGGGGTGCCAACTGTCAAGTTATTGATCATACTTAGCAGAAGGGGATTGAGCTCGATCTTTCCAAGATCAAGGCAATCCAAGAATTACCGCGTCCAAAGACTAAGAAGGAAGTGATGAGTTTCTTAGGGAGTTTGAAATACATCAGTCAATTCATAGCTCAATCCACCGTGGTCTATGAGCCTATCTTCAAGATATTGAAAAAGGACTCTTTAACAAAGTGGACCAAAGAATGTCAAACTGCTTTTAATGCTATCAAGAACTATTTGTCCAACCCACCGGTGTTGGTTCCTCCGCGTGAAGGGAGTCCTTTGCTGCTATATCTATCTATTTCAGATAATGCATTTGGGTGCGTACTTTTTCAACATGACGAGACAAGGAAGAAAGAGCGAGCTATTAATTACAATGGACACGTTGAAGTATATCTTCTAGAATGCGATGTCGTCCGAAAAGTTTGCTAAATGACATATGCTTTTTAGTGAATTTGATTTTTTAAGTAACTCAGAAGGCGATAAAAGCACAACATTTAGCTGATCACCTTGCAGGAAATCCCGTCGATGAAGAGTATGAGCCGCTCAAGACTTATTTACCCAAACAAAGAGGTATCATTTGTGGGTGAAGAAATTTCTGAAGCATACCCTGGTTGAAGTGTATTCTTCGATGGAGCAACTAATCACCAAGGAAGAGATATTGGAGCAGTTTTAGTGTCAGAATTTGGTTAGCATTATCCTGTTACGGCCAAACTCCTATTTAATTGCATGAAAAACATGGCCAAATATGAAGCATGCATTCTCCAGGTTGAAGATGGTCACAATATGAATGTTCATGAGCTTCTGGTAATCAGAAATTTAGATTTGTTGATTCCTCAGGTTCAAGGAGAATGGGCCGTGAAAAACCAAATATCACACTGTATGTGCAATACATACAGAAGTTGTGCAAGAGATTCCGCAAGATTGAGTTCAGATACACTCCCAGAACGCATAATGAGTTTGTTGATACTCTTGCCACCATCGCTTCAATGATTAAATATCCGGATACTGATCATGTTGACTCTCTGGGTATTGAGTTAAAAAAACATCCAGTCCATTGTTCACATGTCGAAGCAAAACCAGACGGTTTGCCATGGTATTTTGATATAAAGAAGTACTTAGATACTGAAAGTTATCATGAAGATGCAACATCCAACGAGAAGAAGTCGATACGCCGTATGGATCTCAACTATTTCCAAAGTGGAGAAATCCTATATAAAAAAACTCCAGATTTATGTCTTTTCAGATGTATTAATGTTGCCGAAGCTGCAAATCTTATGAACAAATACACGCTGGAGTTTGCAGCACACACATGAATAGAATCACTTTAGCCATGAAGATTCTTCGAGCCGGTTATTTCTGGATGAATATGGAGCATGATTGTTGCAAGTTTGTGCAGAAATATCATAAATGTCAAGTGCATGGTGATTTGATTCGAGTACCGCCTCACGAACTCAATGCTATGAGTTCACCTTGGCCATTTGTAGCTTGGGCATGGATGTCATTGGTCCAATAGATCCAGCCGCCTCTAGGACACAAATTTATTTTGGTTGACATTGACTACTTCACCAAGAGGGTGGAAGTATCTTCGTACAAGTCGTGTGACCAAGAAAGTTGTAGCTGATTTTGTCTGCAACAATCTAATATGCAGGTTTGGAATACCGGAATCCATTATTACTGATAATGGTGCAAATCTTAACAGTCATTTGATGAGAGATATATGTGAGAAGCTTAAGATTTCTCATTGAAACTCAAAAAATTATTGTCCTCAGAAGAATGGAGTTGTAGAGGCCGCCAATAAGAACATAAAGAAAATTCTGATGAAAATGATTGACAATCACCGAGGTTGGCACGAGATGTTGCCATATTCTTTGTTGGATTACCGAACAACTATCACAACTTCTATTGGAGCTACTCCATATTTGCTAGTATGGAACATAAGCAGTCATACCTGTTGAAGTTGAGATACCTTTCTTGAGAATCATTCAAAAGCTTAATTAAGTAATTTTAAATGGGTCAGCAAGCGTATCGATCAATTGACATTCATTGATGAGAAGATAATGGTCGCTGTTTGTCATGGCCAAATATATCGACAAAAAATGATTTGTGTTTTTCACAAGAGAGTCAGAGCTAAATTTTTTGAAATCGATCAATTGATCCTTAAGCGCATTTTCCACATCAAGATGAGTATAAAGAGAAATTCGCACCAATCTGGCAAGGGACCTACATGGTTCGCAAGGTATTATCTGGAGGTGCTTTGATGATGTTGTGAAGAGATATTATGTGTGAAGAATCAGTTTGTATTTTTTTCATTTCCTTGTAATCATTCTATTTTTCTTGTATTTGGTTTGTTTAAATTTTATCCCCCTTGTAATGAACTACATCTGACCTGAATTCTCAAGAATGAGATACGTAGGCGAGCTATGTCGGCCTCGGTCACCCCATTTATCCCTTTTAATATTTTTTATATTTGAACTACGGTCGACCTGAATTCTCAAGAATGAGATACGTAGGCGGCCTATGTCGACCTCGATCTGTTTCTTTGTAAACTTCTTAATTTTGTTAACCTTTGAAGGGGGAACTACGTTTGACTAGATTTCCACCTCAACGAGAGACGAAGGTGCTACAAGGTTCAGTCTTATCTCCCATAAGATTTTTATCTTTCTTTATAATAGAAACTGGATAAAATTTTTGAGAGAGACTCAAAGATTCTCAAGGAATAAGATTTTCCTTAAACAAGTCAAGGCTGAAGTTACTTGGAAATTTGCAACTTAGATAGAATTTTTGAGAGGATCTCGAAAATTCCATGATTTACTCACCGACAGTTAAAGATAAGCCTAGACAGTTAACTGGGAGAAATTTAGGGGATGACCTCAAAATTTAGACATAGTTTTATCGGAAATTTAGACTGGTTTTGAATACTCCCAGCAAATAATCAAATAGATCTCCAAGTATCAGACTCGAAGAAGTTCGCTAAGCCTGACGTAACATGATACTTGATAGTGACCTTTTTCAAAACACTATTTTTTTGAAAATCGATCATTCTTAAATTTTTTTCCTTTATGTTTCATTTATTTTGGCATAGAATATGTTCTCCTATATATCAAGAGTCGGGAGATCAGAAAATCAATCGGAGATATCAAGACAATAAGCAGACAACAAGAGAAATCGACACAGATTAGTTCACTTTAAAATTAATAATTTTTCTGTGGACGCAGGATTATAGGTTTACTCTAAAATCATCAAATTCCTCCAATCAATGAATATGGAGAAGTCAAGGGACAAAGAGTTCCCTAAAATTAATAATTTTTGGAGGATGCATGAAATATTTTATATAGCTTATAGAGAATGCTTGGGAATGTGAACATTATTGTTTCATCCAATTCCCAACAACATGAAGTCTATAATGAATATATAAATGTGTTCAAAGATGAATCAAATGAAAATCTCTAGAAAGACGTTTTACGGCTTTTCATCAAGGACGTCATCTACATCATATTATCAGACATGATAGTAAAACTACTCGAAGGGTCATTTTATCCGTATTATCATTTTAGATGATATACTACTTGGAAAGTCATTTTACCGTATTGTCAATTAAGACGATATCATTATCCAAAAGGCACCCAGAAGATCACTATGTTGCTCGATTGAATGCACTATCGTCATTTGGTACCAAGGATGGCATCAAGAGGAAAATATCATATATCATGGAAAGTCATGCATCACGAGAAGATATTCATGCATCGCGGAAAATAATGCCTCGCGAGAAGATTTTTATTCATCACAGAAAAGTCATGCATCGCGAGAAGATATTCATGCATCGCGGAAAGCCATGCATTGCGAGAAGATATTCATGCATCACAAGAAAATATTCATGCATAACGGAAAAATCATGCATCGCGAGAACATATTCATGCATCGCAGAAAGTCATGCATTGCGAGA
This sequence comes from Solanum lycopersicum, assembly GCF_036512215.1. Taxonomy (NCBI): domain Eukaryota; kingdom Viridiplantae; phylum Streptophyta; class Magnoliopsida; order Solanales; family Solanaceae; genus Solanum; species Solanum lycopersicum. Next base: position 31,707,045 of record NC_090809.1, read on the forward strand.
AGATATTCATGCATCGTGAGAAGATATTCATGCATCGCGATAAATCACACATCTCGAGAAGATATTCCTGCATCCCAGAAAGTCATGCATCACGAGAAGATATTCATGCATCACAAAAAGATATTCATGCATTGCATAAAGTCATCCATCTCAAGAAGATATTCATGCATCGCGGAAAAATCATGTATTGTAGAGAAGAAATCGCGCATTGCAAGAGAAAAGTCATGCATCGCGGAAAATCCACGCATTGTGGAGAAGAAGTCGTGCACAGTAAGAAAATGAATTCATACATTGCGAAAAGAAGTCATGTATTGCAAGAGAAAGAAATCGTACAATCCTAGAGAATATTTGCCCATCAACATAACAACATCTTCATATTTGGAAGAGTAAACACCAAGAAAATCATTGATGACGATATCAAGAGAGATATTTATCCATCATAAGAAGATCAATATCGATTACCTCATTTTATTTCATTGCAAAAAAATGACATGAAAAGAACCATGAAGAGCGACGTTAAAAGATTTTCAGCATATTGCATCGCATCAACATTTTACTCATCGACATCAAATGAAGAGCTTATTGAAGATTATATTACAAATATAGGACATAAGCTTTATTTGTTTTATTTCAAACCCAGTAGATTTGACATCGAATGTTGAAGGAGAGCAATTAAGTGTCAACAGGGTAAAATACATTATTTTCTATTTGAATTGCATTTTGTTCTAATGAGTTGTATTTCAGTCATCGAGAGCATCCGAAAGGAGTAATTCTCCAAAATGAACCACAGGAGAAAACAACATAAAAAAGGATGCAGCACAACGTGGAACTTCTTCTTACCAACGAACTGGGACATAGTCCAAAGAGGAGTGTCAAACTCTTAAGATGCGAGCAGAGGAGTGACTTCCACCACAATCAAGCCACACCCCTATCAGAAGGCATATGGGGTTTTCTTTAGGTTTCTTGGTTTTAACTTTGCATCCGGAAATTTTTGTATTCATCGGAAGCAGCTTTCCAATCGGAGTGACATATACTAAGAGCCTTGGAAACTAAGTCCGAGTATGTTCTTAACTATGGGTATGACGTACACCATACTCATGACTAAGAGGTTACAAACCTCCTTTTCATACTCGACTTAATTTGTCATTTGTCCAGAACAAAAGGTTATCTAGCATAATATATTTTATTTTTAATTGATTGAGTCGAACTACAAACAACCTGATTCCTAAGGCTTAAGGATATGTAGGAGGACTCTTAAATTTCACTCTTAAATTTGATTCTCGAGCATCCTGGTGCCTTTTATAATTCAATATCAGGGTGGCTTTTGAATTCTTTCAAAATCGTGCACAAAATCAAGCATATTGAACTACTAATGTCCAAAATTCTCATATAGCCGGAGATATGTAGGAAATCCATCTCCGAGGTTCAGTCATAATTATTAAGTCCTTATCGAATCCCTTTTCCAAGAAGATGAATATATGGTCGGTCAAAATTGGTTTGATCAATTTCATTTTCTTCGATTATTTCGCATCAATCCAGGTAAAATGAGGGACATTTATTGACACCCAATTTTAGACCTCCGCAAATATATTAATTATCGAGCTTTCTCAATTTTAAATGATAAAATAGTTATTTTCATAAAATTAATATACAATATAATATATATATATATATATATATATATATATATATATATATATATATATATATATATATATTGCTTTGCGTAATTATGTATATAACTATAATATTTTATAGAGACGTCGAAAATCGTCTCAAAGAATTTTAATTTTTCAATTAGTTATTTGGTTTTAGTTTAAACTATATTTTAAATTTCGAGTTAATTAGTTTATAATTAAATTAATTATTTCATGACCAAGTTAATTATTTGCTAAGATTAAGAAGCTCATTAATTAATGTCTTTTTTTATTTATTTCATCTTATTTAATTATTGGTCAAATTTACTAATTTAATCAATTTGATTAATTTCTCAATTTTGATTGGCTACAATTGAAATCCTTTAGCCATCTTTTATAATCGCAATTTTGGTGATTTCTTTCCAACTTTCACATCCCATTGGCTTGTAATTTTAGGGAAATTTTTTAAAATGTCAATATTTTAACATTTAATAGGGCTCATTAACAACACTTTCAATATTTAGTAAAAATGTCAAAATTTAAGTTTTTTATGTATCTTATTTATGTTCTTATTATTTGTTTTATTTTTTAAAAATATAATTTTTATATAACAGATTGAGAGGAATTTAGGGGAGATTATTATTTTTAAAAAGGAACAAATGTTAAAAGTTTCATCTATTTTTTCTTTTTTTCATCATGTTATAAAAAATTCTTTTTTTTTCTCCATTGTTCTAAAAAAATTCAATATCCAATTCTGGTAATCTTTTTTTTTTGTTTCTAAGCACTTTTATTAACCAAAATAAATATTCAATTTTCACTAATTATTGTTATAAAAATCACGAAATTAAAGAAGTACCACATCTATAAAATTTCAATATCAATTTTTCACTAATTATTGTTATGAAAATCATAATAAAAAAATATAATATCTCATTCTCACTAATTATTATCATAACTAGTTTTATCTATTAAATTTATTTATTTTTTAATTTAGAAACTTGAACACCTATAGTTTTATTTGTAATTGTCATACTTTTCTCACAGTGTATTTGTTTAATTTTTTAAAATTTTGTATCCTTGCTTAAATTGTATTTATTCCAATATGTATACCGTTTGTATTAGTATCCATTCTAGTTTTCATGTTATATTTTGTATAATGAAGCTTGTATTTCTTTATTAGTTTGTATTCATTCCAATATGTATGTTAAATAAAATGTAGTTATTTAAGAAATACATTTGTATTTTTATATATTTTTCACTGTGTATTTATTTTTCTTTTCAAAATCTTGTTTCCTTTTCTAAGTCGTATTCATTCCAATATGTCTATTATTTGTATTTGTATTCAAATACAAATAAACTAATAGAAAATTGTTCTTCTTATAAATAAAATACATAATTAATTGACATACATTTGGATGAATACAAATTAGGGACAAATACAAGATTCATAAACCATGCAACATGAAATTTTTAATAAATACAAATTTTGATAGTATACATAGTAATTTGAATACAAATTAAGAAAGCATACCAAATTCTAAAAAAGAACTATAAATACAAAACAAACTAATAGAAAATTGTTCGACAACTATCCGATCTTCGTCGTCTTTTTCAAGATCCTCACGAGTAGACAAAGATTCTACATTTGCGTTCTGAATTTGAGGAAGGTTTTGCACACTAATGAGTCTTGTAAATGTTCTTACCCTCTTTCTTCCCTCATTTTAGCAGCGGATCATATATTATACACTATTTGTTAAGTAATAAATAAATTAAAGGATGAAAAATCACTAGAAATTGGTTGATTAAGATGAATACCTCTAGTAAGCCTCTTGGATTCAGTCATTGGAGAGTAAATTATAACGGAAATTGAAAAATACAAACAACATTTTTTTAAGATTTAAACAAAAATAAAATTAGAAAAGAAATCTGAAAATAGGATAAAGATTAGAGATACCTTAATCAAATGGATTCTTGTTGATTCAATTTTGGATTAAAAAACAACCAAAATATATGGCAGAAAAATATTTGCAACTTGAATGTTGGAGGAAAATCAGAAAAGATAACCATGAGAATTAAATGGGAGAGAGAATTAACAATTTGAAAAGATAAATATGAGAGAGAATGATTTTTTTTATTAAAAAAAAAAGATATATACAATTAATTGAAAAAGAGAGATAAAATAGGAAGAAAATTAGGACACATAAATTTTTTAAAATAATGACATTTTTGACATTATTGCTAATATTTATAAAAAATGGATATTTTTACTAAATATGTTATTTATTTTGACTAGTTTACTAATTTTTCCGTAATTTTATGACCAAATTTGGGTCTCCTCTACCAATTTTCAGCGCCCCAACCCACTCAAATGGCCCAATTTCAATTCTAATATAGCACCAACCCAATTTTTTCCCCTCCTTTCCAGAAAACCCATATCCAATTCTCCAAGGAAAACATTCCAAAACATTACCCACCAACAACCCAAAAATAATAACCCAAGTATAGTGCATAACCCGACCTAACCATGTTCTCCCTCTTCAACGTTAACAACAGCTGGAAAATAGCAAGACGCGTGAACGTCCCCAACCCTTTATACGCGCTTCGATCCTCCCACGCGAGGGCGAGTTAACGACGCTCCAACGTCTCCTTCTCCTTATTTACCTCACATTTATTATTTATATTTGTCCTTTTTGAACATAAATTTCATGAATTGTGCTAAATTGATGAAAAAATTGACTCTAAAACAAATTAAAAATGGAAGGTTGAAGAAGGAAATCAAGTAGGCTGGTTAATGGATTAAAGTGAATAAAATAATATATTTATATATAAGTGCATATTGCTGCTGCGAATTGCAAAATAATTCACGAAAAAGTTGCAGCCTGCCACGTGGCATTCTCTCAATGCACTGGTCAATCCATTCATGCGCCGCTACACAGAAAAAAAAAGAAGAAAAAAGCACTCCATTTTTTTTTGGTTTTGGATTCCTAATTTATTTGGACTCAATTATTTTACTTGGGTTTTCTACATCTATAAATAAGGCATGAAAAATTATTATTTAGGAAGCCAAGAAAGAAGATACAAGACATAATATAATATTTTTCTAGCTTTGGAGCTTTGTAATAGCCGTCGTAAAGGCCAGAGAATTATGATTTATTCTTTCTTCTTCTTTATTATTTATTTATATTCGTGATTAATAAAAATATAATTTAGCTATTGTTCATAATTTTTTATGATTAACACAAACAAATTTATTTTAATAAATTTTGATTGTATTTTTTCGATAATGAGTAGCTAAGCTTAACAACTAGGTTTGTGGGAACATGAGCGATTAACAAAGTATGAATAGTAATTAAGCAATTCTCAAATAGGTTATTGCATGTATTGATAATTATTTAGCTTAGAAGTCTTTTTAACGGTGACCAACGTTAGAACTTGCCTTGTTGCTAAGTGGCGGACCAAGGAGGTAGTTAATAAGAAAAGAATTATCAACATAGATTTAATATATATTATCTAATAGGCTAGTTTCAATTGGTGCAAAGTAGTAACTAGCCATATATTGAATATGATGCTTAATATGAGGTAAAGGTAAGGTTTAGTAAATTATACACACGTAGCAGGATCAAGGTATGAGGTGAAATTCTCTAGATGATGGATCAAGAATTTAGAGATACATAACTTGTCACATTGCATGTGTAACACTAGAGAAGAATTGTTATTACTATGATTACTGCATTATGAGATTATGACGAACACATTCCTAGTTATTTTTATTAATTTGGATATAAATAAATATTTATTAAAGCTATTTTTATTTCTTTTATTTTTATTTCAATTTAAAATCCCCATTTTTATATAACGATTATTAAGTTAAATATTTGCTATTGATAATATTTTTTCATATTCTCTGGGGGATTGACCCCGACTCATAGTTGGATAAATATATTGCATACGATCGTTTATATTTTTTTCAAGAAGTATATTTGAACGTTATCAATCCCTGCTCTTAATATTTTTTTCATGAGAGCGTGAAGTTGTCTACATGATAGAATGAGTGATTTTTCTTATCTTTGGACTTCTCGCTGACCACAAATTAGTAATAGAATCTGTTTGATAAGCTATCATTGCAGTTTATTTCCGTTTCCAAGACAACTTGGTGCATGTCTAAGCTTATATTGCCATTTGTGTTTCATCAAACTCACAGTTTGTTATGCCCGTTTTAAGTTCGTAATGTTGTTCATTAGTTGATCTTCTTTGTTGGTATTCATGACCATGTTATGTTAAGTATTCTGAGTGTATCAAAAGTATTACTACGTTGTTTGTTTTTCACTTTTTTGAAGGTTGATTTATTTAAGTTTTCCTCCATGTCAGTACATACATAGATTCGTATCGAAATATTAGAGTTTCCTTGTGTTGACAATTTTCTCTTTAATATTAGACCCATTCCACACCTCTTCCTTTTTTATATGTTTTCTCTGTTGACGATTTCCCCGTTGGTTAAAAGGTTTGACTTTGATCATTGTTTTCTTTGTCGAAGAACCAAAGATCGCAGTTACCGGTTTTGTTTTCTTTTTAGCAGGTTTCCACAGTCTGTTGAAGATCTTTATGTTCTAACTCGAAGCAAATTGTTTATAGAATTGTGTTAGTTATGTTTTCCTCATCTATATTTACATAGGTATATTTTTTTTACTATTATTAAAAAATGTGCTAAATTTGGGGATGATAAAAATTGCACGTCACTTACAGTTTTTTCCTCTTGAGCTGCTGAAATCACTAGTCACTTTATGCATGCCATGAGATAATATTTTTACTACATAAAATTTGTTGCTAGCTCTTTCACTATGAGAAATCATGTCATGTGAGTTTGCTGGGAAGTAGAGGAGGAAGCATTAATCCATATTTATATTTATTTACTCTTTCCATATGACAAATCTATCGTTTGTGTTTCCAAGATTTTGACGTATTGTTTCGGATGTGGTTCACTTTTGTTTTGTTTTTTTTATTTGTTTGATTGATTGAAAGAATGTTATAACCCATAAAGTATGTGTCTTTATTTGGTCATTAAAATTCACGCTGCTAACGTTTACTCTTATTTGTTTTTGTGAATTCCTCTCAGGTCCATTTTGGGACTCCCTCTTCCTTCTTGCATCCTTCGTTAGAGCCACGGAGGCTTAAACATTTATTCTTGAGTCATCCAGCCCTTCTAAATGGGGTACAGGTTGAAAGTAGTAAAGTGTTACTGAAAATAATTTTTTTAGCCCCTGAAAAGTCCAAAAAACAGGTAGATATACAGGTGGTATACACCTGTATACAACTCTAATATACATTAAACAGTTAGAAAACGGTCCTATGCAGGAGGAAAAGCAAAAATACAAAGTTTTGGATGCAATTACAGGCTCGGGAGTACAAATATCAGCAATATACATAGAGTATACATCGAATATACACTTAAAGTGTATCATGACTTTGGAAAGAAAACAGGCCCAAAGGCCCCTAAAAATTGCAGCAGCAGAATTTGGGCCAAAGAGCCTAATTTGAAATTTCCTTCCCTTTTTATTTATTTATCATAATATTTGACTAACATTTATGTCACTTTGGTTTGATTTAATTAATCTCCTACGATAGTCATTCCTCTTATTTTTATATATATTCAAAATTTATGTACGTATACATATATATAATTTTACTCAGTTTTTTATTTTACTTCGACATCTTTGTCAACACTTAACTTTATCCCTTTAGATCATTCCCTTTATTTACTTCCGCTTAAAAAATAATCAATTTAAAAAATGATAAATATAAGTAAATAAATAAGTAAAAACTAAATTTTCTTTACTTGGTAAAAGTTGAAAACTATTTAAAAGTTCTTTTAGTCAAATTGCCAGTCAACCGCGAGTTAGCGGGCCTTTCGAGGGCCTTACACCTTCTCCGAATGTACATTTGAACTTCGAACCCTTTTCAATCGATTTTTATCTGTTTTTAATCTTTTGGAAAATAATTTGATGTTTCTCTTGATTTCTTGCTAAAAATCAAGTGGCGACTCTATTAATTTGGAAAGTCGATTTCTCTTAAATCATAAGAGTAATCGATTTTTCGAAACTTAATCATTTTTTATTTTCCTATATTTTTTTCGTAAAACATGACTGCAAGGACATCTTTGAATCAAAGTATTGACGACAAGGGCAATTTTGAGCCAACTATAAATTGAAGACATTTTTGTTCCTTTCTCATAGTTTAATAGCATTTTCGGCCCTTTTTCCTATGTAAAAATTGCATTTGTTTTTTAACTTCTATATATGATATACTTTTAACAATTGTGTTTTACAATTTACTTGTGATATATATCCAAATTGCTATTATAACATTGATTGTGTTTCTAATAATTGACATAACCGTGTTGTTTCGATTGAGTTACAGTTTTTCAAAATGAAAACCCAAAAAACCAAATGCACATCCTGTCACATCCGGGGAGCACCCCCTAGATGTAACGGGTGTCGTCGAAGAAGAAGAGGACTAAGACTAACCTCTTAACATACGTCATTACATTTCATAGGTAAAAAACACAGAATATTTAAAACTTTTCATTTATACTACTTCATGAGGTCTTTATAGACATCTCACTTACACATAATATATTAGTAGTGTGTATACATAAACTCTTCTTATAGGAAGAATACATAGTCTTATAGTAAGTCAATTCAAGTCAACATGCACACCAACATAATTGAGCACATAACCAAGACAACTCATTCATCAAGTTATAATATCAACAAATATGTATAAGAGTTCATAACATCATAACAAAAGCAAGACAATCACTCATACACCCCTATCAAGTTCATTAGTGCAATGGTCAAGTAAGGTCCCATAACCTCACTCAACCAACTAAACTCAACATGAACCATAAGATTTGCCCAACTTCAAATATTATATCATTAAGAGTAAACATCATCATATTTAAGCTATAGAAACCAACCACGTATTAATAAGTGAAACCAACATCACATAGTGTCATTAACATATGAGATCAACATATATATATATATATATATATATATATATATATATATATATCATTTACGTTAATGAGCATGTAATCATATATGAACATCCTCCTAAGACTTCCTTCAAGGATAACTAGTACAATGTATAGGTAGAGTCTCATACCCCTACCTAGATTTAGTCAAACCCCTCAAGTCATCCTAGTTAGAGTGAACTTTATTACTTCATTTTATTTTCGAGAACATCTTGCCATAACTGACATAGACAACATGAACCAATGTGGAATCCGGTGTCATGGAACCCTACACCAAAGGAAGGTGACCTACTTGCCAAGGTAGTACCAAAACATGAACATATCATCTATGTGGATCCACTAGCTACTATTCCTATCGGGGCAACATAGTTCAAGAACTAGGAGATATAGTTTGGGACCCTCTTTATGCTATATGCATTATAGTCTCCAATCTCTCGAGTACACCTTCCCTATGTGGGAAGGGACACTCCTCACTCTGGTTCACTCGGTGCTAAGCTAGAGTCCCTTTTGAAATGTCTTTCATTAATAATCATAACTTAGTTTAGGTCATAGGGTCTACCCCTTATATAGTCATAGTCATAGCTCAATAGGAATTGCATGAGAACACTTTTCATTACAACCCTGATATGTGAGATCAGCACATTAACATCATCATATCATAGTAAGACATATATGTACTTCATCACCGACCTTATATCAATGCATCTTAAGCATAATCTCACAATCACATAATTCAAGATATTTTAATTCAACATCATTATAACCATAATTAATCTTATCATAAGGTATACTTCAATATAACTTCATCACTAACCACAAGTAATCATAATTGAAGTGAAAAATTGAAATCACAAGACTTATCCCAATCTCCTTTCCAAGCCATCATCATGATCTTACCATCAACCATCCAATTCAACTCAACATTGGGTGTAATATCATCACTCAGTAGTAATTAACACAATAATGAAGTAAATTGAATCACTACACAACAATTCTTCTTTAGTTCATAGCCTAGGGTTAGGAACTTAAGTCAAATTGATGATTTGCTTCACAACCTAGCTTAATTAATCAAGAACTAGCATAATTGGATTACAATACATCATAACATCATAATTATTTACAGAAATCATAAACATAGTCAATTAGAGGATCAATCTAAAACTCTTCTTTTTGAAATCAATTTGAAGGAACCCTTTGGGGAAATAATCCCAAAGGTGAAAGAATCTCAGACCTTACTAATTAAAAACTTGATCCTTTGAAGCCCTAGAAACCTCATTTGCTTGGTCTTTAATGGAGTTTCTTTGGGAGAGAGAAAGAAGAGAGAAGGAAGAGCAATTGGGTTTGGGGAATTATGAGAGTTAGTTTTAGTTAAATTAGGTTTGGGGTATTTATAGAAATCATTAGCTAACTTAATTAGCCCCCCTTAACCCCTAACTAATTAAATAACACCTTAATTAATTAATTAATTAATTTAACTAACCTAAAAACATGGCAGCAACCAGTGACCTAACCTACGAGACCCCGACTGACAGGCTGTAGGTTAGTCTACGCAATTGCCCCCTTCCGTCATGTACACCCGATGTTCGTGTCAGAGACTGGTCCAAATGGACCATTAGCCAAAATGGATAAGTGTTGATCGACGGAGGCAATCGACGCCCGTCTATTGACCTACGCCTCGTCACTCGCAGCACGTAGGTAGACACTGCCTCCATGACAACTTTTGGCCAAATTGGAAGGGTCCTCCTCTAGGACCCTTTGGTTGGTCCTTGGGGAGTCGTACCCGGGTGTTTCAACTATAAACTAACTCTATTACGTGTTAGACACCTTTCCACCAAATTTCATCATTTTCCGACTCTTAAAACCTTGTCAAATAGGCTAAGACATACTAGCACCCCTTTAAACTAGTTTCGGACGTCATGGATGTTCCTTGACGATTTGATTCTAAAACTTCCTGAATGACTTGTTTACATTATTATTGACTTAAAATTAGTGTTACAACTCTTAAACTCTCATGTTATGCTCTAGATTAGCTTTAGACTTGCGGAGTATTACACACCCCTAAAATATACAAATGCGCAAACGAAATTTATAAACTGCAACCTCCATAGCACGAAACTATAGCTATAGAACGAAATTATTAAAACTATGTTATAAGACCTTATTATGTCTATTATCTTTGTTATTTATTAAACTTTGTAAAAGTAAAAGCATCACTTAATTGTAACGACATCATGAAAAAAATAAGAATATGACTCAACAAAGAGCATCTTATATATATATATATATATATATATATATATATATATATATATATATATATAAAGAGAGAGAGAGAGAGAGAGAGAGAGATGACGGATGTCTACAGACCGTTAATATTATTTGGTTAAATAAAAAAAGTAACCAGTGTATATTTGCATTTAAAAAAATGGTCCTTTTGAACTCCAGAGTTCTTTCTACATCACGTATTTTCTCATTTGAATGCAAATCTGATGCTTCGATTTCATAAGTTAAGTCGGATACAACAGTTGCTAACCAAACAAGTCATACAACCCTAATTGGTTGCATAATTTAACCCTAACATAATGCGTCAGTGACAACTTTTTACAAAATAAACATGTACTGCCTTGGGGTTACCCACATATAAAGATTACTTTGTGTACCACCAGCAACTGGTGTAAAACTCACTCAAGTAACAACTTCAATTAACTATTGTACATCTACTTAGTATACAAATTATACAAGTACTCTCATGAAACACCAGGGTCGGATGATATCATAAGGCATCAATTATGATGGGATTCACTTGAACCAGAATCAACTTCATAAATATCGAATAATGAACTTCCTACTGAATCTTGATGCTAGACTGTAGACCAGCTTGAACTTTGTTTGAGAAATGTGATTCAAGCCTGTAAGAAGGATATAATTAGAAAAATTAATTATGGAAAAGAAGAAGAGAGCATTAAAGAGCAATACACTTGCCTGGTTGAACATTTGTAGTAAATGGTCTCAGGAGAGTTATAGGTGCGAGCGTTCGCAAACATCCTTCTCACATCCGCCAAAAACATATCAAATGTCACATAATATAACTCCGACTCAACCCGCTTTGACATTGTTTTTAAATCTGCATTGTACACAACCATAACAAATATTCACAAATTAATTATCAATGAAATTAAAAGAAGGGTCCAAAGGGGAAAAGAATCTTAATGTAGATCAGAGATTGCATGGGACAAGCAGACACCAAAACCAAAGGAACAGTTCATGGACTCTACATACATGTATAATATCAACCCCCCAACCCCCACAACAAGAAAAAAAAAGAGGGGATGTTTTTCATCTCTTAAAAGTTCCAAACTCTGATTTGGTCTTACCTTTCACATGGTTAAGTACAGAGAAAGAAAAATAGAAAAAGTCATACTGGAAATATCCATTCATAACATGTGTGTATGTGCTGAAAGAATGAAAATAAACTTGGACAAAATTGTGTCTCTAACATTTGTCCCCAAGAGCCTCCACGGTTATAGGACCTTCTGGAAATATTTCCATGCTTTAGCAACAACAGAAAGTGTTCAAATTCTTACAAATATACATAAATATAATAAGTGGCTTAATTTACTCATATTGTAATTAGATAGTAACTTCCTTTCCTCTTTAGAACATGCAAATATATTTATTTAAACCCCAATAATTTGGGTGAATATTCAAGGTTGAATTCTCAGTTCATTTCTCTTCCAGTTCACATATCAGATTCTTTGAGGAACGCTATCAAAAGACTACAAGGATTTAGCAAGATTCAAAATGTATCGTCAAATATTCAATATGATTTCATAACAAATTCTAGCCAACTAAAATGATTTTATGATCAATCCAGAGATCATTTTGATTCCATCAGTAATGAGGATTCGGAATATCCCACATTGATAAATCAAAGAAAGATTCAACAACGAAAAGAAAGATCGATTCTTTGGGTTCTTTCCTTTCTTCAAAAGGAACGAAAAGAGATAGAATCGGACCAATTCCCAAAATGCCTTTCTGGATACTCAAATATTCAATATGATTTCATAACAAATTCTAGCCAACTAAAATGATTTTATGATCAATCCAGAGATCATTTTGATTCCATCAGTAATGAGGATTCGGAATATCCCACATTGATAAATCAAAGAAAGATTCAACAACGAAAAGAAAGATCGATTCTTTGGGTTCTTTCCTTTCTTCAAAAGGAACGAAAAGAGATAGAATCGGACCAATTCCCAAAATGCCTTTCTGGATACTCCTTAATGTCCCATCTATTCCAGGAACGTGAGAAGCAGATGATTAATCATCTATTTTTGGAAAAATCAAAGCAAGAACCGTGCTTTCAATTTTCTCTGATAGATGGTCAGAACTTCATTTGGGTTTGAATCCCGAAAAGAGGTCCACTAGAGATCAGAAATTGTTGAAGAAACAACAAAATATTTCTTGTTCCTTTTCCAACCTTGTTAAGGTCACCAATATATTGGAAGAGAATTTTGTATGAAAAATTTTCAGCAACTTTCACGGCCGTATCAGAATAGGATTGTATCCCGACATGGAGGAGGATTGTAATTTGTGGTCTATAAATAGAGCTCAGTGTAATAATTAGTTTACGTATCTTATTAATGTTTTGAGACTTTATTTCTCACATGGTACCAGAGCTACAGTGAGAAATCCCGGGGACAAAAAAGCCAATCACTGCATATTTTTCCGATGACTTTTGGATATGCCCAGTGTCATGTCTCTTGTCGCCAGTATTTTACGATAAGTAAAACTACCAAAAGGTGCAGCAACTTCTAGCGACCAAACCCCAAAAATATATCCCGGCAGAAACCCAGCAATGCAACCTCACGCACTTGTTAATTATATGACATCGGAAAAATCTGAAACACACATCAGCGTGGTGAGCAGTTTCCAACCACATTCCAGATCAGTTTTTTTCCTGTTGGATTCGCCCATTGATTCCAAGCCGAGCCGAACTAACTTCTTCCAAGTTCCAATCAATTTTTATTTTTGTGAGATGTCCAACAGCTTCTCGGGACAGATCTTGTTACTTGGAAGGTAGCTAATAGCTTCCAGCAGTAGATCTGGTTCCTTGAAGTGTTTTGAGCCAGATTTGTCAGCTTGTAAACTAACGGGGATCAGAACCCTAATCTGGACTCCATTGACATTCTTCAAGCAATCTCTTTGATTTGTGTCATCTCTACCTAGGTGAAAATACTTGTTAAGTATACGGTTCTCGTTAACAATACGATTCTCTGCTACCTAGAGGTAGTTCTTGTAATAGGTTTAGACACTCGTGAAATATATGATTCTCTCCATGCTCACCACCTAAGAATACTCGTGTTGCTCAGACTAACAATGCAGGTGAATTTATTTATCTGAAGGATAATATAATGAGTTCCTTTAGTATCGAGCAAGTACACATACAACTCCACGAGTAGCCTCAGTAGCTCAGCATGATACTTCTGCTGATGGTAATCTTTTTGCTTCATAGTCTAATACCCTTGTACTGTGGGTCAAGGACTCTGATGCTTTCTGATCATGTTTTTGGTGATAACTGATAACTCACTTTTGCCAAATAACGTTTATTCACAATCTCTTCTCATTGTTACATCAGCGAACGGGCCCAAAATATAGCAAAGGGAGTTGGACAAGCTAACCCCCTATTCTCAGTCACTCTAAACATTGTTCTTTAGGTTTCTGGTTGTCCTTTAAATAGTGCATCTGCTAGCCGTTTAATGCCCTAAATTGTGCCATAATATTTCTTGATGATTCTTTACTCATATAAGACAGACGATTGACACAAGGCATGAATCACAAGGCCTTACTATCTTACTACTACTAATTATTCCACAGCATCCCATGTTACAACGTTACAGGTCATCCAGACCTAACTCATGCATTTGGGACATCCAAATTTATTCGAGCTACAGAAGATGGCGTTTAGTTAGTCTAGATTATCGACATTACATTGTAAGTCGTGTCAACTTGAAAAAGACACCTGTACTACCTTTACTATCTTACTACTTCTATTTATTCCAGAACATGCCATGTAACAATGCTACAGATCCCAGACCTCATAAGCATTTGGGACATCTAAATCTATTCAAGTTACGGTCATCAAAAAAAATTATTCAGGCTACAGAAGATGGCATTTAATTAGTCTAGTCTATCCACATTATGCTGTGATCGTGTCAACTTGAAAAAGACACATGCACTACCTTTCCACGTAGTGTTGCGAGTGTGTAGAGTTAATTTTTCACTAGTTTATTCGGATAGTTGGGGTCCTAGTTGAGTTGGTTCAACCTAACAATTTTAGTTATTTTGTCAATTCATTATTGATATTCAAAGATGTACTTAAATTTTCTTAATGAAAGATTGTTCGAACTTACTTTCTATATTCAGAGGTTTTGTGCTTAAGTACAAAATCATTTTTGGTGTTTCTATTCATATTTTTTCGTGGTGATAATGTCTTACAATACTTATCCTCCTAGTTTGAGCATCTGTTGACTCACCAAGGAATTAGTCATGAAACATCTGGTATGTACACCCCTCAACAGAAGGGGTAGCAGAGACGAAGAATAGACACCTCATTGAGACTACACACACTCTTCTCATTCAATCTTATGTCCAGCTGCACTTTTGGGGTGACGCAGTCCTCACATTTTGCTATTTAATTCATTGAATGCCCTCATCTTCTATTCGGAATCAGATTCCTTGTTCCATATTGTTTCCATATTCACCTTTATATTCTACCCACCTCATCTCTCTAAGAGCACATGTTTTTTTCATAACTTAGCCCCGAAGAAAGATAAGCTAGTCTCTCATGTTGTCAAATGTGTAATTCCTGGTCATTCTAGGGTTCAAAGAGTGCATCGTTGCTACTCAAGTGATCTTCGTCGATATTTTGTTAAGCCACATTTTTTTGAGTTTCAACCTAACTTTACATGTTTCGATCATCATGCTATCTCTAAGGTCTTACCGATGCTAACTTTTGAGGAATCTATGGTTACTTCTACATCTCCATCCATATTGTTACAAACCCTGACTTATCATTGTTGTCCGCGTCCACCATTAGGCCCAGTTGATTCATGTCACAAACCTTGCACCTACTAAGGACTTGCCTTCTTCTAGTCAATGATGAGGGATGTGCATCCGTCGATTCGATATTTATGTTATCGGCTCAATTTATCGGTTTTTTATTTTTAAATCCAGTAAACCAATAAGATATTTTTTATTAGTTCTTGGTTTTTCGGTTTTTGGTCCTTTCAGTTTGGTTATCGGTTTACATAATGCCTATAAAATAGAAACACAAGTAACTAACATGAAAAAACTATGCAAGTGCAACACAAATAAAAGAACAAAGAAAATAATGTGGAACTAAAGGCAAAATGGCAGAGGTAGTAACCAATCAGTACCTAATATTTATATAGGGTAAAGAAGTAAATTACTAGAGTCTTAATAGGTTATCGATTTACCCAATCACCCGATATTAAAAAAACAAATCCAAACACATACTAATTTTTTTTTTTACAAACCATGACAAACTCCTTAACCCAATAATAGACTAATGGTAAACGGTAAACCGATAGCATTTTTTCTGGTTCGATTTTTGCACACCCCAACAATTAATTGCACTTCAAAAAGGTAAACAATCTACTAGTAATGCTAACAGCCATTATACTCTTTCGAGTTACCACCTTCTTAGTTATACGGGAGGTCACTTTATATGGTCTTTGAGCAATCCTCTCGTCTTGAGCTAGTGTTTAGGGTTGACTTAGACTCAAAGTCCATTTAACATTTCAACTTCTAAATTCATGTAAAAACTGCTTGGTGCATCAAAATTTTGAAATACAAATAACTTTTACGGAAAAAAAGAAGAAGTAGAAAAGTCCATCACCTATTGGATCTTTGATGATGTCATAATAATCAGGAACATCCCGTGCATCAACGGGTTCTTTGAAAGGCCAGGAATCGGGATGGTCATGCATTATCTGCACAGGAGGAAAAAACTCAGTAAAGATGTGCCTATTTAACTAAAGAAGTAGTCAATTAAAGTCGTGCTAGCTGGCCTTTGTGCACCAAAAGCTTATATAAAGCAAGCAAGAGTTAGAAGCTTGGGTGGTCACTCAACTTTGGTAATTGGCCTTCATAGTAAACTTTGTTTTGTTACCCAACTCACTCAACTTTGCCAAGTTAGCTTCTATAGTCATTATTTCAAAAAAATAATTTATGATACATATTTAGTGATGAGGCAACTATAAATTTTTAGAAAAAGGGAAAACAAGAGTTTTACTTTCAGGAGTGAGCGCATGAATGCAGTCAAAGACTTCTGATCTGACAAGGAGTTTACTGTTTTGAAACGAGAATGACCATATTGATCAGGAGTCCATCCAGCCTCTCCTATTAAGATGTCAACAGCAAATTCCCATAAGAAATTTAAGATTATTGGAGCACAAAAAGAATACAGCTTAAGGTAAGTAATAAGGACTCAGATCACACTTATAAAGAGCAGAGTTTAGAAATTCTACATATCCATAAGAAAAATAGAAACTAAGAAAAATGAAATAAAGATGGAGAGAACTTACTCAAGCCAGGGATATCCTCAACCTTGATAGCCTTTTTGGGAATGCCAGCTTCCTTCTAAATAAGTTAGTCAAGATTAGTGAACTTCAAAATCCAACAGTTTCTTCACGATAGCAGCAAAACATAGTATTGCAACATCAGACCAATCCAGTTACAAAGAAAACAATGTCCATATGAGACCATATCTGCAATCGAAAGGATTTGAAATGCCTCTCAAATAAAAGAAGATATTTCTGAGATACTGTCTTTTGTCCTCGGAATTTTTTACATGATCCGTTGACAAGTTAACAAGTCTAAAAGAACCATTTCCCATTAATGAATTTCATTTTGCAAACCAAAAACTAGTCATTTACAGATTGATATTACAACTTACTAAAACTAGAAAATGATGGCAAAGATACTATGATTTGTTAGAATATCAATGTATGTAGTGTCCTAAATGGATATGGATTGCATGTAATGTGTGAAATATTGCTGAAAAGCATGACGTGGATCCCCAACAGGCCGAAGCTCGTCTTCAAGAAAGTGATAAGCCTCCTTTCTTGTTTGAGTAAGGGGATCATTAATAATAAAGGAATAATTCTCTTCTTCAAGCATTAAGTTAAGGACTTTGTCTTGGACAAGGCCTTTCTCTCCAATCCCTGAAGTTTGAAATAGTCTTGATTATAAATCGAGCGAAGGTTCACCCCTCATCCTGGGGGATTGGGGGGTTGAGACTTCCTTGCTCTTAGGCCCACCGTAAGGCCGATAAGATCAGAAGGGGAATGGATTCTGCCTTTTATCCAGACTAACTCTAATCATGATTTTGACACTATATGATACATCTCCACAAATAGGTATTAGTGTGCTCACTGTAATAATAGCGATACACATCTTAATAATATTTTTTCCCATGTCTTTACTTCTCACATGGTATGAGAGCAACAACGAGAACCATCTGGGGAAAAACAAATCCATTGCAATGCATTTTTCTGGTGACTCTTCAGATCTAACTTGTGACATGTTACTTTCTATTAGAGTTGTGCGAAAACAAATACCATCACAGGCTCCCCCACTCACCAACGACAAACCCAGTCAACCCTTCTGGTAGACAACCCTAAATGTGCTCTCACATACCTCTCGGAGCTCTGACGCCGACAACGCTTTTGACACATGTGCCACCACATGAAGCCCTTTCCAGCTACTCTTCAAGTTGTTTTTCTTCTAGTGCGTTCTTATCGTAATTCTGAGAAGTTCCCTCCACTTTAATGTAGATTCTAGTCGCCTGAACCCTATTCCTGATTTCATCAAGTGCATATCAGGGAAAGCAGGGGGATTCTTTACACCTATTGTGCAGATCACTATTTGTATGACAAGGAATTTTGCCACTCAAATATGTGTCTTGCACCCTACTCTGAGCCCTGGTCTGAGTTGGTTGTCCTCCTATTTCTGACCCCACCCACAAGGTTTCATTGCACATCAGCCAATAGAATAGTATTTTTCGGTGTTACAGTGAGTTTTAACGCTTTTTCACAATCTTTAGTTGGTTATTACTAGATATCTCTTTGATTCAACATGTTTTTCGTGGTCGATATTTTTGGCTCCAAAAATATAGAAATTGAAAATTCAAGCGTTATGATTATGTCAGAACCCTTACTGGGAAATCCAAACTAGTTAGCTTGGGCTTCCTTGGATGAGTTTTGGTGCTAGGGCAAAGATGTCCGAGATCACTTAAGGAAAAAAGCTAGTTCAATTCATGAAAAGGACCAAAGGACAGTACGAGAAGGTTGATGCTTAATTATATAGTATCTTGTGGCGATCTATAGGTTCCAAGTTGATGCCCTTGTTTCGTCTATCCAACACATGTTATTCAGTTTGGGAAAAGGCTCACGCTATATACAGTCATGACATATCTCATTCTTATGACATGATATCTCAGATGACACACTTGAAGAAAAAAAATTGGACTTGTCTACTTACTTGGGACTGGTATAAGCAAACATGGAGGAATTTGATAGGTTGATACAGTCACAACGAACATTGAAAAACAACATAAGCGAAGACGAACATTGTTTCTAGTACTTACACTTGATAGACTTCCTAATGAACTTGATTTCATGTGTGATAAGATTTTGGCTAATCCAACGGTTCCTACAATTGATGAAATGTTCTCTCAATTACTTTGGCTTGTCACGCCATTCAATCACATCATGGACTTATCACCAACCATTGACTCCTCGCTCCTCCAATCTCAAATAACAGATAATCGAGCATCCTGATCTATGAAGATTGACAAGGATTCCATTTTGGAAGATTTTGTCCCAAGTGTAGTTATTGTAATAGGCTTGGATACACTCTTTAAGTAGGTCAACATGTAACAAGAGGTCTTCTATATCTAAAGTAAGTATAATGAGTTTCTTCATTATCAAGCTAGTAAGCAGACATCAAACAAGTAGTCTCGTTTGCTCAGTCTTTTACTTCAGTAGTTGGTAATTGTTTTTCTTGTGTTTCAAAGTCTAATGCGGTAATGCCCTAGGACGGTAGATCATGGACACAAGCACTTCTTATCATATGTCCAACAATACATCACTTTTATCAAATATTATTTATTCACAATTTCTTCCAAATGCTACTTTAGCCTATGGGATCCAAATAAGAGCAAAAAGAGTTAGCGAGCTAATCCTCCATTACTCTAAACTTTGTTCTTTGTCCCTAGAAGTCCTAGTTTAGTATTTGTCATTTGTTTTGTTATAGAATGTATATAGACTTGATTCCTAATATAATACATAGCCTTATTTAGATAGTAGATTTGTAGGAATTATCAGATTTACAGGATTCGTCTTTTATTTCTTTCCTAACTTAGCACACAATTTATCTTATTTATACATTGCTTACCTATTGGAATAAGATATCTTCTTCCCTCTGATATGATTACATGGTATTAGAGCCTATAGGCTCAATTCATATTCAGAAATTGGAAACTCTTCGTAGTCTCTATTCATATTCAGAAATTGGGAACTCTTCTCTGTCTATTCGAGAAAGAACTGATCATTTCACTCATCTCCGGCGTCGCCTTTTATCTGTTCAAGCGCATCTTGAGTTTTCTCTGGTGTTTAAAACACTCTTTGGGGAGTTTTCATTTCTAGGTTATTTTCTTCCTTGTAACTTATGCGACTTCAATTTGGTATTCATCTTTTGTGCTTCTGCGGCTGCACTTCTTCTAGGATTCGAATTATTGTTGGATGTGTGGGTTGCTTGTGGTGGTTATCCCTGGTTTCTTTGTTCTTTGTTGTTGCTGTTGGGGTTGGGATTTGTAACTCTAGATTACACACCACAATCTACTGGAAATTTTCCATTTTATTCTATTTTACGTTTTGATATTGATTTTCTCTAAAAATTTGTTGAACATTGACGTTGTGTCTCTGTGATTGGGCTACATGTTTGTTCCTCTTTTAGCCTTTCAGATTATTCTATAGATACTGTCTCTGCATTTCTCTTCATTTAACTGCTGAAGTTGAAACTAAGAATGTACGAAAGTTAGAGAGGAAGCAATCACAAAACTCAAGCAACTAATGTTGTTACTAGTCAGTCTTCTAATAATATGGCTTTGGTTTCTACGAAGAAATTTGCACATCATAAAAAATCATTGATGGGATCCAATTCTGTTAATGCATTTTCTGAGACAGATAAGATATGCCTTATTACCTCTTCAAATAAATGGGTTATTGATTCGCGTGCCACAAATCACATGACTGGGAATCCTAGTATTTTCTCTAGCTTTCGACCACACAATCACCATCTCCAGTTACTGTAGTGGTAACTTGCAATAGTGTTGGATCTGGGACTGTCAAACCAAAATCCTCTATTACCTTGTTATCTGTATTAAGTCTACCAAAGTTAGCCTTTAACTTGATTTATGTCAGCAAAATTACTAGAGATCTGAATTGTTATATTTCGTTCTTTCCAAATTATTGTTTGTTTCGTGATCTTACGACAAATCAAGTTATTGGTAAAGGACATGTATCTGATGATATATACATCCTTGATGAATGGGAGTCTCGATTAGTTGCCTTCTCGAGTATTGTGTCTCCATTTGAAGCACATTGTCGATTGGGACACCCTTCTCTGCCTTTTCTTGAAGAATTTGTCCTCAATTTCAAAATATTCCTTCATTAGAATGTGAATCATGTCGATTTGCAAAACATCATCGCAGTTCAATGGGTCCAAGGGTTAATAAGCAAGTTGAGTCAGCTTTTGAATTAGTTCATTTTGATGTTTGGGGACAATGTCCTGTCGTTTCTAGAACAGGGCATAAGTATTTTGTCACGTTTGTGGATGATTTCTCTCGGATGACTTGGATTTATTTCATGAAGAGTCGCACAAAAGTGTTAACCCATTTTTGTGCCTTCTATGCTGAAATCAAAACTCAATTCAATGCTTCAATATGTATTCTAAGAAGTGACAACGCTAAAGAATGCATGTCAGAATTGTTTTAGTCATACACAAGACAAAACAATATTCTTTACCGATCTTCGTGTGTTGACACACCCTCTCAAAACGGCGTTGCTGAGAGAAAAAAAGGCACCTACTTGAGACAGCTCAAGCACTTTTGTTCCAAATGAAGGTTCCTAAGCAGTATTGGGAAGAGGCGGTCTCTAAGGCTTGTTTTCTGATAAACTGCATGCTGTCAACTGTGCTTGTTGGTAATATGCCTAACAATGTTTCTTTTTCCAAACAAGTCACTATTTCCGGTGTGACCCTAAGGTGTTTGGGAGCACATGTTATCTTTGAGATGTTCGACCATCTGTTTTCAAGTTAGATCCCAAGGCATTAAATTGTGTTTTTCTAGGATATTCTTGCCTTCAGAAAGGATATCGGTGTTACTCTATAGAACTCGGCATATATCTTGTGTCAACTAATGTGGTATTTTCAAAGACCACCATTTTTCTATGCACCTCCCATTTCTACTAATTAGGGGGAGGAAGATGAGTGGTTAGTCTATGAAGTTACTCGTTTAGTGACAAAACAATCAGATGACGTGGCTCTCCCATCCCCTACATCTATTGAGCAGGAATCGACTATTGTGCCTTCAACATCTCCAGTGAGACCACTGATTGTACATGTTTACTCGAGGAGACGAGAAACCGAAGATACATGTCTATCACCAATCACTTCATCACCAGATCTTGAACTCCCTATTGCTCTTCGCAAAGGTACACGGACTTGTAAATCTACATATTCCATTGCTAATTTTGTTTCCTCTGACCGTTTATCCTCGACATCTAGATCATTGATTGTTTCTCTAGGTAATGTAGATAATGTTTCCGTACGTAAAACAATGAGGGAGGCTTTGAATCATCCTGGATAGTCTGAAGCAATGTTTGAGGAAATTCATGCCTTGGAGGAAAACCGCACGTGGGATTTGGTGGATTTACCTAATGGAAAGAGACCAGTGGGATGTAAGTGGGTGTTCACAGTTAAATTTAATCCCGGTGGTTCTGTGACAAGACTTAAGGCCACACTTATGGCTAAAGGGTATGCACAGACATACGGAGTAGATTATTCACACATTTTCTCCGGTTGCTAAACTCACTTCTATTCGTTTATTCATTTCTCTGGGTGCTTTAAAGAATTGGCCTTTACTTCAGTTGGATATCAAAAATGATTTCCTTCATGGTGACCTTCAATAGGAAGTATATATGCACTAACCACATGGTTTTATTGCTTAAGGGGAGTATGGAAAAGTCAGTCATTTAAAGAAGTCATTGTATGGCTTGAAGCAGAGTCCTCGAGCTTGGTTTGGCAAGCTCAGTGAGGTAGTTCAAGAGTTTGGATTGAAAATGAGCAAATGTGATCACTCTGTTTACTATCGTGAATCAACAGCTGGCACTATCCTAGACTAGGAATATTGTATAGAAATCACAATCATACCCGTGTTGATTACTTTGCAGATGCTGACTATGCTGGATCCAATATTGATAGGATATCGACTACTGGCTATTGTGTCTTTTTTGGAGGGAACCTACTTTCATGGAGGAGTAAGAAGCAAACTGTTGTATCTCAATCAAGTGCAGAATCTGAGTACAGAGGTATGTCCCAATCTATGTGTGAGATTATGTGGATACATCATCTTTTAACGGAAATTGGCCTAAAGCATCATACACCAGCAAAACTTTGGTGTGATAATCAAGCTACTCTTCATATTGCCTCAAATTCGGTGTATCATGAGAGAACTAAACATATTGAGGTTGATTGTCATTTTATTCGTGAGAAAATTCAGGAGAACTTGATTTCATTGGGCTATATGAAGACAGGAGAGCAACTGGCTGATTTGCTTATAAAGGCATTGCATGGAGCTCGAGTTGACTACCTTTGTAACAAGTTGGGCGTGATCAATATTTACACACCAACTTGAGGGGGAGTGTTATAGAAGGTATATCGACTTGAATCCTAGTAGAATACATAGCCTTATTTAGATAGTAGATTTGATTTGCAGGAATTAGCAGATTCACAGGAATCATCTTTTATTTCTTCCCTAAGTTAGCACACAATCTATTGTATTTATACATTGCTTACCTATTGGAATAAGATGTCTTCTTCCCTCTGATATGATTACATGTTTGGTGCATGCCCTTAATTGCACCATTATATTTCTTGATGATTCTTTTGTTAAGCAGGACCACAGTATGAGACACACAATTAGTACAAGGCCCTCACCTCTCCAACTACAACGTTACAAATCCACTTAACTTATACCACAAATGTTTGGCACCAAAGTTTATTCAAACTACAGAAGATGGTGCTTAGTTTGTTTAGTCTATCGCATTAGATTATGAGTCATGGAAACTTGGGCAATACATTTGACTAACTTTACTCATACTGATGAAAGCAGTGTTTTGGACGGCGAGAGGCGACAAAAGGCGACAAGGGCCTACCTCGCCACGCGGCGAGGCGAGTGGCGAGGCGCTCGCCTTTTTGAATTGAGGCGCCAAGTAATACCAAAAATTAAAAATATTTAATTGCACATATAATATTCAAAATTTCAATAGCAATTATACATCTTACAAATACTATAATAATTACTATAGAAGGAACTAATTTTTTTTTCAAAAAAATAATGGACAACGATCACAGACTCACAGCACAGTGAAGACAGAATGCATTTTACAGTAATCTGGGACAAAACAGAGAGTGAAGAAAATAGAGGGAAAAAAGAGTAGTGAAGAAAACAGAACTGAAAGTCTGAAACGAAAATTGAAGAAGAAGAACAGAAAAAAAGAGGTATATCTCAGGTCTTCAGCAGCAGCAACTCGAAGATGACGGAGACCAGGAGAAGAGATCGCAAGGGAAAGAGAGTCGCGAGGGGAAGAGAGTCAGGGAGAAGAGTGCATAGCAGCAGATTTTGAAAATATAAAAAAAACCCTAATTTTGACTAATATTGTTAAGTCAAATATTTTTGTAAAAAAATAAAATAAAAAAGGCGTCGCCTTTTCTGGCGCCATTAAGTCGCCATGGGTCGCCTTTTGCATACCGCCTCGCCTCAGTGGGGAATGGCGAGGAGGCCTCGCCTCGCCTCGCCTCTGCCCAAAGGCGATGAGGCGCTCGCCATTCACAACACTGGATGAAAGATGTGAAGTTTGGTTTATTCATTGGTTCATTCAGATATTTGGGGTCTTGGTAGAGTTGGTTCAACCATAGAATTTCATTAGTTTATTCATTCTATTGATGATTAATCAAGATGTACTTTGATTTTCTCAATAAAAGATCATTCTAATTTAAGTGTTTTTGTGCAAAAATATAAATCATTTTGGTGTTTGTACTTATACTTTTCGTAGTGCTAATACCTTAGAATATTTATCCTCCTAATTTTAGCACGTTATGACTCACCAAGAAATTATTATTAGACATCTTGTTTACACACCCCTCAACATAATGGGGATATTATAAAGAGGTAGAATAAGCACCTCATTGAAACTGCTCGCACTCTTCTTATTCAATCTCATGTTCCATTGTGTTTATTAGGGGAAATGTTCTTCTCACAACTTGCAATTTAATAAATCGAATTCCCTTAAATTCCAACAAGTATCAGATTCCTTATTCGGTATTGTTTCCTTAATCTCCTCTAAACTCTCTTACCCAGTGTCTTTTGGGAGAGGACGTTTTGTTCATACCTTAGTCTTTGGGAAAAATAAATCTAGACCTTTGTGCTCTAAATTGTATCTTTCTTGATTGTTCTTGGGTCCAAAAGGGGATCATTGCTATTCACCTAATCTTTCTTGGTATCTTAGGTCAACTAATATCACATTTTTTAGTCTCAACCTTACTTCACATATTTTGATTATCTTGATATCTCTGAGGTCTTACTTAAACTAACTTTTGAGGAATCCATGGTTACTGCTACATCTCCAACCATAGAGCCACCACCCTGACTTATCATTGTTGTTCTCATCCAACATCAAGCATAGATGATTCACGTCTATTACATACTTGTCTACAAGTGAAGCACTTTCTCATCTAAGATGGCGACAAGCTATGTTTAATGTGATGTGTATTTCATATGTGAGTGGTACTAGGGAGATTGTTCCTCTTCTTCATGTAAATCAACTGTTGACTGTTGTTGGGTTTATTTTCTCAAAGTTTGTTTGAAAGGTCAAATTGATAGACTTAAAGTTTGCCTTGTTCCCAAGGGGTATACTTAGATAATTGGGTTTGATTACAATAATACTCTCTCTCCTGTGGCTAAAATAGCATATGTCCGTCTTTTCTATGCATGGTTGTTGTCTGTCATTGGTCTCTTTTTTAATTGCATTTGCACATAAAAATGTTTTTTCTCCACGATGACCATGAGGATAAAGTAACCACCTGGTTTTGTTGAGGGGGAGTCTAGTAGCCTTGTATGTCGATTGAGTTGGTCACTCTATGGTCTGAAATAATCTCTTCGAGCCTAGTTTAGGAAGCTCAACATACTAATTTAGAAGTTTGTCATGCCTCATTGGGAAGTTATCTAAAATTTGCTCCAAATATGTGGATTTATTTGGTGATCTATGTTGATGATATTGTTATCACTAATCAAGATAGTACACTAAAACATTGGAGACTTAAGTATTTTCTGGATATTTTGGTCGCTCAGTCCAAATCAGGCATCATCATTTCATAACAAAAGTATGCCTTAGACAACCTTGAGGAGACAACAATGACAGGATGTAGACCGATTGACACTTCTATGGATCTGAATGCTAACTCCCATCGAGATAGGGGGAACCATTCAATGATCTTGGAAGATATAGAAAGTTGGTTGGTAAGTTGAATTGTATCACAGTGAATATACATAACTATTCCTATTAAGTGGTGATTGTCAGTTTATGGTTTCTCCCTGTAAGAATCATTGAGATGTAGTCATCTACATTCTGCAATATGTAAAGTCGGCTCCAAGAAAAGGCCTGCTCCTCAAAGATCAAGGTCATGGGCAAATCATTGGATATACACATAGTTAATCGTACAGGATCAATTTCTGAGAGGCGTTCTACTTGTGGATATTGTGTTTTAGTAGGAGGTAATTTGGTGTCATGGAAGAGACGAAACAAAATGTTGTTGCTTGATTTAGTGAAGAAGAAAAATATCAAGCAATGGTTGTAACAACTTGTGAGCTACTGTGGATAAAACTGTTTCTTAAAACATTAAAAGTTTGGAAAAATCATCAGGAATGTGACAACCATTGGCCCTACATATTGTGGACAAATCTAATATTTCATGAGAAGACTATGTACATGGAGATAGACTATCACTTTGTTAGAGAAAAGATACTCTCATAAGATGCGATTACAAAATTTGTGAAGTCAAATGATCAGCTTACAGATATTTTCACCAAGTCCCTCACTAGTCCTTGTATTAGTTACATCTGTAACATGCTCAGTACATGTATGACTTATATGCACCACTTTGAGGGGATATTAGAATAGGCTTAAGTCATATACCGCCCCTCAAAGTTGTCCGCATAATTCACTTAGACACCTCAACTGAGACTTGTACCTATTGAACAACTAAATTCTTCAAAACATGTACCTATTAGGCACAAAATGCTGATATGGCAAAAAATGTGTATTGCACTTTCCTGAAGCGCGTGAAAAGACTTAAAATAGTGTCTTTTTTATTTTTTTTTACATTTTTTCTTCTTTTATTGACACTTGGCATTATAATTAACTTAAAATAAATTCTCTTCTTTAATTACATTTATTTCAAAAATGAAAACACCCCACTCTCTATCTATCTTCTTCTTCATAATTTAGTTTACAAAACTTTCTTCATTTTAGCTCCAACACTTTTTTTTTCTTTTTTTATATACAAAAAAAATTTATCTTCCAAATATGAAGATAAATGAAAATCAAATATAAAGATTCAGATTTGAAAGAAGTCTTCGTATGATTTATTTCAAATCTCATAAAAACAAGGAACAAGTATGAAGAACATGAAAAAAGATAAATGACTTTTACGTATAAAAATATTTATTTATCATAATTTTCGAACAAAGATTTTTACTCAAATTCATATGTGCTCATTAAATTTATCAAAAATGATATAAAAAATTTTGAAAGAAATAACTTTGGGGTTATCAATTTCATTTATCATCGATGTAGAATTAAATAACGCCAACAAAATTTTCCTTTTCTTCACTCTTAGTTTGAAAAAAAATTAATCTTGAAGTTATTTGAAAAGAATAAGATCTTGTAATTTGAGAAAGAATGTGTTTTGGGGAAGAAGATGAAGATGAAAATGAAAGGGGGTTGGGGTGGAGTGGGGTAAGGTGGGGTAGAATAGGTTGACATTTTCATTATTCTTTTTCTTTTTTTAAAAATTAGAAATTAAATGTGTGTTTTTTATAATTTTTGGGCCCAATGCCAAATGTTATTTTTTAATTAGTCATGTTGCCACATCACCGCAAGTGTATCACACACTCTTCACATTTTTTGTTGATTATCAAAAAATGTCTAATAGAAACGATTATTATATAGGTAAAAGTGTTCAATTGGTACTAGTATTAGTTGAAGTGTCTAAGTGAATTATGCGGACAACTTTAAGGGGCCGTTGATGACTTAAGCCATTAGAATATTAATGTATTTAGTGTCATACATGGAAAAAGAGTGTATGTGGTGTGCAGAATATATCTATAATTAGGGTTCAACGCAATAGTGTAGATACACATCTTAACAATTCTTTCTTCCATATCTTTACTTCTCACACGATTAAAGACATCAATCATCGAGGTCAGTCTTCTGAAGCAAAATGTTGGGGTTAAGGGTACGTGGAAACCTTTTGCTCAATTAGATCATGATCGTAAAAAGTCTGGATACATTGATAAAGTATTAGTATATTCAAAAAGCTTAAATCTTAATCCAACCCAAAAAATGTTTTGAGAATGAAGATATTCCTTTTACTTGATACAGCTTACTCACACTTCTTATGAATAAAGTCATTTCTATCTTACACACGTTTCTCAACACAGTTCTCGAGGTTGACTCCGGGAATTGCTTTCAAAGTTTGCTTCAGCTAATCTAGTCTTCCTTCTGTCCCCACAAGCCCACCCTAATGATATTTTTAATCGGGGCCACAGACTCCTCTCTCTTTCCATAAGTTTATTCTCAATCTTAACAATTGGCATTCCAAAGTCTTTCCTTCACCTCACACCTCCTCTCAATACCATCCCTTCACCCACCCACCCCAAGCCACTTTTCTCATTAATAAAGAGGTATGACACTTATAGATTCATTTCAAAAGGAACTTGTTGGAACCATAACATTAGATCAAGTGTGTTACCTCATGTATACAGATGTGATACAGCCTATGTTGCTCGGACTCTTCAAAAATGCCAACGGGTGCTTGTCAAATTCTCCAAAAGTAGTGTATTTATGAAGAATCCGAGACGGGTGCGGCATCAAAAGTAAAGAGTCCGCGCAACTAAGGATACAGCTGATACTTTTTTACTTTTAAGAAGAACAAAGGTGTCCAAAACCACATTGGATGCACCTCGATTATTGCACGGGTGCCCGCATCCTCCGATCAATATTGGCACCAAGTAATTTGGTCCACTAGAACTTATACAGATAGTTTGATTCTATTGAAAGTCAAATCCTAGCTTCTTATGATCTTTGTATCAGTTTCATCAACTGTTAGGCCGCGTCCTTGATGAACTATCACACATCCATTTGATGTCATAAGACATCCACACATAATACAGACACTTCGATAATTCTACTGGCAAGGACGATGATATAGAAGCCTTATGAAAACCGTCCAAATTTCGAGCTAAGGTTGCTGGTAGCTGAACTCTGAAGTACATGCCCAAAAGAGCTGAAAAACATGCCAAATTGTTGAGCATTTTTTTGGTTCTAAAAGTGTCACTGCCTGCCTTATTTTGTTAGGTAGCATTGGGAAGGTGCGACATTGAGTTTATATGTTTTCCTACTTTATCTAATAAACAATGATGAAGCATGGTGCAAATCTTATTATTTCAAACTTAAGCATGATCAAAAGCTTATTAGCTAACCGACTTTGTCATTGCATCATATTTTTCTATAAACAGACCCTTGTCCATTGAGGGCTAGAACCCTCTTTCAAGATATTGAATTAATACATACAAAAGAGAGGAACCACATTCGACCAATGCAGTAATGATTAATCAATATCAAGGATGGAACTTTGTTCAGAGATAAAAGTGCATACCTTTTGAAAATCAATTCCAGGGTAGACAATATGACAATTTGATAGCTCCCTTATCTTTTCATCAATTGCCTAATAACAACAAAAGGAAAATACAGCAAGTCAATAGCCTCTCATTTGGGCAAGAACGATACCTTACTCTACAGAGCTGTAATAAAGGCTCAGATAAGACTCCATGTAACTAGTCAATCACTTGGTCGCGTTAAAAGGGAAAGTTTACTCCAAACAATATAATTTAACTTCCACATGGTTAGAATAACCAGAGCCAAATTATACTGAACATCCAGCCAGGTTCTTTTTATTTTTATTTTTTAAAAAAAATAAGGCCAAAGACCGTATTGCTACCAGTCCGTACAGCATGTTAGGGGAGGAAATGTGAGGACCAGAAGTATATATTAATTATGATATAGTGCATACAACTTATCCCATTTATTATTCTTTAAACCCCATCCATATTACAGACTAACTGCGTTATAATCTCTCTTTTTTAGTCCATGAATTAGCATTATAATTTATATGTATGTCCGGACCACTATCTAAACGACCCAAAGTAGTAGAGAAAATTTTACCTCAGACAAACAAGAAATGGTAGACTAATTTATCTGAATGACTCTACAAACAAAAAAAAAAAGAAACAATCTAAAGGTCTGTAAGTAAGCCCTCCCTCTCCTCCACGACTTCATTGGCAAAAACAGGGATGTCGGAGAGCTCATATGCAAAAGGGAGTTGCCTTCTATAAGTGAAATTACATTAACAATTGAAATTCAAATGACACCCTTCAACAATTTTTATCAAAATTTTACTACTCAAACTTAAGGAAGCCTAGACAGTGAGAGGAAGCATCATGAAGCTACATTTCAGTCTACCTGCCTTTGACGACGTATCATTGTAGATAAATCTGTGTATGGAAGCTTTGGATCTATTTTGCATTCCATAAGGATTCCACCATCATAATCTTTAATATACCTAGATAAAAAGTTAGCATAGATAGTTAAGAATATAAGGTAATTCAAAACATCAAAACGAACTATGAGCCTCTCTTTTTATTTCTTTCTTTTCTGTTTTCCTTCTCTTTTTTTGGTTTGAGGTGGGTTAATAAGGAGATCGGGTGAAATAAATAATGGAGTACCCTTATAGAAGCATATTGAATTATGCCACAAGAATTATTTCGGTAAATCGCATTTATTCCTTGAAAGATTAATGTAAACTTACCCTTGCCAACGCTCTTTCTCTAAATAAATCTCTTTTGTGAATCCCTGCAAGGCATTGTAAGAAGTTAACTCATTGGAACGATAAGACTAAGGAACGATAGAGCTTCTAAGCAATCAAGAAAGAATATACAAGTAAATCACCAAATGTTATCCATGACTATGTTAGATAGTTAATGTCCATATGTTTATAGGTAGTGTCCCACATTGGACAAGTGTGTACTTATTGTATTCCATATATGAAAAGAGAGAAGCACAGGGAGTAGTAGCCATGCATTCGAATGAAATCTTCTCCTATGCTATATTTCTCACTTCGCATCCGAACTTTGGTGAGAAAATTTATCGTTGCTCAACATACCAGCAACTCCGAGAAGAAGAAATCAATCACCAAACAATCTTTTACAGTGACCACAAGGTTGTCAGCTTAAGCATTCTTTTCACTCTACGTTGTGCAAAAACTAGCACTATCATAAGGTAGATCAGCCTCAGGGAGCAAAATCTGAAAGAAACTCTCATCACGAATCGTCATATGCCGCTGATAGTGACATCTAAGGAGAAGCTTCCGACACATGTTGAGTGGGTGGAGCAGTTTCCAGCAACCTTCAGAGAAAGTCTCGACACCTTGGTGTTCGGCCACTCGTTCTGTACCCACCCCTTTGCCATTTATATCCCGTTTCCAATCACCAAAAACCTAATCCATCGACTCCAATAGCTTTTCCATTTTGGGTTTCGGCTGCAGCTTCTACTCTATCCCTTCAATTTCAGTATTATCCAACGACTATCCGACCACTTTCTGCGAGCTAGCAGTTCTCTATCCATTTTCAAGGAAGTTCTCCACCTGTCTTGGCTATATTGTGTGATTATTAGTTAATATTTGGTTAGAGATTTCCTCAATCCAATCATATCTTTCAATCTGATGCTTATAGTTCCAAATAAATGGGAGTTATCTATAACAAGCACGGTACATGTGACTTATATGCCCCAGCTTGAGTGGGTGTCTTAGATAGTTGATGTAGACATATTTATACTTAGCATCCAATATTAGACAAGTGTATGTACTCATTGTAATCATGTGTGTAAAAAGATAGAAGTGCATGGTGTATTAATTATGCATTCCCCATAAGATCTTTCCCCATGTTATATTTCTCACAGATTAGGTAATAATTAGAAGATGGTAAAACTGCATATTTCCTGATAAGTATGAAATGACTTCTCATAAGAGTGTCATAAATTAAGATTCAATCAATTGAATTTATGTACCAACAAAATAATCCAAGAAAAAATAGGACTATGCTTTGGCAAAAGGTGACATGTCTCAGGTGTAATAATATAGATGATTTTCGTCTCTCATGTGATGCTCTCGTGTAGACAAAACCTTGAGGCCTTTTTCACCACAAGCTAACCTAATTAACAGCTGTATAAATTTTACACTGGTTGACCCATTTTTCTACCACGTTTCTGATTAAAGGTGTAGCTAGTAAGTCCTCCATTATATATTCATCAAACAACTCTTTTTCAAAAGTCAACTAGATAAAACATTGATCACAATCTTGAACATTACACAACAACTTGAAGTTCAATTTTTAATGAGCCCTTACTAATCTTCATCTGGTTCTTTCGTCCTAGAGTTCTCTTTCAGAATAATGAGTAAAATACTGTAAGCAATTATTATAATTGTCACTCTTGAATAAAGGAAATATAACATAAAAGATGAAACGGAAACGATGACTTAGGTAATACCATTATTTTAACAACTTCATGAATAGTTCATAAGACTCATTAACAGAGTGCATGGACGTAAACATGAATTTGCTGAACTGACTGGTCAAGTTTGTTGAAAATAATAATACCATACTAAAATAAGAACCAGCTAAGTACCTGTTTGACAAAGTAACCAACAGCATTGTTGTCAGCATATGTTAGAAAATGAGTCAGCCCATCCACATCGCGTGCATGCTGCTTCAAGTGATTCATCAATCTGGTGCCATAGCCCTTAACTTGTTCATCTGCTGTAATTGCACAAAAAGCTATCTCCCCAAACTTCTGGCTATAGCATCAACAAAAAGACTTCCATCAACAATTTATAGATAAAACAAAATGTCACAACTGAACAAATTACACATTTCTTCCACATACTTTTTTTCTTAGGGAGAAGATGTGAATCATATTGTGGAATTAAAATCTACTTATCACTCCATCCAAGAGAACATTTTCTTTTGTGTTTCTAAAAGCAGTTGCAAAATACTATCAATTTCTTCTAATGGTAACCCATTTCCTTTCAATATTGAAATCATTTTGGATATCAAACTATTGAGAAGTAATAGGAACATATGTTATTATTATAATATTTTTGTTAGTATTAAAATAGAAATAGGATTGCATCTATTTTTTAATAATTGTGGTGTTCGGACCAGTCGCACACCTCTACTAATTCTACAAGATACCTGTCACCTCGCACCAGCAATAGCAATAGGTACCAGATAACTATATCCATATAGGATTGTATACATTACCCTACTTGGAAATTGGAAAAGAATTGTAATCTAGTGTCTATAAATAAGGGTCAATGTAGTAAAGTAGAATACACAACCAAATAATATTTTACCCTTTTATTTTTCACATGGTACCAGAGTTGTGAGATATCTTCGTTGTGCAGTAACCAACAAGTCCAGATTAGTCATGCCTCTTTCTAGTGATCTTTTTCTAGATAGATTGTGTCACCTTTGCTACGCTACTTCTTTTTTCAAAAACCAACAACACCACTGTAATACCTTGGAATCAAGAAGCCTAGAAAAGGGAGTCAAGTGGGAGGTCACCAGCCCATAACTAAGCCATGGCACCCTTCATGGAGCCATTCATGGGCCGTGAAGGGTACCACGGCTTGTGGTGCGTTCCAGATGCTGGCCAAGAGGGACCCCACGAGCCCCCAGACGGCTCGTGGTGGTGACAGTGAAGGGGAGGCAGAACTCCCCTAGCCACTAGTCTAGGGTCACGACTACCTAGACGGCTCGTGGACCCTGAGACGACTTCTGCGGGCCTCCATCTGGAGGTTTGCATCAGTTTTAAACTAGGGTCAGTTGGGTCTTTTCGTAATTATTTTATCTCGATACTGTGTCATTTTTCCCTTACCTAGAACCCCTATATTAGTATTTTTAACCCCAAAGTTCCCCAATTAAAATCATTCTCTCAAACTTACAAAACAAGATCAAGTTTCTTCCTCTAAAATATTTCTCTCTAGAAAGCTTGAAGATAAAAGGGTTCAACCTAGGGTTCCAAGTCAAGCCTCCAATTCCTCCCTTGAAGTTGAGCAATTGGCATTGAGGATGATAATTTTCATCCATTGATTCCTTCCTTCCATTCACAGAGTTGCCAAATTCTCCTATTTTCAAAGTTAGAAATCGCCAATTGAGTTAGCGTTTTTCTTCTATTTTATGGGTTCTCTTGATTATTGATTTAATTGATTGAATTGTGATCTCTTATGCATGAATTGATGAAATTCTATAGTTTTACGATGATTCTCCATGAGCCCATGTAATTTTCATGTTTCCAAGTTATGATGAATATGATGTGGGTTTTGAATTATGAAATTAAGCATGTTCATATGAAATTTATGTAAATGTTTTAAGCATGCTTTGAGAGTGAAGCATCAATGATGATGATTGTTGAAAGGATTTCTCATATACACATGGAAGCATGATTATGAAAGGTTTTCTCACATACTAAGGGTTCTAAGGTTGAAAGGTTTTTTTCACTTAAAATGAATCAACGATTAAGGAGTTATGCTAATTTTGAGGCAAATGGGGATTACCTATGCTCTCTATTGAATGACAATGACAAGAGGCGATTACCCATGTCATGTGATGTAAGGAAAAGAGGTGATTACCCATGTTCCTTAAAAGCTAAGATGAATAGGATTAAGAACTATTTTGTGAAGTTAAGCTTAGTACCGAGTGGACAAGTGGTTATTACCTAAGTCTCATAAACTATGCGCCATTATATGAGATAGACATTAACTAGTGGATCCACAATAGCTAGAAGTTCATGGTCCTAACCTTGGCAAGTCAGACAACTCTTTTCCGTGTGGGAGACACAGGATTCCATATTTATAGCTCGCATGGTCTTATATGATGGTTAAGGCTACATCCCACAAGCAAGCTATGATGAACCAGGGTTACTTCGAGAAGTATCGTAAGTATGTTTTAAGATGATGTCCACTTGCATTCATCATGTTTATGACTTATATTTTCTAACTCACAACACTGATGTTTTAGTTGATGATTGCTTACTCATGAAAATGTCTCGTTTTAACATGTTTTAAATGTTTTCATGCATGGCTATCATACTTGTTACATGTCTGTACTAACACATGCATACTCTTGCCTATATTTGGCAAAAATGTAAGGTCTGACAGTTAGGGTTCTCAGTTTCATGGCTAGAAGTTGATTTGAGAGATTTTGGGCTTTGGTGAGTCCTCATGCTTCAAGGACCAAACTTTCATTGTTTTTAGGTCTTTCCTTATTTTCAGTTTTAGACGTGATGTATGAGCTAGGCCTAATTTCATTCTTGTGTACTATATGGTTTTGAGACGATGTTTAGATTTTCGCTTTGCTTTATAAAACTTTGTTACATTAAAACTTCTTTTTAAATATCTTTATTCTATTATCTTTTATTATGAAAGTTAAGTGGCTTGTAATGGGGCCTCTCGGATACGCCATGTTACGCCTAGGGGCTACCTTGGGTCGTGACAACCACAACCCACCACATGGTAGGGGAAACTCTAGCTACAAAACCTCATCAGAACACTGAAGTAGACTCTCTGGCACGCACCAGCAAAACAAGCATATTTGATAATGCATCTACTACACGCGTTGGATCTTTCTTCTATAGGTTCATCCAGACTACACCCGTTGGATCTTTCTTCTGTAGGTTCATCCAGCTATTCTGAGTCACCTTAGATATTTTTTTGAGGGTCTCAACAACCAAAACCCTAATCCAGCCACTCGAGTCAAATTTTCGAGAAGATCCAAACCTTTTTTTAGCTTCTACTCAACTTCAAGACTTCTAATTCTCGAAAAATTGGTGATTTACTCTTTGGTAAGATTCCTTGAAGTTTTGAGCCGTGTCTTTCATATTTGATGTTTTAAATTCCAAAAATACGAGAATCTAAAAAGTTGTAGTCCTACAATCACTCCTAAACCATTAATAGGAAGTTCAAATTATTTAGCCTGGGCTTTCTTGGTTAAGTTGTGGTGCAAAGAAAAAGATGATCGAAATCACTTAAGAAAAAAGGATAAGGAGATAGAGAAGAAGACCATAGCAAAGTGAGAGAAGATTGATCTTGTGGTAATCTACGCGAGTAGTACTTCGGAGCTTGTTCTCTTCCTTTTAAGTAAAACTCCTATTAATCATCGTTGGGTTTTTGCCGTCAAAGTTGGCCTGAATGGTCAAGTTGGTCAGGTTAAGGTTCACCTTTGTTGCCAAAAGAGTATATTGGAATATTTGGGCTCAAATATAATGATAGTTTTCACTTGTGGTTGTAATAGCATGTGACTGCCTTTGTTTGTGATTAAATTATCTCATATTGATTAAACCTAACATTTCTTATATTGTGAGTGTTACAAGGCAATTTACGGATTTTTCTCGTGATAGTTATTAGATGCAATTGTCCACATTCTATGATATATAAAGTCAATCCACGTAACGGGCTACTCTTCAAGGGCTAAACCTATGAGCACTCAAGCAAGATTGCCTTTAGGTAGACATTTTACACCCAGATGTGTTTTAGTAGGACATAATTTCATGTCCTCCAAGAGTAAGAAACAGAGTATGGCTCCTCAATTAGTGTAGAAGCAGAATATCGAGCAATGGTTGCAGTAACTTGTGAGCTAGTTTAGATTACACAATTGGTTAGAGAATAAAAATATGGAGAAATCAATCATGGAACTTCTACACAGTTGCCCTTCCTATTGCATCAAATTCGATATTTCATGAGAGGACCAATCATATTGAGATTTTGACCATCACTTTTAGTGAAAAGATACTTTCAGGAGATCTTGTTGCGAAATTGGTGAAGTCAAGTGATCAACTTGCAAATATTTTCACCAAGTCTTTCACTGATCCTCGTATTGACTATTTGTTACATTTGTAACAAATTTGGTGCATATTATTTGTATGCGCCAATTTCAGGAATGCTAGAATTAGAATAGGAATTAAGATTGTATATAGTGTCCACCGAGAAAAGGATTGTAATGTAGTGGCAATAAATAGGGCTCAATGAAATAATGTAGAATACGCAATCCAATAATTCTTTCTTTTATTTTCACAGATTTTTTTTGTCAAAAGTAACAAGTTTTTGTATAAATCTTCAGCAATAAGGCTGGTGTCCCAAAAATTTACATCACACAATTACTTACAACTGAGTAGGCTCAGCAACCCCCTAAAAAAGAAAATCTATCTCTAGGTCCTATTTCATCTTACAAGGATCCTAAGATGTCTACAATCACTACAGAATCATCTATATATTCCGGACTACACCTAGCAAAAAGTGATAATGCGGTTCGTTTTAATCCTATGCAGAGGACTGCTAACACTTTCAAAACATCTCGAATTTCTCTCCTTCCAAATGGTCCACCATGTCACTGCTGGGACAATTTTTCATCTGTTTTTGTCCATGCTACCACTCCTTTCATAGTTCCAGCTTACTAGAGCCTGACCTGCCCTTTTAGGCATAGTCCACCTTATGCCTCTGAAATTAGTAAACAAGTTACATAGTTGGCTAACCACTTTAAAATGTAAAAACAAATGGTTGATTGTCTCTGCCTTTTGCTCACAAAAAAAATCTTGGACACATTTGTATGCCCTTCTTCATGAGGTTTTCTTGCATTAGAACAGCCTCTTTCACTACCAGCCAAGTATTTGTAGGGAAATTTTTACCTTCCATTATAAGCTTCAAGGGTAAGAAACTAATTTCAGACCCCGTCTGATTCAAACTCTTATAAGCAGAGCTGACTGTGAATAAACCGTTGTTATGGCACTTCCATCTGAGAGTATCTCTCCTTCCTTGGTCCTGTATATTGATCTAAGGTGCCTTGAATTCTGCCTGTCTTTCCACCTCCCAATCTTGCATCAGTTTTATATGTCAGGCTTCACCCTTGAGGAGTCCATACTTCTTGTAGAGTAGACTCATGTGGGAAAAGTTGCTTGAGACTGCCATTTCATACCAATCATCATCCCAAAACTTGATCTTTCTTCCACTCTTTACATTGAAGCTTGTTCTTTTGAAGAAAACCTCTTTGGTCTTCCAGAAATCTTCCTTCTCATATTTTGCTTGGATCACCCTCACCCACAATGTCTGCTCTTCTTTAGGAAATCTCCACAGCCATTTCATAAGCAAGTTTTTGTCATGTTTTCTCAAATTTCTGATGCCTAAACTGCCTTGCTTTTTTGATAGGACTACAGTCTTCCATTCAACTAAATGAAAATCTTTTTACTCCTTTTCTCCATTCCACAAAAATTTCTCCTTATGGCATCAATTCTTTCCTCTACTTTGGCTGGAATAGGGAAAATTGTCATCAAATAAGTTGGCAAGGCATCTAAGACTGAATTGATCAAAACTAATCACCGTCCTCTTGACAAGTATTGTGCTTTTCATTTGGACAGTCTCTTCTCACATCTCTCCACCACTCTATTCCAAATCTCTGACTTTGCTTTTTGCTCCTAGGGGCATCCCCAAATAGATAGTTGGCAACTGCCCTATCTCTCCTCCCAGGACTTCTATAAATTGTTGGATTCTATTCACCTCATTGATTGGGAAAATGTGACTTTTCCTCAAAGTGATGTGCAGACCAGAAGTTGCTTCAAAAGGATAAGTATTACCCTCAGAATCTTGAGTTGTTTCTCCTCTGCATCACAAAAGATAAGAGTATCATCTGCATATTGTAAATGTGTGACTTCCACTTTTGCATTCCCATCCTTTGCAACATTGAAACCCCTTATCCAAACATTGTTGTGAGATGTCTTTATCATGTTACTTAAAACCTTCCATCACCAATAAGAACAGAAAAGGTGAGAGGGGATCACCTTGTCTCAATCCTCTGTCCGAAGGGAAAAAACTTCAGGAGACCCATTTATCAACACTGAAAATTTGATAGTACTTATGCAAAATCTCATCCACCTGATCCACTTCATTCCAAATCCCATCCTCTGCGTGATTCCAAGCAAAAAAATCCAATTGACATGGTCATATGCTTTTTCTATATCCAGTTTGCACATAACTCCTCGAATCTTGTCATTGTTCTTGAATCTAAACACTCATTAGCAATGAGAACTGCATCCGTGATTTGTCTACCTCTCAGGAAGGCCATCTGTTGCGTATCAACTAGCTTATGCATCACTTTCTTTAATCTTTCTGTGAGAATTTTAGATATCAGCTTGTAGACACTTCCTACCAAACTGATTGGTCTGAAATCTCTCAAACTCTTTGGCACCTTTTTTTTTTGGAATGAGAGCTATGTATGTTGCATTAAAGCTCTTCTCAATAATCTCATGCAAATGAAAGTTTTGAAAAGTTGCCATCACATCTTCCTTAACAATCTCCCAGCATTTTACAAAATAACCCATAGAGTATCCATCCGGACGGGTGCTTTGTCAGTGGCACAAGCTTTAAGTCCAAACATGACTTCTTCCTCTTCAAAAGGTTTTTGCAGTTCTTGTTGTTCTTCTGCATTAATAGAAGGACGCTTATTCATGTTGTAAGATGGCCTCCAGTTCTCACTATCACTATACAGCTTCCTGTAAAATGATACAATCTCTTTTTTGATGTCGCAGCCTCCACCAGTTCTTG
Source organism: Solanum lycopersicum (assembly GCF_036512215.1). Taxonomy (NCBI): domain Eukaryota; kingdom Viridiplantae; phylum Streptophyta; class Magnoliopsida; order Solanales; family Solanaceae; genus Solanum; species Solanum lycopersicum. The sequence goes on from NC_090809.1 coordinate 31,747,065, forward strand.
TCCTTCTACTACTAGTTTATCAATGTGATTTATCCTCTTGCAAGCATTAGCAATGAAAGAACTTAGTGTTCTTGTCACCCTGTTTAATTCACAATGTTCTTGATATTTGTCTCCAAGCTATCTCTTCCCTTTTTGCAAAATCTTCAAACATTTTGACCAAATTTGCTTTCTGGACAGCTTCCGCTTCTATTAAAGGTCTATTTTGCTGAATATTATCAAATTCAGTAATTCTGGAAAGCAGTTCCTTCTTCTTTTTTCCTAGATTCCCATATGTACTTGCACTCCATTAGTTCAATTTGAACTTTAGGGCCGTTAACTTGGAAGCTAAAATATAGTCAGGCTTCCTTTCAAAAACGAAAGATGACCACCGTTCTTTGATTCTTCCATTAAAACCATCGGCCTCCAGCCACCACCCTTCAAACTTAAAATAGGATTTTGTGTGAATCCAACTGCCACTTGTTAGTGCAATTGGTGTATGATTTGAGCATACTCTGGGTAAAATTTCTTGCTTCACATTGGTGAAACTCCCCCCCCCCCCGCAATTTCAGTAGAATACAGTATTCTATCAATTCTTGATACAGCTTCCGTGCTTCTACCCCTGGCCCACGTGTACTCCCCTCCTTCCAATTGTGAATCGATCAATTCCATCTCTTCAATTGCATCAGGAAACTCATTCATGTATACCGAGGTTCTGGAGCAGTTCTTTTCTCCGGGTCATACCTGACAATGTTGAAATCACCTCCGACAATCCAAGATTTGGTGAATATTAACTCAACTCTCAGACTCTGTTATCTTCTTCAACCCCACCCTCAACTCCCGTGCGTAGTCACATAAAGACGGGATATTAGTACACGGGGATTTAGAGGTATTAGCTGCATGATTAACTTGAATTCATATTAAGCATTGGATCCGCTAAGATATAATGGGACTTAAACCCACTTTGTGCAACTGTCCATTAAATATTGCCAAGTCATCACTTATCATCTAAAAAGTAGTTATAAATGCAACTGGGGGTAAAATAAACTACATATTGATGAATATGAATCCACTTCCTGAAGGGATAGAACATGAAAACACTAATGATTGGATGAAAAGAAGTTCAGTATTTAATTACTAACTTTAAGTAGCGAAGTGGAAAACCATTTTTACAATCAGGAAAAGCACATTCTGTTGGATGATAAGAATCAGACAATGACTCCAACCTCTTGCTGTATGAGTAGAATAATAAAAAGAATAAGATAATTACCTGGTATATGGACGATATGTTATGCCACCAACCACCAGATTGCGTCTGATGACCATTACAGACTTATGGTTTCTATAACAAGCAAAAATGAAAAAAGAGACTAAGAATAATTTACAAACACTACAGATTACAAGCTATTAGCCATCAAGAAAAGCCGTAGAAGATCACCATGTTTCTGTTTCTGTTTCTTTCTTTTTCGTTTTTTGGTGATAAAGAAAATAACTTAATGAATGCAGGTCAATGACCCCGAAGTAGAAATGGCATACAAACAAAAAAGAGCCTAGCCAGAAATATTATTATTTATAAAGACTAAAGAGTACCAATCATCTACAATAACCAGGACTCGCTAGTACTCTAAAATTATACACCCAAAACACAAGATGACACTGAGATATGCCCAAAGAAGTTTTCGACATACTTAACTTTACTCCTGACTCTGACAGAATATCCTTGAATTCTTAGTATAAAAAGGTTATTTGGTGAGACTCCATAATTCCTTTCTCTCCACATTTTCCATATGATTATCAAAGGAGCGACTCCAACCTCTACAATGTACACCTCCCCTTCCTTCCAATTGCAAAACTTAAATTAAATTCTCATCATACCAGCACTAACACTTAATATCAAATAGGTTTCAAACTCTACTCCACAAAGATCTGCAACCTTGGAGTGATGTCACAAGTGATTCACGTCTTCACTAAATCTCCTAGTAGCATATTCAGAAAATACAAGTACTAGTGATTCGTGTCATCATCAAACATTGTATGTAAGTAGCACATACATAAGATATGAGCATTCTTCCTCGTTCATGCATGGCCAGCAGACCAAAAGAAGCAGACTTTTCCAGGGTAGAACCAACTATCATGCGCAGAAGACATGATCTTAAAACATGATACGACACTTTCATGGACAAAAGAGCATATCTTTAAGAATCAAATAAGAGGTCATTTACGGTTTAAGAGGGAGAATTCAAGTTTGAGTTCACATAAGAGGGGAAAAGGAGATAGTAGTATATACCTAACCGATGAAGATGATGATGACACAATGAAAAATTAGATATTTTGACAATCTTGTAGAAGAATAGAATGTTGATCTATTTACATTTTTTTATTTTGCTTGTCCCGCGGAATTTTGTGCTATCTACTTTTTAGCTTTTAAAATGAACATTTGCTTATATATATTGTCTTTGAGCAAGTTTATTTGTCTTCTAAAAATTGCATTGATGAAGTGAGCACAACAACTGCACTTTTAAGTGAAGCGGGGTTTTGTCGCTTCCCGTTCTCAAAAACACTGTGATCGAGGCACTCCAACCTTACATTTTAGTACTTGTGCTGAAAATTCACTGCTTTTTGCCTCACCTATTAGTATGATTTTGCATTTCCTGAGATTGATCTAAAGTTTTGAGACCACTTCAAAACATATAAGAATGTGTCTAATGAATGTCAATTGAGACAGATCTGCATCACAGAACAGCAATGTGTCATCAAATATAGAAGATGCAACCCTAACATTGCTTTGCCCATAATTGAGATAGTTAAACCCCTCAAGTACCATACTGACACATCTCATTCCATCATTTCGCTCTCAGCTTCCATAACCAAAATGAATAACATAGATAACGGCTCTCCCTGTTGCAAGCCATTAGAGCTGTTGAAAAATTCACTGGAGTTCCACTCAGCGGGATCAAGAATCATCTTCTGTTGATACAAAATTTGATCCATTTCCTTCACTTCTCTCAAAATCCATTTTCTTCTTTTTCAATAGGGTAGTTAATTTCAACAAAAATTGAGGGAACACCTGTATACAAGTCATATACAAAAAAGAGAGAACCTACACCATAATATAGTTCTCAACAAAAGAAATCCAATCCTCTATGCAAATAGGGACTCATAATTACACCAACAAGAATCTAAAGATAAAACAGTACACATGATGAATTCGGGAATACCCACTTCCCATGGTCGTAGCCCTTCTCTATGTCCAATTCACATAAAACCTCCGGCTTCCCTTCTTCCTTCTAGAGTTGACCACACCATTTTCCATAAGATCCATTCCACAAGTGTGTTCTAAGAGGTAGACATTGTATCGTTCAACACTTTTCTAGTTTGTTGGAGAGCACCACAAAAATTATCTTATAAATGCTCTTGTCCACACTAATAGGCCTATATTTCCTTATGTTCGTTGCTCCCTACCTTTTCAACATAATGGTAATGAATTATGATTAATATTTGTTCATACTCTCCAGCTTTTTGATATATAATTATGGCTTCCATCGTGACTTTCTTAATTATGATCTACCATTTTTGGAGAAACACCAACATGACTAGATTTTGTCTGAAGGCCATGTATACCGCACAACTCTCCATTGCCTCTTACAACTCCTCTTCCTCAATACCCCTCAGCGCTCCCTCTTTTCTCTCCTATTTGATTTGACACCCTCTCCCATCTTAGGTTCACCTCCTCCCTACACAAATGTTCATAAAATACACAACCACTCCTTTTACCCCCTCAGCCTTAAAATCATTGCATTCACCTCCATTGACTCTATAAAGTTCATGCTCTAATTTGCAATTGTTACCTTATAAAAAGATTAAATATTTGATTCCCCTCTTTCAACCACAACTTCGGTGATTTTTCTCTCCAAGTGATGTCTTGAGTTATTGCTTATGTCGCTAACTCCCTCTCCAACTCCTTCTGTGTTTCCCTTTTCTCCAACTCCTTCAATCCTCCTCTCCTCCAACACCTTCGGTCCTCCTGCTCTCTCCACCTTCCCGCAGCAGTAGCCTGATCATTGAGTGCGCAATCATGACAGGATCAAGGAAGAAGCCTCGGCTAACTCCGTGCTAGTAGCCGCGATAAGATAGGGGGGAAAGTGTTCTTCGCAATGACTTGGCGTAAAGGGCACATGGGCAAAGAATCGAGTTGAAAGTGAAAGCCGCCAAAAACTGGCGAAATCTCATATTTTAATTCTAAGGTATATTTTACCCAATAAGCAGGACCAACCATGTTGCCTCCAAAAGCCAAACCCCATATTTCTTCTAGAGAATCTCCTAATTGTTCTAGAGCAACTAGAAAGAGATTCTTTAACCAAAAAGAACTCGTATTTTTTAATTGTTCCAAAGCAACTAGAAAGTGATTCTTTAACCAGTAAGAATTCGGTTTGATGTAGCATACTTATCCAGAAGTTTTTGCAACTCAATCATAAATGATGAAATCCTCAAAGATTTAACCCTTTCAAACTCCATTTATAACTCACTAGAGGATCGGGAAACAAAGAGAAGATGTGTCCGAACGAGACGAAGAGAAAATTGAGTATTCACATATACTGTTGTTTTCAAAATACAACCTTAGCCATGTCAAGAGAAATAGAATGATAGATATATACTAAAAGAACATTTCAAGATCCACACCTGTCCATCACAAGACGAACAATATATTCCTTAGGCATGTTTGGTAGTTGCCTTGCGAATATATTCTTCAATCCTACTAACCTGCAAAGAACATATATCAATTATAGGTTGCCAGGATAGATCGTATGTGTAAACACTACGTGCAACAACGTAAGATAAATATTGATACCAAATCATATGCTCATCAACTCCATCGTTTGAAACACATACAAACTTGAGTCTTCCTGATTCCTCCTGCAAAATGTTAAAAGTTACTTTGATAGTAAATGAATGGAAACAAGTCTATAAATAAAGATTTGAATGTACTAACAATCTGTAAAACCCTTACAGGTTCAGACTTTTAGTTGCAAAAATTTAAAAAGTCAATCCTAAAAATAACCTCAACTTATGTAAAAACAAGAAGTCCCTATAGGCAAAGAGAACAGAATAGAATATCTCTCTCAATCCAATTGTTACCATAAAGGCATAAAATGGATCTTGGGTCTAACTCTACCTTAAAAACTAGTTCTAGAAAGGAGAATTGTCCAAGGCCATATAAAGAGACCACCCATCCCTTTTTCATCCGATAAGGGACACTCCAACACCCCACCTGACGCCCATGGTTGGTATCTAGAGTGTGAGCAATTTAATATAGGCACCAAACATCGGGAAATAACAATGGAGATGGATCCTGCTATGATACCTTGTAGAGAAATGAACAGAGCTTACACAAGCTAAACACCAAAAGTTCGCTAAAGATGAGAGAATTGCCCAAGACCATATAATGAGACCATCCCTTTTTCATCCAATGTGGGACTCTTCAACAATCCCCTCATATGGTCTTGGGCAATCCACTCATCCCGAGTTAAATTTTGGTATTGAGTTAGGTCCAAGGCCCATAACTCTAAAATTTACCACCAGGATAGAACAATTTGCTTTAGTACATCACCTAGAGCTGGTTAGGGAGATCTAATCATTTTATTCATGCTACAAATTGACATCTTTTTAAATCACGTGGCTTCTTTCTCAACACCACCATCTCCATGATAGTAATATCACCTTTTGTTTATGTAGTCCCTAATAAGCTATCTTTTTTATAATTTTATTTTTCTTGTCACGGGAATTGATCGTATTGCATTGTTTCCAATTTAGTATAACCCACTTGACCTTTTTCTTTATAGTTTGTTTTCTCTTTGCTAAAAGAATGGTTGAATTTACTCATTTACAGTACTCACTACTCAATGCAAAAATAATTCTTTTTTCCTTCTTCCATCGATTTACCTCTCTTTTCTAATTTTTCTTTCCCTTTTCAATAAGTTAATTTTCTCCAGTTTTACAGCAAACCAAGAAAAATTTAGGTTCTTTGACATCTCAAGTTAGTTTAAGCAAAAAGTTGAAGGTGGGCCTATCTTGACTTGAAATGTCAAAGTCCTAGTGGGACCAAATAGACAAGGATATCAATCGTGTACACCAAGAAGAAAAAGATACATGCAATGGAGCCAAAAACTTACAAAAAGTTGAACAAAATACAAGTGCATAATTTTAGAAACAACCATCAGAGGTAGTAGCCACTAGCCACTTAAGCATAATGTTAGAGCAAGAGAGGACAAAATTCATGATTTACAGTATGTGACTGAACCTCTCCCTCTCAGCCGAACTGGAAGAACAACAAAGTAATACCAAGGACATATCTTACATTATCGAAATACAAAGGAAAAAAAGGTTAACAGCAAGAAAATATGAAGCTATATTACTTAAAGAGACTAGGTGTGGAAAATAAAAGGATGTCAATACAATTAGGGAAGTTATAGGAAGGGGAAATGAAATTCTTGATACTGCAATTGGCCATACACTTTTGAAGGTCCAAAGAGGGGTACACATACAAATCCCATTGCATACTTCCAAAACGTTTGATGCCTAAATTTAGTTTTCTAGTTTCTTATTCATAACAAACAGTCTTCAAGAGAGATTCACATTATGTCAAACAGAAAGCATGCTTTGCATTCTATCTGCTCAATATATCCTACAGAAAGTGGAAGGAATCATTTCACAATTCAACAAGCAGGACACAAAAGCTACTTAAAGATACTCATATACTTCAATTTTCCATGGAAAATTATTCCTTTAGAGGATCATTTGCCCGTTGAAAACTATTTTACTTAAAGAACACATTTTTTCAGAAATCATTTTCCACCATAACAAATATTATCCATTAGAAAAAAGTGTCATAGCTGAAAACTATTACCTCCCTCTTTAAGCTCTCTTCCCTTGCTGTATAAGCACCGCTAGTCTGTAAATTTTCAGTAAAAATATTCTTCATACTCTCATCCTTCACTACCGCCCCTGAAACAGAACCAGTGGCAGTAGGTGGTGCAACATTACCGGAACAACCAGTACCAACTTCTTTTGCTATCTCGGAAGACTCAATTTTCACTGAATTATCACTCTTAATCTTAGTGTTCCTCCCTGAAGGTACCATAGCCACGCTAGTCTCCAAACGCGAGGCAGTGAAATTGCGAATGGAAGAAGCATCATAATCTTCTTCGTCATCATCGCCGACCTCTTCGGAGTCATCTTCGGAGTCGGAATCTGCACCGCCTCCGCGGGCGCTGATACTCTCTAAGTCATCGTTGGAGGTAAGAGCGCCGTCGCGCGTGTCGGAGAAAGAGGACGGGAAAGGCGGCGCGTGGTCATCAGATGCCATCTTGCGTTTGTGGATCGATGAGGTCGCTGAGGCCGACGCAGAATGTGAGGGTGACGGCGATTGTGAACTCCGGGATCGGCCCGGCGCCGTCAAGTGCGAAGCGTCCATTTGAAACAACGATTCGGTTCGAAATTTTTGAAATTCAGGATTTATGAACGGGGCAGGGTGGGGTAGTTGCGGGTCAAACCCACGAAAGATTTCAATTTGCCCTGCCACACTTAATTCTCACTTAAATACTTAATTTTCATTTTAGACAATTTATATAGGATTTTCTGCATAGTTTTGACAATTTTCTGATAATAAACAAAAAGTTAAAAGGAGAGTGTAATTTACTTGTTGATGACGTAACAAACAATCAATGAAACAAATAGTTATTTTTAGTTTAAAATAATTATAAAATCTATTTAGTAAATAAATTTAAAATATTATTCTAAGAAAATCTCTTATTTCATTACACTCAAAATCTTATTCTTTTTTTTAAAAAAATAAGTATAATGTACAAGTACCCCTCAACTTACGTCCGAAATCTCAGAGACACATTTATACTATAATACGGTCCTATTACCCCCTAAACTAATTTTATTAATAACTTTTATCCTTTTCGGCCTACGAAGCACTACCTTGTAGGCCCAATGCTAGTTGATTTTTTTTAAGCTTGTGCCACGTAGGCCAAAAAGGGGTAGACAATTACTTATAAAATAAGTTCAGTGGGGTAATAGAACCCTAGTATAGTATAAGTGTGTCTCTGGAATTTCGAATATAGGTAGAGGGGGTACTTGTGCATTTTTCCAAAAAAATATTCTTTTCTTTTACTATTTTTCATATTTATTCATCTTCTTTCTTTTTAGTATTTCTTTTTGGAAAGAAAAGAGTAGAGGAAGAAAAAAGGAGAGAAAAAATATGAAATATGGGCGTTGGTATCTATTTTTTCGGCAAAAAGGGGATGGAGATGATGGTAGATTTAGATTGGTAATACAATGAAAAAGAAGAAAATGACTTTAAAAAGAATTTGAATAAAAAATTTGACCTCCATTGAAGGAATTTAGCTTGAAAAAAAATAGGGGGTGATGGCTTGATATTTGAGAAGAAGAAGAGAAAATAAAATTAAAAATGGCTAAATTAAGTCTTTCACGCACTATTGTTGAATGTATCACACTCACTTTGTCATGTCAGCAAAAAGTGTAAAAATGACACAACAGAACCTACATGAGGTGTCTAAAATGAACATTACGTAATTTAGGTGTCGAAGTGAAAATTGATATCAAGTTTAGGGAGCCACTGATGAATGTGGCCTAGAAATTTATTATTTTCAATTTGCGTGGATACACATAAACTAAACTAATATATGTATTAACGAGCTTGTGTGGTTGGTTGTTTTGATAAATATAATTGTAAATGTTATTATAGTGAAAATTTTAAAGTTTAACTTATTATATAATGATATAGTAAAATTTATCTGAGAGAATGTTAATATTTAGCACATTAATATGTTATTATAGAATATTATGTAAATAAATTCATATATGTGCTTCATTTAGTGTATAAGATGCATTATTCAATTTATTTATTTATTAAATTATTCCAAAAAAATAGACATCCACATTGTCCTCTAATTATAATAAAAAGTATATAAAGATTTAATCATTAGATTAAATTAAATATCATTAAGCAAAATCATACCATTATGATATAGTTGTGTATTATATAATTCTTACAATTGAATAATATATTTATAAATTTATATTTAATTTTGAATAACATATTGAACAGATTAGAATATAGTAAAAAAAATATAAGTTAATATATGTGAGATCATGAAATTTTATTATTTTGTAGAGATATAATTTAATCGAGAAATTAATATTTATTAATTTTAAGAATGATATGTGATTTAATGAAGGTTAATTTTGATTATATCAAAATTATTATATCCTACTAATTTATGTATCATATTTATTGATTTCACATAAAAAAATATTTTACATCCAGTACAACGAATACATCAAAATCATTGTATTTTACTAATTTCAACCTTGTGATGTTGTGATAATACGAATTTTCTAGATATATTATCGAACAGATTTTATCGTAGGATATTAGAAGGTTATGAAGTGGGATAAACTGATCCAGCAAAAATCGATGTTTTGGATGCTATCAATTTGCAATCCCTGTTTTGAGAACAAATGTTCAGCAAGAGACAATAACAAATTATTTTCGACATTGTAAAATTCGTTCAGGAATGCAATCTCAGAGAATTTGAATGAACCTACATGTGAAAACGTCATTCATGAACTTGAGGTTAAAATTAATGATCTCGATTACCACAAATGGGTGTCAATAACCTATTGGATTATCCTGGTGAAAGTGATACATGGTTTAAAAGAAATTGTGGATACCATAAAAAAATAGAGAAAATACATAAAAAAAAAAAAAAGAACTGCACTTGGCACGAAAACTCACTTTAGTACTTAAACTACACGGGTGTTTATATACCCCTTTTAACATGTTTGATGTGAATTATTTTAACCTTCCGAGCTCTAGCCTAGTTGAAGGCTGAGCATTGTTATGCACGCGCATTTTTAGTGTTCCACATCGCCTAAGGATTTAAAAAGTATCTTACCCGTTCCCAAAATTCAACCTGACCCACTTATAAATAAATATCCCTGAATGTTTAAGATTTGTTCCCAAATACAACCCGACCCACTTATAAACAAATATCCCTAAATCCCCTAAGCCCGCAATTCTCATTCTTTCTCTTCTCTCAAACCTAGAAGATCGAATCTGAAGATTTCTCTTCTTTTAGCGTGAATAAGTTTTTTGATTTTAAGGTTTTCATGAAAGAAACAAAGGATCGTGTGAAGAACAGAGTTACCAAGTTAGTAATCTTCCTTTAGATGATTGTAGCATTTGACCGATTTTAGAGTTTTTGAGAAGCTTAGTTTTTTTATCTTTTCAGTTTGACGATGGATATGTACATTACTTTAAGGTTTCAGTATGAAGGAGGTATGGTCACTGATTGTTTTAACGTAGATGTTGATAAATTGTCCTACTTCAAATTTGTTGATATTGTTAAAGAAATGGGGTATAACTATGCTGCTAGTGTTGTTTATATAAAACCACCTAAATGTCGACATGTTGTTGAAGTTAAAAGTGATAGAGATATTATGGGTATTGTACCTAAATTAAAAAATGGAGATATTGTTGAACTTTATGTGATTCATTTAGTTGAAGAAGATGTTGTGGCTCCACCAGCAATTGAATATCTAAATGATGTGGGTGGGGTGGATGGGGTAGGTGGGGAATCTAATGCTACTTTTGATAAGGAATCTAGTCAGACTTTCAGGATAGTAAAGGTTTGGGGTTTAAAGAACCTGCACAACTTATTGTGGGTGAAGAGTTGAGTGAAGTGTTTGGTAGGACTTCTACTAGTGTTGGAGAGGAATTGGGTAGGTCTTTTTCTAGTGCTAGAGAGGAATTGGGTAGGACTTCTACTAGTGCTGGAGAGGAATTGGGTAGGGCTTTTGCTAGTGCTAAGAGGAATTGGGTAGGGCTTCTGCTAGTGGTAGAGAAGACTTGGGTAGGGCTTCTGCTAGTAGTGAAGAAGACTTGGGTGGTACTTCTTTTGCTGCTGCTGCATCTGATATTCCAGAAGTTGGGTTTGATTGGGAAAGTGAAATAGAAGGAAGTGATGATTCAGTCAATGCAGATTTGTCTGATGAAAGAGAAGATGAGTATGGTAATGATGTTCATGAGTAAGTTATAAATCTTAGGAAAGAAAAATGTCTGCTAAAATAAAAAAGAGAAAAGAAAAAGGTCCTTAAAGATCTGAAGGAGTTGATTTAGGGAAAAAAGGAGTTGATTTGGGATATGATGAATATCTATCCAAGAAACAAACTACTTTAGAGGGTAGCCCTACTTTGATTCAGATGAAGCTGTTAGTTTTGAAATAGATACTGATGATGATGTTAATGAGGAAGATGATGTTGAACTACCTACAAGAAGACAAAAAAAATCAAGAAGAGCAAAAAGAAATAAAAAGAAAATTGTATTTGATCCTACCTGTCGGTTAATAGTTTGGGAGACTGGTCTTGATTTTGAAAGTGTTAAGTAGTTTAGAGAAGCTAATAATAGATATATACAGTTCAAGAACATATTGAATTAGATAAATATGTTAATGATGCATCTAGGGTGAATGTAAAGTGTACAACTGGCTGTCCATGGTTGTTGTTTGGAAGTATTGATTCAAGATCAGGAGATTTTGTGGTGAAGAATTACAATCCAGTACATAAATGCAATGGCACAACCAGAAATAAATTGGTGCATTCAAAGTACTTAGCAGAAAGGTACAAGGACAGAATTATTTCTGAGCCTGATATTAGAGTTTTTTAGTTTCAAATTTTAGTGAAAAAAGAATTGAATGTTTATGTGGGGAGGACTATAGCAAGGAAAGCAAGAAACATTGTGTTGCAACAAATTATGGGTGATCATGTGGAGGATTTTAAAAGAATTTTAGATTATAGAGATGAGCTCTTAAGGACTAATGGCAGAAAAATGTTTCAATCATTTTAAATATGTTTTGATGCTTCAAAGAAAGCATTCAAGCTGGAGCTAGGAGATGTATAGGATTTGATGGTTGCTTTTTTAAAAGTTTTTATAGAGGTCAATTACTTGTGGCTGTTTGTAAGGATGGGAACAACCAAATGCTACCACTAGCATGGGCAGTTGTTGAGGTGGAAAACACATTCACTTGGAAATGGTTTATCAAGATTGTAAAACATGATCTTGAGCTAGGATATGAGACAGAATTGACAACCATTACTGATATACAGAAGGTATTTTTATTTTCCTTCTCATTTATTCATTTATTTTATTTTCCATTTATTTATCTATCTTATTTTTTTATTTATTTTCTCATGATATTCTAAATGTTGTTAAAGAGTCTTAACAAAGCTATTCAGGAACTTCTGCCAAATGTAGAACAAAGAATGTGTGCAGGACATGTTCTAGCAAACTGGTCTATCAATTGGAAAGGCATCGAAACAAGAAATTGTTTTTGGAGATGTGACAAACCTACATATGAACAAGAATTGAAAAGAAATTTGGATCATATGGAGAAGTTAGGTACTGGAGTAATTTATTACTTATTGTACTACAATATAGAAAGGTGGTCTAAATTATACTTTAAGTTTTTTAGCTGTTGTGATAGTGTTGACAACAACATGACTGAAAGCTTTAATTCATGGATTTTGGGGGCAACACACAAAACTATCATCATAATTCTTGAAGAAATAAGGGTCAAAGTGATGAGAAGAATAGGACAATTGAGGGATTTTAGTGATACTTGGATAACAAACATATCTAGAATGACCTTAAAGGTATTAACAGAGAACATAACAAAGTCGATGCAATATAATCTTGAATGGAATGGTGAATATGGTTTTGAGGTTAAAGATAGTTGGGGTAACACATTTATTGTGAATCTAGGCACACAAACATGTACTTGTAGATCTTGGATGCTAAGAGGAATACCTTGTTGTCATGCTATAGCTGCACTTCATTTTAAAAGATTGGAGCCCATTAACTATGTTCACATTGGTATAGAAAGGAGACTTATCTCAAGGTCTATAGTCATTACATTCAACCAGTTAATAACATGGAAATGTAGCCACAATCGACCAACCCTTCTGTATTACCACCTGTTATCAAAACACTACCAGGAAGGCCTAAAAAATGTAAGAGAAAAGATCAGAATGAAAATCAAATAGGAAAATTGTCCAAGAGAGGTGTTGAGATGACATGTAGTCTATGTCACATAAAGGGTCATAACAAGAGGGGTTGTCATTTGAATAATCAAGCTAATGCAGGCAGAGGAAGATGAAATGGGAGAAGAACAAATAGTAATTCAACTAGGTCAAGTGTTGGATCTTCTACAGTACCAAATGAATCACAATCAAACACAAAGAGAGGAAGAGGTTGACCAAGAGGTTCTACAAAACAGGTAATGTTTATAGTAATTCATGTAGTTGTTAATTTACAGCTTTATCAGTCTAATATTTTTGTTAATCAACTTATGTTATAGGCTAGTGCTACTGGAAGGGGAAGAGATACTTAAACTGGTTTACCTTGAACTGGAAAGGGAAGAGAAACTACAATTGGATCTGTTAATGAAACAAAGATTGGTGGTGATGTCAATGGTTTTGGTCCTACTGGAAGGGGTAGAGGAACTGGAAGTGGTATTGCTGGAAGGGGAAGAGGAAATGCAACTAGTGTAGTTCGAAGGGGAGGAGAAAGAGGAACTGGTGTAGCTACTACTGCTACAGATGTTCCTGGTGCTATTGGAGGAGTGAAGAGGCCAAGAATGGTTGGAATGGGGATTCTACATACACAAAGTGGTTTTACAATCCACAATGTAAGTTGTCTTAAATATTTACACCTTTTTCAATTTTAACTTATGAAGCATCTAAGACAATGTTTATGTTGTGAATGTAGTCTTGAATGCCTATGAATTCTTCAATAGTGACTGAAAGTCTTGGGCACCATAAATCAAGATCAGGCTTTAAATGGAAGGAAAGAATGTTGTAACTCAGCAAGGTCTTCAAGAGATGTGAGAAAACAAAAAAAGGAGAACAAGGTCTAATGCTAATGATGTTTCATATGAAGACTATTTTAGTTTGATATTTGAGCTGTTTTTGAAACAATTATGCAGTTATGACTGCTTTAGATGATATTTTATATGTTTTTAGAGCAATTATGCAGTTGTGACTGCATTAGTTTGTTTAATATTTGTTTTTGAAACAATTATGTAGCAACTGGGACTGCGTTAGTTTGATCTATGTTTGAAAAAATTATGCAGTTGTGACTAACGCTGGCAGCGGAACCGATATTTACCGGTTACCGGTCTGGTCCATCCCGGTCCGGTTCGATACCAGTTTGGTACCGGTTAGTACTAGTATGGACTGGTAATTTCCGGTTCCGGGACAGGTACCGGGAAGGAAATCGGTAAATACCGGAAATTACCGGTTCCGAAAATTACCGGTCCAGTCCAGTTCGGTTAATTTTTTTTAAAAAAATATATATTCGTTAATAGCCATTAAGTAACGGCTAGTGGGCCCCCCCAACGGCTATTTGAGTAAAATTTCAGCCAAGAGGAGCCCTACCCCACCCCAAAATTTTTTAATACCCTAAAATTTTAAAAATTACACTTTCACCCATTTTTTTACTTATAAATACCCTAAATTTCATTCTTTTAAATCACAAAATCATCTATTCATCTTCTACTCTCTCAACTCTCTACTCTCTAATCTCTAATTCTATAATATATAATATCTTAAATTCCGGTGTTGCCTTACTTGGTCTTTGGAAATTAGATTTGGAGCTTCAAAATTCAATTTTTAACTTTCCACGTTCGGCTTTCGGCAGTCATAAGCGTCTTCTTTTTTAAGTATATGTTCAGTACATTCGTTCTAACTTTTATTTTACGTTTCATTTATATTTAAATATTTATTTATTTATTTTGGGATTTATTATTTGCATAATTGTATTACATTTTTCATATTATATTTAATCTCTTGTTTAATTTTTTAATACGAATTTCGGTAAAAATATTGTTCAAAAAGCAAAGGGGAAAAAAGTGCATTAGAGCGTGTAAAAAATATTTGTAACTTTACATCCTCCGATAATGCAAAAACCGGCAGTTCTTCTAAATCAAAAACTAAAAAATCTACTATATTAAGAATAAATAGGGATTATTATACACATGTTGTTGATACGGTTTTTAATATTGATAGTAATTCAGGATTAGATCCTTATCATGAACATTTACAACGTCGTTTTGGTAATTTTGATGAGGATTTGCCTAGTGATAATGATATTGATAATTATACTGATACGCCTACTTTTGATGATGATGATGATGAAACTGAGCCACCTACGACTACTAATACTCCCAGTCCCGCTCCCTTTCGTTGTCCTGCCCCAGTTCCCCCAGTACATCCTAGGCCTAAGGTAGAACGTGTTAAAAAATTGGTTGTTTGGCAATTTATGACACAAAACGAAGATAAAACACAAGCTATTTGTAATAAATGTAAACATAGATTAAATCATAAAACTGTTTGCAAATCTGTTGGGACGGGACATTTGAGTAGTCATTTAATGTCTTGTTTTTTGCATGCTAAAGTGGTAGTGGAAGCTAAAAAAACGGTACCCCCTTCCTGAAAATGTAGGAGTAGGTGGCTCTAAAATGGTACAAACACTTTTAAATCCGTCAAATGTTTCTGGCTCTAGTTTACCACTTTCATATAGTAGAGAAAAAGATCTTGAAGAACTCGCTAAAATGATATGTGTTATGGATTTTCCATTTAGTTTTGCTGAAAATCTCGGTTTTATACATTATATTCAAATTGTATATAATCCAAATTTTAAAGGTGTTGCTAGAAATACAATAAAAAAGGTTGTATTTGATTATCATGCACAACATTTTCAATATCTTCATTGTTTATTTTATTATAATACTTGTAAAATAGCTATTACTTCTGATATGGGTCGTAGTGTAAGCGGTAACGATTATTTGACTGTTACTGCACATTGGATTGATGAAAATTAGTATATGCAAAAAAAATTTACGTTATAAATGTTGTCAAATGCAAAAAAACTCGATAGTTATAGTGCTCAAACTATTTTAGATATTTTACAAAGTTATGGAATATTTGATAAAATAAGTAGTATAACCTTAGATAATGCTTCAAGTAATTATGCTGCTATTGAATATTTAAAACCTATACTTTGTCCTTTCTATAGTAATAATTATCATATTAGGTGTAGTGCACATATATATAATTTGATGGTTAGAGATGGTGTACATATGTATGATAACGGATGTACGAAAGTTGAAAATGCATGTCATTTTATATTTAAATGTCAAGTTAAGTCTAGGCGTAAAGACTTTCAAAATTGCTGTTTTGAAAATAATCTTCCACCTAGAAAAATTCCAAAAACAGTGGCTACTAGATGGAATACTTTATATGAAATGGTTGTAGTCACTTATGAATATCGAATACCCTTACAAATGGTTTGGAATGCTCATAATTCTGATATGACATATAGAATATATGATAATGATTGGCGTGATATAAATGAACTTATAGATTTCCTAAAAGTTTTTTACTTAACTACAAAAAGAATATATGTACTTTATAATGCATTAATTTGTACTGTTTTGCCTAATATTTGTATGATTTCTTTTAAATTATATAAATTTAAAAATAAACCAAGATTTCAACAAAACCATTTGGAAAAATGATTATAAACTTTAAAAAATATTATATTCCTATTCCTCAAATTTATTTAACTGCATGTTTGTTAAACCCTAAGAATAAAGATTTAGATGCATCAAGAATGGTTGAAAAAATGTATTTTAACTTAGATATTAATGATGTATTAGAAGAAATTCCTAGCTGTCAACAAGTTAAAGATAGCATAAAATTGAAGCTTGAAAATTGTATGATTTATATAATGCTAATATAAATTTATCAAGTGAAAATAAACCTGAAAGCTCTAGGGTTAGATTTGATGAAAATAATATTGATGATTATTTACAGGATTATCTTGAACTTTCTCACGATAATAGAAATGATTTTGATGCCTATATTAATCAAAATACAGAACCTACTGAAGATATTCTCCAATGGTGGAGAAATCGCGGCAAAGGATTTCCAAAACTAGTACCGATGGTTCGAGATATATTAGGAATGCAAGCGTCGTCGGTAACTTCAAAAGGCGTCTTTAGTGCAACAAGGTTTCAACTTGGAGAACATAGGCATTCACTAGCAGCCGACAGCTTGGAGATATCGGTATTATTTCGAGATTGGATTAATGCAGAGAGAAGAAATTTGGGTCGTGAACCACTACCACCAAATTTCAAGATGACGTTGATAAAGTAATGCAGGATTATACTGACGACGGAATCGAAGCAATGGAAGATCTTTCTATTCAAACTATTCCTGAACATATTACTAAAGAAATGTTGAATGATTTACGAAGGGATTTATATGGTGGCACCAACTATTAGTAAAAGTATGATAATTCGAGATTTAGTTCAAATAAAACCCTCCCTAGAAGGTAGTTGTGTACATTAAATCTTTTAATACTCTACTAATATTTTTGTAAATGTAATTGTAATATCAAATAAATATGAATAAAAATATAGGCTATTCGCCTTAATTTGTTTTTAAATAATATTGTATTAAATTTAATTTTTAATATAGTCAATTTTTAATTTTATAACTTTAATGTTTAAATATAAATATTTCAAACTTTAAGAGTTTGAAATTTAAATTTTATAACTTTAAAATTTTAATTTAAAATTTTCAAACTTTAAAAGTTTGAATTTAAAAATTTCAAACGTTAAAAGTTTGAATTTAAAAATTTTAAGTTTGAAAATTTAAATTTGAAACTTTAAAATTTTGAAAATTTTAAATTAAAACTTTAAAGTTTGAAGTTAAAAATTTCAAAATTTAAAAGTTTGAAATTTAAATTTTATAACTTTAAAGTTTGATATTTAAATTTTTAATTGCTTAATTATTATAATAAAAATTCTATTCAATTAAAAAAATTAAAATTTTTATTTTTTTAAATTACCGGTCCGGTATACTACAGGTTCCCTTGCGGATGGGGACGGAACTTTACCATTTTTACCGATTTCCTAGACCGGTCTGGTACCGATTCTGGAACGTTAATGGTTCGCACAGTACCGGTTCCGGTAATTACCGGACCGGTTCTCCCAGTTCCGGTACCGCTGCCACATTTAGTTGTGACTGCTGCATTAGTTTGTTATTTTAGTTGTGTCTTTTTGAAACAATTGAGCAACGAGTTTTGCATTACTTTTACATATACAATTATTCAGTTGTGACTGTAATAATGTCAATGCAGTTGTAAATAAAACACAAACGAAATACATAAACCAACAAATTGCATTAACAAAATAAGAAGAACACCCAATTCATTACAAAAGAGTCTTGTACCTAATTGATTACAAAATAAATAGTGCTACATTACTCCAACTTTGATCTCAGATTACAACATAAACAGTGCTACACTACTCCAACATTGATCTCACTAGATCAAGAGCTTAAGGTAACTTCATTTTACCATTCTTCTTATACATCACCTAGAAACATAAGCTTATAGCTATTATCATAATGTAACAACAAGCTACAACAAAAAAGAGCACATTCTGCCATGTTCTTCTCCATCTATTCATCATTACTTTCATCTTCTCAACCTCTTCTTCCAACATTTTTAATTTCATTCCTAGACAATCATCTTGTTTGAAATCTCCCGGCTTATCAACTTTTTCATTATCCTCAAATGAAGTGGCTGAGGTTTGAGATGATTCTATTATATTCTCAAGCTCACCCAATTTCTGTATTAGTTTAGGAATCACAAATTTCGACGTCGAATCAATATTCCCTTTATCCTTCCAACACCAAAAGTTGCAAGATTTAGGACCCTTTATTAGTAAAAAGGATGAAGGAATTAGTAATTAAATTCTTAATCGGCTAAAATAAAATAAAAAAGAATGATTTTTACCTCATAATAAGGACATGACCAATATCTTCTTCCGTGGTTATTGGAAGTCCAAGATGTTTTCAAACGCACCACAAGTCCATGATTACAATTAACTTTTTTCTTCGTAGTATAAGCATCTTCTTCCATACAATGAATGTCAAATTAATTGATCGCATTGTGTGTTACAATTTTGTGCAAGAATTAACAGAACCTGGAAAAAAACCAAATAATAAGAAAAAGAGACGAAAATCAAAATAATAGATAAAGAAGAATAGGTTTGAAGCTTACATTTTAAAGAACAATCCTTCAAAGATTCAACTTTTTGGTTTGAAGAGCTAAGATTTGAGAAAAAAAAGCATGAATTAGGTAAGAATTTTTGGATGATTGGGTTGGTGAGGAGAAGAGGAAATTAGGGTTCTTCAAAAGAGAAGAACCCTAATAGGTCGGATATTACCAGTGGAGGGTCGTTTTTTTTAAAAAAAAATGCTAAAAGATGAATTACGCGCCCTAAAAAGTTGTATTAACACGCGCAGGAGGCTGAAGCTCGTAAGGATAAAAATAATTCACATTAAACATGTTAAGGGGGTATATAAACACCCGTGTAGTTTATGTATTAAAGCAAGTTTTCTTGCCAAATTCAGGAGTTTTTTAATGTATTTTCTCAAAAAAATAATATTGATGATGTTAAAGATGATACTATATGTTAGAAACTAGTTACATTTAAGAAAAACTTATCTCATCTAGAACCCTTCACAATTTTATGGTGCAGTTCTAAAAGACAATATTTGGAGCTCTTGGATTCAATAGAAAAGTTAGAGATGAGTTTCATCTAGAATTAAATTTTAAGAAAAATGAGAACACAATAGAAACATATTTCATTAAATTGTCTTAGATATATTTGTTCTTTAAAAAAAATATTAATTTATGATATTAATGGGACCATATATTTATATAAGAGTCATATGAAAATATGTTATCTTATTATCTTATCGAAATTGGTGATTTTTTCCATTGGCCCAAGTCGGATCGATGGAAAATATTATTTTAGATAAATTATTAATATATCGAACATTAATTTATAGAGGTTTTACTGTATATATCTAAATTTATGGATTTTGTGACCCTAAAACATTATTTCCATTTGATTATTTTTGGATTTTAACATTAAAACTTGAGATTTCGATTGACAAATGGTAAGTTTTTTTTAATTTAGGTGATTGTAAATTGTTAAACCAATGAGTTTCAAATATATTGAGTAACGTTTCCAAGTAAGAAACCTCATTTTCACAATTGAATTTTTGAGTAGATTAACCCATTGTTCCAAAATGCATGTATGAATTCGGAGTTGTTAATTATGTAATCTTATTGTGGCTACTTGAATGAAATAGATTGTGTGGCTTTGGACGTTATTTGAAAAGGGAATACTCAAGTATTAGATTGACCATTTGATTGAATTGAGGCAAGTAATCTCTTAAACTTTGAAATCTAGTATAGATTCATGTATTTCCCTACATTATGGGTATTGGAAGGTAATCGGAATCAGGTGTTGGGTTTATTGCTACACTTAATTAATCTTAATGAATAATGAAAGGATTAATGACATGTAAACTTGTTAACCCTAATTTTTTGTGAATCTTGTTGTGAACCCTATTTGATCGATTGATAAAATGCTACGATGGCATTAATGTGGACTTGAATCGCTTCAACTGTTATCTCTTATTTACGGTGTGAAATTACTTATTGCACTGATTTTATTGTGTACTATGATGAGACATGTGATGTTATGTTGAAGGGTAATGGTTCCGTCCAGTGACAAGATATAAAATCAAAGAGAAATGATTTCGACTAGTGATGAGATAAAAGGACAAAAGGAAATTGTTCTGTCTAGAGACATGATATAAAGCCGAAGTAAAATGATTTCGGCTAGTGACAATGTGCCGAACGGAAATGGTTCTGGCAAGTAATGTGAAATAAAATCGAAGAGAAATGGTTATGGAAAATTATATGATATAAAGACGAAGGGAAATGGATCCAACTTATGATATTATTGTGCTGAACAAAAATGGTTTCGGCAAAAGTTGACTATTATGACTTGATGTATTTTGATATTTGTGATTGATCTACGTGATACCTATGACTGACCGATTTGGTACTTGTGAGTAATTACTTGATACTTGTGATTTGACACACTTAATACTTGTTGGTTGTTGCATGTGACAATTTGACTGTGATTATTGAGACTTGTGAACTATTCATTGTAGAATTGTTTGGTTGAGCTGATTTCTATGTATGTTGTTGTTTGAGGAGGTTCGGTTGGGATTAAAGGAGTAATCGTTTTCTAAATAGTTTGCCTTGTTTATTTGGTTATGTTGAGTATTGTGTTGGTTGGCACTCACTTCTTAAATCTACACTCGTGTAGGTTCTGAACCCTATATAGTGTGATTGTTCTTCTTTGTTATGCCATAATCCTACAACGCAAACGTGGCCAGAACTCAAGAACCATTGCTAGTTCCCAAGTGAATCCTTGACTTGACTTTTATACACTGCAAAAGACTTACTTGGCAACATAAGAAGAGAATTACAACATTAACTCATAAGGTCTCAATAAAAGACTAACTTAATAGATTTCTGAAAGTATATAGTTAAATATAAATGGTTTACTTCAAGTCACAAAACATCGCACGAGAAGATAGGGAAAACACTCCTCAAAGATGCTATCTATAAAGACTCTAAAATACTATGATCGAAGTAGGGCAAGAACCACGACATCCTAACAAAAATGAAATCTAAATATCAAGCCCTTTGAAAAATAAGAAGGCTCACCAAAGCTACCTGGAATAAGACTGGATCAATCGAGCGTCAGTTGATGATATTGAACAACTGTATTTGCATCATTAAATGATACAAGCCAAATGACGTCAGTACATTGAATGTACAAGCATGTAAGGGGACCAGCCAAACATAACATATAGCTTGAACTAATAAAAATGAAGTCATACTCACCTCAAGAATACTCAACTCAACTCAATATGCATGCAACAATAAAATATCAAGATGTATAAAGTAGTAGATAATAACTCATTGTATATAAAAATACAATAATAATCTCTTTACTCTTATTTAGAAAATTCTTAACCGATAACCATCAGTGTGTGATGATACTCGTCCCACCCATGCCACCTGAATTTTCCAATACCTTGCTAGAGTATAGAACATCCTTAACAAAGTGGATCCACTAAGGTATGATTAAAAACAATAATGAATTATCTGAAAAGTATGATCCTTTACTTATGTTGGCATACATAATTTATGAGGATTTTGAGTTGTCTGAACTCATTCCTATGTTGATTCTCAATACTACTTCCAATAATATATAACTCATGCTCAAATCTCATAGCAATATATGTAGTCACAAAAGATAAAGTAGCACGTAAATCAAGAGATACATATACATCAAAAATAAAGAGTTTGATCATAAAAGTGATAACATCTAGTGAACCTTCTTGCTTTTGGTGACTGGTGATAGCATACAAAAATAGTTTGCTCCTCCGCTTGTTCGTGATGTAGCTCCTCAAGGTGCAACTTTGTCTACTAAAGTCGCTGAAGAAGATTGGGCTTTATTGCCCCCATTACCATTTCCTTGCCTATTTGTAGGATACTCTCATGAAGTGAACTATCTGACCACACCTAATGTAGCTAGTGGAGTCATCAATACACGCTTCCAGGTGGTATCTACCATACTTAGCTCATGAACGGTTCACACTACCTTGATATTAGGTAGGTCAAGCTCTGAAGTTTTGCGAATTCTGATTCCTGAACACACCTATGTTTCCTGGTAAAGGTGCACAAGCAAATGATGGAGCAGGTCCAGTTGGCCTTTGATGAAAAGATGAACTGCTTACATTTTCAATTTTCTATTGTCCGGACTCATTACTTGCCGACTTAGCCTTCTACTATAGAACTCTTCCCTATTTTTTTCAACTTGTCTTCCTCAACCTAATTCACGTGGATCATAAGACTTTCTATGTCCACGTCTCTTATCAACATAGGACCCTTACCCTCTTTGCTTGATAGGCGGGACAGTCCAAACACAAATAGACTCATTCTACTCTTCATGTCAACAACTATATCCTCGATCATAATGGGACAATTGAGTGAACTTGAGGCTGTACTCATGCAAACTCATGGACTCCTCTTGAAAGTGAGAAATTCTCTTACCTTTGACTCTCTCTTCTCACGAGAAAACAAATGCCCATGAAGGCATTTTCAAACACAACCTAGCTAAAAATTGGTGCCTTTTGTACCCAGCTCTTTTTCCATTGGTCATACCAGATCCTAGTAACACCCTTTGTTTTGTATGCAACTAACTTCACACGTTCAACATTATCAACATGCATAACCTCGAACAACTTCTGCAGCTCCTCCACAAAGCTTTCCGGGTTCTCACCCTGTGAATTATCGGAGATTCATCCAAAGTCAATTATACAAAGTCATAAGTTACATCTTACCTGCTTGTGTTCATTTAACATTACATCATAAGACACCACCCACTACCCACATTCAAGCTCACTTGTGCAATATACATATGAAGTCCCATACCCTCTCATATACTAAGTGAACCATCAAGAAGTAATAAGAATAATCATATACTTTATTAGTCATCATAATAAGTAAACCAACCATAACATCATTAATAACTAACCATGCATGAAGATTTCACACAATGAATAGGTAAAGTCTCATACCTTCACCTACACTAAGTGGTATCCCTCAAGAATCCCTAGTTAGAATTCATGTTCTTATCTTCATTCATATTTTAAACATTCGAGAAACTTTACCATAACATACATAAACTATGTGAGCTACATGGAATCCAGTGTTTCTCTCCCACACTGAAAAGAGAGTATCCTACTTTTCGAGGTAGGCATACATTCATTGTAGCATCTAGGTGGATCCACTAGCTACAACCTATGAGGGCGCATAGTTATGAGATATGGAGATCTCTACTAGAAACCTTATACTTACTAAATTGGGGGTTTCCATCTCATGAGATACCAAAGAGGGAACCTCCTTTTCTTTGTCAAGGAACCCCTCTCACTTGCATATCCACTAGGTGCTAAGAACAATTCCCCTTTTTAAGAAATTTTTAGTCTTTACTTAAAGCATTGGTTCATAAAGAATACCTTAGGGACTTAATACCTCATATATCATATAGCTTAAGGTTACAAAATGAGAATGACCTTTCATCATAGAACAAAAATCATGTGAAAATGTATTTTTTTTATAACATATTCATATAGAGTTCATGAGAAATACCTTTATTTTACATAAAAACACTACCATAATCAT
The DNA here is from genome assembly GCF_036512215.1 of Solanum lycopersicum. Lineage (NCBI taxonomy): Eukaryota > Viridiplantae > Streptophyta > Magnoliopsida > Solanales > Solanaceae > Solanum > Solanum lycopersicum. The sequence continues at coordinate 31,771,318 of NC_090809.1, forward strand.
CTCACAACATTCATGTTTCATATCATAGCATAACATACATAACCATACCATAACATACTTGATCATGCTTAGGGTTATAGGGAAGAGGAAATCATAATTCAACTCTTTAATACATAAATCAAGTAAGCTTTTTTACTTTAAATGGATCAACAATTCAATAATAACATATTCATCACCTTGAAAACCCTTACTCATTGCCTTCAAGATTCCTTTGAAGATTTAACCCTACTTTAATGAAATTCACTCAAATCATAAATAAAACCATATATAATAATGCATTACATAGAAATATACCAGATTCTCATCTTCTAATCAACATTTAACACAAACTAGGGTTAGAATTGAGAAAGAAGAACAATTGATGGGACTTGAGAATATTTGCTCAAAAACCACAATCACTACTTGAATTCATGAATAAACATCTATATACACTTATTAATAAACAATTTAGTTCAAATAAATCAATTTTAGAAGAGACCCACAAAATTGAGTAAAACCTAGCAATTTGGGGATTTTGTATCCAATTTTGAAGAACCTCTTGGGGAAAAGAATCCCAAGAGTGAAGAGATTTCATACCTTTTAAAATACTTAAGGATTTATGGAGAAAACTAAAATTCTTGATGCCCTAGTTGAAGCTTGGTCTTGTTCTTCAATGGAGTTCTTAGATGAGAGAGAGTTTTAGAGGGAAGTTGAGTTTTGATGTTTGAGTTGTGAGTTTAGTGTGTGACTTAAAATCTTAGGGTTAGGGTCTTACAAGTGGTTTCAAAAAGTTAATTAGTTAACTAACCACCCCCTTAAACCCTAATTAAATAACTAAATAAAACTATGACCCCTAACTAATTTCGAAAATTGACTTGACATGACAGTAACTATGGCCACCCACCTACGGACCGTAGGTTGAGTTATGGATCCGTACTGCAAGTCGTCATTTTTTGTCAGTAAGGGGTGTTTGGGTGGCTTTAGTGAGAATAAAAGTCTCAACTCACGAAGCCAATCCACACCACGTGGATCCATTGACGGCCTGTCAATAGGCTTCATGGATCCTACTTTGACAACTTTTCGTTTCATGTTTGGGTGTTTCTCATGGACCCCTAGGGTGGCCCTTGGGTGGGTGGGTGGGGGGGTTTGTACCATTACATTTGGACCCTAAGCATATATTTTGAAATATTTAAATAATTTTTACAAGATTTATTCAACATAATACCCATCAAAACCCCTTACAAGACCTAAGAACACACTAGTTCAATTTTACTAGTTTCCGGATGTCATGGTCATTTCTTGACGTTTATACACTAACACTTCCAAACTAAGATATTACATTAAGTTAGGTCTAGAAAAACTATTTAAAGCCTTTTTAAGTTAATAGACATCATACAATGACCTAGTTTTGGTCATTAGATTTCGAGGGTATTACATTATTTGTAATGACCCTTTCAAAAAGATACTACCACTTAATCAGAAACCTAATTTAATATTCGTGACAATTAAAATAGATTAACGAAGGGCATACTGATGTTTATCTTGTTGAGGGATTAGGTTCATAACAAATAATTTAAATAAGGATGTTCATCTTGTCCATTTTAAATACTTATTTGATGACAAAATCAATATGGTGTGGAATTCTAACTTACGACGAAAAAAAACCCTCCAAAATATTTTAAGTAAATAACTAACACGCTTTTCATGCATATATTGTCTTCACACTTAGGGATGAATTAAAAAGAATATTACCAACTTTCGAAAACAAAAATCAGCCGGTTCATATTTCATACAAACTGTCAAAATAAGTTGTAAATTATCATATTAAAAGACTTGGGGTTTACATACCCCAAAAGATCAAAACGTATAGCCATACTTATATTACAACCCATGGCGACATGATCAAATCAGCTCTCAAGATTTCATGTAAATATGCAATCGATATATCAAGTACAATTCCCAAGGTTTATACAAAATATAAATGCCTATATGCAAACGTGATCTTCCTTAAGGCTTTCAAAATCTCCATCTTCAATGGCCAACTGCAAGCATCCTCTCGAACATTCCCCACGATAGAAACAACTATCGCTAAACATATAGCTTAGTGGTGTAAAAACTATAGGTTTGAAGCCCTTAGATTCACCAATACACCTTTCTCAATTCATGGACAACACCATTGAAATATAATAAACATATAAAGCAAGCAATATATAAAGAGTGTCAAGTTCGATATTTAAAGATTCAAATGTCAAGAATGCTCATAGCATAACTATCCAAGAAACTCAATAACAAGGTTCCCCAATATATACATCATGTCTTCACACCCAGCATAAGCATGTACCAAGAAGGGCTGGTGCCCTGTATCAAGAAGGGTCAAAACCCAATAATCAAGAGAACCAAGAAGCATATTAGAAATTGCTTTCTAATTCGTACTTAAAATGGAAAACTTCCATCTTAAAGACGGAATAAAAATCCAAAATCAAGATGACAAATGATCTGAATCAAGAGTGATGCCAATAGTGACAATGTCACAGTCATAAGAAGGACAAGGTCCCAACAAGAGTACCAAGTGATCAAACAATTCGTACAAGTGGGCGAGTTACACAAGTGTCCTTTGTGTCTTAAAAGGATACCAACATGACAATGCAAAGAGACAAGAGGTAACCAATGTACCAAAAAAAAACTTTGAGATATACCAGTAGGTAAAACGAGTACAAGTACATTTTTATGCATAAACCTTAGTTTTTTAGACAAGAAACAATGCAACGCCAGTTCAATAGTTCAAATCGTAGACCAACCAACAAATAAAGGTACTCAAGTTGTTCACGAGTATCTACAGCCTTAGAAATACAATTAAATAACTTCTTTAACTCCTAGTATCTTAATAATGTGTAAGTAACACATAATAATCATCACAAGTATTCTTAGCCTTTACATATATGACTGCTCCCAGAATAGTGATTCTAGCAAGCCTAATACCTCATTTCGCAACTTAGAAACAACCAAATTGGATTTATAACTTTTATGAAAGATTTAGGTACATTTCTTAAGCTTGGAAACAATCATAAATCACCGCAAAATATGTTTTGTACAAAAATATCTAATCAAAACACTAACAATTGAACATACAATATTTCTAATTCCAGAAGCGGATAAAACTTATCCTATGTTTCGTCCCGTATTTGGAATCCATATCAGATAAATTAGAGTTTTACATAAACATAAGAGTTGTAGGTATATGGATTAGGTTTCTAATCATATTTTTTCACTGTAAACGAAGTTCTAGAGAATGAGATATTCTAAAAGTACTGGACACCGCTTAGCTCAAAAACATATTTTGATTACTGACCAAAGAGAAAGGTGTGTACAAAATTCTAGCCAAAAGGATCAAGATTTTCTTGAAAATTTTGAGAGTAATATCTTTAGTGGATGTATACATGTTTCTGAGAGTTAAAGAACACAAATTTCACTATAGAGGAGGTGTAAACATATAGTCACCAAAAATAATGTTTATCCCCTTTACAACTGTAGTTCAAAGGTGATGCCCAAAAAGTGTGTGTTGGCCAAAAATGCATACATGTACACCTATACACACACACACACACAAACACACACACACACACACACACACATATATATACACACACACACACATACACACACACACACACACATGTGTGTGTGTGTGTGTGTGTGTGTGTGTGTATAGATATGTATATATAAAGTTAAAAATAATTATAATTGGAATATTACCTAAATAACCCAATGCATTCTCTTAAATTATGATCACAATTTATGTTAAGCAAGTTTTCACTTATCACAAAATTTCAAGTTCCCAAAATGAGAATAAAACATATTGTAGTAATAGAGCAATGACGTATCATCATGCAAATGTTGGTCTAGTATTTTAGGGGTACTACAATTCTATCCCCCCTTAAAGAAATTTCGTCTCGATTTAAAAAAATATATTAAAGTTTTAATATTTAAAACAAAACATAATATTTATAAAATTATATTTTAAAAAAGTGCAGAATTGTTTGGGATGTACTACTTCTTTACATTTATTCATAAATTCAAATTAAAGCTTGGAAGAGAATCCTATTGAAAGTGCCCTTCTAAATAAACGACTCAACTAAATTTAATTGGGTCTTCAATTTGGACTCGAATAATTTTGGATGTCATTTTTCAGGATTTTGTAATTTTGTCGCGTTTTAGTAGTGTTTAGGGCGATTTTTATATTATAATTGGTTTTTAATTGGGTGGTAGTGGGTTTGTTTATAAATGATATTAATAAATTAAATTATAACCAACAATTGAGCGTCAAATATTTAAAAAATATTTAAATAGTTAAAAATTTAAAACGTTTAATAAGTGGTCAACTTTGAACACAAAGGTTTATGACAAGCGTATTTTGGAGCCAATAGATGGATGAGAAGGACATTTTGAAGCCAATAGGTGGATGGAGGGTATTTTTGTATAATTTCAATTTTTCAAGGTTATTTTAGGCCCTTTTCCTTTATATATATTAGACATGGGGTGGTTTTAGGCCTAAAATGTTGTAGTGTTCCTTTGGATCTGCAGCTGAAAGTACAACCCTTGTTGAACAAAGTCTTGATGCTTGGGGTAAACTATCTTCTGCTGCTTCAGTTCCTGAAGTGCAAATGTCCTACTATGTTCCACCCTTTGAAAATCTTGCAACTCTGAGGTTTCTCCAACAAGTTCTCATGTTTAACTTTAGAATCTTTTGTTATTGATATTTTGTCTTACATTTTAACTAAGTTAGAGTATGGTTTTTTGCTTTATTTATCTTTGCAGGTATCTAATGTGTATCAGACAATCTAGATTGATAAAGTGTCTAAGATGATTCCATTCTTCGACTTTGCTGCAATTGAGAATATTTCTGTAGATGCTGTTACACATAATTTTGTATCCATTAAGCTTGATCACCTTTATGGCTCTATCTTGTTCGGTAAACAGATACAGTTGTGTTCACTAGATGTTCCTTTTATCTGTGCTCCTATGTTGGTTGTGAGATATCCTCTCTGTCTTAGCATTATCTGTGTTGAGCTACATAATTTCTTCTCCCTATTTGAATAAAACCATTGACTTAGTTCACTATTAAGAATTTTCCTTCTTTTTTTTTCTAACAGTTCTATTAAGTTACATCTTCTACGTCTTGGTACACGAACCAAAAAAAACTTTGGAGAAAGTAACGGTATATCTAGGGATCAAATTTATGGGATTTATCTTGTGTATTTGCTATGTAAATGAGTGGCCCACTCAGAGTGGGCGTCCGTAAGTGTATGTCAAACACTCAAGTTAGAACTACAAATACATATCTTGATTGCTAGATCAAATATGGATTGTATGGTGTAGTAGAGTTCTAGGAGGTTGCTTGACGTTGATGTAGAGTTTATATAGCATAGCACTTTGTGCTGCTTCTGATTGTGAGACATGGGGATGTGGCATCAAGTGAGAAGCCCCTTCTGTTTTTTTTTGTTAAGTTTACCTTATACCTATGTGGTTTACTACATTGAACAAGTGTTGCAGAACATTTATGTGAGTGAAATGAATCATTATTCCTTCCCAGATGCAAAATATGCCCTTACACATTTATCTCACTAACTTATAATTTTATTTTAAATTTGCTAGAAAATGCCGATAATAGAATTTGAATTGTTGCCAAAAGTAAACTCGATGTATTGTAGTGAACGATGAAGAGTTTTTGTACTATTGTCATATACGTCCGAATGCATTTGTTTTTTTTTGAAATTTATTTTTAGAGATCCTATGCAATCAATTTCTAAGTATTGGTTGTACAAGACATGTTTTCTGAAATTTATTTGAAATAAATAACTTCAATTTAATGATTAGTTAATTTGGTGCTTTTGGTCTCTTGTATATTTAATTATGTGATTATATGTTGAGTATATGCAATCTAAAAGTGTTTTTGTAGGACGTCCAATGTTAAACTTATGCTTTATAAGTGTTGCTCTATATGATATAAAGTTACACTTTATAAGTGTTGCTCTAGATGACATATAAAAGGTAACACTTCTGAAGTGTTACCAATAATAGTGCAAAGGCAACACTTTTAAGTGTAGTATAATAAATAATAGGTGTAGTAATGCATAACAAAGCGTGCCCATAAACCTTTGGCGTCAGTTAAAAAGTGTTGCCAAATGTCAAAGGTTACACTTAAGCCACCCCCTAAAAAGCATTGTTTAAAGTCCAAAAGTGTAGTTTTTTTTATCAAAGGACACAATTTTTGCTAGTTTAGGCTACACTTTAGGGGGGTTGCCGTAGACCTAAAATGGTGTAGTAGATTTAGTGTCAAGACATTATTCCATTAGTATGAACTTAAATGAAGACATAATATGAACTCTGTGGAAATTAATAATTAGAACCGACTAGATAGTACTATTAGCTGGGTGCCCTCCCAATAGTAGAGGTGGGATTTTCATGTAACAATCCCCTTCTCCCATAAACTGTGTGCCCTCATAGGAATTTAGCAAGTGGATCCACCTAAGCTGAGAGCATGGTTCTACCTTATACAAGTAGGACAATCCCTTTTTGGTGTTGGGAATACGAACCTATGACCCTCTGTACCCAAAATAGATGTACTGACAAACTCCGTTACACCTCGTCTCACCATCCTGATGCAAATAGATCCACTCGATTGATGAACACTCAAACCGAACTCGCCTATCCTTTTTGAGGGATGCAAGGACCAATCCTACTAATTAACCACTTTTTTTTGAATCTGCCTCAAGCACCCCAACCCTATTGCCAAAAATTTGTCCGTATAGTGCAGGAGCACACACATTTTTTGCTTACTCTTTCACTTTCATTTCTCAATTTGGATCACTCCGACATCGAATTCATTTTAAGCTCATATGACCTTTGCCGGTTAAGTCTTATCCCTCTATGATAGTATGAAAAAATATGAATTATAAACTATAGTTAATCAATAAGCTTTTCTTTGTATGGGTGATATTATGGGATCTTATTCAAGCATTACACAAGTATTCTTTGAGGGTATTTTCGATATGTTCCTATAATGGTATGATGATCTATGAGTTGATTATGCTTATTGCTTATGTTTTTCCATTATATTCAAAATAATGCTTTAACTTAGTAAATTGAATGTATTCAACTAAAATGTCTCTTTAGAATGTTTTCGTGATTTTATGCTTGGCTATCATACTTAGTGCATTTTTTGTGATAACCCATATTTTCTTACATTTTTATCAAGGGCAGGGTTCGGTTCTCAAGGTGGTCCCCATTGTGGCTAGCGCTTGGATTTGATCATTTCTCCTTGATTGTTGGTGAGTCCTCATGATTTGAGGACATATATTATCTTAGTAGTTTGATTTTTGTATTCCTTTATGGATATTGTTGTATAGTATATGACCCTATTTGATTTAAGTATTGTAATATATGGTTATGTGAGACAAGTCTAGACTTTAAATTCTTTTATGAAAAATGTTTTAAGACTTGAATTGTGTTTTTAGTCTTTATTATTCTATGCTTTTGTTATGATATGGTAAGTTGCTTACATGGTTCCTTTCTAGGTTCTATGTGACTTGTTACATCTAGGGAGTACCCTCGGATTATCAAAAACCTGGTATCAGCGCACAAAGTTTAGAATGTTCTAGGATGATGTCTCATAAGCACGGTCTAATAGATTATTTTTCATGAGTGTGAAGCTCGCCACACTTATGAATGAGAGGCCGTAAGATCTGTAGGAAATTTAACTTCTTTCATTACTATTAAATCATACCTTAGAGTTCAACTCTATAAAGTACCTATTTTAATTGTTCTCTTTTGTCTTCAGGATATGAATACACGAAGGTCTAACAATAGAACAATAAAGGATAACAATAATGTGAATGAAGAGTATCCTCAAGCTCTTATTAATCCTTTGGCTATGTTGGATGTGGTGGTTAGGTCGTTTTTTCAAATGTTGGCCCATGTTTTGGCTACTCAAGCTCCAGTAGTGTTGGTTCAAGACAATAGAGATGTTGTGACACATGTAAATTGTAATGTGAATTTGGCTGCTTCAAGGGTTAGGAATTTCTCTAGAATGAACCCTCTTGAATTTCATTTCTCTTAAGTGGAAGAGGACCCTCAAGAATTTGTGGAAGAGGGTTATAAAATACTTGCTTTTATGAGGGTGACTTTGGTAGAGAAAACGGAGTTAGCCTCTTACCAATTGGAAAGTTTGACACAAGTAAGGTATAACTGATGGAAGAACAATAGGCCGGTAGAAGCCGGTCTCTTAGAGTGAGAAGTATTTAGATCGATGTTCCTTGATAGGCTCTCCCTGAGGGTTGAGGGAAGCTAATATGGAAAAACTCGTTAACCTTAGTCAAAGTGTCATTAATTTTAAGGAATATGCCTAGAAATTTACCTAATTATCCAAGTATGCTCCTGTCACGACCCAAATCCGGGCCGCGACTGGCACCCACACTTACCCTCCTATGTGAGCGAACCAACCAATCTAAACCTTAACATTTCAATATAATATCAACAGAAAGTAATGCGGAAAACTTAAACTCATTAATAAAAACCAATTCAATAACTATTATTTCCCAAAATCTGGAAGTCATCATCACAAGAACATCTACGATCAAATGACTAAACTAAGAGTATTCTAAAAGCTAAAAATACATAAGAAGCTAGTCCATGCCGGAAGTTCAAGGCATCAAAACTTGAAGAAGAAGATCCAGTCCAAGCTAGAAGCATTAGCTCACTCTGAATTTCCGATGTAGTAAGACTGGCTTGAGTTACTGTTGAGTCGAAGATGACGGCACGTTTGCTGCACTCCACGAATAAACAAGAAGAAAACAATAAAAGTAGGGGCCAGTACAAAACACGGGTACTGAGTAGATATCATCGGCCAACTCAAAATAGAAAATAGTATGTATTAAGCAATATCATAAAATCAACTAATATCCTTAGCATGCAGCATTTACAACTACCATAACCCTTGGTTACAACACCAAGCACATCAATGAGGACTCACACCTCCTCATCATACTCATTTGAGAATTTAATTCATTAGATTGGATATATTAACATATTTCAAGATTCATTATCTTTATTCCCCTCGTGTCGGTACGTGACACTCCGCTCCTCAATATACTATCCTGGTGTCGAAACGTGACACTCCGATCCTCATTCTATCCTGGTACCGGAACGTGGCACCCGATCCATATTCTATTCTGGTGTCGGAACGTGACACTCCGATCCTTATATACTATCCTGGTACCGGAACGTGGCACCCGATCAATATTCTATCCTGGTGTCGGAACGTGACACCCGATCCATATTCTATCCTGGTACCGGAACGTGGCACCCGATCCATATTCTATCCTGGTGTCGGAACGTGACACCCGATCCATATTCTATCCTGGTATCGGAACGTGGCACTCGATCCCCTAATCTCACCACTTTCGTTCATCAAGCCTTCTTTTATACCAAGGCATCATCATTAACAAAGTAGATTAGGGTTTCTTTTCAAGATTTGGGATTCAATAGCTTCATCATGCTTATTTATTCATAATTACATAATCACATCATTCATGCAAGCATACAATTAAGCATATAGAAGGGTTTACAATACTACTAACACATATCATTCACTATTAAGAGTTTACTACGAATAGCATGAAAACCATAACCTACCTCCACCGAAGATTTGTGATTAAGCAAGAAATTCCCAAGGCTTTTGTTCCTTCTTCTCGTTCGATCCTCTCTCAATTCGTTTCTCTTTCCCTCTCTTTGTTCTTTCTAATTTTCTTTATTCAACCCTCTTTCTTTTACCCTAATTAATATATAATTAAGAATGAAAGATGATAATAATGACCCACTAATTAACTTAAGGTTACCTATTTTAACCCCCAAGTAATTAGACTTATTAACCTTAACCCTCTAACTTTATAATTAAAGTAGGAATAGTCCAAAACATCCCTTAAAACGTGCAAATAAATCCGACCCGGACTGGGATTGCGCAACCTGTGACGGGCCGTCGTGCCATCGACGGTCCGTCCTGCAGGTCGTCGCAAAGTTCAGAGACCCAATTTTCCACCAAGGGTCTGTGACGGTCCGTCACACCTGTGACGGTCCGTCCTGCCATTTCGTTACGAAGTTCAGAGAGTCAATTTTCAGTACCCAATTTTTAGTTTTTCTAAGTGTTTTGAAACGAGACCCTGCAACGGTCCGTCGTGCCCATGACGGTCCGTCGTTGGGTCCGTCGCCTCAGCCTGTTTTTTTCCAGAATAAAATCTGCTGCTCAAACGACTAAACAGGTCGTTACAGCTCCATCTAGTGTAGCAGGATCGAGGGATGAGATGAATAGGTTTTTGACGGGTGTGTCAATCTTGGTAGAAAAAAATGTCATTCATCAATGCTTCATCATGATATGGATATCTATTGTCTCAAGGTGTATTCCCAAGAAATAGAGGAAGAGAAACTCAAGAAAAAAAATAGAGAGATAAGGTGAAAATATCTAGCAATGGTGATGAGAGCTTCTCCAACACTAGGTCTGATGGACAAGGTCGACTAATTTTCAATCAAAGATTATCCAACCAAGGCTCTTATAGTGCTCCCCCAAGGTTCCACAAGGATAAGGTGTCTAATTGTAAACCTCAAGGAGACAATAGTGGTGGTTCTTATGAGGCTAGGCCTAATTGTGCAAAATGTGCAAGAAAGCATGATGGTAAGTGCCTAGTTGGATCGGATGGATGCTATGGTTTTGAAAAGAGTGGTCACACTATAAGAGATTGTTCAATACTCATGGACAAGGGGAAATAAGGAAAACAAACTCCTGCAAGCGATTATAACTCTAATACCTAAAAGAAAAACCACTTTTATGCTCTTAATCTCGAGGTGACAAAGCGAGCTCCCTGGATGTGGTGAACAATATATTATAAGTCTTTTCTATTTATATATATTCCTTGTTAGATCCTAATTCTACTTTGTCCTTTATGACACCTTGTATGCCCATAAAGTTTGATATACTCCCTAAGTGTTAGTAGAACCTTTTTCGGTCACTACCCCGGTTGGGGACTCAGTGATGGCTAAGATGGTGTCTAGAAGTTATCCCATTTCCTTGTCCCATATAGTTACTTTTATGGATTTGATACAGTTATATAAGTTATAGTTTGATGTGATTTTAGGTATGAATCGGTTGCATGTATGTTGTACCTCTATAGGTTATAAGACTTGGATGGTTAAGTTCTAATTTCCAAATGGTCCTATCTTAGAGTAGAAGAGGGATATTCTATGGCTAGAGGTCAAATAGTTTCTTGCCTTAAAGATAGAAAGATGTTCTCCAAGGTTTAACACCTCTAAAACGAACTAGGTAAAGCTAGATCCTAACACGTGTGTCATGAGGATATGAAGTTCTAAAATGGTCTTTAATGGTTCTTTTTGCCAGTATCTATAGTTTGGAAGTGTTTAGAGGTCAAACGTCCAAGAACGTCTAAGACGTTCGAAAGTTTTTTCTTAAAACTTGCTTGTGTGTTCTAGTGTAATTTTTCATGTTTTATGTGTTGTTTGGAGTTCAAATTGATAAAAGAGGTTCCTAACATCTATATACGGGTATTTGGGTTGGACACTTTTGGGAACGAAACCCTATGGACCAACTTAACGGTCTTGGAAGAGGACCCAACCTTAGGTTAGCAAGCGCCCAAGGAACTAGTACGCGTCGCGGACTTGGTTCATTAAGGGGAAAATTTTGGTCTGCGCCGCGGGCCATAGCGCGTACTCTTTTCTCAGAATTTATTTTCAAAAATCTTATCGGAGCATTTCAGTGTCGTGAACTTTTTTTCTGATGAAAGTTCCAAAATTTAGTTGAGTTTGACTTGGTAAAAAGGTCCTATCAGTGCAGGGTCCTTATGAGTATTTTGGGGACTAGTTATAAGTGGTTATTGAGAAACTAAACCTCTCCATTCCTTCTCTAAAAAAACCTCCATTGATGAAACTTTAAAGCTCCAAGGAAGAAGACATATTTTCCATGTTTTCTCTATCATTTTTGTGGGTTTTTCTTCACATAAGGTTTGGTGTTTCGTCCTTTAATTCTGTTTCATTCAAGGAGTCAATTTCAATGATTTTCAAAGATGATCAAAAACATGAATTCTCCTGTTTTGTTATCTAGCCATGAGTTCTTATATAAACGTTTTGAATCAATGTATTAAGATTGACTTGATGTTAATTTGATGACTTTAGAACAAAAACTCCATTAACCCATTCAAATCATGATTTAATTATTTTGACTATATTATGGGTGATGTGATCATTTCTCAATTGTATTGATTTCTTATGTAGAATGTATTGGGCTATTGATATATGTATGAATTATAATAGAATTGTAGATGGGTTGTCTTTATTTGATGATTTTCATATAGGGTCTTGTTGCATCAGTGTATATTGTGATTATTGGGTTTAATTCCTGATCATGGATATTGGTAGAGCTTTTGTGGATTGAGTTGGATATGGAGTAGAGATGTTGTGGTTGGAATATTGGTATGTTGACCTAACATCTTCTATATTGTGTATTATAGGTATTAAATTGTGTTGTTTTGTATGGTCCTCTTTTGGTGAAGGTGCTTATGTGATATATTTGTAAAGAATTTGGACTTGTCGGCATTACTTTATGAATTGTGATTTTGTCATGTCATCACTTGGATATATGATTATTGTGAAGGTCTATATGACTTATATGGATATACGAATTTAGAGCATGTGTTCTTCTAGTTGATGATAGGTGTCTATTGTAGGCTATGATGATGCCTTAGTATGTGTTGCTTGATGTTGAAGAATGATTCTTCCTAGTTGACTATATTATTTTCTATGATGAATTATGATGATGGTTTTTTAGGAGTGTGTAGGGTGACTTGTAGTATACTTAGTTGAGCCTATGTGCTACTTGAATGATATTGTACATGTGATAAGATGATTATATGTATGTCTTGTCTTGGTAATTCTATGTCCCTCTACTTGATACATGTAGGATGTGAATATAACTCTTGACATATAAGGCTAAAGCACCTTTGTCATGTATGTGTAAATGTGATTGAAATATGACCTTGAACATAGTTAAGAGGGTCATTTATGTTGAACCTTCAACCTAGATAGAATGTTATGATATCCTTGAAGTTGAAAGCCGGAATGGTATCCTTTTGTGTGAATGATGGACTTAGGAATTGGTTGACTAGAACGACATAAAATCATCCTTAGGAAAGTCATGAAGCTATCCTATTTAACCATTGTGTGGCATCCCTATTGGACCCCCTTTAGTAAGGTGAATTATGATTTGGTTATGACTTCTATATGTTACCTCTTCATATGCTCCTTGATTGAGTTGCTCTATGAGAACAAAGACTAGCACCGAGTGAGTATGTTTGAGGAGTGGCTCTATTTAAGACTACATTAGAGTACAAAGAAACTTTCATATTCTTTAAGCATATGCCTACATGGGATGTGTTCTAGCTCTACCCTTGGCAAGTAGAACACCCTTCATCGGAGTAGGGCTGACTCTGGATCCCATGGCTAGTATGGTCTATGTCGGTTATTGCCTATTATCATCATGTGGGGTACATGCTAGTGTTGGAGAAGTATTACAAAGTATATATACTGGAATAGGACGATATCTAGACATTGCACGAGTAGGCTTTGAAGATGTTAAATTGTAGGTTCCCTAGGTCTTCTTCAAGACCATTATGCAAAGTCCTTAATTGTTGAATGTCTCTTATATGGTTTAAAGAAAAAAATGACTTAAATTAAATGCATGTAAATGGGAATGAACTTATCTACAGTAGCTTTAAGGATTGCTTAGGTAGGCTTGAAGAGGGTTTATGGGTGGTATCTTCAAGTCATACTTAGGTAAGTCTTAGAGAAATTCTAGGTAGGGAGTTTAGTTGATGAAATGGTAAAAATATTACCTTAGGTAGTCTTAAGGATCACTTAGGTGTGTGTGAAGGGGTTCTATAGGAGGTCGCTTCATAACTCACTCAAGTAAGCTTTAGAATAATCTTTGGGATATGGAGATTCCGTGCGGCCAGAAATTAAAACAAAGGGCTTCAACAGGAAAGTCGTTTCGATCCAATCCATTCTTGGGGTCAAATAAAGACAAAAAAGGATATGTCAGTGAGGAGGGTCTCATGTTTATTTGGTTTGAAGTGACGTTGATACTATATTGTGAATTGTGACTTTATGTGTTTATGTTGATTTGTAAATGACTCTTATACTTGTCTTATGGAGTTTCTCCAAATAAAGAGCATGTTTTATACAAATGTCCTTTTAGCATGGTTTAATTGCATTTCACCAACTTATTGAATTCTAATGTACTAATTCCTTATATTTTATCTTATTTCTAAAAATGTAGGTGACATTTTAGTGGAGTCCTTTGGAGTGGAATCTTGAATTAGTATTAATTCAAGCAAAGTTGGGATATTTTCTTAATAGATTCGAGGACATCACTATGTTTAGTTTCTTTGTTAAAAGTATTGTAATAGATTTAGATATTTCTATTTTGTTAATGTATGGGCCGTGACCCAATGGCGAAGAGACTTAGCCTTTCCTTATGATTTTCTATAAAATAGATATTTTGAATTTCTATTATTTTGTGTGAAAAGTTTTAATTCTGCACTACTTTTCGTGGATGTATGCAACGAATGATGTCAGTGGAATTGTACAAGACCTCCGAGAGGTCAAGTACGGCGTGTTGAGATTTGAGAATGCAATTTCTTGTAGGGTATATTCTCGGGTCATGACAAACATGGTATCAGAGTATAGGTTATGAAGTAGTATTTGGAATCCAAAGTATCATTAAAGCCACGTCTAGTGGAGTCTTGTTCATCGGTGTGAGTCGCGACACATCTATGAGAGAGAGGCTATATGACGATAGAGTTTCACTTTCTTCATCACTCCTGTGTCGTGCCAATAGAGTTGATGTTATACGTGTCTATTCCTAATCTCTTCTCTTGTGATTATAGGAGATGACTACAAGAAGAATGACCTTAAGAAGGTTGAAATATGAAGGGTGAATGAGGAAGTTCCTCTACAAGGTGATCAAGTACCTAATGGAGGTGAAGGTAATGAGGTTCCGGTGGTTCCCCCGGACATGAATAGTGGGGAGACTAGAGAGGATCTACTTGCTTTTAGCCTGACCCATAATAACTCATGTGAATATGGGTATTGAACCTAGGGTGAATGTTTTGTAGAGTACTATGACCTCTAGATTGAAGGACTTTGTGAGGATGAATCCTCCTGTCTTTCTTGGCTCTAAGGTGGGAGAAGATCTCCAAGAGTTTCTTGATGGTGTGTACAAGGTTTTGAGTGCTATTGATGTGACCTCTGGGGAGAAGGTGGATTTGGACATACCAATTGAGGGAAGTTTCTTAAGTATGGTACACCCAGTGGAAAGATAATATGCCAGTTAAGTCGGGTCCTATAGAGTGGGAAGTGTTTAAGAAGTCTTTCTTAGGAAAGTATTTACCTCGTGAAAGGAGAGAGGTGAAGGTTGAGGGGTTCATTGACCTATGGAAAGATAATGTGAGTGTTCATGATTCCAAACATAGGAGGAGCACAAGAATTTTGAAGAGGGGTCATCCAAGGAGAAAAACCTACTTAGGTTTAAGAAGTGGGCTTCGTAAAAAGGTGTTAGTCCTACTTCTGGGAAGAAGCATGTTGAGCATTGTCTCGCCGGTACCGATAGTTGCTTTGATTGTGGTAAGGGTGGACATAAGGTGAGTGATTGTCCTACTAATGCTGCTGGAGGAAGAAAGGCCAAGCAAGTTCCTCTTAATGCGCCGGATGATGATGCCGGTAAGTTACAGTTTTCTCTCATCTGTGATAATGTGTTTCTCTAAGTGGGGGAGTATGGTCAGTAGTGGAGTTGTGATTTTTTTGTCTCTTATCTTCTATTCAATTCAAGCTTGAGAGATAGAATGTCATAGTAGAATGTTTCATGTTGCATTTTGTTTAGGTGTATAGTTGAAAATGAATTTCATTGATCTCCTTGCATTGTTCATTTCATGAAGTTATGTTTATGTTGTAAAAATGATTTTATATGGTTTGTCTCTCATATTGTGATGCTTCCATCATAAATTGCTTAAGATTTGCATTATTGTATGTTTAAGCATACCTCACTTTAGTAAAAGATTTGAAATTTTTGACTAAAGTGTTCTTCAACGAAAAATAGTTATAATGTGTATAGAAATAATGTATACGAGCGTGTTAATTTGTGGAGAAAAATTTCCTCCTATATGAAAAGAGGAATGTGAGTCTTATTGCATGAAGAGTTGTGGAAGTAGATTCTATCTTCTTGTTGTGTGTTGAGTCTATTGTTTATGTGAAATTGGTGTTTCCCATATCTATATGTATTGTATATTGTTTGGTATGAAATGATCTGCTAGTCTTGAGTTTCCCATCTATTAAAAGTGTTTAAAATGAAGCAAGTGTTATTAGAGGACGAATGTTATCCAAGTGGGGAAGAATGTAACACCTTGAAAACAAACTAGGTAAAGCGATAGCCTAACACGTGTGTCATGAGGTTATGAAGTTCTAAAATAGTATACAATGGTTTTTTGAGGCATTGACTAAAGTTTGTAAGTGTTTGGAGGTCAAACGTCCAAGAACGTCCAAGACGTTACGAAAGTTTTGCGTTGAAATGTGCTTTTGTGTTCTAGTGTGCCTTTGCATATTTTATGTGTTTTTTTTTGGAGTTCAAATTTATAGGAGAGGTTACTAACATCTATAAGAGAGTACTTGGGTTGGAAACGTCCTGACACGACACCCTAAGGACTAACTTAAGGGTCCTTAGGGAGGACCCAACCTTGGGCTAGCAAGCTGCCCAAGGCAGCAACAAAATATACTACGGTGGAACAAGTACCCGTCGTGGAATTGGTTTCGTGAATGTCTAAATTTGGTCCACGCTGCGGGCTAGAGCACAGACTCTACTCTTTTGGAAATTATTTTCAAAGATCATGTGGGAGCAGCTCTGTGTCGTGTACTTGTTTCCCAACGAAAGTTCCAAAAATTTAAGTTTAGTTTGACTAGGTTGAAAGTTCCTATAAGTGAAGGGGTCTTTTCGATATTTTGGGGACTAGTTATAGGCGTTTATTGAGAGTTTTGAAACTCCAATTCACTATTCAAATATAAACCCTCAAGTCCAAAACAAAACCTCTCCATTCCTTTCTCCAAAAACATCCTTTGATGAAGCTTTGAAGCTCTAAGGAAGAAGACATATTTTCCAAGTTTTTCTCTATCAATTTTGTGGGCTTTTGTTCACATAAGGAATGGTGTTTCGTCCTTGAATCCTCTTTCATTCAAGGAGTCAATTTCAATGATTTTCAAAGATTATAAAATACATGAATTTTTCTTTTTTGTTATCTAGCAATAGGTTCTTTCATAAAACATTTTTAATCAATGAATTATGATTGAATTGATGTTAATTTGATGATTTTAGAACAAAAACTACATGAACCCATGCAAACCATGATTTCCTTATTTGTCTATGTTAGGGTGATTTTATCATGTCTCAAATGTATTGATTCCTTAAGTATATTGTATTGGGCTATTGTTATAAGTACGAATTATGTAAGAATTTTTTATAGTCTTTCCTAATTTGATGATTTTCATATTGAGTCTTGGTGGATCATTGTATATTGTGATTATTAGGTTGAATTGGTGATCATGGTCATTGTTAAGAGCCTTTGTTGATTGAATTGTCTATGGATTGGATATGTTATGGTTGAAATAGTGGTATATTGACCTAACCTCTTTTATATTGTGTAGTATATGTATTGAATTGTGTTGTTTGGTGTGGTCCACTTATAGTGGCGGTGCTTATGTGATATATTTGTGAAGAATTTGGCTTGTCAGCATTACTTTATGAATCGTGATGTTATCATGTCATAACTTGGACATATGATCATTGTGAAGGTCTATATGACTAATATGGATATATATAGTCGAAGCATGTGTTCTTCTAGTTGATGATAGGTATCTATTGTAGACTATGATGATTCCTTAGTGTGTGTTGCTCGATGTTGAAGTATGATTCTTCCTAGTTAACTATATGAGTCCTATGATGAATTATAATGATGCTTCTTTAGGAGTGTGTAGGGTGACTTGTAGTATACTTAGTTGAGCCTTTGTGCTATTTGAATGATATTGTACATGTGATAAGATCATGATATGTGTGTCTTGTCTTGGTAGATCTATATCCCTCTACTTGATATATGTAGGATGTGAATATGACTCTTGACATAGTAGGGTAAAGCACCTTTGTCATGTATGTGTAAATATGATTTAAATATGACCTTGAACATAGTAAAGAGGGTCATTTATGTGGAACGTTCAACCTAGAAAGAAGGGTTATGCTATCCTTGAAGTTGAAGGGCGTAATATTATCCTTTTTGTGTGAATGATGGATGTAGGGGTTGGTTGGTTGGAGCGACATGAAATCATCCTTAAGAAAGTCATTAAGCTATCCTATTTGACCATTGTGTGGCTGCCCTAGTGGACCCCCTTTCGTAAGGTGTATTATGATTTGGTTATGACTTCTGTGTGGTACCTCTTCATATGCTCATTGAATGAGTTATTCTATGAGAACAAAGGCTAGAACCAAGTGAGTATGCTTGGGAGTGGCTCTATTTAAGATAATATTAGATTACAAAGAAACCGTTGATATTCCTTAGCCATGTGCCTACATGGGATATGTTCTTGTTCTACCCTTAGCAAGTTAAACACCCTGCATCGGTGTAGGGTTAACTCCGGATTCCATGCCTAGCTAGTATGGTCTATGTCGATTATTGCCTATTCTCATAAATGTGGGATACATGTTAGTGTTGGAGAAGTACTACAAAGTGTAGGTAGTGAAATAGGACGCTATCCGGACATTGCACATGCTGTCTTTGAAAATTTTAGTATGTATGTTCCTTAGGTCCCTCCAAGACCATTATGTGATGTCCTTAATTTTTGAATGTCTATTAAATGTTTTAATGGACATAGTTAGATAAGTTAAATGCTTGTAAATGTAAAGGTATTTATTTAGAGTAGCTTAAAGAATTGCTTAGATAGGCTTGAAGAGGTAGTATGGGCAGTCTCTTCATGTCTTACTTAGGTGAGTCTTAGAGAAATTCTAGGTAGGGTGTCTAGTTGATGAAATGGGAATAATCTTACCTTAGGTAGTCTTAAGGATCACTTATGTGTGTGTGAAGGGGTTGTATGGGCGGTCACTTCATAACTTACTCAAGTGAGCCTTAGAATAACCTTTGGTAGGAGGGTCTCATGTTTATCTGTTTTGAAGTGATGTTGATGCTATATTGTGGAATGTTACT
Organism: Solanum lycopersicum; assembly: GCF_036512215.1. Lineage (NCBI taxonomy): Eukaryota > Viridiplantae > Streptophyta > Magnoliopsida > Solanales > Solanaceae > Solanum > Solanum lycopersicum. Next base: position 31,790,649 of record NC_090809.1, read on the forward strand.
ACATGTGTTTATGTTGACTTGTAAGTGACTCTTATACTTGTCTTATGGAGTTTCTTCAAAAAAAAGAGCATGTTTTATACAAATGTCCTTTTAGCATGGTTTTAATTGCATGTCACCATACTTAGTGCGTTCTAATTTACTAATTCCATATATTTTATCTTATCTCTAAAGGTGTAAGTGACATTTAAGAGGAATCCTTTGGAGTGGAATCTTGGATTAGTATTCATTCAAGCAAAGTTGGGGTATGTCCTCAATAGATTTGACGACATCACTATGTTTAGTTTCTTTGTTAAAAGTATTGTAATGGACGTGATATTTCTATTTTATTTATGTAAAGACCAATATCAATGTATCTATGATTGTGACTTTGCGACTTAGCCTTTGTTTATGATTTTCTATAAAAGAGATACATTTATGTATTATTATTTTGTGTGAAATTTTTTAATTTAGCACTAATTTTCGTACATGTATGTAGCGAATGATGTCAAAGGGCTGGTACAAGACTCCGAGAGGTCGAGTATGCCGTTTTGCGATTCAAGAATGCCATTTCTTCTAGGGTATGATCTCAGGTCGTGACACAAGGGGTGTATTTACCATTGTTAGGGTGAGGGAGGTTGAATACAAAACCCTTTCTTTAGAATAAGTTCCGGTAGTGAATAAGTTCCCCGAAGTTTTCCCCGACTATTTGCCAGGAATTCCTCCTATATAGGAAATAGATTTTTGTATAGAAATTCTAGCGGATACGAAACCTATATCAATTCCTGCTTATAGAATGGATCTAACAAAGTTTAAAGAGAAACTAAAAGATTTATTAGACAAAGGCATTATCCAACCTAGTATCTTTCCAAGGGGTGCTCCGATGTTGTTTGTTAGAAATAAGGATGAGTCTTTTAGAATGTGCATTGATTATCTTTAATTGAATAAAGTGACAATCTAGAATAACTATGTCACAACCGAACTCTAAACCGCAGATGAGACCGACGTCTTTGACCTCTCAGAGGTCACAAACAAGCCTATATACGTCATTCTTACTTCATCTAGGTTAATTTTAGCGGAAAATTTGAAACTTATTGTTTCCTAACATGCGTACTAAACATTCTATTATATACTCCACTAGCTTAATCCTACAACTAAGATAGAATGTAAATGGGCAAGCATCCTCTAAAGCATGAGGTCCTACTAAGTCCATATGAATGCTCGACGTCCAGATAGCTACAACGTTGATCCTGTAGCTCTAGCGTCCACCTGTTCCTGCACCTAAAAGTTTAGAGTTTTCTTGGGATAGTACACATTTGTACTAAGTATGGGTATATTCAAGCACACACCAAGGACATGCATGAGTAAGAATAGCTATTTCTTAGCAACATGATTATAGGAAGTCAAGTCAGTGGACTTGCCAAATTTAGATTAGGAAAGTGAGTGCACCTTCCAAATTTGGATTAGGAAAGTTATGCCATGAGACTAACATGCACCATCATACTTAACATTTTGTACACAGCACACAACAACGTACTCATAACATATATTGTAATTCATATAACACATAACGTTGTTCATATAATTTATTCGTATGCCATGAGATCTTGGAATCATGGACTTGACATTAGAACTTCCCAAAATGAGGGCTCAACATATGGGACCTCAACTAGGGAGTCTGCTATAGCAAACACAAAGTCTGCTTCTTTCATTCACACGTACTTCATTTCATTTCGTTCATGGGCCAGTATAAACACCAGTTATACCTAGGATGTAGTTTAAGAATTTCATCGGGTTCTTTGTGCAATGAACAAGAATGACCTAATGTCATTACTTGAGTCTAACTCACCTATTGATTATCCTATCTTAACACCTTTGATATCATTCGTTTCATTATGTCCATCATTTTAGGTTGGACTCGTTCATTCATTGGGAACTTTAACTTTAACCGACATAGATCATGTGAGAATCATGAAATCCAGTGTCATGAAACCCCACACAAAAAAGAGGTGGAATCACCAGCCATAGTGACCCAAAACATGCTAGCGTATATGGGAATTCTCCGCCAAATCCATATATTGGAAGTATAGGTTTGAAGACTAGGAGATATAAGGAGACCCATACCTGGCATGCCGGACACTCTCATCTAATGAGAGTTACGTGAACCTCCATCCTTCTCGAAAGAAGGCATCACTACTCATAACTAGTCTATCATTGCTCTTTATAAAGTTCCATTACATTCAACTCATACGTAATGGAAGCTAGTATGAGGAAATCATAGCTCAATAGATGATTTCTTATCTTATCATTAGTATTAAGTGTGTTAAATCTCAATACTTTCATTAGAGTGTTCACAGAGACTGGTCTCTTTATTAACTTTACACTCTCATAGGTGATTAAGTCTGGTCTCTTTATTAACTTTACACTCTCATAGGTGATTAAGTTTTGGTAACATTTACTTAAGCTCATTTGAGATTGCTCTCATCTTTTACATTAGCCTCATATCATGTTATCACCACATTCATTAACATTAGCACATTTGCTCTTCATAATTACTCACCCCATTTTATGTGAATGTTCATTTCATCATATGTCAATGCACTTGGCCATTTAGTGTGTTTCACACTCTTACTTAACACTTCTAGAGTTTCATCATTTCATTGTTCATTTCATCATTTCTTTGTTAATTTCATCATAGGCCAATGAACTTGGCCAAGAGGCAAAATTATTCTAGAATATTTAATTCACATATGACTTATGTATCAATACAGAATTTGAGCAAAGGAACCTGATTTCAAATCCCTTGGACAACATTTTCATTTTTTTCATTTACTTTATTTGATCCATACGGCTTGGGGACCCATGTTCGGGCCCCAAAGCCTTCATTTTATTTTTCCCTTAATTTCTCTCTTCATTTTCTTTTAATAGAACTTAGAGAATGTGGGATCAAACCCCCACAACCTCATTTACTTCTTATTTTCATTACTTTTAATTTCTCTCCTTTGGCCGAGGGCTTGTGGGTTCGAATCCCCACAACCCCTCTTTAATTTCTCTTAATTTTCTCCTTGCATTTGCCTAGGAGGTCGTGGGTTCGATTCTCACGCCTCACATCTCTTTTCTTTCATTTACTTTGACTCTCCTTCACTGCCTAGAGGTCGTGGGTTCTATTCACACGCCTCACATTCTTTTCTTTCATTTTCTTTACTCTCCTTCACTGCCTAGAGGTCGTGGGTTCGATTACCATGCCATACATTTTTCTTCTATTACTCTTCCTTAAATCATATTGAGAGGTGGATGGCTCGAATCCCACTCCTCTCATTTCTTATTTTTTTCTTTTAAGTTTCATTTTCCGTCCATTACCATGGTTCGAATCCCCTACACGCATTTCTTTTTTACTTGTTTATTTTCATAGTTTTGAACTTGGTGAAGTCACGAGTTCAATCCTCCATGACCTCAATTGTTCTAATTTATTTTTTTCGAAATTTTGGACCCTCTTTGCTGACAGAAATTCATCAATAGAAGCTGGAAGTTTTCTTTTAATTTTAGCAACCTTTCATCAAGGTACATTATAGTTCTTAGGTACATGACATATAAAGAACTATCATGCCATTTCAAATCCTAAACCATGAACAATACCCATGGCAACACACACATACACACGTAGTTACATTTTTGGAGACATCAACATAAGTCACATAATTCCAAACATACATATAAACACATAATCATCACAAAAACACGTTTTATCCCTAGTTTTCTACCAACAAACATAACCAACCTTTGATTCAATGGGAGCTAGTGACAAGGACATGCAACGGAACAATCCTAGTTTTTGGAATGAAAATTGTGAACATTAAGGGGTCTCTTGTGAGTTCTTCAAGGGTGAATAATTTGGTTTATTATTCTGATTTTTTAAAATATATTTTTGGCAGAGAAAAAACGTGATAAAGAATAAGAGAGATTGAGCGTGAGAGTGTAGAGATAAACGTGAGAGAGTGGGAGTTGTAGGAGGCTTAGGAGTCTAGTTTTTGGACTTCGTCAATAAGGTTTTGTTTATTTGATAAAAAGCTTATTTTTATTTTATTTTAAATCATATAATGAATAATAATTATTAATTAATTACATTAATTCGATAGCTGAAATAAAAAATCACTTTAATTCATTGCTTCCACCTAGGTTCGAAACCAGGTGGAGCAAGACTTCACTTCAAGAGCCCAATTTCGGCCCTCTATCCCTAAAATACCCTCCACCTTATTAATTAAATAATTTATTGTATATTTAGAGTAATTACTAAACTACCCTTAGCCTGGAAAAAACCATTTTACCCCTAGACCCTCCAAACCTAAGATTTTCCCTTTTTAAGTCCGGTAAAGACTCCTTCAAGTAAAGCTTTGTATTCGAGAGCCCTACATGGTTGGACCCAACCTATCAAAGATCAACTAACTCCCCAAGTTAGTTGGATTGTCTTTAGAAAGGGTTCTGAGGTCTGGTTCTACGCGCATCAATCCGTGTGAACCTTGCTCTAATCATAGGCATTCTTGACACACTAAGCATTTCTTTATCTTATCTATTTTTAGGGTTTTTACATATCCCCTTCTGAAAATTGATTATTTGTTTGACCAACTTCAAGAAGCTAGATATATATCTAAGATTGATCTTTGTTTGGGTTATCATTTATTGAGGGTGAGAGGGATTCATATCCCAAAAATGGCCTTTAGAACCCGCTATGGTTACAATGAGTTTGTGGTAATATCATTTGGATTGACTAATGCTCTAGCGGCATTTCTAGAATTGATGAATAGAGTGTTTATTTAATAGATAGATATGTTTGTGATTGTGTTTATCGGTACTTTTTTGATCTATTCAAGGAGTGAGAATGAACATATGGACAGTTTCCAAATGGTGTTGCATGCAAAAAATTGTTTGTAAAGTTTAGCAAGCATGAATTTTTGTAAAGGTCCATAGTTTTTCTTAGTCGTATTGTCTCAAACAAAGGTATTGAGGTAGATCCTAAAAAAATGTGTGGTCAAGAGTGGACTAGACCTCTAACTCCTTCCGACATTAGAACCTCTTGGGTTTGCTCGGTTACTATTGGAGGTTTGCTGATGGATTTTCCTTTATTGATTCTCTGATGACGACTTTGACTCAAAATAAAGCTAAGTTTGAAAGGTCGGAGGCTTTTTATATAAGCTTCCAAGAGTTAAATGATATACTTACTTCTCCTCTAATGTTGACCTTATCAGAAGGTAAGGATGGTTTTATGGCATGATGTGACACCTATAGAGTGGGGTTTGGATGTTTCCTCATGAAAAATGGTAAAGTCATTGCCTATTATTCAAGGAAACTTAATAGTCCATGAGAAGAATTATCCGACCCATGACCTAGAATTAATGGCGGTTGTATTTGCCCTAAAAATGGAGACATAAACATGTATGGGGTCCATGTGGTTATTTACACCTATCATAATTCATTAATATGTGTTTAGAAAAAATGACTTGACTCTTAATGTCATGACCGGGGAGCACCCCCTAAAGATACGCGACGTACTTGACCTATCGGAGATCTTATACAAGCCCTCATACATCTTTCATTGCATAATCGTAAAACTAGCAGAATTTAAAATTTTTCATAGCACATCATATGCTAGAATCGTCACTTCATATATATATAAAATATCATAAGTACATAATTAGACTCTAAGTCTCGTTTTCCATATTAAGAGTTAACTCCATAGAATAGGATATGGACACGACCCTTAAAAACATAAAATAATAACTAAGCTATTACATCATATGAAATTGAACATGACATAGGGAAATCCTTGAGTCATAAGGATCCCTTTTCTTAAACTTGGGAGATCTATCCAAGCCCTTCACTAAGGAGACATCCTCTAGCCATAATCACCTACACTTTGTGTAATAAGATGAAGAAGAATGGTATTTGTACAAGAATGCACTAAGTATGGAAACCATGTGAAAATATGCATTTAAAGTAGGCATTTAGTTAGAAATCATGCATCAGGTATTTTTAGTAAACTTCATGAACATTGGCACCATACCCACATTATAATTCATATGAACAAAGTAGATTCATATTAACACATAAAGCCACTTATCACACTTTGAGTCACATTCAATACATACAACACACTATTTCTCTTTTACCTCAACATCTTTCCTTAAGCAACACTCAAGTGTACTTAGTACAATGTATCACCTTCAGGTCACCAAGGATAGTCTTTCATAGATATGCTATATCAACACAACCACATATATTCATAAACTCATGAGCACATCATATGACATAATCTTCACATAAGAACAATCACCTAAGACAACCCCCAAGTCACACTAGTGCAATGTGTAGGTATTATTCCATAATACTACTTACACCAATTGTTCTCAAGAGGTCACCCTAGACTAGGCATAACATACTCAAAAAGTCATAACACCTTCATTTATCATTGGACATAAGGCCATATACTTTATAGTATCATCTAAGGACTCTTTCCTTTAATACAACCTTAGTCATACTCAACTAGTTCATATCATAGGTAAACCACCCTCATAACCTCTCACAAGATTACTTATGAAATGTACACATGGAGTCCCATACCCCCATGTATACAAAGTAAAATCATTTAGAAGCCATAAGTGTAATTCACATGCATAATCATATTTCATGTCTTGAGATAGCAAAGTCACTTTAACAGTCATTCATACCATTCATACATAATATAAGTCTTCATTTCATAAATGTACTAATCTTATCCTTTCTTGGAGTTCACTAGTGCAATTCATGGGTAGGATCCATAGTCCTACCTATACTAGGTAACCTCCTCAAGGATTTATAATTAGAGTCCATATTCTTATCTTAGTTCATTTCTTCACTTTTGAGAGACATAACAATTACCGACATAGACAATGTGAGCTACATAAAATTCGGTATTCTACTCTCATACCGAAAAGAGAGGTTACTACTTGACAAGGTAGGACCTTCATACATAATAGCTATTCTGGTGATCCGCCAAGCTAAAACGAACGGGGCATGAAGTTATGGAACATGGAGATTGCTACTAGAAACCTTGACTTGATAGACTTGGAGGTTTCCATCTCATTAGCCAACATCTATGTAGGGAACCCAAACTTACTAAACGTGAAAGTTCTCTTGTGGGAAGCCGTATTTCCTTAACGTGAAGCTTCCACTCTTATTTTTCATGTTCACTCGGTGCTAAGCTCAAACTCCCTTTTTAAACATATTTAAGCCTTTAGTTCATAAATAAGGCTTTCGAAGCTTGCTCCTTCATACATTATATAGCTAAAAGGTTTCTAAGATTAGAATATCCTTTTTATCATAGAACCTATTTCATGTGAGAATGTTCTTTCATATAATTCTACTTCATACAATCATATGTGTGTGCATACATATGTGAGATCTACCTTCACATAAGTACCTCTAGCACACATGTTAATAACTTCATTAATCATATATTTACATGCATATTAATAGGAAATTATGCATAGGAGAACTATACTTTCCTTAGTTATGATAAATCTACCCTACTCAAGATATGTATGAAGTCTCTGTGTGTGTACATTGGTCAACATGATCACATTATTACTATAACATAACGTTGAGGAAGCCACCCTCTAAAGATAAAAACACATGTACAACATTCCTCAAGTCTCATATCATACACATCTAGAGTATTAAGGACTATCGACTACACACACTCACATTTGATCGTAGGAGACAAGAGCATTTTCAACATTATAATAGAAGACTCCTAGCATACGTTGATCACACATTCATATAGGGTTCATATAGGTAGGGTCAATGCTATAAGAGTAGTACTCATCATTAGTCATATAAAGAACACCTAAACCTAATATGATCAACAACATATATAAAACATCATTCACAAACTTAGATCATGCAACTAGTGTGGGAAACTATACATATAACTTCACATAGCATCAATTCACTTAGACTTGATACTAGAATCACGGGTTACACCCATCAACTTCATAAACATGAAATCATCATATCAATTCATCTTGCATCTAGTGCTTTCAAGGCCATGATCATAACAAATAAAGATGTACAAGAATGTAAACACCGCCACCATAAATGGACCATACCAATCAACACAATTCAATATACATTCTAAGATAATTAGAGGAAATAGGTCAACTTACCAAGTCTCCTAGCTATGATCATCATTGATCATTTCCCGACAATTAAATATCAATTAACATAGATAACATTAGGAATAAGAAATACACTATAATCACATCATAATTGGATCATCATTGAATCAAGATCACAAGACACATATCAAAGAATAATTTGAAGGATTAAGGATATCATGGGTTCTTCATGGATTTGGATTGAAAATCATGTTTCAACCATTGATTAATAACATATTCACCATTAGAATGCTTTTGGAATCACTTTAAAAATGAACCCATGGATAGATTGAAAGATAAGACTTTTGACTTTAGAATCACCTTTGAAAAACCTTCAAAGGAACTAATTAGATTGAAGATTATCTAAGGATGAAGGATTACCATACATTCTACATGTGAAGACACGAAATTTGGAGAATAATACACCAAGAATTCACCTCAAAATCTTGTTCTTGAGCTTGGTCTTCAATGGAGGTTTTGGGGTTTCATATTTGGGAGGGAAGGTTTGATTTGGGGAAGTGAAATTCTAAATTAGAGTTAAGGATTATTAATGGACTTAAGTTACCCAAATATACCTAAAATAACTCTCCTTGTTTTAATTAGGACGTGAAGTGAATTTCCTAATTGACTCCTTATATGGCAGCATCTCAAGACAGAATCGCAGGCTCCAATTGATGGTGGTAGTCAACGGACCGTCGGTGGAAGGATAACGTCGTCCTGCTGCTCCCTCATTTGTGACAGAGACCCCATTTCGGGGTGCTGAGATCCCACACCTAAGTGTAGATCAACGCCCCCAACAACGGACCGTTGGTCAAATGACGGGGCATCGACTTTTTGTTCGTCGTTTGAACAATTCCTAGGCTTGTCCTTGGACAACATTTGGGTCCTCCTCAAAGAACCTTTTGGTTGTCCTTGGAGAGCCGGACGTTTCGAACCTAAATATTCCCATATACAAGTTAGGATTCTTACCTATCATTTTATACCCCAAACAACACATAAAACTTACAAAGGCACACTAGTACGTCTAAAGTCCAACTTTTGAACGTCTTGTTTGTTCTTGGACCTTTGACCTCCAAATAATTTCAAATCAACTATACTAGCTCTCAAAAAAATTCATTAACATGTTAATATCCTTTATAGGAACATGTGAGGCTCTAGAAACCTTAGTTCATTTTGAGGGTCTTGACACTTTCTCAATGAAGGTAGTTAGAACTCTTGAAGGATTATCACGTAAGTGTCATTCAGCATCCGAAAAAGTTAATGTGGTAGAGGATGCACTTAGTAGATTTTTTATGGGTAGTGTGGCTCACGCAGAGGATAATAAGAAATAATTGGGTCGTGAAGTGCATAGATTGGCCCGACTAGGTGTCAACCTAGTGAATTCCACCACTGGTGGTGTTATGGTCTATAATGGGTCCGAATCCTCCTTTTTAATGGATGTGAATTTTATAAAAGACCTTGATCCTATATTTTTTGAGTTAAAAAAGTCCATACATGAGAAATTCCCCAAAGGGAGAGACAATGTGCTTAGGTACAAAGGTTATTTATGTGTTTTTGATATTGATGGTTTTCTGGAATAAGTTTTAAAGGAAGCTCACAGTTTTCGATATTCTATTCATCCGGGAGCCACCATTATGTATAGTGATTTATGGTATGTCTATAGGTGGAATGGTATGAAGAAAGATATTGAGGTATTTGTAGCCGATTGTCAAAATTGTCAACAAGTTAAGGTTGAGAATCAAAAGCCATGAGGCTTGTTCCAATATATAAGTATTCCAACTTGGAAGTGAGAAGATATAAATATGGACTACATTGTGGTTTTCCTAAAACTAGAAGGTACCATGATTCTACTTGGGTCATTATAGATCGGATGAAAAGATCATCCCATTTTAATAACGTCAAGGTTTCTCATTCGATGGAAGATTATGCCAAGTAGTATATAAGAGATAGTGAAGTTGCATGTGGTACCTTTATATATTATTTTGGATTGGGGAACTCCATTTACTTCACACTTTTGGAAGTTATTCCAAAAAGGGCTTGTACTAAGGTTAAACTTAGCCCGAATTTTCATCCCCAACCCGATGAGCAAGAAGAGTATACCATCCAAACATTAGAAGACCTGTTTAGGGCATGTGTTATAGATTTCAAGGGTAATTGGGATGACCAATTGCCAGTAATATAGTTTGCATATAATAATAGTTATGACTCAAATTTGGTAAAGATCCATTTGAAGCATTGTATTGTAAGAGATGTAGGTCTCAAGTTTGTTTGTTTGGCATAGGTGAAATTTCTCTTATTGTTCCCAAAATGGTTGATGAATCCATTAAGAAATTTCAGCTCATTAGAGTAAGGTTGAGAATGCCTCGAAGTAGAAAATGCCTTCTGATGTTGTGATAAGAAAGGATTTAGAATTTGAAGCTAATGATTGGTTCTAGTTGAAAATCTTACCGATGAAGGTGTGATGCGATTTGGAATGAAATGGAAACTTAATCCTCTGTATGTAGTCCATATCAAATTTTGCAACGCATGAAGGTTTACTATGAGTTTGATTATTTAAATTAGTTGGACCCAATTAATCCAGTATTTCATTTTTTATGCTTAAGAAATGTGTTGGAGATCCGACATCCATTGTTTCCTTAAAAGGGGTTGGAGTTGACGTAAGTATTTCCTATGAATAGGTTTTAGTAAAGATACTACATCAAAAAATCAAGGGATTTTAGAAATAAAAAAAATATCTTCTGTGCATGCTTTATAAAAAAATCATTTAATTGATGGTTCTACTTGGGAGGTCGAGGCTAATATGATGTCTCGATATCCTCATTCATTCCTTCTACTCCTATTCAAGCTTGAGGTAAGTGGCTCCTCTTTAGTTTTAGTGTTTTGGGTGTCATATGTGTCATATATGTTTTCCATGATTTCCTTATGTTATGCATGTTTTTGATAAATTTATGTTTAGTAAGAAAATGAGTTTTCGTGATTAATGTTCCTCATGTTGTTGTGCATTTAGTATGAGTTGCCTATTTTAGTTCATGATATGAGTTGGTTAACATGCATTAGTATGCTTTTGATAGTAATTGAATAGTGGATCCATTATATTGTGTTTAGCATGCTTTTAGATGGAGGAGTAGTTCCTTCTATGAATATGAGAAATGTTGACTTTTATGCATTATGGGTTGTTCCTACTTCCTTATGTTTCATTGATTGTGTTTTAGATGGATTTGAAGTTTCCTCCTTTCAATTGTGCATTTTTTTTGTGTTTCATGCTTATTGGTAGGCTAGTTTGAGTTTTTTTATTCCATAAGGTATCTATATCGTAATTTGAGGATGAATGTTTCTAAGAGGGAGATATTGTAACCCTCCGTAAAATAGTAGGCTAAACTAGAGATTAACATGAGGATTAGATTCGTAACCACACCTCATCGTACCTAAAAATATAGGGTTTTGTGGTTGCAACGTCAAGGTATGACCCCCAAGGACCAACCAAGGAACCTTGTGAAGGACCCTTAGAGGTTGCCTAGGTAGTGAAAAATGGAGGGTATCCACCCCTTCATGACTATGAAACCTAATCTCTAAACCTCTACCCGTAGTTCACCAGCACGCCACGTGGGTCCATCCACTGGTCGTGGTCACGGGTGAGGCCTGAAACTGCCTTTTGCCAGTTATACTAAGGGGCATTATGGGGATTATTGGCATTAATTAATATTAAGTAACTTCATTTGACACTAAATTAGACTAAATATATAAGGTTTTTATGTCACCAAATTAATTCATCCAAGCCATTATTCTAAAATTCCCAAAAGAACTTATTCTTTCAAAAAGTTTTGTCTCTACAACTTGAAGGAAGAAGAAGAAGGAAGTTGAAGTTAAGTTCTACTAAAATTCTTTGAAGATTCATAGTACGATGTGGTATTCCTTCATCCATAGAGTCCTTTCAAAACTTAATTTCAAACATAGAAGTTCCTGAATATCTAGGGTTTGACTCCAAGTCATGGATTCTTTTAGAGAACTATTTGAATGCTTTAATTACTTTATATTATGTTTGGATTGATGAATTATTATGGTTTTATGTTTAAATCCTTCAAAAATGAATGACATCCCAATATTACCAATTTATCACCTTGTGATGTGGGTGAATTTATGAAAGATAGATATTCTAAAATTATACTTGTAGTAATTGAGTTAATTGAATCATATTATTATTAATATCTAATGTAGCAAGTCTAGATGTGTTTATTGAATATGATCTATAGTCCTTGAACGGCAAAGTATGAGCATTATGTATGACAATGAGCTTATATATATGCTTGATGAACACTTTCAATGTAAAGTGAATATGATTATAATCTAGGTTTTGTGTTGTTGAAAGGTTATTGTTTATATACACCCCTATGTATGAATATGATATAACGTGAAAGGTCGTCTTACTATATGATGATTCTAAGATTGAAAGTCTATTCTCACTTATTCAATCTATGAGCTACAGTAGGAGTATGTTGGATTGAGTGTCAAAACATTCTTCCATGAGTATGAACTTAAGTAAAGTCCTAATATGAAATCCTTGGGATTAATAATTATAATTGGGTCGATGGTGATATGAGATGGGAGCCCTCATGTTAGTAGAGGTTGGGTTTCTAGGAGTAATCTCATGGGATAGATCCCTCATGGGAGTAGAGGCCGGGTTTTCTAGTAGCAATCCCCTTATCCAATAAATTATGTGCCCTCATAGGTCTTTAGTAGTGTATCCACCTAACCTAAAAGTATGGTTCTACGTTAGGAAAGAAGGATAACCCCTTTTCGCTGTGGGGTAGACACTAAATTCCATGTTAAGCTCACATGGTGTATATTAGTTTAGGCTTATCCCACTATGATAGTATGAACAAGAATATGAATTATTAACTGTAGTTTCTCAAGAAGCTTTACCTAGTATGGGTGATATTATGGGATCTTATTCAGGCATTACACAAGTATGCTTTGAGGATATTTATGGTATGTTCCTCTTATTGTGAGATGATCTATTAGTTGATTATGCTTATGGTTTGTGATCTTCTATTGTGTTCAAAATGATGCTTTAACTTTGTAAATTGCATGTATTAAACTGGGATGCCCTTTTAGCATGTTTTCGTGATTTTATGTATGACTATCATACTTAGTGAATTTTTCTACTAACCCATATTTTCCTACATTTTACCAAGTGTAGGGTTCAGTTCTTAAGGTGGTCTCCATTGTGGCTCAATCATGGATTTGATCATTTCTGCTTGCTTATTGGTGAGTCCTCATGTTTCTAGGATGAATATTATCTAAGTAGTTTCATTCTTGTATTTATTTTTCGGATTTTGTTGTATGGTATATGACAATATTTGATTCAAGTATTGTAATATATGGCTAATAAACCAAAGTCAAAACTTCTGATTTGCTTTAATAAAAAACTTATTAAGATTTGAAATGTTTTTTTACTATCTATTGTTCTATGCTTATGTAATGACATGCTAAGTGCTTACGTGGTGCCTTTCGGGCTTCTATGGTGCCTTATTACATCTAGAGGGTACTCTTGGGTCGTTATATACATTTTGAAAAATGAAACTTAACACTCCTCATCTTCATACTCAGTGCTCAAGTCTTTAAAAGATAAATTTTAGAAGTCTTCAAAGGACTTCTCAAAATGACTAAAAAACCTCCATGGAACTTTACTCTTAAATCTATCTTGAATTTGAATTATGAACTCAAGAATTATGATTTTGATATACTACATTTCTCAATGATTAGATGTATTTTAGATTGTTATAATCAGGAAAAGAGTGAGAATATATTTTAAAAGAACATAGACAAAACAAACGATGGAGAAAGGGTGGGGGTAGAATTTGAGTCAAATCTTAAAAGATATTATGGATGACTTGAATTGATTTATCGTTGGTTCTTTTTTGAAATCAAGGTGCCACATCTAGTGACGTGGACATATAAGAAAATTTAATTTTACCTTGGTAAAACCTTAATCACAACGAAGAATCATTCACCTCTTAGCTCAAAAATTTGGGGTGTTACACTAGTCACTCACATTGGCCACAAGGTTTTCTTTGGAAATGAGGAACAACAAATTTACTCTTGGTTTAGTAGTATTATCATTTTTCTCAACTCTGTTTCTATATTGAGCTTATTGGTGGCCTGATTTTCCACGCATAAAATAATTACTTGTTATCTTTATTGCGCGACTTATGGTCTTCCACAAGATTTGCTTTAATATATAATAGCTTCTCTTTGCACTTCAAATTTTGTTTGTAGTATTTCCAAGATTCTGGTAGTTTTTCAATCAACATACCAGCCACAAACTGCACTGGTAAAATAATTTTCTCTTAATATCTTCAACTAGTATTTGAAACTCATTGATTTGTATCTTGATATCTTTCTCCTCTGTCATCTCTGATTTGTAAAAATTACCTATTATAAACTATTTTTGGTAGCATCTTCAGTATATTTAGCAAGTGGCGACCCCCAAAGCTCCATTGTTTCCTTAATAGAACAATACACATCGAGCTTTCCGTTGAAAGAGTACTTGATATTGTGTGCTTACATACTTTATTTTCATAAATCCACTGATGTAGTTTCTCTGAAGCAGGTTCATCAAGTTTTGATTCTTTTAGTGCAGACGTCACTCCATACATGTGAACAACAGAGAAAATCTCTTCATGTCATCTCTTAAAAATTTTTGCACCAAAAACTTTGAATATTGAAATATCAGAAACTATTTGGTAATGTTGTGCAAAGGAACATTATAGGGACAAAACCATGAGATATTTGAGCAACAATGTGGTATTATCAATAACAATAGTAGGTGAATCTTTTTCATGAACCATGGTACTTGAAATATCCTTACGGTTGATGGAAAGTTATTGGAAATCACGAAAATCTCGCAACTTGAGGCATACTTGTGGCACCATCAGTAAGGATATTTCAGTGATTAAGGTGTATCCCCCTTGATTTGAAGAAGCTCTTCAAGTACTAAAACTAGTAGCCAGAATCTAACAAAGAATATATTTTAAATTACTATAATATCCTTAACACATACCAAAAGGAAATACATGATTTTGTACACTTAACAATGTTTGATAAATATACTTTCCTCAAACAATTTAGCAAATACTGTGGACTTGAGCCTTTCCTATTTGTTGGACTTTTAAATCAATGCAATCTATTCAAATAATTAATCACAATAAAATTTCAAAGCTAAAAACACTCATATTACTATATGTATAGCCTACGCTTGAAAACACACCCACATCTATAATCAAGGTCCTTATCTTCATGCCAATTGAAAATGTCAACTCTCATACTTTCCAAACTAAATCTTAGGTTAGGTTCCAAATTTCTTGAAAAACATTAATCTAATGATATTGGTGTAGTAAAATAAACCTAATAAATTTATTGAATATCATTAATCTAATGATATTGGTGCAATACAATAAACCTAATATTTAAGTACTTTCTCAATATGTTAAAACTCAAATCATAATATGGTAACACAAAAAAATTTTCATACATCAAAGCCATATATATAAAAGGGTTTAATCTACAAATAACATAAATATGCAGAATGTTTTGCACTATTTGAATTTCAGAATTCTACATCATGATTGCAAATTAAAGCTTGACCATATATATTCTGATCAATTGCAAAAAAATTTCAATATCATTATTGTAATAAATTTTGTCGTAAAACTTTAGAACAAAAGAACAATATAAAGATAAAGACAAGAAGAACATAAGACAAGAGGAACAATATAAGATATCTTTCTTTCTCGCAAGTACTCACCAAATCTTCAAGTGTATACAATATGAACTCTTATGTATCTATTTATAGTGTAACATAGAGGCCTACAAAAGGTTAGTCATAAATATGACATTAAACATGAATATCATTGAGGAGTTTTTGGAGGTGAGAATAATGATTATAAAGGTGGAGATTATCTTCATAGTGGAGG
Source organism: Solanum lycopersicum (assembly GCF_036512215.1). Lineage (NCBI taxonomy): Eukaryota > Viridiplantae > Streptophyta > Magnoliopsida > Solanales > Solanaceae > Solanum > Solanum lycopersicum. The sequence continues at coordinate 31,806,787 of NC_090809.1, forward strand.
GAAGTAATGTAGTAACTTCTCTTTGTAGTGGACATCCAAAATATATTATATTATAACACTCCCCCTTGAATGTTCATAGATAATATGCCTCTTTGAAATCTTACTGAAAAAAAAACTCTATGGAAAAAATCCTAGCAAAGGAAAAAGAGTATACATATACACTTCGAATTTTGTGTCATTAAAATATTACCAAAAAAACTCCATTGAGATAAAACCATGGTTAAGGAAAAGATTACAACACATATTTATCTGCCCTAATAAAAATTTTACCTGGCATCTTGAAGACAGTTCTTTCCAATCTTATATTAGGACTTCTCAAATATTGATGTTTGCAATCCTTGGTAAAAACGTTAACAAGATTATCACTTGAATAAGTCTATGAACCTCTATCTCATCATTTTGTTGAAGATCATGTGTGAAAAAGTTTTTTGATGAAATATGCTTTGTCCAATCTTCTTTGATTGTATCCTCGCTTCAATTGAGCACTATATTATTTTCATATATGGTGTGGCTGGAATATTTTTTTTTAAAATAAAGCACATATTTTATGAATATGATAGATTATGATTCCAAGATGTTTTGACGCCTCCATATGTAAATAGATAGTCTACTTTCAATAAAGCATTATCCGGATCAAATAAATATTCTGCATATACATAATCAAATCATTTTTGAATCATTTAAATTTTATTAAATCTCCTCTTTTCTTCTTAAAGAAAATCACTATTACGTCTTGAAACTCATAAACTAAACTAGTATGTAACCTAAATGTAGTATGCTAAGCTAGATATTGACATTAGAATTAGAGGCTTAAAAATACTTTCCCGTACCTTAAATTCATGGTTTAGTTTTATAGTGATAAATGCTAACCTAAGGATCAACCATGGGTTCTTGAGGAAAAGCCCTAAAAAGCTGCCTCGACAGTGACCCACGAGGGCACCTATGCCCTGTAGATCCACCTACGCCCCGTAGGTGGGGTACTGAGTCAAGACCCCCCAAAACCAAGCTTCAAATCAGTCACCACATACCTGCAGGACGATACTAGAGTCAACTCACGGACCGCGGGTCTAGGGTTGTAGGTGAAACCTAAAAGAACCTTTTGGCAGTTAAGCTTAGGGGCTATTTTTTAAATCCCTTTTATTTAATGGTGAAGTGGTATCTTTTTAAGACCATTTTAAACACCTATATAAGTATTTTTCCCACCTAAAGTAACCCATCGAAGATAATAATCCATTAATCCCCAAATCAAATCAAAACCTCTTAATCTATTTTTCTCACTAAAGCCTCCATTTGAGAAGAAGAAGAAGTTGCAGTCTAGTGTTCAAGAAATCATCATTTCTACCCAAATTCTTGAGGAATACTCATAAAAGGTATGGTAGTCTTTGACTCATGGTTAGGTTTGAACCATAAATTCCTCAAACTTTCAATTTCAAAGTAGAAAAGTCTCTAAAACCTAGGGTTTTCACTCCAAGCCATGGATTCTTACTAAAAATGTTTTCCTTGATTTAATTATCATATATTATGATTGAATTGTTTATTATTATAGTTTTTATGATAAAATCTTATGAATCCATGAAACCCCTATAACCCTAATTTACGACTTGTGATTTTGGTGAATCGTTGTAACTATGAAATTGTACTTATAGTATATTAGTCAATTCAATCATGTCATTATCTATATATAATGTAGTAATTTTAGAAGTATTGGTTGAATGTGATTTATAGCCCTTGAACGGCAAAAATTGAGTAGTATCTATGTGTATGAGACGTTATACAATTAAATTGTCTTGATATTAAAATGAATAATTATAATATAATTGTTGGGTTGATCGAATGATTATCCTTACTTCCTTACTTTGTATGAAAATCATAAAATGTGAAAGGTTTATCACATATAATCATTCTAATGATTGAAGACTAGTCTCTTCTAATGAATCTAAGAGCTTTAGCACGAGTTTGTTGGATTGAATGTTCATACATTCTTCCATAATTATCAATTTAAGTCAAGACTTAACATAAAATAAATGGATATTATCTTTAACACCGAGTTGATATTTATATGAGATGGAAGTCGTCACGACAGTAGAGACCGGTTTCAAGGAACGATCTCCTGGGATGAAAGCCCTTACGTCAATAGAGGTTTGGTTTTCTAGTAGAAATCCCCTTCTCCCATAAACTATCCGCCCTTATAGGTCTTTTAGTTAGTTGATCTACCTAAGCTAATTGTTAGGTTCTACCTTAGGCAAGTAAGGAAACCTTTCTCGGTGTGGGGTAGACACCAGATTCCATGATTAAACTATCATGGTCTATGCCAATTAAAGCTAATCTCAAGATGATATAATGAACTAAAATTGGAGTTATGAACTATAAACACTTAATAAGCTTTCCTTAGTGTGGGTAGGAGTATGGGATCTTATTCATATATTGTACAAGGATTCTTTGAGGTACTTATGGTTTCTTCCATTCTGATAAGATTATTCATATGTTGAATATGCTTGAATTTTATGCTTTCAAATTAATATTCATAATGAACTCTAAACGTTTTAAAGTGTACAATTTTCAATTAAAATGTCCCTTTTCAGCATATTTAAAGGTATTCATGCATAGCTATCATACTTAGTGTCTGTTTGTACTAACCCATATTTCTTCTACATTTTCTACAAAGTATAGGTTCTGGCATTTGAGGTGATCTTAATTCTTGTTCAAAGCTTGAATTGACTATTCTCTAAATTTGTGGTATGTCCTCATAGATTCACAATGAGACTTCCCAACTAAAAATTAATGACTTAGAAGAAGTCGAAGACAATGAGGTCCTCAAGGATTTGATCAAAAAGGTTAAGGAATTTGAGGAAAAATCCAATCCAAAGTTGGTAGAGACAGAAGTGGTGAACTTTGGAAATTCAGAAGTGACACAAGAAACCCAAGTAAGCGTCCATGTGACAAAAGAGGACAAGAAAGAGTATATCGAGTTTCTCATAGAGAATAAGGATATTTTCGCATGGTCCTATGCAGACATGAAATGGTTAAGTATTTCAATCATAGCACATCAACTGCACATTGATCCAGTGTGTCCTTCTGTAAAGCAGAAGCTGAGAAAATACAAGTCTGAGTTGAATCTAAAAATCAAAGAAGAAGTATCAAAGAAATTAGATGATGGGATGCTCCAAGTGACAGAATACCCGACTTGGCTCGCAAATGTCGTTCCAGTGCCCAAGAAACACAGCATGGTCAAAGTTTGTGTGGATTATCGAGATCTCAATAAGGCCAGCCTTAAAGATAAATTTCCATTACCAAACATACACATACTGATTGATAATTGTTCTAGGCATGAAACACAATCATTTGTGGATTGCTTTGCCGGCTATCATCAAATTGAGATGCACAAAGACGACGCTGAAAAAATTGCCTTCATCATGTCGTGGGGTGTCTATAACTACAAGGTGATGCCTTTTGGATTAAAGAACACTGGGCTACGTAAATGAGGGAAACGACTACTTTGTTTCATGACATGATCGATAAATAAATTGAAGTTTATGTGGATGATGTCATCATCAAATCAAAGGAATGTTCAAATCATTTGCATGACTTACGAAAATTCTTTGCTAGGCTACGCAAATACAATCTGAAACTGAATCCGGCAAAATGTGTCTTTGGCGTGCTTGCTGGAAAACTTTTAGGTTTCATTGTCAGTCGTCGAGGAATAGAATTGGACCCATCAAAGATCAAATCCATTCGTTACCTTCCTCCGCCAAAGAGTAAAAATGAGGTAATGAGTTTCTTAGGGCGACTTAACTATATTATCTTCATAGATCAGTATACCATCATTTGTTAGCCTATCCTCAAGCTGTTAAAACAAGATGTTGCGGTGAAATGGACAAATGAATTTCAACAAGCATTTGACAAGATCAAAGACTATCTATCCAATCCTCCTACGTTTGTTCCACCAGAGTCTGGTAGACCATTACTATTGTACATTTCAGTATTGGATAATGCTTTCCGTTGCATCTTGGGACACCATGATGAAATAGGGAGAAAAAACAAGCAATGTATTACATGAGCAAGAAGTTCACATCGTGCGAAGCCCGATACTCTCTATTGGAGCGCACCTGTTGTGCTCTAACATGGGTTGCCCAGAAGTTACGACATTCATCGCACACTACTTATCTTATTTCAAGGATAGATCCTATTAATTATATCTTTCAAAAGCCTCGGTGCACAGGTAAACTGACAAATGGCATATATTGTTGAGCGAGTTTAACATAGTGTATGTCACGCAAAAAGCAGTGAAAGCATAGGCATTAGCAGATCACATGGCAGAGAATATAGTGGATGATGATTATAGGCCGTTAAAGACCTACTTCCCAGATGAAGAAGTGGCCTTTGTGGGGGAGGACATTTCTAAAGAATATGATGGATGGAGAATGTTTTTTGATGGAGCTAAAAATCTGAACGGATCCGACATCGGGACTGTTTTGATCTCACCCACCGGGAAACATTATTTGGTATCAGCAAAACGTAGATTCCCTTGTTTAAATGATATGGCCGAATACAAAGCTTGCATATTGGGGCTCTGACGGTCGATTGACTTGGATGTCGAGGAAATGCTAATAATAGGGGATTCAGACCTATTGATTCATCAGGTTCGAGGTGATTGGGCAACGAAAAATTGAAAGTTGCTACCATATTTAGAGTGTGTGCATAGGCTATGTAAAAGGTTTGTCAAACCAGAATTCAGATATGTACCAAGGATCCAAAATGAATTCGCACACGCCTTAGCCACTCTGTCTTCCATGATTCGACACCCTGATCACAATTACATTGATCTCTTTCACATTTACATACATGAACAACAAGCCTATTGTTTCCATGTTGAGGAAGAGCCTTATGGAAATCCCTGGTATAGTGACATTAGAGGATAATTGAAGAGTGGAAAATATACAAAAGATGCAACAAATGTACAAAAGCGTACAATTCGGAGGTTAGCAACCCAATTCTTTTTAAGTGGGGAAATCCTCTATAGGAGAACTCCTTATTTGGGGTTGCTAAGATGCGTCGAAGAAGGAGAGGCTCGCAGGCTGGTCGAAGAGATACATGCAGGAACATGTGGCCCTCACATGAATGGTTTACATTAGCAAAGAAGAATTTGAGATCGGGATATTATTGGCTAACTATAGAGACAGACTGCATTCGCTTCGTCCAGAAATGTCGGCAATGTCAGACTCACGCGGCTATGATTCGACTTTCCACCAACGAAATCCATGTCACTAGTTCACCTTGGCCGTTTGCGGCATGGGGCATGGATGTCATTGGTCTAATTGAGCCAACAACATCCAACGGACACAAATTCACTTTTGTCGCAATTTACTATTTCACCAAGTGGGTTGAGGCCACCTCGCACAAATCAGTGACAAAGAAAGTTGTGGATGACTTCTTCAAAAATAACATTATTCGTAGGTTCGGAATTCCTGAGTCAATGATCACCGACCGCAGCACCAACCTAAATAGTGATCTGATGTGATCAATGTGTGAGAAGTTCAAGATCTGTCATCAAAATTCTACAGCATACATGTCACAAATGAACGGGGATGTTGAGGCAGCAAACAAAAACATCAAAAGGATATTGCGTGAGATGATTGATAACCACAAACATTGGCATGAAAATCTACCTTTCCCGTTGTCGAGGTATCGTACCACAATCAAAACTTCTACCGAGGCCACACCTTACTTTTTAGTATATAACATTGAAGTTGTGATACCCACCGAAATAGACATACCATCTCTAAGGATCATTCAAGAAGCAAAGTTGAGTGACGCTGACTAGATACAAGGTCGGGCAAAAAATCTGGCATTAAAATATGGAAGAAGAATTAATGCCATTTGTCATGGTTAGCTCTATCAGAATAGATGGACAGATCATTCAACAAGAAGGTTAGACCCATACATTTTTCACCTGGGCAACTAGTTTTGAAGCGGATTTTCCCAAATCAAGAGGAAGCAAAGGGTAAATTCTCACCAAACTGGCAAGGCCCGTACATATTATCTCGAGTACTGAAAGGCGGGGCCCTCATACTTGTAGAAATGGATGGAGAAGTCTGGCCAAAACCTATCAACTCAGATTCTATGAAAAAATATTACATCTAAAGATTGCTTCATGCTCTTTGTAATTTGGAACTACGTCAGACCTGATTCCCGTTCAAGAGGGAATACGTAGGCGCTCCTATTAGGGTTCAGTCTTATCATAATAAAAACCTTCATTTCCCTTATTTTGCAACTGGGCAGAATTTTTGAGAGGGTCTCAAAAATTCCATCAAATTTTTTTCTCTCACAAATCTCGATACTGGGGCAGAATTTTTGACACACTCAAAAATTCCATCGAAAGCATTTATCCTCGATACTGGGGCAGAATTTTGAGGGAACCTCAAAATTTCTACAAATCAAGGCTGGGACAGAACCTTTTAAAAGAATCTCAAAAGTTCACAAGAAGTCAGCTTACAACGAAGATCAAAATAATAGATCTACTTTTGAGTCAAATGTTGTAAAGTCTCAACATATGCCATGGTCAAGGATTCCACATGAGCTTCTTTTATTAAATGATAATTTTAAATTCTTTCAAAGTTCCTCTCCCTTTTATGAAAAACAGATGCCTGAAGAGGTGTGAATGGCGAGTCAAAGAAGAACACACCAAACAAAGAAAATCAACCTCCCCCACCATTTCTTAGACTCATGAATTTTCTTTGAATGTAGAAAGTACAGGCACCTACACAAAAACAGCTCCAACATCGCTTTGAGTACAACAATCGCAAATCGAAAGCACATTTTCTTTCCAAAAAGACCAAATATCAAACTATCGGTAATACCCAACTTTTCCAACAAGAGGAATGCTCAAGCTACTGTACGCCCTCAAGCAACTATTGTGCTGGCAAATTACATTCTGCCCGATATTGCATCATTTGCACCTACGCCCGATATCGCACTATGATCGAAGAACTACATCATTATATTATGCCCGAGATCGCAGAAACGCATCATTGCATGTGCTTGATATTGCATGTGCCCAAAGAAATGCATCATTGCATGTGCTCGATATTGCATGTGCTCGAAGAAATGAATCATTGCATGTGCTTGATATTGCATGTGCTCGAAGAAATGCATCATTGCATGTGCTCGATATTGCATGTGCCTGAAGAATTTCATCATTGCATGTGCCCGATATTACATTGTGCCCGAAGAAACGCATCATTGCATGTGCCCGAAGAAATGCATCATTGCATTGTGCCCAAGACTGCATTGTGCTTGAAGTTTGCATAAGTCCAAAATTGCATCGTGCTCGAAGTTTGCGTGTGCCCGAATAAAATCAACTCACAAGTATCAACAGATGCCAAAAAAAAGATACGCTCTCTTTACTCATTACTTATATTCCTAAGGCGTCATCCTCCAAAGGCATCATCTTTCATGGCCTCCGGACTTTATGTCATGGCTTGAGGACTTATTTTATGATTATCACTAAGGCATCATAGTCTAAAGGCATAATCCTCATGGACTGAATATATCATAACATGGCCTAAGAGTTTAATTTCTATCTATCATGATCCGAAGGTGTCATAGTCTAAAGGCGTCATTTTCATGGCCTGCAGACAACATTTTCATGACCTGAGGACACATTTTGCGTATCATGGCCCTAGACATCATAGCCTAAAATGTCATTTTTCATGGTCTTAAGGAAAACATTCATGGTTAACATGGGAAATGCATCATGTTTACATTTACCGCTTATTTTGATATATTTGCTCTAATCACTCTATTTAAGTTATATTACAAGTTACAGATGTGCAGATTACAGATAAAATCAATCATCTTTTGAACAACCACTTCCATGCTCACAAACAAAGACTGTCAAATTCTTGGCTACTCGCATTATCATTTGGCTACTCAAGATTCTATTAATGCTATTCTGGAGATATTGGCAGACTCAACTCGCTAGTATGACCTATTGTTTTGACATTTAGGATCATCCGTCTTACAAACTGACATTTAGGCTCGTCTTTCTTACAATGGATATTTAGGATCATCTGTCTTACAACGCGACATTTAGGTTGTCCACCTTACAATGCAACATTTAGGCTCGTCTGCCTTGCAATGCGACATTTAGGCTCGTGTGCCTTACAAATGACATTTAGGCTCGTTTGCCTTACAAAGCGATATTTAGGCTCACCCGCCTTACAATGGGTAAAATAATTTAAAATAATTCTAATATGAGGAAAATATATTACTCTTCCTAATCTCATTCTTAGTTGTTTATATTTGGTAATAAAAATTTTATTTTTTAATTGTTGATTTGGTTCTCCTTTGAAATACTGAAAATGTTATATTAGTTAATTTTTTTTTCTTTAATTGAAACTTAACAGATTTCTTACTAATTTATATTTGGTGATGATTTTTTAAAAATTTTCTGATTTGAATATCCTTTAAGATAAGGAAAATTGTGATTAATTTATTCCTTCAAATATTTATGTTCCTTATTGCTACCCCCTCTTTGCTATATAAAGATACCCCCTTTGCATTCTTTTAACACACTCTCACATATTGATATTTATACATTCAATAAGTTCTCTCTAAAAGTTCATCATTCACACTAACATTAATTCATTCACTCTCTCTTAACACAAGATCTCTCATTCTCTTACTACTTATATTATTGCTACTCTTAAAAAAATAAGTTTCCGCTAACTTTCAAGTGCTACTTGGCTACTTTGCTTTGCCAGAGTAAGAATTGAATCAATTCATTTTCGTTGCTACCATTCCGTTTTTGCTTAACCGGATAGTTTTTCTTTCTGCTTTCATACATTTGTGTAAGTTGATTGTTCTATTATTTTCCATGTGTATAATTTTTTATTAAGCAATTGCATGTGTGTCTCACTTTATATAAATAAATATGATTACTTGTGTAGTTATTTGATTGCTTTGACAGGTTTCAAACTTGAAGTTCAAGTTGAAGATTAGCCATGAAAAAAGATTATTTGTTTAATTCATATATTTGAATCTATATATTTCTTATTTATTTATTTGAACTTTCGTAATATTTTTATTAGTCTTAAGCTCTCATATATAAATTTATTTGAGGGATCGTCTAAGGGGAGGGGGATTAAATGCAAATTTGTAATGTTTTTCGTGTTAAAAAGCATGTTTATAGGACTAAAATATTTTTGCAGCATCTATATGTGTTGTTTTAACTTTCCGATCGCCTAGAAATCATAGGAATCACAAGCTAATCTCTAGTATGCTAACTTACATTGAAAGGAGCAAAAACTCTAATTGTCAATTTGTCCCTTATTTGTTAAATTCTTATTAATATGTTTGAATATGTTCACTAAGAAACTATGCATATAGGATTTAATTAAATAAGATTGTGCGTTAAAGTCACTCCCTAATAATTTTCAGCATGTTTTACAACTAGATAATCTCTCAATATTTTCAACTCTATGAAAAAGAGCAATTTTTTTGTATACATTATTATTTTGTGTTTCATCATAAAAAAAATTGTCATACTAATTTGCCTAGATAAATCTGCAAAAAAATAAAATAAATAATAGTTAATATTTTTCTGCACCATAATTAATTCTTTCGCATCTAAATCTGCTTAATTAATTTCTGCATTTGTAATTAATTTTTGCCTAAAAAATATATTAAATCTTTAACATTAATAACCAAATTTGTAAATATTTCAATGTTCTAAAAAAATTTGCATTAAAACAAACTTCTCACTTACTTAGAGTAATTCTCTGCATTAATATAAGATCTGTTGTTGTTCTTAAAATAAATATACTGCCTAAGTAAATAATAAATTTGTTGTCCTAAGTTATATTTTGCATTGATAGTTAATTCTTTATATTGTTTTAAAATACATATGCATGTGGAATCACATTCTTTTGCTACCCTTGGAAACAAAATAAAATCTATCATGTCACTAATTGTTGCTCACTTTAAAGTAAATTCAATACTAAATTTTGCATCCATGTTATTATATTTGTCTTCTCGTAATTAATTTTTGTTATTATAACTTCGTAGCATGAAACCTTTCACAATTATGTGTTGTTTGCAAGCATGTCTAATTGATTTTTTGAGGCCAAATTGAGACTGGTATTGCTAAAATGACCGTTTTGTTGGTCTTGTTTGTTTGACTTGGTGTCTAGGAGGGCCTTACATTCTATTTTGTCTAAACCCGCCCCTTAAGAGTCCAATGCCTCTTGGACATTAAATTGGGACGATTGGGCACCTTTTAGGTACGAAATGCATGCGGTGGTAGGGTTGGGGTAGTTGGCCCTAGGAGATGATGACATCGACTCAGGCTTGAAATACAAACTTTTGTTTTGTCTTTCCCTATACGGCAGCCTATCAGGAAATAAAAGAAAGTCGAGTGTTGATCCAAAAAGTCGCTTCGAGACTCCCTTCTCTTTACCCCTTTATTTGTTTGTTTAATTATATTTATTTGGGGTGGATTAAATTTAAAAATAAATTTGTTTTCGTATTTACATATCTCTTTTCTATCCTCTCGCTTATCTTTTGTTAAATTGCCTAGTATATATACATCACTTAGTCTCGAATGCCTAATTCTTAATTAAAATAAGAATGTTATCTTAATTGTTTAATATTATATTATCACATAGTCTTGCATGTTGTCTAATTAATTAAGTAGCTTTAATTGTTAAATAATTCTTATCACTTAGGTTTCACATGTTTAATTAATAATTAATTAATCTTTATTGTTTAATATTATGTTGTCACTTAGCGAGCATGCTAATTAATTAACTAATAAATGAGTGACATTATTTTCTACTTGTAACCCTCACATAGATTGCATGAGATACAGTCGGGACCCACATTCGTGGTTCTTGAGGGATGCCTAACACCTTCCTCTCGAGGTAATTTGAAATCTTACCCTGATATTTAGCTCGTTGACCTTAGCTAGACTTAGTTAGGTTAGAGAGGTGTCCTACCGCTCCTTAATTCGTTAGGTGGCAACTCCTTAAACTCCAAATCTAAAAGAGTTGTTAGTTTGTGATAAAACCCGTTTTTGTGAGAAAATGGGGCGCGACATTTACCATACTTAATGCATTATTATACTAACACAATTCTTCTTTATCTTTTTACATAAAGTGTAGGTGGTGTTGTCTCATTGATCCTAGAATGAAGAGCTTGGATTCCTATTCCAAAGTTCAAGTGGGTCCTTAAATATTCAAGGAACATATGTCAAGAGTTTTCTTTAAGTTCATGTAGTAGATAGTAGTTGCTTCATTATAAGGGTTGTATCCATATTGTGTTGTAGTTGTCTTGTAAGATGGATACACCGAGACTTAGTACTTCCGTTGTATTTTAAAAAGGTTTTAAATAAGATGACTTTTAGTCTTGTGTTATATTGTGAAAAAATTTAAAATTTTCTGCTATGTTTATGTTTATGCGATGAAAGATGTCTAAGGGCTTGTATAAGACCTCCAAAAGGTCAAGTATCCCGTTTTATGTCTGGGGTACTCCCCTATTGTTGAAAACTTGGTATCAGAGCATAAGGTTAGAAAATGGTCCTAGGATTAAAAGTCTCATAATGCCACATCTAGTATAGTCTTGTTCATCGGTGTGATTTGCGACATATCTATGAGCGAGAGGCTGTAAAACGATAGAAGATTCACTCTCTTCATTACTTTTGTGTTATGCCATAGATCTTAACTCTATATGATCTCTCTCTCTTTATCTCTCTCTCTCTTATTTTCCTTGTTCGATGGTCTTTTAGATGTGTTTGCTTGGAAGGGGTGATGTCTCAAGGCTAGAGGGAAAAAAAGGTGGGTTTTGATGCTTAATATGGTTTTGTGACTAGATGAGTATATGTTAAGCTGGATTTGAATGATTTTGATGTGATTCCAATTATAGGTATATGTGACCTATGAGATTTGAGAAAATATGTTGAGAACTTGTGTTGGATGTATTTCTAGCATGATAAGAGTTATTATGGTTGAATGAAGTCCTTTTTGGAATGATGGGTTACTTTATGATTCTTGTGCAATGCTAGAAGAAAGTTGTGGTGTAGACTTGAGAAGTTTTAAAGGAATGTGATATATATTTGATGAGAGTTGAGGGTTGCCTTTTTTATATGAGTAATGCTTCATGGTTGTCCTTGTGTGGATTGGAGTCTTTGTATAGGCTTAATCCTAAGAAAGGAAGGTAGTGTGTCTACCTTGTAAGGTAATTATAAAGTATGTTAGTTAATGGGAGAATCTTTATGACTGATTTATTAGTTCCCATATAAACCTATCCTTAGAGTGGTAAAAAAGAAGAAGGGATTTATCCCATAGGGATTTTGTTTTGCTCTAACGTTGACTTAGAGAGATGCATGTACCCCTTAGTTTATAAGGAGGAGAAGAGTGTCACGACCGAAGTCTAGACCCCAGGCGAGACCAGCGTTGTTGACCTCTCAGAGGTTGCAGACAAGGCTACTTACGTCATTCTTACTTCGTCTAGGTTAATTTTAGCGGAAAATTTGAAACTTTTTGTTTCTTAACATACATACTAATCATTCTATCAGATTCATAATTGTTCACCATCAACCATCTAACATTAAGATCATCAAATGAAAGATATAGTTTAATATAGCATTAAATGTATACTTGCCAAAATGGCACCAATACAATGTCTGAACAAAAGCAGAAAGAAACGCTAGTGTAACATACTCCACTAGCTCAATCCTATAACTAAGCTAGAATATAATGGGCAAGCATCTTTGAAAGGATGAGGGCCTACCAAGTCCGGATGAATGCTCCACGTCCGGATAGTTTCAACATCAACCTGTAGCTCTAGCGTCCACTTGTGCCTACACCTAAAATTGTAGAGTTGTATGGGATTAGTACACACTTGTTCTAAGTATGGGTATATGTAAGCACACACCAAGGACATGCATGATTAAGAACAGCTCTTTCCTAACAACATGATTATGGAAAGTCAAGTCAGTGGACTTGCCAAATTGGGATTAGCAAAGTTAGTGAGCTTTCCAAATTTGGATTAGGAAAGTCATGCTGTGAGAGTAACATGCATTATCATACTTATCATATTGCACACATCACATAACATCTAGCACATAGCACATAATATATTGCATATAGCACATAACATTATTCGTTTTTTATGCCATGAGACGTTGGAATCATGGAGTTGACGTCAAGACTTCCCGAAAATGAGGGCTCAACATATGGGACCTCAAATAGGGAGCCTTCTTTAGCAAAAACAGAGTCTTCTTCATTCATTCATACGCAGTTCATTTCATTTCATTCATAGGCTACTGTAAACACCAGTTATACCAAGAATGTAGTTTAAGACTTTCATCGGGTTTGCTGTGCAATGAGCAAGAATGACCTAGTGTCATTAATTAAGTCTAGCTCACCTCTTGATTATCCGACCCTAACACCTTTGGTATCATTCATTTCATTATGTGCATCATTTGAGGTTGGCCTCATTCATTCATGGGGAACTTTAACTTTAACCAACATAGATCATGTGAGCATCATGAAATGCAGTGTCTCCACAACACCGAATAGAGGTGGAATGACAACCTCGCTTAGCCTAGTGTGCGATTAACATTTGTTTCTTGTGATTTCGTGTGAGTTATTCAAGTGTGAAGAACTTGCTTTATTTTTCTGCTCTTCCATCTTATTTTGGAAGAGAGAATACGTGATAAAGAAGAAGAGAGATTGAGCGTGAGAGTGGAGAGATAAACGTGAGAAAGTGGGAGTTGTAGGAGGCTTAGAAGTCTAGTTTTAGGACTTAGTCAATAAGGTTTTTATTTATTTAATAAAAATCTGATTTTTATTTTATTTTAAATAAGATAATGAATAACAATTATTAATTAATTACATTAATTCAATAGCTTCAATAAAAATCACTTTAATTCATTGCTTCCACCTAGGTTCAAACCCGGTGGAGCAAGACTTCACTTCAAGGGCCCATTTTCGGCCCTCTCTCCCCAAATTTCCCATATACATTATTAATTAATTAATTACATATTTAGGGTAATTATGATACTACCCTTACCCAGGAAAAGACCATTTTACCCCTAGACTCTTCAAACCTAAGATTTCCTCTTTTTAAGTCCGGTAAAGACTCCTTTGAGTAAATGTTCGTATTCAAGTGTCCTACATTGTTGCACCCAACCTTCCAAGCTCAAATAACTCCCCCAAGTTAGTTGTCTTGGATGTAGCATGCATCCTGAGGTTTGGTTCTACGCGCATCAATCCGTGTGAACCCTGGTCTAATCATAGGCCTTCTTGACACATTAATCATTTCTTATCTTATTTATTTTTAGGGTGTTACAAAGAGAATTGATGTTGACAATCATTAAAGAGGTTAGTTGCCTTTTAATATTGATCTTACGTATGTTCCTTTGAGAAGAGTGCTTAGATTGTACCTAGGCATGGTTGGTTGGAAGATTCCACCAAAAGTAATGATAAGGGTTGAAATGGTCTAGAAGATATCTTGCTCTAGTATTGGAATAAAAGAAAAAGTCTTCTATGGCCAAATCTCTTCTAAGTTTCCCTAAGGATTTACCTAGGGAGTATGATTACCCTAAGTCTCTAGAAAAGTGGTAGTGGATCTTAAGAGTCCCAATATGTGTTTTATGCCTTGTTAAAATCTGGTACTTCTACAGTCCTAAGTTAAAGGGAGATTCTCTGAAGGCTATAAATGAACTACCTAAGGTGATGAACCTTGTAGGATTAAATCCAAAACTATTTACCTTGATATGAGTTGGTAGTAGAATTTGATGAAAATATGGAGTTACTCGTGGTATTCTATAGCACTCTAAAAGTTCAAAAACCTAACCTAAGTCTCACATGAGTGTTCAAGGGTTGTAAAACTATTTTAATATCAACAATAGTGTATAAAAGTCATTTAGGAAGTTTTAGAGTCAAAACGTCAAGGAACATCCATGACGTCCAGAGACTAGTGCAAAAAAGTGCTAATGTGCCTTAGCCAATTTCATGGGGTTTTAGGAGTCGGAAATTGATGAAATTTAGTAGAAAAGTGTCTAACACATATTAGAGTAGGTTTTGGGTCAAAAAGTTTGGGTAAAAATCCCCAAGTACCACCCTAAGGGTCCTCGAGTAGGACCCATTCATTTCTACCCAAAGTTGTCAAATAGGACAGTGCAGGCAGTGTCCACCTACGCTTGCCATTGACAGGGTATAGGTGAGACAACGGAGCTTCAATGCCTCAGTCATTTTACACTGAGAAACTTTTCCAAAAGTGTCCAAATGCAGGGTATCTGACCAAAATGACGGACTTGCAGGATGGTTGGTCCCAACGCCCGTCGACTCACCTACAGGCCGTAGGTCGTGGTCTCGTAGGTCAGGCCTGCAATTTCAATAGTGAGTTTTAATAAGTTCATTTAATTAAGTTGGTTAGTTAGGGGGTTAATTAGTTCTTAGGGGTTGGTTAATTAGGTTAGTTAATTAACTATATAACCTACCCAAGTCTAAAACCTCACTTAACACCTCTCAATTCCCAAACACAATTGTTCTTCCTTCTCTCTACTTTCTCCCTCCCTAATAGAAGAAATCCATTGAAGGGCTAGGTCAAGGTCAATAAGGAAGCAAGAAGGGTTTTTTCTCCATCATTCTTCAAAAATTAACAAGGTATGGGATCCTTTAACCTTTGGGATTCCTTTCCCCAAAAGGTTCTTCCAAAGTTGATTTCAGAACGATGAGTTTCATGTGGGTTTTCTTCTATTACGAATTTGATCTTTTAAATGTATTGTCTATGGTTTATTTTTGTTATTATAATTATATTTTGATGTATTATGATTCAATTAGTCTAGTTCTTGATGAATTAACCTAGTATGTGAAGTAGATCATGAAATTGACCCAAGTCCCTAACCCTAGGTTATGAATTAGTGATAAATTGATGTGTAGTGATTCAATTGACTTCATTATTGTGTTAATTTACTATTGTGCGATGATATTACACCCATTGTTGGGTTAATTTGGATGTTGATGGTAAAAATCTGGGATGATGTCTTGTGAAGGAGATTGGGTAATTCTTTGATCTCAAACCTTCACTTCAGATGTGGTTACTTGTGTTTAGTGATGAAGTTCTATTGAAGTACACCTTATAATAGGATTGATTAGGGTTTGTATGATGTTGAATTGAAATGTAATGATTTATGGCTTGTGAGTTGTTGGCTAGGATGTAATGATATAAGGTTGCTGATGAATTGCCTATGTCACTACAAACGGAATATCAATTACCCACAAAAAAAATTTGTTGGTAAATTTACCAACCAAAATTCAGTTGGTAAACACCCAAAGATGTTGTAACAAAATTTTGAAAAATATGGCCCTAAAATTTTCGTTGGTAAATTTACCAACTAATTTTTTTGTTAGTATATCGTTAGTACTTTTACTAACAAATTGAAAAGAAGTTAGTAAATTTTTTTCTTCATTTTTCAATTCATACATTAGTAATTGGTTAGTAATTTTAGTAACAAAAAATTTGTGTTGGTAATTTTCCAATAAATTTTAAATACTTTTTTAATTTTTTTATTTTGGTTTTCCATCCAGTGTTCGGTACCCACATTGGAGCCCGACTAAATCTGGAACCCTAGTTTGTAATAAATTTAAAATACTTTAGTATGATTATTTATTTTTCTAATAAATTAACAAATTGATTATTAGTTTATTGGTAACATGTCATTCAAGTTAAATGTTAGTTTTGTAATTGATTGACAATATGTTCAAATATTATTAATTGAATAATTATTAAATTAGTATAACATTCATTAATTTATTGCATTTAAATATTTAAGAACAGGAATATAAATCCAAAAATATTAATCAATTTTATAAATCATATTTGAATAAAACAATGCAAAATTTATGATAACAAGTTAAATTAATCTCACTATGACACATATCATTATATCAAAAAAATTAATTTGAGCACGTTTACAAAAAATATTGACCATGTATAAATTTTGGCCAAAAGTTAAAACACCTAACAACACAAACTAAAAATGGAAGTCTCAAAACCTGAAACAACCATCTTGTTAGATATAAAAATAAACTTTCAAAGCTAATCAAACTGACAGAATTTTAATCAGAGCACATTTACAAAAAATTCTAAGCAAAATTAATTTTTGTCAAAAGTTAAAAGTGAAATCGCCTAACGGTACAAACTGAATATGAAAACCTCAAAACCCAAAAACAACCATCCTATAAAGCAAAAAAATGACCTTCCAATTCAAATTTGAGCATGTTTTCAAAAAAAAATTACCTAATTCAAATTTTAGCCAAAAGTTAAAAGTTAAAACGCTTAACAACACAAACTGAAAATAAGTCTCAAATACCAAACCAATCATCCTATGAGATCAAAATTGAACTTATATGGCTAACTATAGTGAGAAAATCTAAATTCAAGCATGATTACCAAAAATTTGGCCTAAGCATAAAATTTTAAAACATATTGGCACAAACAAAAATGAAAGCCTCAAAACATGAATCAGCCTTCTGCCTTCCCGTTAGATAAAAAACGACCTTTCAAAGCTAACGACACTGACGTTTACAAAAAATATTCAACAAAGTCAAGTTTTGATAAAAATTAAAAAACTAAAGCGCCTAATGACACATTAAATATCAAAGCCTCAACATTAGACGTTGACTTACCAAAAAAATTAACTTTAATTGGTAATTTACCAACTATTAGATATAAGTTAGTAATTATTAATTTACCAATAAATTTTATCAGAGTTGGTAATAGTTACTATTAAACTAAACATTCATATGTAATATTACCAACTAATGATTAATATGTGGATAAATTTTACCAATGGATTAGTGATTGATTTGTATATTACCAACTATTTTAATGATGTCAGTAATTTACTAACTACAATCTTTAGTCGTCGACAAAATTTTTAACTAATTTGATATTGGTTGACAAGTTTACTAACAAATTACATTTCGTTACTAATTTACCAACACATTTATATTTGGTTGGTAAATTTTGTAACACAATCTTGTTGTTGGTAAATGTTAGGTTAGTTCATTGATAATATGTTAATAAATTATATAAACAACTTTTTTGTCATATTAACCAACCGATATATACTTCGTTGGTAATATTACCAACAAAAGGTGTGCTTAGTAATATATATGTTGGTAATCCATGGATAAAAGGTTGCTAAATGTGGCGTCATTTTTTCCGCTGTATTTACCAGCTAAAATACTTAGTTAGTAAGATTTATGTTGGTAATATGTTAGAATTTCGTTGTTAAGTTTTAAAATATTATTCGGTTAGAAATATGTTGATAATTTGTTAGTAGAATACTAACCTACTTAAGTTGTTAGTAAAATTTGTTGGCAATTAGAGGTTTTTTTTTGTAGTGTGTGCCTTATCATAATAGGGTGATGTAAATGTGATAGCCTCACATGTTCGAATTGCATTGAAAGGATATTCTCATGTAATTCCAATTGAGCTAAAGACTATGACTATATAAGGAGTAGTCTCCTATGACCTAAACTAAGTCATGATAATTATTGAAAAACGTTTCAAAAAGGACTCTAGCTTAGCACCGAGTGAACTAAAAGTGAGGAGTGTCCCTTCCCACATAGGGAAGGTAGGATCACTATCGTACTCATGAGATTGCAGACTATAATGCATGTAGCATAAAGAGGGTCCCAAATACATCTCCTAG
The DNA here is from genome assembly GCF_036512215.1 of Solanum lycopersicum. NCBI lineage: Eukaryota > Viridiplantae > Streptophyta > Magnoliopsida > Solanales > Solanaceae > Solanum > Solanum lycopersicum. Next base: position 31,825,511 of record NC_090809.1, read on the forward strand.
TTCTTGAACTATGTCTCCCATAGGAATACTAGCTAGTCGATCCACATAGATGCTATGTTCATGTTTTGGTACTACCTTGGAAAGTAGTCCACCTTCTTTCGGTATAGGGTTCCATGACACCAGATTCCACATTAGCTCATGTGGTCTATGTCGGTTATGGCAAGATGTTTCCAAAAGTAAAATGAAGTAATAAAGTGAACTCTAACTAGGATGACCTAAGGGGTTTAGCTTAGTCCAGGTAGGGTATGGGACTCTACCTATACATTGTACTAGTTATCCTTAAGGAAAGTCTTAGAAAGATGTTCTTATGTATTTTTATGCTTATAAATATAAATGATATGTATATGTTGATCTTACATGTTAATGACACTATGAAATATTGGTTTAACTCATGAATATGTTGTTGGTCTCCATTGCTAAATATTATGATGATTATTCTTGATGTTATGGCATGTAAAGTTAGGCATGGTTTATGGTCCTTGTTGGGTTTGATTGATTGATTAAGGTTATGGAGCCTTACTAAGTAATTGCTCTAAGTTACTTAGTGGGGGTTTATGAGTAATGTTATTCCTTAGGATATGATGTCATAAAATCTATGTATACTTGTTGATATTATAACTTGATGATTGAAGTGTCTTGATTATGTGCTCAATTGTGATGGCATGCATATTGACTTGACTACACTTGATAGTGTTGGTCTTATGTTACACATGGTCTTGACTTAAGAAATATGTGTTTATTGACTTGGATTGGTTATTTAATGTTCATTAGGTATTTCCAAAGTGACTTTGCACACATTTGAATAAATGTCCCTTTTTAGCATGATTTCTATGTTATATGTGCATATGATCCATACTTAGTACAAGTGATGTGTTAACCCCATTTCTCTTTTTTTCCCCAATATTTTAGGTTTTGGCCATTGAAGAGATTGTGGACGTTTGCAAGGAAGGCTTGGAATCGTTCTCCAAGTGTGGGTATGTCCTCAAGTCCGAGAATGATGCGTTGTTCTTACTCTATTTATGTTTCTTTGTTATAGTCTAAAGACGATCATTTCATTCTACTTGTTTTAAGATATTGTGTAAGCCCTAATTGGTTTATGCATTGTGTAAGGTCTTGTGCCCATATGGTTTGATTCCGCTTTGATGGTTTAATAAAAGACATCCCTTTTAATACTATATTGTGTATCTTATATAAACATAAATATATGTGTTTGTGTGTAATAAAAGTAGAAGACTATGTAATCTTCTTATACGAGGAGTCTATGTATACTCGCTATGAATATATTATATGTAAGAGGTCAAAGTAAACCTTATGAAGTAATTGTAGATGAAAAATTTCAAATTTTCCTCACTTTTTAACCTATAAATGTAATAATGAATGCTAAGAGGCTAGTCTTAGTCCTCTCTGAGGACGACGACACCGGTTACCTCTAGGGGTACCTCTCGGATGTGACATATTCTTGGAGTAGTTAAGGCCTCATGTGGCTGGATAGGATCACCCAATTGGATCTTCATGAGTTCCCTCTAGGAATAGGGGTGCTTGGGTGGTACCTATTGATGATTGAATGGGTAAGCTCCTTTTTATGAGGATAGGAGTGAAATCCTCAATGGTGTAAAATCATATCATGTGATGAGTATAGAGGTTTAGTCTTGACTTGCCTCAACGTTGGTATTTGAGGCATGATTTGATGGAGATTTGACTAAGCTCACCCCAAGTGGGGGATAATGTGCCTAGATGGTAAGGTTTTGAGTGCCCATAATGTTCCTAGATTGAGATTCCTTGAACTTCTCTATGTTAAAAATCACTTTGAGTGATATCAAGTGGAGTGACTTAGATACTCATTTTTTATCTCTTGAAATCCTCGCCTAATCGAGTGTAAGTGAAGATTTAGTGAGAAATAGTTCCTACTTTAGAGTGGAATGAGGTGATGTTAAGGAGGGTGTGCAACAATTTTATCCCCAAGAGGGGGATTTGAGGCTTGATTAGGAGGGTTGGTCAATTAAAGTTCTCTTAGATGAGATGAGCTCCTCTTTGATGGGTTTACCTTAAGTGGGGGATGATGAGTTGTGTAGTAATGTTGTTGATATCCATATCTTTTCCTTCTGTTCTTACTCAAGATGTGACCAAAGAGTTCCTAGTAACGTGTTCATAACTTGGAGTCTTGTGTATGAGTATAAGTTTAATGCTCTCCGTATGATATGCATGTCCTAGATAACACTATGTTATGCATGTTTTGAAGGATTCTTATTGCAAAAAAAGGGATTTTTGATAAATTTCATGTTTCTCATGTTGTTACGCATCCTAATTTAGTAATGCACATTGAACTTCATGTGATGGTTTAATGATCATGCTTGATTTCACTTTTGATGTAAGGGCATTTTGGCCCCGCCTTAAGATGTTGAGGTTTCTTTAAAGGAGAAAAGATAAATTCACTTTAAGAATATGTGATTTGGGATGTGTTAATATAGTCTCACTCTTGATATGTGATGGTGTATCTAGCCAATATTATTAATGTATGCCAATGAATTATAATAATTTCCCTAAATGATGCATGTTCATGAAAACTAGTGTTATGCAAGAAATTGAAATTTTGTGAAATAACTTCCTAATGTTGTGACGTGTTTGCTGTGATCTACCATTTTGACTTGATGAGAAAGGGAGTATGAGCATACCTTGGTTAGAAGTTGTGAATTTCTCTTTAAAATGAATTGACCTTGTGAAATGCTTGAATATGAGATTTGTGACCGCATGTGAATATGTTATAAGTAGAAGAAGGTTTCCCTCTTTGAGAATATTTAAACATGGAAATGTCATGTATGGATTTGATGGCATTATGTCTAAATGATAAGTTTTGTAGTTGATCTACATTTCTCATGATTTATGTGCATTTAGTATGAATTACTTATTTGCCTCATGAATTGTAATGTTGATCATGCCTATGTGTGACTTGAAAGCTATTGCATGTAGGGCCTTATGATGAAATAATAAGCATGCCTAATGTTGGAGAAGGTAGTCCCTCCAAATGGCAATGAGTATGAGGAAGCATGTGTATGATGCATATATAAGAGCATTTCATGCTTGCTTGTGTTGCATTAAGTACATAATGATATAAAGCTAGTGTGCCTTGTGAATTTGGTTTGTTGACTACTATGTTGTATTAATTTTGAATGTTGTTTCTTACTAGTGGGGTCACTAGGAAGTGTCTTTCGAGGATAAATGTTCCCAAGTGGGGGATATTGTAACAACCCTCAAAATGAAATAGGATGAACTAGAGCCTCATGTGTGTTTTAAGATTTAATAACATGTTAATAAGGTAAGAAATATATTGTAATATTTTGTTTGAAGAGGTTTGAAGTCAAATGTCAAAAGACGACCATGACGTCCGGAAACTAGTTTTTTTGTGTTCTAGTGTGTCTTTGTATGTTTTACTTGTTTTGAAGCATTGTTTGGAATCAAAAATGATATTAGGGGACCCTAGTATCTAAATGGTCATGTTTAGGGTCGAAACATCAGGGTACAACTCCATAAGGACCTCTGCAAGTGTCCTTGAGGAGGACCCAAACGTTTGCCAAGAGGCTGCCAAAACAGCCTCATTGACGCCCATGGTTGACACCCCTTCAACCAATACACTTAGTTGTGGGAGATTAGACCCAAAATGAGGGAGTATCTAAACAAAAAATGGAGCAACAGGACGGCTCGTCATCCTGGTGAAGGCCTGTCAATGGTCGCTGTCGAATGGCACCTGCAACACTGCAATGTCTCAGCCAGCCTAGGGGTGAATTTGTAAATTTAACTCGTGTTCTAATTAAAGGGTGGACGGTTATTATACCTATTTTGGGGTATTTTAAGTTAGGTAAAACATTGAAACCCTAATTTAGAAATCATTCTTCAAATTAAACCCTCTCTCTCTCTCTCTCAGAAACAAGATTATCTCTAGAACTCCATTGGAGACCAAGCTCAAGGTCAAGCTAGGTGACGGATATGCAACTTATTATTCTTAAATTTTCGTGGTTTTTCAGTCAATTAGGTATGGTAAATATTGGTCCTTGGATAACCTTTCATACAAGGAGTTTTATCAATGATTTTCCAAAAGAGTTTCTATCATCAAAATTTCTAATTTCCAATCTAAGCATGGGTTCATTGTCAAATGTATTCAAAGTCATTGTAATGATAAAATTTATGTTTTATCAAGGTTTTAAGATGATTTTTTATTGTAATTCCTTAAAGAACCCATGATCTCCCTAATCTCTAAATTTAGCCTATAAAGTGGGTTTTGTAATCTTGATTGGATGTTAATGGAATTATGTTTAGACTGTGATGTATTTTTGAATGGTATAACTATATCTATCTATTGATTATGAATTTTTAAGGATTGATATATGATGATCATGGATTGGATAATTGGTAAGTTGACCTAACTTCTAGTTTATAGTATTGGAATTGATGTTGTATGGTTTGGTCCACTTATGGTAGCAGTGTTTACTTCTTGTCTATCTGTATATGTTGTGATCATCGCCTTGAGGGCAACAGATGTAAAGTGAATTGATATTATGATGATCATGAGTATGAAAGTTATTTATCTATTCCTCAACGTTAGCATCATGATTAAGGTGTATTGATAATGTAAAGTATAATGTGAATGATGATGTTAGGGTAAGGTATGGTCTACATGCTTGATTGTGATAAGTACTATTATAGAATGACCCCTACATATATAACCCTATATGAATGTGTGATCTTATGCATGCTAGGAGTCTTTTATTCACATGTTGAATGTGCTATTGTCTCCTATTATGAAATATGGGTGTGTGGTCTAAAGTCCCTAAATGCTCTATAGGTGAGTTGTTCATGACTTGAGGATATTGTTTATATGTTGTGATCTTTGAAGGGTGGTTTCCTCTATTATAATGTTATTGCTATTATGTGATCTCGAGGACCAATATGTACACATACTTGATGCATAACTGTTAGTATGATATGCTTATGGTGTTAATTGAAAGGATAATTCTCATATGCACCGTTATATCTTATTATGCATGAAAAGTGTATGACTAACGAACTATGAACATATGTTGTCTAGAGTTGTTTATATAAAAGGCTTTCTCACATATGTATATATACACATGAATGTAGAAATGAACAATGTTATGATAATATAGTGAAAGTGAGTCTTTTGAAAGGTTTCCTCAATTGTACTCTAAACTAGACTATGTTATGAATGTATGATTATGCGAAAGGACATTCTCACATAATGTAGGTTCTATGATGAAAGGTCATTCTCATCTTAGAAACCTTTGAATTATATGATGTACGAGGGAGTAAGTCCCTAAAGCCTTCTTTATGAACTAATGATAAGTAAAGGCCTAAAGATATTAAAGAGGGAGTTCAAGCTTAGAACCGAGTGGATATGTACAATGAGAAAAAGACCTCTCCACTAATGCAATTGGTTGGGTCATCTAATTGATATCCATGAGATGGAATCCTCTCCATTAATGCAACAGGTCAGCTTTCTAGAAGCAATCTCCCTATCCCTTAATTGTGTGCCCCCGTAGGTTCTAGCTAGTGGATCCACCTAAATAGCTATTATCTAGGTTCTACCTTGGCAAGTAGAACGACTTCTTTTGGTGTGGAGTTATATGACACCGAATTTGAATCCTTGAAGATTTACTTAGTGTAGGTAGGACTATGGACCCTATTTATGCATTGGACAAGTGGACTTTAAGGGAGATTATGATTAGATTCCTTTATGAAATAAGGATTATGGTTCATTTATGTTGAGATGAATGCATGTTAAGGTTAACTTTACTTATATCAAGACATGAATTATGATTATACATGTGAATTACACTTATGGATTATAAATGGGTTTGTTTAGTATATCTGGAGGTATGAGACTCCATGTGTACATTACACAAGTAAGCTTGTCAAGGGGTTGTCAGAGTGGTTTACGTATGATATGAACTAATAGGGTCATGACTAAGATGAAATGAATGAAAGAGTTATTATGTGAACATTTATGAAGTATGTTAGTCTTATGTATAAGGTTAAGTGCATGTGTTGTGTCTTAGTTAATGTGATGTGCCTAAGTCTAGGGTGACTTGGATCACTTGGTGTGAGTAGTATTAAGGGATGTTACTTGTACATTGCACTAGTGTGACTTGGGGTTGTCTTAGGTGATGGTTATTATGTGTAGATTATTCCTTATGATGTGCTTATGACTTTATGAATATATGTGGTTGGATTGATGAAGCCTATATATGAAAGATCATATTTGGTAACCTTAAGGTGATTACATTGTTGTATTACCTCTAAAACGACTTAAGTGAAACTATAGTCTATCGCTTGAGTCTTAATGTTTTGAAGTCCTAAAATGTTTTAAATGAGGTTAGCAGTCAGTGGTTAAATTTTCAAGAAGTTTGGAGGTCAAACGTCTAACAATGTCCATGACGTTCGAAAGGTTTACCTTGAAACAACCTTGTGTGTCTTAGTGTGTTTCGTCGAGTTTTACGTGTTCCTTTTGGATAAAATTGGTGTGAGAGGTCCTAAGATAGTATAATAACATATTTGGGTTAGAAAATTCCAGGAAAAATTCCCCAAGGACCAACCAAGGGTATTTGTGGAAGGAACCAACATGTAGCCAAAAAGCTGTCAAAACCAGCCTCACTTACGGTTGGCAATCGACGGCCAGTGAGTCTGTCGGAACCCCGTAGGTGTAGGGAGTAGGCTGAAACTTAGTCTGGTGGAATTTTACTTCCAATGACCAGACTCTGACCCAAAACACGAACCAACTGGACAGTCCCTTGGTTGGGCTATAAGGCGTCGATAGGCAGGCGTAGGTGAAGTCTGCAATATCGGAGCTTCACTATAAAGTGAAAAAGTGAAGTGGTAACTTCACCCCACATCAAAATAAGTGTTTAGGTTGTTTACTAAGGGTATTATAGGTATTATAAATAGTTTTATAAGTCCTAAACACCTAGATGAATTCATTATTCTAAATCAAAACCCAAATTCTCTAAGTCATTCTCTAGACTTGCATTGGAGCCAAAACTCAAGATAGAGCTTGGATTGAAGATTTATTTGGTGATTATTCATAAATTGTTCATCAAATTCTTGGTATAGCATCAATTAAGGTATGGTCATTCATCCTTGAATCTCTTTTCTTGAAGGAGCCGAACTTCAAGGTGATTTCCAAAGTCTTTCAGAGATGAACCTATCCAATTTTGATATCTATCCATGGTTTCTTGCATAAAATGTTTTGAATCATTATATATTGATTGAATTGATGTTAATTTGATTGTTTTAACCTAATTACTCTATGAACCCATGTAATTCATGAACCCTAGTTTTGACTACTTTGTGTGTGACTTGATTATGTCCTATTGCCATTGAATTCTTATGTAGTTTGATTAGGGCTATTGAATTATGATATAATTATATTAGAATTGTTAATATGCTCCCCTAAATTCATAAATTTATGTTGAATTATATTTGATTCATTGCCTATTGTAAGTATTGAATTGAATTGATGATCATGGTCATGCGTAAGGGCCTTTGAGTATTATGTTGGATGATTTAGCCATGGATTGAAGTTGTGAGAGTGGATTGGTGGTAAACTGCCCTAATTCTCTTTATTTTATGAAAATTGGTTCTTGAATTATATTGTGATTGGTATGTTTTACTTATGGTGGCGGTGTTATGTGCTTTATTTGTGAATGATATGGCCTCATCAGCGTTACTTTATAAATTATGATGATCATGGACTTGTCGGTATTACTTGATATATTATGATGGTTTGTGTAGTTTATTTATGTGAAGTATGATCATATCTATCTATATGTGAGTAATTTGAAAGTATGTATTCTTCTATTAACATTAGGCGATCATGCTAGACTATGACTATGTCCTTCGTGTGTAGTCTTAGATTTGGTGCATGAATCTTCCTACTTGTTTATGTGAGTCCTATGATGATTATATTTATGAAATTATAGTAGTGAATAGGGTGACCTATAGATGATTTTGGTTATGCTTATGTTCTTCTAGAATGATATGTTATATGTGAAGTATGTGTGTGTCTTGTTTTGGTAGACTTGTATCCCTTACTTGACATATGTATAATATGAATATGAGTTTTTAAATTACTATGATAAATCTTCTTAGTCTTGTATGTGTAATTAACATATGACCTTGAACATTGCTAAGATGGTTCTTTTATGTGGAGCCTTCATCCTAGATATAAGGTTAAGATATCTTTGAAGTTGAAAGTCGTAACAGTATCCTTCTTGTGTGAATGGTGGATTTAGGGATTGATTGGTTGGAATGGCATGAAATCATCCTTAGGAAATTCATTGAGCTATTCTCTTAGACATTGTAGGTAGCCTTAGTGGACCTCTTTGGTAAGGTGAAATATGCTTGGGTTATGAACTAGATATGAAACCTCTTCATGTGATTCTTTATGTGAGTTACTCTATGAGAAAAAAGTCTAGCACTGAATGAGTATGTCTAAGGAAGTATCTCTAGTTAAGGATGAGGCTAGAGTACAAAGAAACCCTTCATATTCTTTAACCATGTGCCTACATGGGATGTGTCCAACTTCTACCATTGGCAAGTAGAACACACTTTATTGGAGTAGGGTTGACTCCGGATTCCATGCCTAGATACCATGGTCTATGTTGGTTATTGCTTATTCTCATCATATGGGATACCCACTAGTATTTGAGAAGTTCTATGAAAATTAGGTGGTGTTATGGGACGCTATCTAGACATTGCACGATTAGGCTTTGAAGATATTGGTGAGTGAGTCCCTAGGTCTTCTCCAACACCATTACTTGAATGTCCTTATGTGATGAATTTCTCTTAAATGAACTTATGAAGATAATGGCTTAAGTTAGAAAGCATGATAAATGAATAAGTACTTACCTAGAGTAGTTTAAGGGTTGTCTAGTTAAGGTGTGAAGGGGGAATAGGAATGGTCACTTCATATCTTACCTAGGGAAGTTTTAAGAAAGACTCTAGATAGGGAATTTGGTTGATTCATTAGACATGATCTAAACTTAGGTAGTATTAAGGATTATTTAGGTAATCTTCGAGAGGGTGTATGCGCGTTCGCTTCTTGCATTACTTAAGTAAGTCTTTTGATAACCTTTCGAAAGAGAATATCATATTTTATAAATGTTATTGTATAAAGTGAATAAGAATGATATTGTCTTAGGTACTCTAAAAGATCTCTTAGGTGTGTGTTAAGGGATTGTATGGGTGGTCGCTTCAAAACTCACTCAAGTGAACCTTACAATTACCTTTGTTAGGATGATCTCATATGTATGTGTTTTGGATATACTTTGATGCTATAATGTGAAGTGAGAATTTTGTTAGAATTTACAGTGAACTTACAGTGAAGTCACTGTAAGCTTACTGTAGGTTTACTTAATGTTCCTATGTATTAAGTATAAATTGTAATGTCTTCTAATTGTGTTGTTTGGTGTTTAAATGTGATTCTTATGCTTATACTATGAAATTTTAATCAAAAAGAGCATATTTCTCATAAATGTCCCTTTTCATGATTTTATGCATTAAGTCATACTTAGTACGTGTGATTGTACTAATTCCATTTCGTTACATCTAAAGGTGTAGGTGGAAGGTGAGAAGGCTCTTGAAGCAAAGCTTTGAATCTAGTTATCGTTCAAGCATAGTTGAAGTATGTCCTGACTTGACTCGAGGGAATAATCATCTTTAGACTTCTTATTTCAAAGCATTGTAATAGATATTAGATTGTTATATTTCGATTGTATGGGTCATGTCCCAAGTATTTCTTACAGTCTAAGGATGTCATATATTTAGACTTAGTGTTTTCTATGATTTTTAATGTGAAAGATGATTTATTTCGTGTGAAAAGTTTTAATTCTGCACTATTTTTCATACATGTATGCAATGAATGATGTCTAAGGGCTTGTACAAGACCTCCGAGAGGTCAAGTACGCCGGTCACACTCTGATAGTGTCATATCTTCTAGGGTATGCTCTTGGGATGTGACAATTGTACCAAGTATTACATAAGAGTTGCTTAAGTAAAAGAGTTAGGATAAAAACGAAGGTAATGCATTGGAGCTATTGAATGTGTCTTAAATGTGATAAATGGCTTCATGTGTTGTTATGAGTGGTATTCCATGTCTATATAATGTATGTGAAGCATATTGTGCTCATTGTATCAAATGCTTATGAAGTTTCTCAAAAAGGCATGATGCATGATTTCCAACCAAAATTCCCTTTTTAAGCATGTTTTTGCATGGTAACTATGCTTAGTGCATTCTTGTATTAACACCATTCTTCTTCATTTTTTTACACAAAGTGTAGGTGGTGGTGACTCATGGATCTCTCCTAGAATGAAGAGTTTGGATTCTTATTCCCAAGTTCAAGTGGGTCCTTAAAGATTCAAGGACCATATGTCAAGAGTTTTCTTTAAGTTCATGTACTAGATAGTAGTTGTTTTTGTATTATAAGGGTCGTGTCCCTGTTGAGTTTTATTTGTGTTATAAGATGACTACATCGAGACTTAGTACTTCCATTATATTTTAAAAAGATTTTAAATAATATGATTTTTAGTCTTGTGTTATATTGTGAAATTTTTTTAAAAATTTCGCTACTTTTATGTCTATGCGATGAAAGATGTCTAAGGGCTTATATAAGACCTCCGAGAGGTTAAGTACGTCGTGTTACGTCTGCGGGGTACTCCCCGGTCATTACAATATACATGGAAATTCATGAAGGATTCAAAATGCCCAAAGCATACATTTCAAAGCCTTTTGAAATGTACTCAATTAGATTGCAAAGATCATTGTATGGTTTGAAGCAATCTGGACGCATGTGGTATAATTATCTTATTGAGTATTTATCTAAGGAAGGTTATATGAATGATGTGATTTGACCATGTGTGTTTATAAAGAAAACAATATTAGGGTTTGTTGTACTTGATATGTATGTCGATGACATAAATCTTATTGGAACTCCAGTGGAACTTCACATAGCAATCGATTATTTAAAGAATGAATTTGGGATGAAGATCTCGAAAAGATAAAATTATATCTTGGTTTGAAAATAGAGCATTTGACAAACAACATTTTTGTTCATCAATCTGCATACACAGAAAAGGTGTTGAAAATATTGTATATGGATGAAGCATCTCTATTAAGTACTTCAATGTTGTTCAATCACTTGATGTGAATAAAGATTCATTTCGACCTCAAGAAAAGAATGAGGGAATTCTTGGTCCTGAAGTACCATATCTCAGTGTCATTGGTGCAATAATGTATCTTGCTAACACTATAAAGTCTGATATAAACTTTTTGGTTTATTTTTTAGCAAGATGTAGTTCTGGTCCTACTAAGAGACATTGGAATGGGATCAAACACATATTGCGGTACCTACAAGGGACTATCGATATGAGTATATTTTATTCTAACTATTGTAGCCCAGACCTTGTTGGCTATGCTGTGCAGGATATTTGTCTGACCCACATAAAACTAGATCTCAAAGAGGTTATGTATTCACATGTGGGGGTACTTCCATATCTTCGAGTCTAGGAAACAGTCCACTGTGGACACGTAATCAAATCATGTTCAGATAATATTTATTCATGAGGAAAGCCAAGAATGTGTATAGTTAAGGTCGATTATACACCTTACTCGAGAAAAAAGTGGTTTGAAATGCGACAAAGTACCCACAATTTTATATGAAGATAATGCAGCATGCATAACACAACTCAGCGGAGGATTCATAAAGGAGATAGAACGAAACACATTTCACCGAAGTTTTTCTACACACATGAGCTCCTGAAGAATGGTGCTATCAACATACATCATATTTGTTCGAGTGATAATATGGTTGATTTATTCATCATGTCTTTACCAACCGCAACTTTCGAGAAGATGGTATACAAGATTGGAATTAGAAAACTTGTGCAGCTAAATAGTGATTTTCATTAGGGAGATTAAAATACACGTTACTCTTTTTTCCTTAATCATGATTTTATCCCACTAGATTTTCCTAATAAGGTTTTTAATGAGGCAACTAGTAATGCGTTTTAGGAACACTATTGAAATTTGTTATTTTACTAAGAATTTTATTTTACATGGACATCTAAGGGGGAATGTTGTAAACAAAATCAATAAATGTCCATTGTACCCCTCTTATGCCTATAAATGGCATTGTAACCTATTTGGAAATACACCAAAAATAAGGAAGATAAAAGTTTTCTATTTTATCTCTATACTACATTCTTCTCTTCTTGGTTGTTATTAGTTTATTTATAGTATTTAGTCTTTATTTTATAATATTATTATTTTTTTAAAATTCAATTTAATAAACATAATTAAGATTCCTATTTGATTTGAGGAGAGTGGAAAAAATCAAAATAACTAAACTCAAATTTAATTATACAAATGGAATAAATAGCCTAAATATATTGTCATCTAGATAAATAGTTTAAATGAATTATGAGAAGAGGACATTTTGGTATTCATTCTTTGAGTTCATTTTGGATCATCTAACCATAATGCTTTGAAATTAAATAGCAATTAGTTGATTGATTTTTCAAGAACAAGAATATTACTTATATTTTTCACGTTATAAAATATTTATTTTATGTTAAAGTTAATTAGTATGTAGAAGTTTCCGAGACAAAGACATTACTCGCTTTTTAATTATAACTATTACTTATTTAGGTTAAAAATATATTTATTATAATTAACAAACCCATTATATCTCATTTATTTTTCAAAAGTATATTTATTACTTTCTTCTCCTCCTCCTCTTCCTCTTCTTCCTCCTTCTTCTTCTTCTTCTCCTCCTCCTCCTCCTTCTTCTTCTGTTGCTGCTACTTTTGTTTTACACTTTAAATAATAGTGTATTTTTATTATTTATTATAAAATCGTTATAAATTACACTATTGTTCTTTTAGTACTAAAAAGGAAGACCACATGTATTTTTTTTACATCTTTTCCTTATGAAACCAAATTATACGTCTACATAATTATAGAAAGGAACAACTATATTATTTTTATAGTAGAAGAAGCTCTCAAAAGAATATTTAAGATTTTCAAACTTAGATACATGCCTATTCAATACATATTAGACAAAGACATTATTTTATATTTACTAAATTGTTTGTGTTTTTGATGACTGTGCAAAGCATGAATGAAGTTACTGAATAAAAAACAAAGACTTAAGTAATCGACGGTCACTTAAAGTTGTCCGTACAATTTACGTGAACACCCATCTCAATTGAGATTTGTACCTATTGAACATCTCTACCACTTCGAATTGATACCTCTTTGACATTTTTTTGACAATCAAATAAAAATTAATGTATTTGAGATACACTCGCGATGATATAACACAACAACGAATTAAATTGTGATATATGTCATTTGAATTCAAAAAATTATATAAAAATATATTATAAGGAAATATGTCAAATTAAAATATTAGAATAGTAAAAATGAACCCTACACAACCCACCTACCCACCCAAAGCATTTCTGGTAGTAACAAGTCCACCGACCGTCCGCCACATGGTGATCAGGAGAATCAACACCATAGTTACTACCTATCCTCTTCCTTCTATCCCGATTTGGTAAATTTTCATCAACATCATAGCTGGCATTTCTACAATTTCATTGTCTTCTTAAACATTAATAAAGATTTGTTGATTTTTTATATTGTGAGTTTTTTAGGGCTTGAATTTCTTAACAATTTCAAAGAAAATAATTTTAGATTTGAAGTAGTTTTGCAAAAAAAAATGGAGGTTCACCGAATGTCTTTTACCAATTAGATTTTTATTCTTTTTAGTTAAATTCCCTTCTACATATTTAACTCTTTGAATTTTCTACATTTTATAATGTCAGAATTTTTCAGTTGTATCAATCAACTCTTCTGATTTTCTTTTTTTTTTACTGTTATTTATTTAATGAGTGTTTTTCGAGTAAGATATCAAAGACGATGGGGATGATGGTGGAATGATGGTAGAAAGGAAAAATGAAGGAGGATATATAAAGGGGGCGTGACAGAAGGTGGCAAAAAAATTTAGCCTGGGACTGGTGAGGAGATGTGGTGAGGTTGTTTTGAATTGGGGAAGAAGACATGTTTTAGGGATTTTTTAAAATGTTGAAATGTTTGCTTTAGTTTTTAAATGTTGACGTGTTATTTTGTGATTGGTCTATAAGTAATTTTATTTTGTTTGGGGTGCTTCTTAGAGGTGTAATATACCTATGATGTAATGTCATAAAAAATTATTTAATAGGTACATATAAATAAAAGAGTGTTAAATAGGTATAATTATATTAATTAAAGTGTCTAAGTAAAATATAAATAAAGAAAATTTTGGAAGACCATAAATGACTTGAGCCAAAAACAAAACATAAAAAAGAAAAAAGTGCAACGGACGTAGGCCTCATTTGTTTTCATTAAGATTAAGAGGTCTGAGTTTGAATACACATCTGAATATTAAGATTTGCATTAAGATTCAGATGTTTTGATCTGAATACACATCTGAATATTAAGATGTGTTCTCTAAATCTGAACACTAAATAATTAATATTGTTTATTTTCAATATATGAATGTGCATGTGTAATTAACATTAAATTAATTAAATATCATAAAAATTTTCATTTCAACAAAATATACCGCTCTTGATTAAAAAAAATAATTATTCTAATAATCATGATTTGGAAGTACAATTTTTTTCATTCAAAAACCTTGATAAACGTCAATATACCAACAGTGTTCTTGACACAGTCAATACAAGAAAATTATTAATATAAAAAAAACTTGAAAGGATTTATGAAAACTTACCAGTTCAAGAGGAAAAACATGGTGTTTGATTGAAAAAAGAGAGAAAGAAAGTTTTTAGTTATGTGAAAAAAGGCATGCTTAAAACAGAGATTTCTTCAAAACCATTAAGAGATTTTTTAAAAAATAAAACAAATGAATTTAATGGGTTGAATCTGAATGATTTAGTTTCAGATCTAAAAATCAAATATACTTAATAGATTAAATCTGAATGATAAATGATTAAGATTAAAACCTTTATTAAATGCGAACAAATGAGGTTGTAATATATGTTAGGAGAGTGGAGTATGGGCAATATGGTCAAATGAAGGAGAAGCCCAATAAAACGTTAAAATTGAATAGAATAATAGAGGATATGTTGGGAGCCCTTTAATGGAAAAAGCAAACGAGGACTACAAGCATACCTTGTCTGACTTCCATAATACCAAACGCGCTTTGTTTATCGCCGCCCAGCAGCTGCCCATTTTTCTTTCTCTTATACAAACAAACTTCCAATGTTAGTCTAGGATGGGTTTATCAAAGAATCATCAATGTTACATTGCAGTGCCATCTCACATAGTCAATTCACATCTTCAAAATATGCTCTCATCTGAAAAGAAAATTACTCCTTTATCTCGTAAGTTTAAGCTTTTGCTAACTAATCCAAGATTCTGGATTTTCTTAGTTTTTCTATTTGGTTTTGTTGGGTTGTGGTTGGACTTTCTTCCTTTCTCACAAAACCCATGTTCCATTTCCCGTGAATTATTTACTGAGAGTGAGTTCTGGAAGCAACCTGATGGATTGGGTTACAGGCCTTGTTTGAATTTCAGTAAGACAGGTAGAGAAATTCTCAAGGACAAGACTAGGTATCTGATGGTTGTGGTTTCTGGGGGAATGAATCAGCAGAGAAATCAAATTGTTGATGCTGTTGTCATTGCTAGAATTCTTGAGGCTGCTTTGGTTGTTCCCATTTTTCAAGTCAATCCTATTTGGGCTGATGAAAGGTTTGCTCTTTATTCGGGACCTTCCATTTTTACTCTCATTTCCAATTATCTGTGATATTTTGAATTGTATTATGCAGTGAGTTTTCTGATATTTTCAACTTGGATCATTTCAAAAACGTTTTGGGGAATGACGTTCGAATTGTTTCATCACTTCCATCTACACACGTGATGACAAGGCCAGTAGAGGAGAAACGGACCCCTCTTCATGCTTCCCCTCAATGGATACGGTCACATTACACCAGAAAGGTTTTAGAGTTCCTTCCCCTTTGTCTCTTAGTAAGACCATAGCTTAGAAGTTCAACTCCAACCTAAAAAATGGAATGCAAGAAAAAGATGATGATCATAACATTGATTTTACTTTGTTCTTGATTGCATTCCAAATTTTGTTCTCTTCAAGTTATTAAACTTGTGGTGCTTTAGTTGGCTGGCAAAGTCTTAGAATTGACTTATGACAGCTGGAGAGAATTTTTTACTCTTTGATTATTTTTAACTATCAAATTTTCTTGGAATAATGATGTCGAGAGGGGAACTTTCGAAATTGATTCGAAATTTCGAAAGAGAAATAGTTTAAATCATTCCTTAGAAGCTGAATCTTTCTCTCCTATTAAGTCACGTGAAGGGCTCGTGCAGCTGCAGCAGGATTTGGGAGAGGCTATACTCTTACCTAAAATTTAAAATAGTAATACTACTTCAGAGCTTAGAAAAGCATATTTCATTGGCACAAGCTTGATTCAGTATTTTTGTTAGTCTAACACGAGTTTCATAGAGAAAAAATAGTTGAAAACAAGTTCTCTGTTTTTTCAAGATGATGCTGAAAGTTCTTGTACTTAAATAGTTCTGGTTGATCTTGCTGCAGCTGAGAAGGGATGGAGTTCTTCTTTTACGAGGTCTTGACTCAAGGCTATCTAAGGATCTACCATCTGATCTTCAGAAACTTCGTTGCAAGGTAGGTGGCTTTTAATCTGGATGCTCCACCTCATTCCAGTGGTAACAATAATTAAAATATGGCATAATCTAATTTCTTTTTCTGTGAACTTTTAGGTGACTTTTCATGCTTTGAGATTTAACCCATCAATCTTAGAGCTCGGTAACAAACTTACAGAGAGGATGAGGAGCAAGGGACCATTTCTTGCTCTACATTTGCGAATGGAGAAGGATGTGTGGGTGAGGACGGGATGTCTTCCTGGTTTAAGTCACGAGTATGATGAAATGATAAACAATGAGCGGAAACGTAGACCTGACCTTTTAACTTCAAGGTCAAATATAACCTACCATGAAAGAAAGCTTGCTGGTCTCTGCCCCTTGAATGCATTGGAAGTTACAAGGCAAGGCGTAATACTTCCTGAGGAAGTGTTCCTTTTGTTCCCTTATCTTTTGATGCACTTAAAAATTGTTTCTGTATTTAACAGATCTGCAATCTCTGTTTAGGCTGATCAAGGCTCTGGGAGCTCCAAAGGGCGCAAGGATCTATTGGGCTGGTGGCACTCCGTTCGGTGGGAAAGAAACCTTGCAGCCATTGACTAAGGAATTTCCTCATTTCTATAACAAAGAGGATCTAGCTTTGCCTGGGGAGCTTGAAACATTTTCAAAGAAAGCATCACTTATGGCTGCTATTGACTACATAGTGTGTGAGAACAGTGACGTGTTTATGCCATCTCATG
Source organism: Solanum lycopersicum (assembly GCF_036512215.1). Classification (NCBI taxonomy): domain Eukaryota; kingdom Viridiplantae; phylum Streptophyta; class Magnoliopsida; order Solanales; family Solanaceae; genus Solanum; species Solanum lycopersicum. The sequence continues at coordinate 31,842,992 of NC_090809.1, forward strand.
GAGGAAACATGGGCCATGCTATCCAGGTACTGCCTCCAGTGTATAAGCTTCTTGGTAATACTTCAAGAACATTGGTCCAGAAACCTACAGACTGAACTAACATGAACTTAGAAAACATTTATGACTTGTAGTTAGTGAGTGAGTTTGTAGAAACTTAAATTATGAGTAGGACAATACAAGTCACTGAAGATAGTTTCCATAACAACCCACTCCTGGCCCCTCTATAGTTTCACACTCCTGAACCCTCTATAACCTAACCATTGAAAAAAGATCCACAAGAATTTTTTAAAAATTCAAATGTAAAATTTTAATGTTGTCGTTTGGAGCTCAAACACATGCCATATACTCTCAACCTGTTCTTCCAATCTATCGTATTATTTTTTGGGGAACTATTCATCTGATCTGGTTCTTTTTGTTTTCTTCCTTAATATTGTCCATGATCTATTACCTATCAAAAAAAAAATTCCATAATCATCTTGGCCTTGAGATAAATATGCAACTGAAAACTGTGTATGATATATGTTTGGTTCATTCTGTTACAAGCCCTTCTTATAACCTAACAATCCCTACAAAAATGCCGGGGTTGGATTATTTAACTTTTCTTTATTATTGTTGATTGTGGTCGTTTTTTTAACAGGGACACAGGGCCTATGCAGGGCACAAAAAGACTATCACTCCTAATAAGAGACAGATGCTCCCACATTTTCTTAACTCATCTCTCTCTGAGTCAGAGTTCAACAAAATTATACTGGACTTGCACAAAGATTCATTAGGTCAGCCAGACCTCAGGAAGAGAGGAAGGGATGTTACGAAGTACCCCGTCCCAGAGTGCATGTGCAACAGTACTACTATCCATTCCTCCATGTAACTCCTTTCAGATCACAAGCAGCTAATCACACATTCTTACAATGATTTACGAACAGTGGACAATCTGAATCAGGAACTACCTGCTAGCTGCATCTGATGGATTAGTCTCCCTTGAGATAGTCTTGTTAATTCCGAAACAGGCTTTCCTGAGGTGTTACCATTTTTTTAAGGGATGAAGAGGTAGAAACACTTAGATGTTGATGCCGAGCTTACTGTGATTCAAGAGCAACGTCACCATACAGACTAGAGCACCATCATATTCTTTCGTGCTTCTTTGTTTGTATATCTCTTTGAAGTTAAGGAGATTAGAGGCAAATCCAGAATTCAAAGTTTATTGTTCCTACTACAACCTCAAGTCATACTGGTTACCGTGATCACATATGGAAAATACATGTTATTTAATTCAATTCATTCTTTACACATTTACGTTTAGGGAAAGAACATGTTATTTAATTCATTTCATTCTTTAGACATCTATGTATTCCATCATAAGCGATGTGCATTCTATATTCTTATTTTATTAACTTTATATTATAATAATAAGCCAACAAGTAAAAGGACTTTAAAACTGCAGAGCTTAATTGTACTACATGTTGTATGAGTTATACTGCTTATTTGGTCTTATCTTGTTGATAAGTGAGCACGTGTATTGCACACTTCTCTTTTAGCAAACCATCTGCTATTTCAGATACAAAACAGGCCACTGTATTACATGGAATTGTCCGCTCCTCCTATTCAATCTCTTGATGTTCTTTACAATTATTAGAGTGTTGTTTGGTACGAAGGAATCCAATTTTCTCGTGTTTGGTACGAGATAAAAGTCTTGAAAAATATTTTCCAAATCAACTCATTTTCTTCAAAATTAAGGAAAATGACTTTCCTTCAAAAATTAAGAAAGACATTTTTCAAAATTCTCCTCTAATTTCAAATTACATTTCTTTTGAAAAAAAAACATCAATTTTTAAAAAATATTTTCAATTTCAAAATTTTATTTTTTCACCCAATCCCTAACCCCTTACCCACCCACCCACCACCGCACCGCACCCCACAACCACCCCCCTCCCGAAAAGATTAATTTTACTTTTTAAAAATATTTTCAACTTTAAATTTTTATTTTTAAACTCCTATCCCCCTCCGCCAACCCCTTACCCACCCCTAACAACCCCCCTCCCCAAAAAAATTGTTTTTTTAAAATATTATTAAGTTTATCTTTTAATTTTTATATCTCCTGCCCCCTGCCCCCTCTGCCCACCCACCCCACCCCCAAAAAAAATAATTTTATTTTCAAAAAAAAATATGTTAAATTACAGAAATTATTTTCTACTCTAATAAAAATAAAAGATGTTTCTTAAAAACATTTTTCATTCATAAATCGAACACTAAAAATCATTTCCGAAAAATAGTTTTTACTCACCAACCAAACATGAGAAAATAAATCCAAAATCTACTTGTTTTCCAGGTAAATATTTTCTAGGAAAACATTTTCCTTCATACCAAACGCACCCTTAATCTTTCTTTGGGTAACTTCCTCCATTCTCATGTGCTTCTTTTACTTTTCTTTTTTTCTCCTTTGAGTTATTCTCCTCTCTTTCATGTCCAGAATTCATCTCTCATTTTAATTTTACTTATGATTACAAAACTCTTCTAACCTTTGTTCTGTTTCTTACATTCAAGTGTTCTCACTATTTCATTCTTTCTTGCTCTACATTATGGTCTTCAACTTAAATTTCATTTAAAGTTTGTCTATTCTGATTGGATATATGGATATATAGTAATTATTTTTTAAAGAAGGGGTCGAATATTTTTTGAAATGCTGAAAGAGAGTGGTTAATGCTCTGCATGGTCAATGATTAGGAGTGGGGAGAGACATTTCCATTAATGAGACTTTGTTGCTCCAAATGCACAGTGTACGTAATTGTATAAGTAATAAATGACTCTTTCAAACCTAGATTCCTGAACCCAAAGGACTTATGATCAATTTATATATTTTATCTAAAATGACTGCAAAATCATGAAATACAAAAATAAGAATAGAAGAGTAATTTATATGATAACCAAATTAATTCATAGAAATCAATCGATGTTGAACAATCACCCATGACTACATCTCCAAAACAAAGACTTTTAGTCACTGATCAAAAACATAAACAATAAATTTTCATGTAGTTTAAGATTAAAGAATAAGTATAAGATTAAAAATTAATATGAATTGTGTTATGATTTAGTTCTGATGATTTGACCAATAATGAGATCCGATAAGGGGACTTGATCCCATATAGGAATGGTGTTCCTATATAAGAAAAGGATAGATCAAAAAGTACTTTGCGCACTCTGCCATCTATATGACTGCAGGAGGTGGAACGCCTCTGGTACAGTATGGCAGGGTCGTTGGCCAATAGTGTTGTTTCTAAGGTTTGTGTCCATCATATATAAGGTTCACCTCAATGGAGACAACCTTAATTTGGCATTACTAAAAAGTTCAAGAACATTCCAAAATCAATTCTTTCTAGAAATATCTTCATCAAGAACACCAAGGGACCTCACAAAGCTGTCATCATTCTTAATTGTCTTAGATTTATATTTCAGTGCTTATTTTTGTAGATATATTCCTGTATTATAAAGGAATTAGATCAGTTTCAGTTTTTATCATGGATTCTAAGTTATAGCTAGAGTTAGCTATGGTGACTGGATGAAGTCAAAATCGAATAGAGTTAATTGATTTAGTGGTCAAAATAGTTGTTGCTTTGAAACGTGTTTTAACAGAGTTGTTACAGTGAGGGGGAAGGGATTTAGAGTTAAATTCCTAGATTGCAAGAGTTTTTAATTAGAATACTTTCTCCTTGATGATAATGGAGTTGAGTTGAAATCTTGTGAGTATGGATCGTAATTTTCACCATCCTTGAGAAAGAGGCTTTCCATGTAAACTGTTTCTGTTATTTACTTTATCATTTTTACTTAAGTTATTGTTCTTGCTGAGTCAAGGGAACTGGTCCATTGATATATAGCAGACACATACAGTCTAACAAATTGTTTATCCCTTGCAATTGCACACGAAAAATTAAGAAGTAACCCTACAAAAGATACCTAAGGTCCTAATTATAAAATTTGGGAAACTAATTTCTTTCTCTCATAGGATCAAAATCTTTAAAATGAATGATATTTCATTGGGATGACCTTGGTGTGGCGCGCTACCAATGCGGCAGGATGGAGCTTCTGAAGTTTAGGCCTTGGCATGGCACGCCAGCAGTGCTCCACGGTGAGTGCTTCTAAAGTTTGCTGGTTGGGGCAGCGCGCCAAGGATGCGCCTCAACCCACATTATCATTGTTTCATTTGTTGTGTGCTTCTTGGAGTTACGTCCATACTTCTTTTCTGTACTAGCTCCCATGGCTCAATTTTCCTTTAAAATCTCATGTATAATCTAACCAATCACATGTCTTAATGTGCCACCATTGTAAGTAAATTCAAACATAAAAAATAGCATAAAATTTTTTCTCAAAATACAAGACATATGTGGAGAACTATTAGTAAATAGACCTATAAATAAGTCTAATATCACTATCCATACTTAAACGTTTGTTCGTCCTCAAATAATCTCTAAATTATCAATTCACCATTAACCACTAAGGAATATTCCACCCCCACTAGAATCAACAAAATACTTTTAATCATTCTTTTGTAGTTCACCTTTATGAAATTAATATAATATCATTTCAAAACTTCAGTATACCAATTGACACAGCATAACCTCAATGAATGACTCATCCACAACAACGTCGCCAAAAAATTATTGCTCTAAAATGCACACACAAGTGTAGGCGGTTGCAAAAGTAATAAATGACACTTTCAGAACCGGGTTGTCGAAACCAAAGTGCATATGATCAATTTATATTTAAGTCAACTAATTCCACAAATTAGAGAAAGTCTTTTCAAGAATCTTGTATTTTTATACTACTTTTTCAAATAATTCAATTTTGAAAATAATAAATAATGACAACTACAATTTGGTATTTTAAACGATAACAGGGCAATTCTATTGCTGCGACATACTTAAGGTTTCATGTATCCCATCTCTCTCATGAATTACTTATGATTATCACTATTAATTTACAGGGTTGGTGTTATGATCATGATCTCTCGATATCCAACTGCCTACCCAAGTTGACTATTTATCTACATCATTGAGTAGGGATACACAGATTCAACTGGTGAGAATTTATATTTCATCCTGTTTCTTAATCAAGTATTGTGTTCGTTCCAGTGTCAATTCTAAACACGAATATAAACAACTGGTATGCAAGAAAGATTGCGCTATTTGTATTCATTGATCTATCTAACTATTCATCTCTTGAGTTTAAGAATAAACGATATATTAATCTCAATGTTTGGTCAGTCATGAAATATATTAAAACAAGAAAACAAAAATAATTTATTTGCTAACCATATTAATCCATGAAAATCGAAGTTCAACAATCACCCATGGTTACAAAACCAAAATAAAGGCTTTGAGACACTCATAATCATTGAAAACATAAAAAAATTATTTTCGTGTAATTCAAGACTAAAAAAATATTGGAGGATTGAAACCTTAGATGAATTATTTATCAATTGCTCTTGCACAAGAAAAAAAACCTACAGAAGAAACCTGAGGTCCTAAATAAAATTTGGAAAACTAATTTTTTTTCTCTCATAGGATTGGGAATCCTTAAAACTAAGGATTTTTCATGCATTGTGGTACTTTTGAAGCTTATCCCCTGGATGCCAGGGTGAGTGCTCTAGAAGTTTGCTGGTAAGGGCAGCGCGTTAAGGATGTGCCTCAATGCAAAGTGTCACATTTTCATCAGTTGCGTGCTCCTTGGAGTTCCGTCCGCACTTCTCTTAATTGTACTAGCTCCCATGCACTCAATTATCCTTCAAAAACTCCTGCATAAGCTAATTGCATGTATTAGTGTGCAATCATTGCAAGTTAATTCAAACATAACAAAATAGCATGAAGAGTATTCTCATAACACAAGATATATGTGGGCGACTATTAGTAATTAGGCATATAAATACGCCTAAGATCACCACTCCATACTTAAACTTTTATTCATCCTCGAACAATCTCTAAACTAGTAATTTACTATTAACACCTACGGACTTGCCCACCCATAATAGAATTAGCTAAATTTTAATCATTCTTTATAAGTCGCCCTTTACGCAATTAATATCATATCATTTCACCAATTTAGTATATCAATTAATCTAACAAAACATCAACTTAGTTCACAAATGCTATGAAGTTCCTCTCATGAAACCATAAACTCACACATGTTCCTCTCATGGAACGCAAGCCAAACTACTAGTGTATAGCATGGTACCCGAGGCATCCGTAGTTAGTGTACCGACATAAAAACTAAACCAACCATTTATAAATATTCCATATCAGGCGTGGTATCCAAGCTAACCTTTGATGAAGACTTAATTTTTCTCTAGCCTGAGGAAGAACATTAGCTTTCTTGGAATAGACATTTGATCTTCGAACCTTGGTGCTTGATCTTGAGAAAAAAATAGAGTTCTTAGAGTGGAAGAACATGGGAAAACGTTGGATGGAGGCTTCTCATTTCATCTTGAATTTTTTTTATGGAAGTTTTAGGGTTCGTGATGGAGAAGAGGAACCCTAGTTGAGTTTTGAGAGAATATTTGGAGACTTGAATGTCTAGATTTATAATTATGAGAGGAAAACTATTAGTTGAATTATATTCTTCTTTAAAACACTCAAAAATAACTTAAAATAAGACTAAAAATCTTGGAAAAGGACCAAAATAACCTAGGAACACGTGCATGAAGTTTCTAAAAGTAACCGCAACGACACTCCATTGTCCGTAATGCCGAATGTGAAAATCCTGACACGATTTCACTAAAACGGACATAACTTTTTACTCCAAATCTCAATTAATATGAACTTGGTGGCATATGAATGAAGATTCATAAAACTTTAATATGATAGGTTATGGGCTACCTAACACTTCATATTCTAATAGATATGATCGTTTAAAGTTGGCTCAAGTAATATCTTTTACTGAAACTCAATTGATAATGAATCTTTCAACATAACTTTGTGCCAGAAGATTTTTATGACCTTAATTCATCTCCAAATATATTCACACTAGAGAAGTGACCTTAAACCAATGCACAATAAGAATCGCCTGATACAACCTTAGACGCATATAAAGAATGGTTCAACTCTTGGATTAGAAATATTCAGGGTGTTACATAGAGACACAAGTATATAAAATAGATTTTAGAAAATAAATTTATAGATAGTAAAAAAGATAACAAGCTAGTCTAAAGATAAGCAGAGCAGGAATTCTATTTGTAAAGAATTTAAGATCTTGGTAAAAAAAAGTGATTAACAAGTGCTTGAGAACAAATAATTAGACGTAATCGGTGTCGGCGTCCTCTTTGAGGACTAAGACTAGCCTCTTAGATTACATCATTACATTCATAGGTCAAAATTAGCGGAAATTTAAAACTTTTTACTACTTCTACATTGAGGTTTACACACCTTTACATAGTATATATATATCGAGCTTACATAGACCCTTCGTATAGAAAGATTACTTAGTCTTCTACTTTTATTGTACATAGATATATAGAATATAACATAGTCTCAAAAATATGTACCATATCATAATCATCTAACAAGAGTATACAATTTTGGGCCTAGCCCGTACATCAATTAAACAAGACCACATATAGGTCATACAATGTCTAATATCCAAAAAAAAAGGAAAGAACATAAGAGTCTTAATACTAAAGCAACATCATAGGCTTGCTAGTGGCATTACCCTCGGAAAGTGAGGACCTACCCAACTTGGATGATCAAGAATTCCAAGTCTTCTACAAGGTCATCTCCCGGAAGTCCTTCAACGAACGGAACCTAAAATATTGCAGAAATAAAAGAAATGGAGTTAGTAAACCACATGTACTAAGTATGAGACTATATGCACACATATCTTGAAATCATGCTAAGAAAAGGGACATTTCAATAAGTATGCAATTTACTTTGAAACCTTTATGCACATTCAACAAGACCATGCCAAATCTATAGAACATATTCATTACGTCATAGGCATGTACATCACAAGACCAACAACATCAAATCTAGTCAAGTCAACATGCATATCATGTAATTGAATACATAGTCAAGTAACTCTAGCATCAAGTCATAATAGCAACAAGAATGAATAATGAGTACATTTCAACATAATCAAAGCAAGATAATTCTCCCATGAACCCTATCAAGTCGGCAAGTGCAATGACCAAGCAAGGCCCTATAACCTTACTCAATCAAGTAACCCAACAAGAATGATGACCAACATCCCACTTCACATAGCATGACATTTAAGAGTACATATCATCATACTTTAATAATGTATACCAACACATATTCATAAGTGAAACTAATCAACATATAATATCAACAATGTGCAAGTTCACCATATGCATATCGTATACCATTATAAGAATATTCATACATAAGAACATCCTCCTAAGACTTCTTTCAAGGCTAACTAGTTCAATGTTTAGGTAGAGTCTCATACCCCTACCTAGACTAAGCTAAAACACTTAGGTTATTTAAGTTTCATCTCTTAAATTTATTTTACTTTTTGGGAACATCTTGCCCTAACAAACATAGACCACATGAGCTAATATGAAATCCGGTTTCATGGAACCCTACACCGAAAGAAGGCGGACTACTTGCCAAGGTAGTACCAAAATATGAACATAGCAACTACGTGGATCCACTAGCTAGTATTCCTATGGGGGCAACATAGTTCAAGAACTAGGAGATATAGTTGGGACCCTCTTTATGCTACATGCATTATAGTCTCCAATATCAAGAGTACATTAGTGATCCTACCTTCCCTATATGAGAAGGGACACTCCTTACTCTAGTTCACTCGGTGCTAAGCCAGAGTCCCTTTTGAAATGTCTTTAATGTTTTTATTAATCTTCATAGCTTAATGTAGTTCATAGGGTCTAACCCTTGTATAAACATCATCATCATCATCATAGCTCAATAAGAATTGCATGAGTATAATCCTTTCATTACAATTCATATAAGTGAGGTTAGCACATTTACAAATCACTTCATAATAAGGCACATTGGTAAATCATTCACCATCCTTATAACATTTACATCATAGACAACACCTCACAAACCATAGTCAAGTAAATTCAACATCATTACCACCCTATCAATCCTAATGGAAGGCATACTCCAATACAACATCATGGCTTAATCACAATTAACCATAATTTGAAGTAAAGGATAAGGATCACAAGAGTTACCAAGTCTCCATTATAATTTATCATCAAGGTCTTACCACCAACCCTTAATTCAACCCAATTAGGGTGTAACATCATCATAAATCAATAATAAACATGATAACAAGGCTAAAATAATCACTATATCACAATTCAATACTAGTTCATAGCTTAAGACAAGATACTTAGGGCAAACGCACAACATACTTCATAACCTAAATCACTTCTCAAGAACTAGCTTGATAGGACTATAGTTCACCCTAATTCATTCATGGTTAGTAAAATAACATCATATAGTATTAATTTAACCAATAACCAAGTCACTTGAACCAATATAACACAATTCATATCAAGATCATCACCTAGGGTTAAGGGGTAAGAGTCATCTTCTAAAAACTAGATCAATGCATCAAGATATAACATAATTGAGTTAAATTACATGTTAATATATTCATAATATCAAAAAAATCATAAACAAAGTAATCCATAACATCAATTTCGAGATTGGATGAAACCCACTTGAAAATTCAACTTTTAAAATCAATTTGATGGAACCCTTTGAGGAAAGAGATCTCATACCTTACAAATTGATGAATATTGATGGAGAAATTTTACCTTTTGCAGACCTTAAACCCTCCCCTAGATTGGTCTTTAATGGAGTTCTTCACCAGAGAGAGAAAGAAGAGAGAACGAAGAGAGTTTTGGATTTGGGAATTATGGGAGTTTTAGTTAGTCTAATTGGGTTAGAACTTTATATAGGTGGTTAAATAATCCCATAACCCATAATTAACTTCCTAAATAAGCCAATTAATTAATTAACTTAAGTGAAAATGTGCAGAAATATAGACCCCTCACAGACGAGACCTCAATCTACGGTCCGTCTGTGAGACGACGGCCACAGGACCCTCCATCATGTTAGTCCGTTGTTTTGGTCAGAGACTATGAAAAATTACCCTTCTAAGATTTTGGCTAAGTGACCATTGACGCCCAGTTGCGACATACGCCCCGTCGATGACACTCGTCTGTGCACACTGGTTTTGGGCTGTTCTTTGACCCCAAAATGCAAGGGTCCTCCTCAAGGGCCCTTGGTTGGTCCTCGGGGAGTCGTGCCCGGATGTTTCGACTATGAAATAACTCTAATACATGTTAGAAACCTTTTCACCAATTTTCATCATTTTCCGACTCCTAAAAGCTAGTCAAATAGGCTAAGGCATGCAAGTACCTCCTTGAACTAATTTTCGGACGTCATTGACGTTCTTGGACGTTTTGGTGTCTAGACTTCCTAAATGACTTATATATGTTAAACTAGACCTTATGACACTTATGTTAGGCTCTAGAACACGTGTTGAATTTTTGAAGTGTTACAAATAATTTAGATGGAGTGTTAGTAAAACGGGTCGGATGATAAATGGTCTAAAATGTAACGATCTATGATAGAAGGATTTCGTAAAAGAAAATGTACCAATTTAGCAAACAAAACAAAAATAACGATTCGTACACTAAAAAGATTGATATTTAAACTTGGGGATGAATAATTTGATTTTATGCTTGTGACGTGGTCATTAATCAAAATTACAAAAAATATTATATCAAAATTGTAACGACCTGTTTAGTTGTTTCGAACAGCAGATTTTATTTCTGGAAAAATAGGCTGACACGACGGAACCCACGACAGACCGTCATGGGCACGACGGACCATCGAGGGTGTCTCATTCCAAAACACTTAGAAATTCTGAAATTTGGGTGCTGAAATCGACTCTCTGAACTCTGTGACGGACCTGCAGGGCGGACCGTCACAGGCACGACGAACCGTCGTGATCCACCATTTCAAAACACTTCAACTCTTGAGAATTTGGTACAGGGAACGATTCTCTTAACGTCGTGACGGAAGTGCAGGACGGACCGTCGTAGGTACGACGGGCCGTCACAGACTCCTTAAGGAAATCGAGTCTCTGACGAACCTGCATGACGGACCGTCGCAGGCGCGACGGGCCGTCACAGGTTGCGTAATCCCAGTCGGAGTCGGATTTCTGGTTAAGTTTTAAAGAGGCGTTTTGGACTATTCCTGCTATAATTATATATTTCGTGGGTTTATATTAATAACTCAAATTCTTGGGGGATAAAAGAGGTAACCTTAAGTTAATTAGTGGGTTATTATTGCCATCTTTTATTCTTAATTATAAACTAATTAGGGTAAAAGAAAGAGGGTTTGAATAAAGAAAATAGAAAGAACAAGAGAAAGAGGGAGAAAACGAACGAACAGGGAGAGAAGAAGAACAAAGCTTTGGGAATTTGCTTGCTTGATCACTAGTCTTCGGTGGAGGTAGGTTATGGTTTCTCTTACAATATTCGTAGTAAACTCTTAATAGCGAATGATATGTATTGATAATATTATAAACCCTGCTATGTGCTTAATTGTATGCTTGCATGAATGTAATTATATAATTGTGATTATACAAGCATGATGAAGTTATTGAATCCCAAATCTTGAAAAACCCTAATCTCTTTGTTAATGATGAGGCCTTGGTATAAAGAAGGCGTGATGAACTAAAATAATGAGATTGATGATGCCTTGGTAAGAAAGAAGGCTTGATGAATTGATAGAAGGAGATTAAGGGATCGGGTGTCACGTTCCAGTACCAGGATAGTATATGAGGATCGGAGTGTCACGTTCCGACACCAGGATAGAATATGGATCGGGTGCCACGTTCCAGTACCAGGATAGTATATGAGGATCGGAGTGTCACGTTCCGACACCAGGATAGAATATGGATCGAGTGCCACGTTCGGGTGCCAGGATAGTATATGAGGATCGGAGTGTCACGTTCCGACACCAGGATAGAATATGGATCGGGTGCCACGTTCCGGTACCAGGATAGTATATAAGGATCGGAGTGTCACGTTCCGACACCAGGATAGTATATGAGGAGCGGAGTGTCACGTACCGACACGAGAGGAATAAAGATAATGAATCTTGAAAGATGTTAATATACTCAATCTAATGAACCTAAATCCCAAATGAGTATGATGAGGAGGCGCGAGTCCTCATTGATGAACTTGGTGTTGTAACCAAGGGTTATGGTAATTGTAAATGCTACATGTTGAGTATCATAGTTGATTTTATGATATTACTTGGTATATACTGTTTTCTATTTTGAGTTGGCCGATGATACCTACTCAGTACTTGTGTTTGTACTGACCCCCTACTTTTATGTTTTCTTCTTTGTTATTTGTAGAGTGCAGCAAACGTGCCATCGTCTTCAACTCAACCGCAACTCTAGCCAGTCTTCATTACACCGGATTTCAGGGTGAGCTAATGCTTCTAGCTTGGACTGGATCTTCCTCTTCATGTCTTGATGCCTTGAAGTTCCGGCATGGACTAGCTTTTACTTGTTTTAGCTTTTTAGGATACTCTTAGTTTAGTAATTTGATCATAGATGTTCTTGTGATGATGACTTACAGATTTTGGGGATAATAATAGTTATTGATTTTATTAATGAGTTTAAGTCTTCCGCATTACTTTTGTTGATATTATATTGAAATGTTAAGGTTTAGATTTGGTTGGTCCGCTCACACAGGAGGGTAAGTGTGGGTGCCAGTCGCGGCCCGATTTGGGTCGTGACAAAAATATATCAAAAAGGGACATATTTAGATTAAAAAAATACATTTAAACAAAAAATATAATGAAGGTATATAAATTTAATTTTAATATTATAGAAGTATCTATAGTAATTACATTATATAGAAGAGCCAAGTTGAGGACAACCAAGGGCAAATTTGTCATTTCATAAATATTCTAGAATATTTATTTTTATGTTATGGCATGAAAAAAGTGGTAATGTAATTATAATGACAATACAACCAAATATATTTTCTTAAACGTCATGTGTATCCTAGTGATGTGACATTTATATGGACTCACATTTTCAATCACATTTTCTATAGATTTTTTTTCTTTTTATTTTGTAGTGTGAAACTTTCATTAAAAGAAAAATATAGGGAGAAATAATAATTGTATAATTAATGACAAAATAAAAATCTAAAAGAATCCATACATGTCTTTACTTTTAAAATCGCCCATAAAGAAATTTTTATAATTGTGTTAAAATGAAAAGTTTCCGTTAATTAACTTTTTATAAACAATAATAAACGCTAATTAAGCTTTTTTGACATGTTTTTGAAATAAATTTTTTAACTAATTTAAAATAAAATGTGTTTGAATAGTTAATAATTTGTTCCTAAATTTTATTTCAATTATATAGGAGCATGAAGAAGAGGACGACCACACCTTAATGTTATTATACATTGTGCAGGAAATGTTGTACAAAATTTTATGTTTTTTTATTTAAAATAAAAGTAAGCGTATTTTTTTCTTTTTATTATGTTCTTGTCTTCTATCTCATTACATTTCACTCAAGTTCCAAAGGGATCAGACAACTAAAATATGCTTGATTGGTTATTCAATGGATTACTGTTATGTATGATTTTTGGCTAATATGTCTTCTTTTCGTTGTAGAGGTAAAAGACAAACAAGGAGGGACTTAACTTTGTAAACCAATTCAATGGTATTGAAAAAGAGAAGAGCCAAGTTGAGGACGACCAAGGGCAAATTTGTCATTTCATAAATATTCTAGAATGTTTATTTTTATGTTATGGCATCAAAAAAGCGGTAATGGATTTAAAATGACAATACAACCAAATATATTTTCTTAAATGTCATGTGTATCCTAATGATGTGACATTTATATGGACTCACATTTTCAATCACATTCTATAGATTTTTTTTCTTTTTATTTTGTAGTGTGAAACTTTCATTAAATAAAAAATATAGGGAGAAATAATAATTAGATAATTAATCACAAAAATGAAAATCTAAAAGAATCCATACATGTCTTTGCTTTTATAATTCGCGCATAAATATATTTTTATAATTGTGTTAAAATGAAGAATTTCGGTTAATTAACTTTTTACAAACAATAATAATCGCTAATAAAGCTTGTTTTGACATGTTTTTGAAAGAAAATTTTAAAATAATTTTAAATAAAATGTGTTTGAATAGTTAATATTTTATTCCTAAATTTTATTTATATTATATAGAAGCACGAAGAAGAGGACGACCACAACTTAATGTTATTATACATTGTGCAGGAAATGTTGTACAAAATTTTAGGTTTTGTTATTTGAAATAAAAGTAAGCGTATTTTTGTCTTTTTATTATGTTCTTGTCTTCTACCATTTTATCGATCATTCTTAATTTTTTCAATATTTTTTAGCATTTCAATAATAATAAATATTACATTTCACTCAAGTTCCAAAGGGATCAGACAACTCAAATATGCTTGATTGTCTATTCAATGGATTATTATTATGTATGTTTTTGGATAATATCCCTTTTTTTCGTCGTAGAGGTAAAAGAGAAACAAGGAGAGAGTTAACTTTGGAAATCAATTCAATGGTATTGAAAAAGAGATGGTACAAAAATTTATGTCTCATTGGTTTAATTGTACCAGTTAGCACTATAAAAAATCTTTTGAAAAGGTATTTCTTACTGTCAATAGCTTCATCAGTTGGTATTTTCTTCTTGCTCCTGCCTTCTTGAGTAGATCTATTTAGTTTACATATTTTTATCGTTTGAATTTTGAAGATTCTCATTGTTGTATTTTAATGTTCATAGCTTCACCTAACTTGAGAAGAAGCCTTCATTGTTCAGTTGGATTTCTCTACATGGTTTGTTCCCATGAATAATCCTACAGAGCTGAAGGTTATAAATATATTTTCTGCTCGATCTTTTTCTAAAAATATCATCAAAAATTTTATGTTCATAGGAAAGTCAGTAATTAATAAATAGTGTCTTAAACATTTTATGATTACGGCTCTGTAGATTGAATCAAAACTTGGAGAGCGAAGAGAGGAAGGAACCCTGTTTGAAGTCTTATGTACTGTTCTTCTCCTGGAGTGTTGTTTTATTCGCGGACAAAATTATCTTGGGGTTACTTCTAGGACTAATTTATCCTTGCTCCCAGATGAGATAAAATAACACTAACTTTGAGTATAAATTTGTCATGAAACTTTTGATACATTTTAGATACTCCAATCTAGATTTTTCAAATGATATTAGAAAAGATCCATCAAATGAGCAATTAATGCAAAAAGATTTTTGATAATACACTCAAAATAACTGAATAGTTTTTTTTGATGCTCTACAACTTGAAGCTAATTATTTTACTTCTCTGAATTTGATTTTATTATTTTAATTAGTTGAGTTTATAATGAGGGTTAAAGTATGAATTCATGTGCTCCATACTTAACTATTTAAATTTGATCCTCAACCAACATGAAATCATCTCAATGATCATTAGCAAGTATAGCAACTAATTGCATTCAACTTAATAGTAACAGATTATCTCGTAAGGGTCATTAGAATAGGATCGAGATATAGCCATTGTATTTTGTTTTACATGATTTTGAAGTCATCAATAGATATACCGTGTAGGCCACAAGAGATGCCCTTTGATGTGAAGACTCATACTTCCACGAATATGACACAATTTTTTGTTTGACGAGTTAGTGGTAAGGTTAGCTTACATTCTACCCTTCTTATACCTCACTGATTGGATTTCACTGAATATGTTGCTAGCCTCCTTATCTTTCGAAGATTCTGGAGGAGCTGAATGAATTTTCATGTGCGCTGCAGACATATTTTTTGCCATTGTGTTATTCAAGAGGTGAAATTGTTGGTGTGGGCCAAAATGCATGTGTCCAATAAAATTCATGTATTGATAGTATATATGCGCAAGTGATTTGGGTGTCTATTGCCTATTTTATATTCATCCAATTTAAATATTTTGTTATAAGAATAATGGTTTACATATTGATTCATCTTTTTTTATGGGAGTAGTACATTCCTTGGTATTTCTTATCTATAAGAAGCATTGTGTTCATAAAATTTAATTTGATTACTTTAGAGGTAATATACAAGTCAAGAAATCAACAAACTCTACGCTAGAATATGAATATTTCTTCTACAAAATAATAATTCTATCTGATTACGTATTTCATTTGACAGTGTTTCCTCAAGTGGTTCATCGGTAGAAATTACATTATTTATACATTATAAAAATATTTTTTATGTATATACCCCTTGAATCTATTCTAGTTTTTACTTGTTATATTTTGAAATTTTGTCTCCACCACTGACATTAAAACTATTATTACGTGAAAGAAAGCACGAGGATGATGTCTGAGAATGTGTGTGTTCATAACAAGGTCGGCATGATGCTTGCTATATGTGTTCATTCTTATTACTAATATATGAAATTTATACATGTTATTATGTTCTACAATTGTGAGAAGCAGAAGTTCAGAACAAATAAAGAGATGTAGGTGATCATGTACTTAATAGTCAAGTAAGTTTCTATTTTTTCTTACAGGGATTTAAATAAGTTGGTGAAATTATCTTTTCCTCTACTTGTGCAATGGAACGTATTTCTGCTCCTCTCTTCAATGGGACACAAACTTCAGTTTTTGTTGATATTTGTGTGCTCATGGCTTTGTTAATCAAAATGCTTTATATAATTTTTGTAGTAATAATGCTATAAGCTTACTGATAACAAATAATATTATAAAACTATTTGTATCTTTATCAAATTATTGTTGTTTCATTTTATATCCCAAAATTCTATAAGTTACTTGAAAAATTCCTGGCATTAGATAATTGAACTACCTAATTTGCTTTCTACATTTTTTTTCACAAGACAAAATCTTCATATTTAATTAGTGAACAAGTAATTTTTTCCCTTGCAAAATAATCATTAAATCTGACCATATGCTAAATTACAAATTTATGGACAACATAACCATCGTTAAACAAGTTATATTGTTGCATCAAACATTTGAGACATAGACAAAACCACTTGTTCAACAATGATTCTGTTGTATCCGCTGAAGCAAACTTTATTGTAGGTATATTGGGAGCTTAATATTGGGGCTCCAATGTTTGATCGTCTGTTTTGATTTTTTTGAGTATGAGAAAATTGCATTGACTGTAAGAAACAAGAAATTTTGTTAGTGGTCCTGGGTCTGAACACATGCAAATTAATCTAGATATTTTTTGATGCTATAATTAGAATAATTATATTCATTTCTTCTTTCTCGCAGTGGGGACAATGATGTGTGTACTATTCACTGATTCTTAAAAGTAGACAACATCAATTAGATATACAAGATAGATTTTTCATTTTCTTGTGACAAACAAGAGATTGTATTAAAGATAATAATAAGACAAGGGAATAGAATTTTATTAATTTTTAACCATGTACATCTTAGTTCAACATGTCTTCTGTTCCGAGGAACAAACATTGGTTGAGCATACAAACAATAAAGGGCTATTGGCATTCCTCCCTACCTAAGAGACAATTTTGTACTATATTTGTAAATATAACTTTGCATTCCTTGTAATTTTGGTATAAAAATAATTTATTTCAACTATCTCGTAATAATAGAATTTTTCTCAAGTAAATGTATTAAAAAAATTTCTTAATCAATTTGTTGGGCCCGTGCATAGCACGGACTGCACTGATCTAGTTATTTTATTACTATATAGAAGAGTGAAGTGAGGGACGACCAATGACAAATTTGTAAATAATCTCATTTTCGAGAATAATATAAATTATAATTATGATGACTATGTGTCTATTTAAAATTGTGGGACCCATTTTTTAGAAGAGTACTTATTATTTTATTATGTTTCATTAACACCTTTTCTTTTTGCACTAAAATAAATATGATTTAAGATGTATCAAATGACAGTAAATATATTTTAATCAGAATAAAAAATAATAAATAAAATAGATAGATAGATAAACTAAATGAAATTAAAGTAAACTAAGAGTCTTACCAAATTTATAATAATAGTTCTTTGATTAGAGTTTTAAAATTTTGTGAATCAAATATTGAAGAGAAATAATAATATTTTTCTGTTCAATTTACGTACATTGATAATAAGAATATTTTGATTATAAAATATTTTATATTTTAAAATTAATCAATTTAAAATTTATTTAATTATAGTAGATTATGTACTTTATTTACTTAATATTACTATTCTTTTGTCTCAAATAAGAAGTTAAGAATCGAAACTCATGAAATCAATACATTAGTTAGAGAAGTAAATAAATTTAAGTTGGCTACTATTTAGAAAGAGATGACAAAAATAGCAAATTCCTAATAGTAATTTTAATAATTATGCAATATTCATATGAAAAATCGATTAATTATACTTTGAGTCAAAATAATGCCTATTCGGATATAGCGCTCCCTATTAAGATTTTTTTGCATATCCAAAACCCAAAATCAAGATATTTGGTTAAGAGAGAAGAAATATCACTTAGTGTTGATGCACTATATTCTTTGATAATTATATATATATATATATATATATATATATATATTGTATCATAGGAAAATAAACTTTTTTTGTAATGATAAATTTATCCTAATACATTAAAGAACATAATAACTTTTTGTATATAAAATATAGTCATTAGTAGAGAAATTAGATTTTCTTCAACTACAAATACATTTTACTACAGAGACAATTGATTTTGTCACTGTTTGAAGTTAAATAGCTAGTGACAATATAATTTTGTCGGTAGTAATAACCTTTTTAGTGACAAAACGTACTATTAACTACAAAAAAATATACGTACTTTTTACAATAAATAAATTTGTCACAACTGTTTAAGAATATGAGAACGATTTTTTTTGTAGTTAATATAATATTTTCAGCGAAGAAGCACTAAATCGTCTTTGTATACTTTTAGTGACGAATTATTTTTCGTCTCACAAGATTTTTAGTGACGAGATATGGTTTATAAATGACGAAATTATTTGTTCCTGATAATCGAATTTGTTGTAGTGTATAGGCATGAATTTCTCAACTCAAGGACCTCCGTGGGTAACATGTAGTAGCCCCATAATTAGGAATATAATCCTTAAATGATTAGGAACTCAATACTCAAGACTTAGACCTTGAAGATACTACTCCTCTCAAAGATACTCAACTTATGAAGTTCATGCCAAATTTATGGGCATGAACGACTCGAGTTGAGGGTCTAAATAACAATATGAAGTTCATGTATTTCTTGAATTTGAATTTGAATTATGAATTAAAGAGTTATGATTCATGATAGGAAGAATCTCGATGATTCTCATACTCACTTACTCAAGTCTTGAACAAGTTATTAGAAATTAAAGAAGACTCCTCAAAAGACACAAAGAAACTTTCTAAAAAGGATTCGAAAGAACTATCAAGACTTAACTCTTAGCTCTACCTTGAATTTGAATTATGAATTTAAGGTTATTATTTGTGGCAGGAAAGATATCATTATGACTAAATGAGTTTTAGATAGTTAATCATGATGAACAGTCAAGAAAATACTGTATAGGAGCAAGTCCAGATATGTATTTTTATATTTAATCACGAAATAATAAATTTAAGATTGAAATATTGGGCTCGTTAACAGGCCCTTTCATATCTAGTTTCTATTATATAGAAGAGTGAAGTGGGAGGACGACCAAGGGAAAAAATGTAATTTCACGCTAACAAAAATCTGTGAAGATAGATAATAAATAATTCTAGAATTATCTTTTTATATAGGGAAAATGCACAAGTACCTCCTCAACCTATGCCCGAAATCCCAGAGACATACTTATACTATACTAAGGTCCTATTACCCCACTGAACTTATTTTATAAGTAATTTTCTACCACTTTTCGACCTACGTGGCACTAGCTTGAAAAAAAAGTCAACTAGCATTGGGCCCACAAGATAATGTTACGTAAGCCAAAAAGGGGTAGAAAATTATTAATAAAATAAGTTCAGGGGTAATAGGACCTTCGTATAGTATAAGTGTGTCTCTGAAATTTCGGACGTAGGTTGAGGGGGTACTTGTGCATTATCCCTTTTATATATGAAGTGAATAATGATCAAGGGTAAAAATGTAATTTCACGCTAACAAAAATCTACCAAGAATGATAACAAAAAAATTAAATAGTTCTAGAAACATCTTAAGTTATTGTTATTATCATTAACTTATTTTGTTATTACTTCATTACCTTTTTATTTCTTTTATGAGTTATTGTGATATCTATTTTATTATTACTCTATTTTACTATTACTTTTACTTAGTTCTTAATATTTTTCTATTCTTATGCTTATAAAAAAAACCTATTTTTTATATAAAAATATGATGATTTAATTATATTTCAATCTTTATTTTGGCTCTAATTAATATACTTTAAAATAAATTAGTATGATAAAATTAATATTATATATTAGATTGAAATTAAAAAAAAATGTTAAAAGTAACTTTACAAATAAAAATGAACAGGATGATATATTTGTATTAAAGATGACCAAGAATAAAAATGTAATTTCATTCTAACAAAAATCTATCAAGAATAAATAATGTTAGAAACATCTTTCTATATATGAAATAAATGATAATCAAAGGTAAAAATATAACTCATGCAAGCAAAAATCTACCAAGAATGATAACAAGAAAATTAAATAGTTCTAGAAACATCTTTAGGTATTATTAGTATTACCTCATTTTTGTTATTTCTTCAATTTTTTTATGAGTTATTGTGATATTTATTTATTATATGAAAGTTAATAAATAATGATTACTGCTTAACTCTTAATAATTATATATCAAGTATAATATTAAGTGGAACCAATCAAAATTAAAATTAAAATTTATATGTATATTAAATTTTATATATTAAAATATTTTAATTTTTGATCTTAGATATGCTATATAAAAAATTAAAATTCAAAATTTATTTTATGTTTGAAATGAAATAAAAAATAAGTTCATATAAATCAAAAAGGAGGGAGTCATATATTAAAAATGAAATATATATGTATTTATTTTTAAAAATCGTTTGGCTTTCTTCTATTAATTTGTGCATATGTGTAGAGTTTTTAAGATTTGAACATTTTAATATAGAAATATAATGATTTGAAAACTTTAATTCTTCGTTTTAATTTCTAATTTATTACATATTTGAAAATTAAATAAAAAGAAGCTTAAAAATGCAATGTAACAATTGAAGATATTTTAAAAAAAACATAGTTAAAAAAATATAATGAAATTTGGTTGACCCCCTTATTTTTATCGAAACAAAAAAGTTGGATATATTGTTTGAGAATAACGTAAGAACTAAAAAGTACTATGAATCACAGTAAAATAACAACTAAAAATATGTGAGAATCATATAAAAGATTTCTTATACTTTCCTAAAATCACTTGTATCATATAAAATAAAACAGATGGAGTAACATATATTATTTGAAAATAACATAAAAGGTACTCCATAAATTAACAATTTAAAATATGTTTTTAGAAAACACACAAAAAAATTAGTTTACATTTTCAAATTTTATTTCTGTCACATAAATTGGAAGGAAAAAAACTAACATACGTTGGGTCTGCGCTGGCGCAGACACATGATATCTAGTATTTTATTATATAGAAGAGCCAAGTTGAGGACGATCAAGGGCAAATTTGTCATTTCATAAATATTCTAGAATATTTATTTTTATGTTATGACATCAAAAAAGTGATAATGGATTTATAATGACAATACAACCAGATATATTTTCTTAAATGTCATGTGTAACATAATGATGTGACATTTATATGACTCACATTTTCAATCACATTTTTTATAGATATTTTTTCTTTTTATTTTGTAGTGTGAAACTTTCATTAAACCAAATATATAGGGCGAAATATAAAAGAACCAAGTTGAGGACGACCAAGGGCAAATTTGTCATTTCATAAATATTCTAGAATATTTATTTTTTTGTTATGGCATCAAAAAAATGGTAATGGATTTATAATAACAATATAATCAAATATAGGGCTGGGCATAAACACCGGAAACCGAAACACCGTATCGAACTGAATTTTTTGGTATTTCGATTTCGATTTTTCAATTTTTGGTTCGGTATATATTTTTGTATTATTCGATATTTTGGTTCGGTTTTCGGTATGTAATTTTATGTAATTCGGTATTTCGATTTATCGAAATATATTATATTATAATATATATTTATATTATATTAATTATTAATATTAAATAATAAATATTATAATATAAAATAAAAAAGTAAAAGACTTTTTGATATAACTATTTTTAGCCCATTAAGCTGAAAATCAAACAAAAAAATTTGTAAATTTTTAAAAGCCCACCTAAGCAGGCCCATTAAAAAATCGAAATAACAAAATCAAATTGAAATAATAAAAACCGAACCGAAATAATAAAAATCGAACCGAACCAAAATATTTTGGTTTGGTATTCGGTACACAATTTACAAAAATTGAAAACCGAAAAAAACCCAAAAAAACCCGAAACAGAACCGAAATACCGAATGTCCACCCCTAACCAAATATATTTTCTTAAATGTCATGTCTATCCTAATGATGTGACATTTATAAGGACTCACATTTTCTATAGGATTTTTTTTCTTTTTCTTTTGTGGTGTGAAACTTTCATTCAACCAAAAATATAGAGCGAAATAATAATTGTATAATTAATGACAAAAATAAAAATCTAAAAGAATCCATCTATGTCTTTACTTTTAAAATTTGCCCATAAAGATATTTTTATAATTGTGTTAAAATGAAGAGTTTCTATTAATTAACTTTTTTACAAACAATAATAAATGCTAATTAAGCTTGTTTTGACACGTTTTTGAAAATTTTTTTGAACTAATTTAAAATAAAATGTGTTTGAATAATTAATATTTTGTTCCTAAAAATACTTTAAAGGATTATTGCATAACCATATTTTTAGTATCATGTTACATAATATGACCACTAAATTCGTACCTTGATTATTAAAATAATCTTTAAAATGACGTATCAATATTTTTTAATTAATTTGAAGAAATCTAAAATTATGTGACTAAAAGAACGAACAATGTTTGACTATTAAGAAATTAATGATTTGATAATGTATTCATCAAAAGATTAAAAAAATCATTTCTATCTAGAATATTTTCTTAATATCAAATATGATAAACTATTTAAAATGAAAAATTTGCCAAGAAAAAAAATTAAAATTCTAAGGAAAATTAAAATACAACTAAAGAAAAATGAGTAGTTAAAAAATAAAGAAAAAAACAAAAAATGAAAATGTCAATAGAAAAGGACTTGAGAAATATAGATGAAGAAAAACACTAAAAAGTAAATAAACTTTAAAAAGAAAAACAAGTATATTAGTTATTTTGTGGGGGTAAAATTCAAAGTTTTCCTTTACGGCATGATATATAGAGTGTAGTGTCAAAAAAATATTAATGTAATTTAGAACATAACATTATATCAATTTTTATCATATATAGAAATAAAATTGTTTTCAAGATTGTTTTTATTTTTGTGGTCAGAAATTAACATTTCAAAAAATAGGGATAATGCACTAGTACCCCTCAACCTATTTTCGAAATCTCAGAGACACACTTATACCATACTAAGGTCCTATTATCCCCTAAACTTATTTTATTAATAAGTTTCTACCTCTTTTTTGCCTATGTGGCACTATCTTGTGGGCCCAACGCTGGTTAACTTTTTTTTCTTCAATTTAGTGTCACGTAGGCCCAAAAGGGGTAGAAAGTTACTTATAAAATAATTTCAGGGGGGTAATAGGACCTTAGTATAGTATAAGTGTGTCTCTGGGATTTCGAGCTTAGTTTGAGGGGGGTACTTGTGCATTTTCCCTAAAAAATACTTTCAATATTTAGAATATGAAATATGCACAAGTACCCTCTCAATCTATGCTCGAAATTCCAGAGACACACTTATACTATACTAAGATCCTATTATCCCCGTGAAATTATTTTATAAGTAATTTTCTATCCCTTTTCGGCCTACGTGACACTAGCTTGAATAAACCAGTCAAACAGCGTTGGGCCCACAAGATAATGTCACGTAGGCCGAAAAGAGGTAAAAATTATTAGTAAAATAAGTTCAGGGGTAATAGGACCTTAGTATAGTATAAATGTGTCTCTGAGATTTCGGGCATATGTTGAGGGGTTAGTTGTGCATTATCCCTTTAGAATATAACATTATGATATTTGTTATTGTATATAGAAATAGATTTGATTTCATGATTGGTTTATTGTTGTGGAAGTAATAAATCAAGTTTTTAGTAAATACTTTCATTATTAAAATCAAAACAAATAGAAGTATTTCTATTATCGAAGATACGATAATGAAATATATCACAAAATTCATAGACAAAGCAAACTATAAATATATTACACTTAAGTTGAAGCAGTAGAGATTTGAAAGATTTTAAATTGCTCTTTATGAATTGGTTGATCAATGATTAATATTTGATCAGATGCAAGCTTATGACACAAATATTACAAAAAGAAGATGATAACATTATAGAAAATAGATACCACTTGCAAAAATATACTAACTTTGATAAATTTTTTCAAAGTATCAACATTTTAAATGTTCCTCGAATGCCAAATGTTTTAACTCATAACCTAATGCAATTCTCTATTTCCTTGCTGCATATAATTTTTTGAAATTCAACATTCTCAATTTGGATTGTAAATGATGCATTTATGTCGTATGAACGTTTGAAAAAGATTATTAAGTAATATGTTGAAGTTGTTTACCGTAAAAAATAATAATATAAAGTATATATTTCTCATATATTTAGAGACTAATTAGATCTTATCATAGAAGTTTCCTCGATTAAAAAATCTCAATTTTTTTGTTTCTCTCGAATACATTCCTTGGTTTATGATAAATTACTAATGATATATATTACTTCTTGGAAGGGATGTATCCAACAAAGGATATCTATGTATCCGAGAGGGGATGATTTATCTGAGAGGGAATAAGAATATATCTGAGAGGAGATTATGATATTTTAAGTTGTGAATTTATTTAATTTTTAACAAAATATGTGAAAGTATATTGGACCTGTATTACCAGCCTTAAATTATGTAGTATATATATATATATATATATTATTATTATTATTATTATTATTATTATTTCATCCTTGTCCTTCAATTTTTTTTTTGGATATATATATAATTTAATAAATAGGAGGATTGAAGATGGAATATTTTAGTGATTTAGTGGGGAAGAAAAGAAATGGAAATGAAAATGAAAATGAGATGGCATCAGAGTTGTGAAAGTTGAAATGTAAAAAGAGGGCTGTATGGAAAGAAATGGAAGTTTAGCGATCCGCCATTGACAAAACCCTATTTGCTGCAGAATTCCCATGATCTCACCTGATTTATAGAATAATGATAAATAGTACCGTTGATGACAACGGCCATGCCCAACTTCCTGATGAGCAGCAACATCACTGCAACTGTTGCCAATTTCATAGTCAAAATCAGCACAAGCCCGTAGCCGTACCCAAGTGCCTACCAAAGCGCATAATTTTGGTTCGTCACGGCGAGAGCGAAGGTAATAAAGACGACGCTATGTACACCATCACCCCCGATTATAGGATCCCTCTAACTCCCAAGGGAATTGATCAAGCCAAGGAAGCTGGCTCTCGCATTTTTGACATCGTTTCTGATAATGGTTCTGAGGATAACTGGAAGGTCTACTTCTACGTTTCCCCATATGTGAGAGCACGTTCCACCCTACGGGAGATAGGCAGGGCTTTTTCCAGACGGAGAGTTCTTGGCGTCAGGGAAGAATGCCGAATTAGAGAACAAGATTTTGGTAATTTTCAAGTGGCTGACCGCATGAAAGTCATCAAAGAGACTCGCGAGAGATTTGGCCGCTTCTTTTATCGATTTCCTGAGGGAGAATCAGCAGCTGATGTTTATGACAGAGTTTCCAGTAAGATCATTTTCTCTCTTCTCTCCACCAATATATATCACTCTCATACGCATTCCATTTCCCCACTAAGTTAAGGCTTGCCAAGCAATCTGAATAAAAGGGATACACATATGGTAGCAATAACAACAGAAAGAGTGTTACTTAACAAACAAGGGATAGAACACTAACAAAAGCAAGATATTGTGATAAAATCAGACCACAAAAAGACACTAGTAAAAGTCAAAATGAAAAGAGCACAAAGTTCTAATACTACTGATAAGAAGAAAGGTCAAAGTATGACCACCAAGCCTATTTAGCAGAGAAAAGATACAACTCTCAACTACCAACTAACATTCGATGCTAATTCATGACCTCAAAACTCTCTTATCTACAATCATGTCCTCAGTAAAATCAAGTTGTATCATGTCATGTCTTATCACTTTCTGTCAATACTTTCTCGGCCAGCCTATACCTCTCCTGACGTCCGCCAAT
Source organism: Solanum lycopersicum (assembly GCF_036512215.1). Taxonomy (NCBI): domain Eukaryota; kingdom Viridiplantae; phylum Streptophyta; class Magnoliopsida; order Solanales; family Solanaceae; genus Solanum; species Solanum lycopersicum. The sequence goes on from NC_090809.1 coordinate 31,869,527, forward strand.
GCCAACTGCTCACACCTCCTCACTAGGCATCCACAATTATTCTCTTAACATGTCCAAATCATCTCAGTTTCGCATCCCTCACGTGGTCCATCATGGAGGCCCTCCTACCTGACCACGATATCTTTTTCCTAATCTTGTCTCTCATAGTATGTCTACACATCCACCCCAATATTCTCATCTCTGTGACTTTCATCTTGTGACATGAGATTTCTTAACTGGCCAACACTTCCGCCCCATACAACATGGTTGGTCTATCCAACACTCTGTTCAGAAGATGAAGTCGGTCTAACTTATATACACTCAATGTAAAAAGTACTTTTACCTAATCTCTGTATTTTTTCATGGTAAGTTATTTAACAAATTAGATTTAGTTTGAAGAGGTTGTCAAACAAAAGGATTTACTGTAGACAGTTAGAAATATTTAGTTGTGCTTGCATGGATAACTTGCTACATATTCAAACAAGACCCTAAAGATAGATAAAAACAATGAAGCAACTAACAATACGAGACCAGGTATTAATGGAATCATCTTTAACTAATGCCAATGTCAGGGCAGGAAACAAAATATAATCCCACTTGTTTATTGTAATTGTATGATTTCATGTTCATAGATACGAAAAAAATTGTATTTTGGTTTCTAATACACATTAGATCAAGTTTGGCTTAAGAATTATCATCATTTGCTTCATTGAAATTCAACTCGAATAGAGAAATTTAAATTTGGAGTGACTCTATTTAAGAATTACTGCATATTATGTGGAACTTTCTTTGCGATAGTCTAAGACAGTAAGTAGATCGATATGTTCAGGTGCAATTCTTTTTGTTTTGAATCCAATCTGTACCTAGCCAGAAAATTCAGAAGTAGTAAGTGGGAGGAAATGCTAGTTTTGTTGGGCATGAAAAGCAACCACAGCAGCTCATGCATTAAGGAATCTAAGATGTTTTGAAGGAAAATACTACCCAATCCAGAAGATAAAGCTAAGTTGTATTTTGCTTTTTCATTTTTGGTATAAAACAAGAGTATGTAGAAAAGACATTAAGTCTCTATTGCTAGTTTTTGAGCCGCTATAGAGAAGTAGATTTTGCTCATACTCTTCATAATTGTGGCTTTCATAGCTATGATCTAATACAAGTTGTTGCCATTTCAAACAAATAAAATTATAAAATTGATGTAATTAAGCAAATTGGACTGCGTTAGCATGTGTTTGGCATGCTAGGGTTAAGATAGAAATGAGATTTTTTGCCGAACTATTAGTTAGTCATTAAGCATGTAAATTACTTCAAGGAAATAAGTAAGTGGGTGGTCTGTTTCTAACATGCACGAGTAATGATAATCTCAAATTGTTGGATCACTTATTTTTGACATGCCTACGTTAGTAGAAAATGTTGCCAGCCTTTTTTCAACTAACCACCTCCTAATTGCTTAACATGTTTCTCAGTTTTGGTCAACTTCCTGACAATAGCTTGACAAGTTCAAATAGGAAGATTCAGTATCGACCATCTTAGTCAACTAATGGGCCTGTTGGGTAATGTTCTATGATACATTCTAGAACATTAGATAATGGAAAAAACTGAAGTATAGATGCCATGTTTGAATATTCGTGATAATGGGAACAATATCACAATTCTATCCATTTTCATGATCACAAGTTTTCTGATGCTCAAGTAATACATCACTTATAGCTGACACCACCCATGTAGGCATGAAAGGAGGAGATGGCTTATGGAGACAAATTAATCTGTACGTTCCTTTCCCTACCCCTGCGTAAATGCGGGATGCTTTGTGCACCAGGTGGCCCCTTGCCCCCCTAATAATTTCATTAAGTTTAGACCTAAAACATCATCATGTACGGCATTCACAATTAACATTGTGGTTAATGGTTGCTAGAATATCTATTACGGCCTAAATAACCTTGTCCTTGTCTTACTTGTGTATATATTTTATCTCAAACTTCTTCTTGTGATTGAAAGAACACCCATTCCTTAAAAATTGCCTCCATTAGATGGCTAATGTCATCCAAGATACTAGACATTGTTAACCAGGAGTACTGTTGTCCATGAGATGTGTCCTGCCTTCCTTAGATGTAAAACTCAATATATAATCTGGCCCTTCCTGCCTATGACCAGGATGTATACTCAGAATTCATGCTCATTCTAAATTAAGAATTCGATAGCAGGATGGTTTATGTCTTTTATATGCCTTTGCAAACATTAGTCTTCACTTATAAGAAAATTCGTCTTCATTTAAAATAATATTTTTTTTTGTGATTTCATTATGGTATAAAGTTGTTCTAGACTTGCTTTTGCAGAATAAAACTCTGCCTGTTGTGAAGCATATTGTGTCATACGCGAGAAACTTGAAGTCTCAAGAATAGTGGTAATGTCAATAACTTACAAAATGGTACTAGATTGGTATCATGCGTTTAATGGTGCTGAAGAATGCATGAGTGTTCATGGAAACAATTATATTTGTGCATTACTATGATCTCAATGCTGTATGTATCTATTGGTGCTTATGAACATTTGCGTGTTCATGGCAATAATAATTGATATTTATGAATGTGATTGAGGAAAGTCGCAAAGTGTGCCTCTTTCTTCTCTCCCTTGTAGTCCTTGTGTGTCTCACACATGACTCTTTTTGGAGCATCAAAATATAGTGATATTTTTTCTATTTATTGGTAGGATTTCATGTGCCAATTAAAGGAAAGGTAAAAAGACTGTTTGTTTCTCTATCTTTTCGATAGGGTTGGGGGAGTTTAAAAAGTGAAGACTGTAGGTAGAACATGTTCTCCTCTTCCTGCATTACTCAAATTCTCCCTCCACTCATCCACTTTTGTGGATGCACCTCTCAAACTATTTATTGAAGAGTATTCACTTTTTCATGCAATATTAGAATGATCCAGAAGTTTTGTAATTTGAGCCCAGTATATAATGATTAGCATTATAGCTGAATGATCAAGTTCTCTACATTTCTCATTTTCCAAGAAGCACAAGAAACTGCAGGGAGATGCAGATCTTATTTTGTTTTGCGGTCCTCATATGTTTTACAATATAAATGATGCTTAGACATGTGTATATTGCATTTCTGCACTGTGTATATCATGTTATTTTCTGATTTTTGGTAGTTCTCTTGCGCGTAATGTGACTACCTTCACTTACAAGGGGTACTGATGATGAGATAAAAGATGACCTTAGTTGCTTTAGCATTTTTTTGTTTGGTAAAAATGGTGTAAATGGCTTAGACATCTTTACAGATTTTTGAGCTAGCTAGTGTTGTGCCTCCAGCTTTGGAAGCCTTTTAAAGATCAATAAAATACCACAAAGTATATATAATGCACCTAAAATCTACATTCTTTACCTAAAATCTACATTCTTTAATGGTAAATGAAAATACAGTTGAAAAAAATAGTGCAGTAGATTAATTTTTAGGAATTTAATGTTTCTTCAATCACTTTTCTATTGCAATAGGGTTCTGTTTGAGATACATTTTTCATTAATTTGGTTCTGTGAAAATGTTTTAATTTGCATATTGTAGTAGCAAGTTGAATCCAATTGCTAATCCAAGTTCGGAAATAGACCTATGTTTGTTGAGATCGCCTTAAAATAAATTAGTTCAATTTAGGGGTCATCTAGCTTATTACTAATTTATACTTTCACCCAACATAAAATATGATAAGTTAATGATTGTTACTGACATGGTGTGTGGAATAACATAACGTCATCATGTCATGTTACACATTTATTCATACACGCTACCATAAGTTGTATGTACCTAGAAAGATTCCTTCTACTCTGGTGATAAATATGTGAGCTCTCAGTTATTACTAGAAACAAAGTGCAACATCTTGTTCAATACACTTTAAGAACTTGCTCCAACACACTTCCATCTCAAGATAAAGAGAATAATTAATTTGCTTATTGGTGTTAGATATAAGAGCATATTCCAATTGAGTGCAATTTTTCAGTGTAAAGTGTATGGACTTTTGGTTATCTTGTTCTCAATTGTGTTTGTTGAAAACTTTTTTAATGCAGGTTTTCTTGAGTCTCTTTGGAGGGACATTGATATGAACAGGCTCCATCATGACCCTAATGACGATTTGAATCTTGTGATTATATCTCATGGTCTAGCTAGTCGTGTGTTTCTGATGAAATGGTTCAAGTGGACAGTTGAGCAATTTGAGTATCTAAACAATTTAGGAAATTGTGGATTTCGAGTTCTACAATTAGGGCTCGGTGGTGAATACAGCTTAGCAGTCCACCATACTGAAGAAGAGATGCTGGAATGGGGACTATCCCCTGAAATGATTTCAGACCAAAAATGGCGAGCTCATGCTAGCAGGAGTTCATGGAAGGACAAATGCTCTTGGTACCTTGATGCTTTCTTTGACCATTTAACTAATTCAGATGAGGATGATTATGATGAAGTCAAATCTGACTTTTCTGACTAGTTTATTGCATTTGTTCTAATAACTTGCATTGTGTAGTTAGATGAGTAATTAATTTGGTTATTGACGGTGGTACTTATAGATCCATTCAGACTTTCATGTGGTACTCCACTTTTTAGGGGCTCAAAGCATTTGATTTTGTTGCATTCAATACCAAAAATATCGTGGCTCACGAGTAAGACCACTAAACCATATGTTTAGGCTTCCTAGAGTCGAAAACTCTTAAAACTTTGTTATTATTATATGATTATTCATAATATGTTTATAGTTTGTATACCAGAAGTCAGTATCGCATGTCTTATTGTACAACATGAGAAATGTTCTTTCAATACAATAAAATGCTAGTCATTTGTTACATTGATCCTTGTTGTCAAACATCATATTGATAAAGATTGAAGTAGTTTAATTGAAAGTTCTAAGATATTTACACTGTAATTTTTATTTTTATTTTTTATTTCTAACGTTTTTGATTATATAAGGAACTAATGAATTGTAATTTTGTAATACGTATAGTATCTATTTAGTGGTTCAGAGAATTTTTTCGATAAAGAATTGAATTTGATTATTAGTGAAGTATTGAAATAAAAGAAGACTTAAATATGTGTATTAATTAAAAATGGTCTTTAGTTTTATATAATATAGATTTTTCGTAATCATCATAAATAAAAGGGGTCATATTTTTAGATTTTAGTTTGAGTTGTCCAAATAAGTGACAAATTATGTTATGTTATTTTTTAAAAAGGTCATTAGTACATGTCGACTTACCTATGGAGATGGTTGAAGATGAAGACCACTGCAATTACACTTAGCGACAACATCTTGACACAACAAATTGTTGCCCCTGTACAGTCTCGCGCAGTGAGGGTGAGCAACTCCCTCTCAGCCTTCAGCGACGAGGTGGATTCTTGAACTTAATTGACAGAACTTGTTGTAGACTGTTCTTTTTTTGTTTGGGACTTTTATTATCCTTATAAAGAGTCCTTAAACTGTTCTGGAAGACAGTTTTGAAATATTTTGAAAAGGAGGATGCAAAGGAGGCAGAAAGCACAAACAAGAGGCCGAGTTGTCTAGGATTTACTTTCTACATAGTTTATTTATTTCTTGTTGGTACATTGAATTCTAACTTAGTGTAATAAGATTGCGAGAAAATAAAAGTTCTATTTCTAGAGTTCAAATTATAGCATGAAAATTATATTCTAGTTATCAATTAATTCATCATATATGTTTTGTTCTCTAAATCTTTGTAATGACTCTCTTAATCGTTTTATAAATTTTACCTATCTACTCATTTCAACTTTTATATGTTATTTATGACTTGCAAAACTTTTATATGTGATTTATGACTTGAGTAACAAAATTTCTGAATTATATTAGTTTGATTGATTAATTAGTGGGGACTATTCATATGTACTGTACTATAATCCTAGATTATGTGGGGCCATATATAAATAAATTAATTAAGGGCAATAGACTCAACCCTTTAGGCCATAACGGAAGAAAAGACAGAAATAACGGCGACACCATTGAATTTTCAGGTAATAAGAACTTCAATGTTACTGCAAAAATGTCCATCTCCTAATCTCAATTATATAGTCTCTTTATATGTGATTTATAAAGCATTAGGGGACAAAAGATAATGGGTCATTATGACCTAATGATTAATTAGTCATTAAACAAATATGCTAGAAAGAATAAACAATTAATGAGAATTTGGTAGATTTTTCATGGGATAATTGTATCGAATGACAAACTAATAATATAAAATAAATATAGTTATTACCGTTTGATTTATTTGTGTCCCATAGCAAACTGTTTGTCAGTACCTCTCTCCCTCATATTCTCGCTCGTCACTCTCCCTCTCTCACTCTCTTCGTGTCGCTTGCCTCACTCGCTTTATACAATTGAATTGTATAATTTGTGTTTCTAATTGTATAAAGCGAGAGAAATTGTCTCTGCGCATGCAAATACATATATTTTTGTCCTATACACTTATAATTATACAATAAAAATACTCCCCAACCCAAGTCTCTTTTGCCTTTCTCTCTTTCTCATTTTATACAAATTCCAATTGTATATAATTTCTGTCTTTCTCGTTTTATACAATTCAATTCAATTGTATATTCCGTGCCCAAGTCTCTTTGACTCTCGCTTTCTCATTTTTTACAAATTCAAATTGTATATAATTATCCTATACATTTATAATTATACAATTCATTTGTACACTTCATTTTATACAATTCTCTGCCCAAGTCTCTTTCTGTTTCTTGTTTTATACAATTCGCTTCAATTGTATATATATAGCGAATTATACATACATATGTTTGCTATGGAGCGCAGTTATGCAAACTTTGCTATAACATACAAATATCAATTTTATGTTTGATACATGTGAAAGTTGCCCAATTTTAATAAGCTTGTGTCATGGCCTTGGGACTAATTAATGTCCAATAATTAGTTATAACTACCCGGTGAAAGCTACGGCTCATATTAGATGTAGATTAATGAAGTTAGAGGGTAGAGATGCAACCACGTCATCCGAAGCCAACTCAGCACAAATCACGCTTTTAACAACCAATATGGAGAGGAGAAGCATAACGGAAAATTGGTATTTGCTTCACCCACTTCTCTTTTTCTTCTCTATCTCCCTTATCTTTTCTCTTCGAATTCTAAACTCCTTCTATTATGCAGATTGTGGACTCATCAATGGCTGTTGTAATAACTTAGTTCAATTTCATTTACTTTAGTTTAACTGTCTTTCATTTCCCAGTTGATAAATAGAAAATTGTCTCAAAAATTTCCAATGTTCCATTTAATTTTTGCACGTTAATTGTTCGATTTAAGGCCAAGTCATAACAATTGGTATCAAAGCTAGGTTTCACTCAACTTGTGAAGGTAAAAATGGCTGAAGGGACCAGGATGAAGTTGCTAGATGATAAGTTGCTACGTCATGACGAAATTTTGGGAGATCTCACTAAAATTTTCAGGGAACTCAACGAAACTCAAACTGGAATACGGTGAACTTTGGAGCTTATTTTGAATTGTTTAACAGATCTGGAAGGAGCACAAGTCAAAGACCTTGAAGGCGTTTTTCCAATTAGAGATGGGTTGCTACCAAATCCCATACAAGAAGCTAGGGCCATATTGCCAATTCCACCTCCAAAATGGGAACTATCAAGCTTCAACGGGGACGAACCTAAGGTATGGCTGCGTAAGTATGAAAAATAGTTTAACCTATATAGAACTGCTGATAATCAAAAGGTAGAGAGAGCTGCGCTCTATTTGAATGGGCTTGCTGAGACATGGTATAATTCACTTGTTTTGGATAGAGGAATAGTTACTTGGGCTGAATTTAAGGAGGAACCCTGTGTGAGATTTTGGGAAGTAGATGTTGAAGATACAGTTGAGAAATTTAATAATCTATCTCAAATAGGAACTGTAGATAAATTCCTTGGCAAGTTTGAAGACTTGAAGGCCATATGATAATAAGGAACCTAACCTTGAATGAGGCTCATTTCCTGTCAAGTTTTATTGGAGCTTTGAAGGAAGAAATCAAGTTTGGGTTAAAATGTTTAAGCCAGTAACATTAAGAGTTGCTATAGAGCAGGCTAGAATACAGGTGAAAGCAATCGAAGTAGCCCAAAAGAAGAAAACGATGCCAACTAAATTTCCTATCAGGGGGGTCTAGTTATACAAAGAATGCTATGGGAAGTACTAATATTTCTACTGTTTCTAGTGGTTCAAATTACTCCAAACATGCTGCTGTGAACAACCCTCGACCAAACACTTTTAGGTTGACACCAAAAGTGTATGAATACAGAAGGAGCAAGAAGTTATGTTTCAGGTGGGGAGAGAAGTACTACCCAGGACACAACAATAAGGCTAAGCAGTTGAATTGCATGAGGGGACACGAAGAGGTCATACTTCTAGATGATATAAAGGTACCTGAACCACCAGATCTTATCATTGAATGAGAAATACAATAGGAGGCTATGGAAGCCATATGTTTGAGTGCCTTGTCTGGTAGTAACCAAGGAGTAAATGGTATCTTAGTCAAAGGATTAACTTAGAATAGGGTCCTTGTAGTACTAATAGACTCGGGAAGCATGCACAACTTCATAGATGAACAAGTTGTGAGAGAAACTAGCTATGTAGCTGAATATAGTCCCCACATGAAAGTTACTATTGCTGATGGTAACTATGTGATGTGTCATGCAAGTTGTCGTGGTTTAAGCTGGAAATTGGGAGGTAAATCCTTCAAGGAAGACTTGAGAATTATCAAATTGAGAGGTTGTGATTTGGTACTGAGAAATGATTGGATGAATAAAAATATTTTAACCAAGTTTGACCATGAGAAAATGTGTGTAACCATTGGTAGAAAAAGTAATAAAATAGTACTACATGCTATACCAGTGGAGGGTAGCTTGAGTATGATTAGTGTCAATGCAATGAGAAAAGTCATAAAGAAGGGCAAAACCTTGATAACTCATTTATTCATATTAGGAGGAGAGCCAGAACTTGAACAAGAGAGGGTAGATGATGCTATGTAGGAGGTGATTGATAAGTATCAAGCAATGTTTGTGGAACCAAAGGCCTTACCTCCATTAAGACAACTTGATCATGCCATTAACTTGAATCATGGAGCTTTTCCAGTGAGTTTAATGCCCTATAGGTATAACCACTATCAAAAGGAGGAACTAGAGAAACAAGTAGCTGAGATGCAATGAAATTATAAGTCATAAACGATCTCTATTTTCTTTACCAACTCTTTTGATTAAGAAGAAGGATGGCACCTGGAGGTTTGGTGTATATTACAAGGGTTTAAAAGAATTCACAGTAAAGGACAAATATCCATTTTCCATTGTTGATGACCTTTAAGATGAATTGCACGGGGCAGTGATTTTTTCTAAAATAGATATCAGGGCAGACTACCACCACATTAGAATGAAAGTTGAAGATGTTTACAAGACTGCATTCATGACTCATATGGGACATTATGAGTTCAAGGTTATGTCCTTTGGCTTGACCAATTCCCCTGCCACTTTCGAAGCTTTGATGAATCAGGTATTTTATTTGTATCCATTTGTTTTACTGTTTTTTATGACATTCTCATTTACAGTAAATCATTGTATAAGCATGTTGGATACTTATTACTTGTATTCAACACCTCAGTATCTCATTCCTTGTATGCGAAAAGATGCAAGTGTTTTTTTGGACAACCTAAAGTATAATATTTGGGGCATGTGATCAATGCTGAATGAGTGTCCACTGACCCTAACAAGGTGAGAGCTATGGAAGAATGGCCTACTCTTAGAACTGTGAAGGCTTTGAGGGGTTTTATAGGTTTAACAGGTTATTACAAAAAAGTATGTGGCAAATAATGGGAGCATAAGTAGACTATAGTCTAATTTATTGAAGAAGGATGCTTTTGTCTGGAGTGAAGAAGCGGATCAAGCTTTTTAGCACTTAAAAGATCCATGTCTACCACAATAGTGTTGGCTTTACCAGACTACAATAAGGAGTTTATTGAGGAAACTGATGCTTGCTATTCATAGATTGGAGTAGTACTCTTGCAAAAAGAAAAACCAATAGCCTACTTCAGTAAAGTGTTAGCAATGAAGCATAGAGATAAGTCCATTTATGAGAAGGAGTTGATGCGGTCTAAAAATGAAGATATTACCTTCAGTACAAGCATTTTGTGGTCAAAATTGACCATCATAGCCTCAAATACTTGTTTGAACAAAATATCACTATAGTAGTGCAACAAGAGGTGTAACCAAACTTTTAGGATTGGATTATGATGTAAAATACAAAAAGGGGGCATAGAAAGGATTGGATTATGAGGTACAATACAAAAAGGGGGGCAGAGAATAGAGTTGTTAATGCATTCTCAAGACAATAAGGAGATAGTTTGAAAGAAGAAGGTCAGTTGAATGCCATTAGCATGATAGTTCCATTGTGGCTGCTGGATATTACTACAAGTTATGAAGGTAATTCTATGACCATGGAAATCATTACACAACTGACAATAGATACTACTGACCCTAAATTATGGCAATATCTCTCAGGACTGTTACGGAGAAAGGGGAAGGTCTATGTTGGTTCCAATGGGAACCTTAGACAACAATTGATATAGAGTTTTCATGCTTCTAACTTAGGGGGGCACTCAGGCCAACTTGGAACTTTAAAAGGGTTGTCTCTCCTATTCTATTGGCCCTTGATGAAACAAAATGGTGGTACAATTTGTATCTGAATGTAAATATGTCACAAAAATAATTATGAGAGTGTTCCATATCCAAGGTTGCTTCAACCCTTTCCAATCCATTATCAATCCTTGAGGCATATAAGTTTGGATTTTATTAAGGGCTAGCCTAAATCCTCAGGCTAGGATGTCATTTTTGTTGTGGTTGACACATTTACTAAAGATGCTCATTTCATAGCCCTATCACACCTTTTTACTACTTTATAAGTGGCTACTAAGTTCTGGAAGAGAGTACACACTCTTCATGGTCCACCCCAGTCTATTATATCTGATCGATACAAGATCTTTCTCAGTAATTTTTGGCAAGATCTTTTCAGGTTGGGTGGCATAAAACTTGTATATAGTTCTTCCTATCATCCTCAAACAAATGGGCAAACTGAGAGGGTTAACAAGTGCATAGAAAATTACTTATAGCGTATGACTAGCCACAGACCTCATCAGTGAAAGCAATGGCTTCACCAAGCTGAGTGGTGGTATACCACCAACTATCACACTAGCCTCATATGTAGTACCTTTGAAGCTCAATATGGTTATTCTCCCCCTCAACTATCTATGGGACCACCGCTGGATAGTGTTGTGCATGCTGCTGAAGATTTGGTTATGATGAGGCAACAAATGCAGCAAATTATTAAGGATAACTTATGCAAGGTTCATGAAAGGATGACGTATTATGCTGATTCGCATAGATCAGAAAGAGAGTTTCAAGTAGGTGATCTCGTACATCTTAAACTCCAACCATACAGGCAGTCCTCTATTGCTTTGAGAAAAATTTTGAAGCTCAACACCAAATACTATGGTCCATAATGAATTTGGCTAAGATTTTCCCTGTAGCTTAAAAGATAAAGCTCACTCTACTTCCAGGGTGCATCCAGTTTTCCATGTATCCTTACTTAAGAAGAAGATTGTCACTAAGAAAGTGGTTCAGTCAACTTTGCCTAGTACCAGAGTGATGGATAGTTTTTGGTTAAACCAGTGGTTGTATTGAAACGGCAGATGGTGAAACATAATAATGTGGCTTGTGTAAACTTGCTTATCCAATGGTCAACCCTTCCCTCCGAAGATGCCACATGGGAAGATTATCATTTGATAGAGTCCAAGTTTCCACATTTTGTTATTAATTCTTGAAGACAAGACTGCTTTGGTGAGGGAGGAATTGTCATGGCCTTGGGCCTAATTGATGTCCAATAACTAGTTATAACTACGGGGTAAAAGCTACGACTCATATTAGATGTAGATTAATGAAGTTAGAGAGTAGAGATGCAACCACGTCATCAGAAGCCAAGTCAGCACAAGTCACACTTTTAACAATCAATATAGAAGGAGAAACATAAAAAAAATTTGTATTTTTTTCACCCACTTCTCTTTCTTCTTCTCTCATATCTCTTCTTCTCTATCTCCCTCATCTTTTCTCTTCTAATCCTAAAATCCTTCTATTCTGTAGATTGTGGACTCATCAATGGCTGTTGTAATGACTTAGTTCAATTTCGTTTACTTTAGTTTAACTGTTTTTCATTTCCCAGTTGATTATTAGAAAATTGTTCCAAAAATTTCCGTTATTCCATTAAATTTTTCCACGTTAACTATACAATTTAACGCCAAGTCATAACAACTTGCAGTGTTGCTCTCGTATTTAGCCTCGACATTTAGAGATTTCATAGGATACTCGATCAGTTACAAATTTTGATGAATGCATATTTAGTGTAGGGTTCTTAGAGTACAACAAATCTTAATTTGGGGGTTGAATAATGTTTTGTTTTGAACAAAGAATAAATAGAGAAATATGAGTTTCATTAGATTTGTATTCTTACGAAAATTATATATTTGAACATATTTTGACCATTCGGGAGTGTTACTTAAGAAGAAGGTTGTAATTTGACACTTGGGCCTTTGGTTTGAGGCATGTAGAGATTTCTTACCTCTATGAAGTATTAGATTTAATGTATTAAATAAATATAAGGATAATGGGTAATGAGGGGTCCCCGTATGTATATATGAGATTACAAGCATTTATGCAGGTACTAATATAATATGGAGAAATTTACAAGAAATTGATTATTGGTTGATAATACCATAAGTTGAGATGTGATCGAATTGTTGAGACTTCGGAATTATGTCAACTCGATTTTGATTAATGACCCTTAGTTATAGGGTCGATTGATAAATCCATATTATACATTTGTCCATACACATTCATACCACTCTTAATATTGTTGCATGATAATGATTGGTTGATGCTATTCATTGAGTTATTTATGAGATTCATATCCTTATAATGCCAATGGAAAATGGTTCTAGCAACTGACATCATGCAAAGACAATGGGAAATGGTTTCGGCGAGTGGTATTATGCCTATAAGAAATGGTTCCGACAAGTATATGGACATCATGAGTCCTCCATGGATCCCAACTATCCGACAGAGGAAGCAGGTTTATACCGAATTTTGGCCATTGCATTACAATTCATCTGCATTACATTTTATATTAATTGACATTGAGTTATTGAGATGATTCTGTTACTGAATTGACTTGATACATCTGAGATATTGTGCGATGTTGTTAGTGGTATAATTGGTCTATTTTGGAAAAAACACATGTTCTAATTGTTATATTGAGATGAGTTACTTTATGACTTAGTTGTACTTATTGAGAAAGAAACTTTTAGGGTATATATCTTGTCGCTTCTAGGAAGGATTAGGAATCAATTCTTGTTGAGTACAAGTGTTTTTCGTACCCTCTTTATACTTGCTGCACCCTTTTGCATGCAAGAACTAAGCAAGGTACTAGCGATGTTTGATTTATTGGTGGGAATGATATTATTGATTGTTGGAATTCAGGGTGAACTGCTTTCTATTTAGCAGTACTTGATTCTAGAGACTGTTTTACTTCATGTCTTATTTTATTCTAAACAATCATTATAGCTCTCAACCCTGTCTCCCTTAGTTTTCCCCAGTTGCATGTATAGACCCTAATTGTGTCACGACCCAAAGTATACTGTAAAAGGTAGGGCATCCTTCATGTCACCACACGGCGTACGTGACCTCTCGGAGGAATTGTACTAGCCCTTAGACATCATTTATTGCATAAATACAAAAAATAGTGCGGAACTAAAGCTTTTCTTTCAAAACATAATGCGCAATCATTTCATAAAACTTCTAACATATGTATCAAAAACAATTTATGACAACATGAGTACAAATGTCTTGGGTCACAACCCATAAAATTCTAACATAGTAAACACATAAAAGACAACATAAGAGTGATATCCTCGGATACTATGAAGACTCACCAATCTTTACTTCTTAACAAGCCTTGGAGAAAGAAACTCAATATCCTCAAAAAATTACATTGGATTAGAATGTTGTCAACATATGCATTAGTACAAAATGTACCAAGTATGGAAACTATCACACCAAACATAAAATATCTCAAAGTGTTAGTCAATAATAGAAATAATCATAAGAGATAAAGTCATAAGCATAACATGAATATCATAAGAATAATAAAGCAACTTAAAGCATATAAGAGTTCATACTTAACTCATTGTCCTCACAAGCCGCCTCCAAGTATACTTGTGCAAAGCAAAGGTAGCATCCCATACTACTACCAAAGATAAGTACCTCACATTGTTCATTCTTGATCATAACCCACTTTCATAATTAAGTCTTAAATTAATCATAACATATGAGCTATGCCCCTAGGACACCTCATAGCACACTTGTGCAATGGATGTTTAACATCCTATTCTACCTCACACACTAAGCATATCTTGGATTCACCCTATTCCTTTTCATTTTTGTTTATGAGTCTCTAGTAGACATACTTCATATTGTCAAGGAGATATCATCTTAAGTCAATCATGTCATGGAAAGAAATCGTAGCCATTACCCAAGCTAAACATACCTAACATAGGGGTCATGTCATAGGTAGCTTCAAGTCATACTTATGCCATGTATGGATAGAATCCCATACTACCATCCACTCTAAGTACTTCTCCAAGCTAACATAATCCAAGCTAACTAAGTAAGGAAAACACCCATCCTAACCATCATGCAACCAATCATGTAGATGCAAGCTAATCATATAGGAGTATGAATCCTTAACCCTAAGCTATCATGATAAACTAATCTCAATCAATTTCATGAAATTCACCTTGCATGCAAGTCAAGCTATCATGAAATGCACCTTGCATGCAAGTTAATCTATCATTAGGAGAGTATAGGTCTTTCTCCTAAATCTATCATAAAATGGATTTGGTCTAACCAAGTAAAGCTATCATGAAGGCACTCTAGTCATACTACTTCAAGCTATTATTAGGAGAGTTTCATTACTCAATCCCAAGATATCATGAGAACCACCATTCCCAAGATTCCATGATCAAGCATCCTAGAAACACATGACCAAGCTAAACATGAAAGAGATTACTTCCTGCATCCCAAGCTATCATGAGATTCATCAACTCAAGCTATCATGAGACCTACCATCTCAAGATAACACACCTTGGTCTTATCTTACCAAGTCAACTAAACAAGAAGAGGCTTATTCAATACAACCTCAATCTATTCTAGTTCATCATGTTTTGATTCATTTTAGGTTATTAGGTCAACCTAGAATCCATCTGTGTGAGAGAACTTGCTTCCCCTAGCTTGTTCATGTCTAAGAGTAAAAGAGAAGAAAACATCATCACAATCCCTTCATAATGAATTCAAACTTTAAGAACTCACATCAATGTCATATAGTCCCTACAATTGATTACTTCCCTCAATTCATCATGATCTATGTTCAGTTACAAGTTTATTCATTCAATTTGATCATTAGAAGGTTAGTGTGGGCATACATAATCACATATGTTCAATTCCAACTTTACAAGTCAAGATCATCCTAGATCAATTAGGCCTAGTTAAATTCATATTTAACTCATTCAATCATGATCAATTAGCATATAATACAATTGAATTAAGAATATCAATTTAGAACCTTCATTTTGACTAAAATCACCATGATCACCTTTAACACCAATTTCTACAATTCGCCATGAAAACCTCATGAAAACATCACATAATCATCATATGAACATAATTGGATGCTATCCGCTATATTTGGATTACAATCAAGCATAAACCACAATGCAATCACAACCCTCTCTAGATTGGGGTCTTTGGATTCATAATTGAGGAAAATGAGGGGACTTCATGGATGGAAGAATCCATGAAGTAATAGGATTCACATACCTTACATTATAGAATTAAACCCAACTTGAATCCTTGGTGAAATTCGTCCAAAGAGCAGCCCCCAATTTCTCTTGTTCTTCTATGGTGTTGTTGAGAGAGTCGTGGAGAGAGGAGAGTTTTTTGATTTGGAGTCTAATGTATAAATAGCTCTTTTATTGTTTAAATACTCATAAAATACCTAAATCCACCTAAAATAACTGCCCATTCATTTATTTGGACGTGGGCTAGAATTCCCAAAACACCCTTGCCTTTGCCGAGACACCTTCAGAAAACTTGTAGGTGTCTATCGATGGGCCCATCGACGGACCGTCGACCAACCAATGGACTGTCCTGTAGGTCCTTTGTTTTGGTCAGAGACCCTGCGAATGGAAGCTTCATCTCCCAGACTAACTATGGGGCTATGCCCCAATAGACGAGGCGTCAACAACACAACGATCCGTCGTTTGGCAGTCGTTAGTTAGGATTGATTTTTGGAAGTTTTGATCGACAAGTTGGGTCCTTCTCAAGGACCCTTATGGTTGTACTTGGAGATTCGTGCACAAACGTTTCCAACTCCTATACGTAATTCTAGATTTTAGGAACCTTTCCTATCAATTTGATCCCCAAACATTACTTAAAACCTCATGAAACATACTACGACACACAAGCATGTCTCAAGGCTAACTTTCGAGTGTCTTGGACGTTTGACCTCCAAAATCTTCCAAACTTCGCAAACTAGCTCCTAATTCATTTATTCATCATTTTAAGACCTTATAAGATCAAGACACACATGTTAGTATCTATTTTTACCTAATTCATTTATGGGTCTTACAATATCCCCCACTTGAGAAACATTCATCCTCAAATGAGACCTTATAAACACTTCTTAAAGGACCAACTCTAGACTAGTAGCCCATAGTGTATGCACTATACCTAAAAACACATATCCAAATCAAGGAAACAATTCAATTCGAAGCTAGACATAGATACACATGACCATATAAAGACCTTATGGAAAGGTTCCTTATCCCCCACTCTGGAATAAGCTATACATGTCTTTCAAACATCAATTCATCATCATTAGAAAAATAAAAAATCACAAGGAAAATCATAATCATAAGAAATTCTAGAAATTTTCATAAATCATTAGAGTGACACATACCGGAAAGGGACATAAGGATATCATTCGGGATCACTCTTGGATCAGAGAGCATAGAACCTATTCTTCCCTTGCGGAACATCTTCCACCTTATTGAAAACAACTTTATTTCCTTCTCTCACATTAGATTTTGACTTAAGGCAATCTTTCATCATATGACCACTCTTACCACATCCATAACAACTATCTATACCGTCCAAACACCTACCCTCATTTTTCTTGCCACACCTAGCGCAAGTAGGTTTGGGAAACTCATTACTCTTCTCTTGAGGTCTAGGGTTAGACATCCTCTCATTATCATACCTAGAAGTACTAGAGTAGCCTTGTCCAAAAGACTTTTGTCAATTCTAAGAATGACCATGTCCACCGGACCCTTCATTTTTCATCCTACTTCTCTTTCTCTCATTCTTAAGTTTGTATTCCTCTATTTGTTAAGCAAACACCATTAGTCAGGAAATATCCATATCATTAACAAGAATTTCCATACGACACTCTTCTTTTACTAGTTCGGACACCCCCGTATGAACCTATTCATCAAGCCTCTAGGGTTTTCTACCAAGCTTGGAGCATATTTAGACAATTGAGTAAACTTCAAATAATACCCTTTAACACTCAAATTTCCTTGTTTGAGGTTTATGAATTCCCCCAACTTAGCCTCCCTCAATTCCCTAGGAAAGAACCTATCAAGGAAAGCCGACTTAAAACCTCACACTCTATGGGACGCGCCCTTATCGGTCTAGAATACTTCCATTTCTCATACCAAACTTGAGTTACATCTTTGAATCGGTAAGCGGATAGCTTTGATTTCTCCCGAGAAGTAAATGCCATGATAGCAAGAGTCTTATAAACCTCATCTATGAACCTATTTGGATCTTCCTCCACCATGGATCCACAAATTTCGGAGGGTTCATCCTCAAGAACTCCCTAATTCTATAGGCACACATTCTCCCTTTAGGGTTTTCCACCACCACCCTATTAGCTTGGGCCGTCAATGCTTGAGCCTAAAAATTCATAGAAGTCCTAAATTCCTCTAGAGTAGCATTTCCCACTTGTTGAGCATTAGGAACTTTAAAAGGGACTTGATCTCCTTGGGGAGGAACCTCTTGATCATCATTGCCATCTCCTTCCCTTCTAGCATTAGACCTAGTGTTAGCCTTAACAAAATCATAGGCAAACATTAGAAGTAGGGCTTACTCAAGCCAAAATCTATTGCACGACTTGAAGAATGAAGAAGTGAAACTTTCCTAAGCATCCAATAGCGTCCTAGTCATAGATATGTCGTGACTTACAGCAATGAATGAGACTCTACTAGATATGTTTTTGCGACATCCTAAGACCATTTCATAACCTTGTGCTCTGATACCAAGTTTATCATGAACCAAATACACTGTAGAAGGTAGGTCATCCTTCAAGTCGCCACACGGCGCACTTGACCTCTCGGAGGTCTTGTACTAGCCCTTAGACATCATTCATTGCATATATATGAAAATTTGTGCAAAATAAATCTTTTCTTTCAAAATATAATGCAAAATTATTCCATAAAAATTCTAACATAAGTCTCAAAAATCATATATGACAACATGATTGTAGATGTCTTGGGTCACAACCAATGAAAGTATAACATAGTAAAGATATAAAATACAACATAGGAGTGATTTCCTCGGATGCTATGAAGAGTCACAAACAAGCCTTGGAAACTCTACCCTTGGAAGCACCTCAATCTCCTCAAGACCCTACATTGGATTACAATGTAGGCAAAATATGTGTTAGTACGAAATGTACGAAGTATGGAAACTATCATACCAAACATAAGTAGAGCGGTCAATATGGGCTAGGCCACCCCATTCGGGCTAACCCATACAGACTTTGATATTTTACGGTCTAAGCTGGGCTAACCAATTTTTTGTGTGGGCCAAAAAACAGTCGGCCCAACCCACAAATACGTGGACTACAAGATTGTGGGGCCAGCCCACTTTTTTAAAAATTATATTTTTGTAATTCTTATTAAATTAAATTATAAATTATAGTTTGAAAATACTATCATACATATCTACAAAATAATGTAACATAATGTTAATGTTACTACTTGTTAATTAAATTCACTAATAAAATTATCTTTATAATATTTATTAAGTTTTTTTTCAAGTAAAAGTATAAATATCTTAATAGAAATACTAACCTAATTGTTTTGAGTTTGAACTCTATTTGATTTTAAATTCTAATGTTATATTAAATATTTCAATTAATCTTTATTGGCCCACAGGATAGTCCTGCCAATATTTCTCAAGCCCAAGAAATCGACAGACTTACTCATGCCGGGCTAAAAAGCCCATTTCTTAAATATGCTCCAAATATATTAGCCCAGACCTATTAAATTCTAGGTTAGGCAAGGCCGTCCCAACGAGCCTATCCCATATTGAGGGCTCTAAACATAAGATATCTCAAAGGGTTAGTCAATAATAGACATAATCATAAGAGAAAAAGGCATAAGTATAACATGAATATAATAAGCATAATAAGGCGTCATAAAGCATATAAGTTTATACTTAAATCATTGTCCTTCTTAGTCAAATGAACTACTTCACAAGCCACCTCCAAGTATACTTGTGCAATGCTAAGGTAGCATCCCATACTATTACCAAAGCTAAATACCTCTCTTTGGTCACACTTGATCAGAACCCATTTTCATAATTAAGACTTAAATTCATCATAACACATGCGTACTATGCCCCTAGGATACCTCAGAGCACACTTGTGCAATGCATGTGAGACATCCTATTCTACCTCACACACTAAGCATATCTTGAAGTCACCCTATTCCTTTTCATTTTAGTTTAGGAGTCTGTAGTTGACCTACTTCATATTGACAAGGATCTATCATCTTAAGTGAATCATGTCATGGAAAGCAACCATAGCCACTACCCAAGCTAAGCATACATAACATAGGGGTCATGTCATAGGTAGATTCAAGTCATACTTTTGCTATGTATGGATAGAAGTCCACACTACCATCCACACTAAGCACTTCTCTAGGCTGATCTAATCCAAGCTAACTAAGGAAGGAAAACACCCATCCTGACCATCATTCAACCAATCATGTAGATGCAATCAAATCATAGGGGAGTATGAATTCTCAACCATAAGCTATCATGAGAAACTAATCTCAAGCTATTTCATGAAATGCACCTATTTGTAGTCAAGCTATCATTAGGAGAGTATAGACCTTTCACCTAAAGTTATCATGAAATGGCTTTGGCCTAACCAAGTTAAGCTATCATGAATGCATTTTAGTCATGCTACTTCAAGCTATTCTTAGGAGAGCTTCATTACTCAATCTCAAGCTATCATGAGAATCACTATTCCCAAGATTCCATGATCAAGAATTCTAGCAACATATGACCAAGCTAAACATTAGAAATTTTACTTCCTCCATCCCAAGCTATCATGAGATTCATCACCTCAAGCTATTATGAGACCTACCATCTCAAACTACGACACCTTGGTCATATCTTATGAAGTCAACTAAACAAGAAGAGGCTTATTTAATACAACTTCAAGTCATTATAGTTCATCATGTCTTGATTCATTTTAGGTTGTTAGGTCAACCTAGAATCCATCTATGTGAGAGAACTTGCTTCCCGTGGCCTGTTCATGTCTAAGTATAAAAGAGAAGAAAACATCATTACAATCCCTTCATAAGGACTTAACCTCCAAAGCAATCGCATCAATGACATACAAGACCTACAATTGATTACTTCCCTCAATTCATCATGATCCATGTTCAATTACAAGTTTATCCATTCAATTTGATAATTAGAAAGTAAGTCTACGCATACATGATCACATAAGTTCAATTCCAACTTTACAAATCAATATCATCCTAGATCAATCAGTCCTAGTTAAGTTCATATCTAGGTGATTCAATCATGATTAATTAGCATATAATACAATTGAAATAAAAAGATCAACTTAGAACCTTCATCTTTCCTAAAATCACTATGATTACCTTCAAAATCAATTATTATAATTCACCATGAAAACCTCATGAGAATATTACATAATCATCATATCAACATTATTGAATGCTACCCGCTAGATTGGGATCACAATCAAGCCTAACCCATAATACAATCACAACCCTCTCTGGATCTTTTGAATTCACGATTGAGGAAAACTAGGGGGACTTCATGGAATGAAGAATCCATGAATGAATAGTCTTCACACACCTTAGGTTATAGCCTTAAACCCATATTGAACCCTTGGTGAAATTTTTCCTAAGAGTAGCCCCCAATTTCTTTTCTTCTTCTATGATGTTGTTGAGAGGGTTTTGGAGAGGGAGAGGTCTTTGATTTGGAGTATAATATCTAAATAGATTTTTTATTGTTTAAATACTCATAAAATACCTAAAAACACCTAAAATAACTACATGTGCATTTATTTGGATGTGGGGTGAAATTCCCATTATACCCTTGTCGTGACCGAGACACCTTCAAAAAATATGCAGGTGTCATTGACGAGCCCATCGATGGGGCATCGATCAACCAAAGGACCGTACTATAGATTTGTGGTTTTGGTCAGAGACCCAGCAAATGGAGGCTTTATATCCCACACTAAGTATGGGGCTACGCCCCAATTAATGAGGCGTCAATAGGACAAAGGTTCATCGTTTGACAGTTTTTAGTTCGGACTCCTTGGGTTGTCGTGCCTGGATGTTTCCAACTCCAATACATTTGTCTAGATTTTAGGAACCTTTCATATAAATTTGAGCCCCAAACACTACTTAAAACCTCATGAAACATACTAGGGAACACAAGCACGTCTCAAGGCTAACTTTCGAACGTCTTGGATGTTTGACCTCCAAACACTTCCAAACTCCTCAAACTAACTCCTAATGAATATATTCACCATTTTTAGACCATATAGTCTCATTAAACACATGTCAGTATATTGCATCCGAATTATTCCATGCAATCCAATCAGTGCTCAACAATAGAATAGTGAGTCATAAACCTTTATTATTTAAATATCACCTATATCATACAACAAAAATTAGTATGCACGTTTTTACAAAACATAGGTAAAAGAAGAATATTAAATAAAGTTTTGTTCTAAATGACAAGTTCAAGAAGTGTGAAAAACCAATCAAGAACTCTAGGACTGAGAGGTGTTGTCGTCAAAGTCGAGTTTCTTCGGTGGGCCATGCCCTTCATAGCCCTATCCATAAAGGTGAAATGCTAGAAGTCCCTATCTCAAATCGGGGAATACCCTATCCATAAGCAACACAAGTGAAGACAATCTTCAAGTTCTTCCATGTCTGTACCATCAAGACGACTCTCTCCAGACCCTTCAACCTCTCCTAGCGCAGGTCGTGACGGAGCATCTCAACCTTTAGGGCAGTGATGGGTAAAATTGGAGTGGTGTCTATAAACAAACGTCCCAATATCCTTCGAAAAGTCGTCGGCTCCTCTTCTACCCGTGCACTTTAAAGTGGGGACGAGACCGGGTGGGATGAGTGTCGTCGCGTTCCTTGTTGTCCGTCTCTGCAGCCGCCTGACTATTACTGGCCCTATTCGTCCTCTTCCTCAGGAAGTAGAACTATTCGTAAACAAAAGAGGGTAAAGGGGGTGGGATCCATATGGAGTACCTCATAGTGTCAAAGAGGGGCACCCTCGCTTATTTGTAGCGCACTTACAAATCTCGGTAGGAAAAAAATCTTCTTGTTGCCCCAGTAGAAAATCTTCCACTAGAAATTATCTGCGCCCCCACATTCAACTCAATGTCTTGCACTTCACACACAAATAGAAAGGCCCGAGGAAATGTCATACTAGTGCAATTGACCTACGGGCGAATCCTCCTAGTAACCAAGTGCAACCTCCTCTTAGAATCCGGTGACCAGTCCTCCCTAGTGATACCCTCGGCGGTAGGCTAATAAACTCTGCCCTGACGCCCAGGATCCACAAGATTATCCATCAACCAACCTAGATCCATCTCCCTTAGCTTGGCCTCATACTCCGCATTCGAGACCTTGGGCACCTGATCTATAGTTGTGGCATTTAAGGGGATCTCGAATTCATGTATATGAATGTTGATATGAGGATTGTCCCTACGAATGGTAGGAACAATATAAAACTCCCAGACTCAGTTGGCACCTGCAAAAGGGGGATCCTCAATAAGTGGAGCCAATTCGAACTCCATCAGGCGAGCAAAAAAGGCATGCACCTGCTCCTCCAGCTTGAGTAATACAAAACCCTCTTGCAACAAAATTTGTCGTTTTGGTAGTCAGGATGACTTTCCCGATTGGAAGCATAGGGAAACCAGACAAAACTGTAGATTTTTTTGTTAACACTAGACATCTAGAGAAGACTGCAAAAGTTGGATGGTATATGTTAGAGGATGATAGGATTAGATCATTTAAGTCTAAAAGGTGGAAAAAATTGAATTTAAGTGGCTAGAGGCTACTGCCCCACGGAGTCCCGCCACAGCGGTCCAAATTCAATTAGAGCAAGACGAGGGAGGTTGCTATGGCGGGATGAAGGGCACCAAAGCGACCTTTATCTATGACGAACGTCAGGCGCGATCATGCCACCTCTTAGTCCAAAAATCCTCAATTTCAACAGAATTTCAGCAAATTAGAAGCTATTAAGCACGCTAGGACTTAAATATACTACTATTTCAGCAAATAACCCCTAAATAGTTCACAAATCTCAGTTTCTATGAAGATACCTTCAACTTCCCCCCACCCATTTTGGTACCGATTCGACCATATTTTTAAAAAAAATCCCTACGTCTAAAATGTTTTGGATATGTTAGGGGACGTAAGGGAAGTATCCATACTACATATTTTTCTAATAAATCAAACATCCTATGCTCATTTTTGAATAAACACCCCAAAACCTATTCTAATGAATCGTCTAAAGTCAAGCAAGCGCAGATAAGTAATATAACAAAGAAAAAAAATAAAGAGCAAGAAATTTTTACATTATTTTTGACATTCAAAGAAGGGTAATCGAGATATTTTGGGAGTTTTTGTAGGTAAAGAAGGAGAAATAGGAAAGTTTATTCGCTCCCCCCTTTACTGTCTTCGATTTCCCGCTACAACGGGAGATTTCTTTCCATAACGACCTCACCTCGGCGGAAGGGATAACTCCCTAGAAGGTTCAAGCTGTGTAAGTTGGACGCATTTTTTTCTTAATGTGGTGCTTTCAAATCCTAAACGAGCCCCTTAAGTATAACGCCCTTCGTGTTGTGAATATCTGAAAAGTCACCATTCGTCATGGTGTTGTAATGGACAAGATCATTAGTTAAAAGTACCCGAATATAAGGTGTGTGATGATCCATTCGCTGGTCGTTCGAGGACAAAGAAATGGTGAATTGGTATCTATTGTAACGATCTGAACCTTCATTATTTAGGAAAACCAATACTTTGGGAAAATACTGGGCCACTGTCCCTCTAGGCTGGGAAGATGCCGCTAGGGCAGCGACGCAACGATGGGCTAAGTTGCCGCAAGAGCAGGTTGGATGAGGCATAATGTAGATAACGTAAAATATTATTTGCTTATTCTTCCAAAAAACATATAATTAGACGGTAAGCATCCCAGAAATCCTCCAAAAACTTATTTAGGTTGGGGAAAGAAGGAGCAGAAGATTTCTAGCATAAGAAGATTGAAACCTTGCGAATTTATGGTTAAATTCACCGTCTTGTTATCTGGAAAACCAGAATTGGAGTTATAATTTTGTGCAGTAGCTTGGCCCACAGGTAGGCTAGGTTTATTATATGAGTAATTAATTTGTGATTATTGTGTGGTATAAAGTTATTCAATAGTAGTAATTTTCCTTATATGTGTAGACTAAGATAGAACCAAAATGAAAGGGGTAAAAGTCTAGATTGTAGGCAAGGGCCTAAAATATCAAGGAAGAGTGAAGGAAAAGATGCTTTTTCTTTGGACCTTTTGGCTAGGGGGAAGCTTGGTCTCCCAAGTGACTTGGCATGTGGCCAATGTGCACTTGTAGTTGCCTAATAGACTGTCACCGTGACCTAGCTGTTGGAAATTAAGGCGAGCTATGTTGAGGCTTGCCAACTGGGTTGGCGCATCACCCAAGGGTCCTCCTCATTGCCTAGTGGGCTGACTCCTTGAAGAGTCATTCTGGAAAATTATGCAAACCAAGGGTCTACTTGGCGAGTTGGCTAGTGCCCTTGGCGAGCCAAACTGGGCAAGTTTGGTGGTTTTAAGTTAGAAAGTTAGTTGTCTTCAGTTATTCTTCCTAAATTGGTCCTACATTATTTTAATCTTTCCCTTGTAAGTATATAAGCTTTTTCGACTGAAATTTTCCTGAATTAAGTCACTTTTCTAGAATAAAAAGGAAAACTCAAGAACTTCATTTTCTCTAAAAGATTTTCTCTCTGTAGAACTCAAAGAAGAAAAAGAGTTGAATTGGATCTAGGGCTTGAAGATTCAAGGAGATTTCACTCAAATTTCGTGAAGAACCATTTTCAGGTATGTTAGTCTTCATCCTTGGATAATTTCCATCCAAGGAGCCCCTTCAAATTTAAATTCAAAACTAGTGAATTTTCTTAATTTAGGGTTTGTGTTCAATCTTATGGGTTCTTTCTAAAAACTTTTTTAATGGTTGATTTATGATTTAATTGATGTATTATTGTTGATTTATGATAAATTCACCCAAGTACCCATGAAATCCCTAATTTGCCAAAGTTGGATCTTGTGATATGATTTGTTGATTCCTCAAGGATTGATATGAGGTTCTTCTTATTATTGTTGGGTTACTTAAATCTGATATCAATTATGTCTATCTTTGTAATTGTGGATATGTTGATGTCTTGTGATCTTCAAAGTCAAGATATGTTAATTATACATAATTTTGAGGGCTATGTAAGGCTCATAAGAACACTTTGAGAGTAAAGTGAAATTTATATGATCTAGTTGTTGTTGTGTTGGGTTTGATTTTCTCCTGAACACATTTGTGTATGAATATGATATGATGCACAAGGTTTGTCACGTATGATGATTCTAAGGTTGGAGGACTAGTCTCACCATATGAATCTAGGAGCTATATCATAATTATGTTGGATAGATTATCAAGATATTCTACAATAATTAGCAGTTTAAGTCTAGACTTTATATGAACTCAATGGGAACTAATGCTTAGCACCGAGAGGATATAAATATGAGATGAAAGATTATACTCTAGTTGAGTCTGGCTTCCCAAATGGGTTCCTCTTACACTAGTTGAGTCCAGGTTCCCAAATGAGTTCCTTTTAGACTAGTTGAGTTTGAATTCCCAACGTAGTTATCTCATGGCGTGGAAACCTTCTACTTTAGTTGAGTCTGGGTTTCTAGAAGCAATATTTTTATCCTATAAACTATGTGCCCACATAGGTCTTTAGCAAGTAGATCTACTTAAGCTAAGATTTTGGTTTACCTTAGGCAAGTTGGACAACCCTTTTTTCGGTATGGGATAGACACCGGATTCCATGTTATCTCTCATGGTATATATCAATTAAGTCTTATTTCTTAATGTATATATATGAACAAGAAGATGATATATATACCAAAGATACTCAAGAAACTTTACTTAGTATAAGTACGGTATGAGACTTTACTCATGCATTGCACGAGTAGACTTTGAGAGTAGTTATGATGTGTTGCTACTATGAGATGATGACGCATACATTTTGATATAGTTTATGACTTATCATTTCCAATATATGCATGATAAATTCTAACTTGGTAAATTGTATGGTCTTCAACCACAATTTCCTTTTAGCATAATTAATGATTTAGTGCATGGCTATTATACTTGGTGCCTTTTTGTACCTACTCATATTTTCAACATTTTTCTATAAGTGTAGGGACCGGTTGTTGAGGTGTGATTCTTAAATTATTCAAGGCTTGGGTTGACTATCCCATTTCTTGTTGGTGAGTCCTCATGGTTTGAGGACGGATAATGATTTTTAGCTTATTTCATCGTACTTTCATTTGAGAACTATGTTACTCTATTTTGAGACTCCTATTGTAATACATGACATTTTGAGACAAGTATAGACTTCTGCTTTACTTTATGAAAATTTCTTACGGCTTTGAAAAGGTGTTTTTACTCCTCATTATTCTTTGATATTATGTTATGAATGTTAAGGGCTTTTATGAGACCTCTACGGGGTCAAGTACACAGTTTTATATCTAGGGTTTACCCCTTGGGCCATGAAAATAAAATTAGAAGAAATTATGTGTAAGCGTTTGTGCATCAAGTAGAGGATGACTTAAATCATAGGAAAAAGCCTTAGCCGATGAACTAGGGCTAGGCATGATTGAGTTATTGTTTTTATAATGCAGGTTGATGAATGCTTCATTATGAAGACTGTGATTCCATATTGAGGTGATGTATGTTAGACTTTTAGAAGATATTTCGTTATAATTCATGTAAGTATGCATGCGAATGTTGCAATATTGATCACACTAATCATATATGGGGATAATTGAATGAGGTATGTCATGAATCATGACTTGATTGAATGAATGTGAGAATATACATTGTGATTGTGATTATGGCTTGTTGATTGGATGCATTCCGACACACTAATTTGGACATGGGACGGTTTCCACGCACCGACATAAATATTGGAATGAGTGTCATGATCCAACACACTAACTTGGACGGGTACCATATACTAGAATGTTAATAGTTTGGTTGTGTGTTCCATGAGAGGACCAATGAGTTGACATAATTACATATCATGAAATTGTGAAGTTGTACGTCGTTCTTAAGTGATAATTTATATTGTATTGTTCCTGAAGGTTTAAAAGATTATGATGACATATATCTATTTGTTGTACTATGTTTATTTAACTAGTTATACATCCGTTGTTGAATAAATCGTGAAGGGCCAAGGGTTCATGAGTTGCTAATATTTGATAGAAAAATGTTGTATGTGTGTCACGGACTGGGTAAGAGGACCAGAAGGCAAGGGTTTTTCATGTGTGGTTAGTCAGATGCTGGTAGTTGTAATGGTGGACTATTTTATGAGTTAGAACGGTTAGACTACTGTTGAAGCCCAACTTTGGACCTCCGCAATATAAATTAATGATCGAGCTTGTTCAATTTCAAATGATTTAAAACAATTAGTTTTATAAAAAAAATTTTAAAAAGTGGTTTGTAAGTTATTTTAATTACCTTTTTCACCTTTTATAACTTTTCATAATATACGTGTTTTAAATAATTATGTATATAATTAGTATATTTTATGAATATCCAAAATTGTCAAAAAATATGTATTTTACTTTTACTTAAATATTTTGTCAATTAATTTGGTTTAAGTAATACTGTATATTTTAAAATAATTAGATTATTTAAGTTAATTATTTTATTTCAATAAAATTAAGAAGCTCATTAATTAATCTACATTAATTCGTCCTATTCAGTTATTAGTCGAATTCACAAATTTAATAAATTTGACTAAGTTCTTAATTTCAATTAGCTACAAGTTCGATCAATTAGACTAAATCCTTAGTTCAAAACTAAGAAATTTATCTCACTTTGAAACCACTTGGCTAATAAGGTTGGACCCTTATTTTTCAATTTTCCAGCAGTCCTTTGATGCCTTTCAAGTCCAACAACCCAATATTCACATGCAGCCCACCAATATAATCCATTACTATAAGCGCAATAAAATCAACCCATCAGCCTCAATCCAACATACATACAACAACCATATACGTACATACACATATCGATCCGACCCCATACCTATATCCTTGTATGCGTCTTCTTCCAGATGCAAACCCAGAAATCCACCAAAAATTCCCCAACTACCGTGCAGAACCCATACTTAGCAGCCTCAGTGTCGAATCATCACATCATCTTTTCATCCTTTTTAGCAATTTCTAAATCTATTCACTGTTGCCTTAAAAAAAGAGCAAAGAAATTCAAATTTCAAATTCGGGTTCCCCCTCGTTCAACCAATATCAGCCTATAAGTATTTCTTTGTCTCAACGTTTAGGGTAAAGTTTTAGAAAGGATTTGAAAAAAAGAAGCATAACAGTTGCTTACTAAATGTTCATGAATGGGTTTCTGTTTTTCCCTCCGGTTTGCCCCTAACTGAAATATTTTGGAACACATCAGAGCTCATTTGTGGTGGTGTATAGATTCACGGTCAAGCTTGTAGTCTCAGTACGCTGCTCAAAAAAGGTAACCTCGCCTCCTCTCATATTTTCTTTCAATGTAGCATGTTCTGTGTGTTCAATAGTTGATACAAGGTCTGTTAGTTATGGTATTTGGTTATTTTGTTTAGCTTTTGCTTTAATCTTGTTTTCTTGTGAGCTTTTGCATAGTAAGCGTGATTCCACTATTCAAGCATTTGTGAATCACTCTTCGTTTAGCTTTTGCATTAATCCTTCAAATGTTCTCATTAGAAAATTATTGTGGTAAAATTTGTTTATTAACATAAAGTTTAAGTTTTGTTAGAGTAATTATATTGTTCTAGTTTCAATTTGTTCTATGGGTTTGAATACTTTATTTTGATGCTCTTATAATAGGTAAGTTATGTATTAATTGTATTTTGTTAATTTAATGTTACCAACAGTTTAGATTGATCATCATACGTAGCATGTCGTTAACTTTTCATTAAGGATATCATTTATTTTTTGTCCTGTGTAAATCACTTCCCTTTGGGTCATTGTTTCAGAAATCTCATGCTACTTTATTTTCTATTATGAACTACTTTGAGAATTACTTGTGTTCCTTTATATTTGTTTATGCATGTGAAGACCCAAACCGAGTCCTCACAGACTCTATCTCCTCACCTTGTCATTTAATGATTGGGCCATAGAGACCCAAATTACTTTAATCGAGTATGACAACCTTAAGGAACCACAGAAAAGAATAATGAGCTGTATACACCCGATATACATTGATATACATCAGGTGTATACAAAAATGGAGATTAGGTCAAAACCCAAATATTCCAGCGAATTTGGGCCAAAAGGGGGCCCAAATTCAATCCCTCCCTTTCTCTTAACTCGTTTAATTGTGTGATTATTTATTGCTTTGTTGTGCATTAACTTTAACTTTAGAATTATAAATTCCCAAAAGATGAACTAGATTCTTTATGTTGGTTTATTTTGATATAATTCACTTTTATCAACTCTTACATTTTTTTCAATATATTTAACCAAAAACTTTTATTTATTTTTTAATTAATTTTAAATGATTTTCATGCTCAAATTAACCAATTTAGTTTAAATTGTTATTTGACAAATGAGACAAGTAAATTTTAAATAAATTTTAGTTTTGTTAATGTAACATTCAAGAAAATCATATATCTAATGAAGAGCCCCGTAAGTATGTTAGAATGCGTATTGGGATAGACATCCCAATGCCCAATATTGAGAAATATTGAGCATATTATAGAATATTGGCTAAAGGGTGTTAGCCAATTTCTATGTATGCACAAGTAATTAAAATGACAATATCCTTAATATATAATCACATTTATTTAATGAGTATCGTATTGACCAATATTCTCAATATTGGGCATAGTATAAAAAAATTTGGCTAGGGGGTGTTAGCCAATTTTTATATATACCCAAATAAGCATAATATAATCCAAGCTTGTTTAGAATTGTACCTGCAATGAAGACTCTAAGCTAAAAATAGATTCTCAATGCAACACATTAGGTACTAGGCACCCAAGTGTCAAGCCTAGTACCCTAGTACATAACCATTCAAAACGATCATGTAAATTAAGCAGTGCCCAAGGACATATTGAGGGTCCTTGGGACAATAAACAAATATTCCAAATAGGGCGTCAAGAATAGTAAGTTAGGAAAGTACAACCTACCCATGTCCAAGCACATGGGAAAAGCATGTGGGAATCAGCCATAGGAGGGGACCACCGTAACCGAATTCGGTTAGGGTAGTTAAGGGGCAACATGTGCGGAAGGGTCCCTCCATCTGAGGCCTAGATATCTAACTAATTATAGAATCTAACCTACCACCTAAATATATAAAAAACCTAGGACCAAACGAAATAAACTAATTAGTGCACCTGGAAAACCTAAGACTTAATCGGGGGTCACTAACCTAGTAACTAGTTAAAGAGAAAACCTAGTACTTAATCTAGGATTGCCCAAAAGGTTTATTATGGTCCTAAAACTTAGGGATACTTTATTAATTACCCTAGGTGACCTAATTAATTAATTTAAATGGTTAAAACGAAATCCTTACACTAACCTAGTAACTAGTTCAAGAAACATCCTAGTACTTAACCTAGGATGGTCCAAAGGGTTAGTTATGGTAAGAAAGACTTAAGGGTACTTTGGTAATTATCATATGCCACTTAATTAATTAAATTATATATTTAATTAATTAAATTAAAGGGGTCAAACCAAAATTCTTACACTAACCTAGTATAACTCAAGAAACATCCTAGTACTTAACCTAGAATGACCCAAAAGAGTTAGTTATGGTTACAATGACTTAGGGGTACTTTAATTATTACCCTAGGTCCATTAATTAATTAAATTACCCATTTAATTAATTTAAAAGGTCAAATCAAAATTATTAGGAAAAATTTCACATTGGACTAAGTATTGTGTTTTCCTAGTTCTAGTCAATCTAGGAGGGCTTTTTAGTAATTAATTTATTTATTTATTTAATTTTCTTATTAAACCCTAAGTTGAATGAGTCAATATCAGTTTCTAAAACTTATTCTAATGTTCAAACTCAAACAAATAGACGACACAAAACAATAAGCAAGCGAGCAAAAGAAAATAAAAAATTCCATTGATTCTCCTAGGCGATTTCAAGGTTTCTCCAAGTTTTCATTCAAGGTGATCTTCGTAGATTAAGTTCTACTTAAGGTATGGGTTTCTCTACTGGAATTTTCCTCCAAGAGAATATTCTTTCAAACGATTCATAAGATCTTGAAAACTAGGGTTGTTCCCGTCGTTCTTGTCGAACTTTCCTTCCCTAGTATTCTTTTACGATTTAATGTTGAATAGGTTAGAGATCATGTTGTTGGTATGTGGAACTGGCTGATCTTAACGTGTATTGTCCTTTAATGATGAATGTCGAATAAGCCTATGAACCTATAATCGGATGAAGCTATTGTTACCAACGTTAATTAAGAACCGATGATATGTTAGTTTCGTCCGTAAAGTGTTGATGTGTGTGTGTCCGAATGTTGACTTGCTGTTTTGTAAATTTATGAAGATGCTAAAGTCATCAAATGTTAATATGATGCTGTCCAATATGTCTTAAAAACGCTACCTTAAAGTCATGAACTAAGATTAGTTAAAAGAATAATATTATATTAAGATGTATCCGAAAATATTATGTATGAAGATGATTGCGGTCTGTTGTCCATACTTACTGTTAATGTGACTTTTTGATGATGTTGTGTTTGTTAAATGATCATATTATGCTGTCCAAAATGTTTAAAAACGTTATGCCTAAAGTTATGTTATAAGGTTGGCTTAAAAGATCTCCATGAAATCACATCTTGAATGAAATACCTATCTTATGTCAATGAAATGGCTAAAAGTACTTTGTCAAAAGGGATGCATGCAAATGACTATAAATATATGATTAAATGAGTAAAAGATTGGCTAATGGTTCATACATATTAAGTTTAAATATGAACACACGTAAAATTGGTATATGCCAATAAATATGATCATGCAATCCTTTCCAAAAGCGTATAGGCCAATAGTAATCATATGCCAATCTTGTGTCGTTAGAGTATCAAGTGATAATATAATCACTTCTAAACTAATTCATTGAACCCATAACCAAGGGCATGCCACTCATTGGGACAACTCCCAACATGCTCTAAAAGAATGACATATGAACTCATGAAACTCATTGAATGAAGTGCTCATCATCCATAAACGATGATATGAATCTACTACACTAAAGTAAGTAAGTAACGTGAGTTATAACATAATTAAAGGGGTCTAAATTAAGTAAGTGACCAGAATGGGGTGTCAAAGGAAGTGAGACAAGTTTCACTTACACCTAAGCTACTATGTCTAAAAGAATACTCATGTATGAAGGTGTTAGAATGTGTGAGACTAGTCTCATTAACACCAAAAATGATATGTAAGGACAATTCACATTTCATCAATGTAAAGTAAGGATGACCATTCATCAATAGAGTAAGTAAATCTCAATCTAGAAGCAAGTTTCCACACTGCTTGAGTCAACTCTGAAAGATAAAGAAAATAATAAAAGTGAGCAAAACACCGCTAGATTAGTTATGAGCATGTACTTGAACGTGTAAGTCTCATGAGACGAGACTACTACCGAGGTGGATAAGTATTCTCATTAAGTCCCTAGTCTTTGAACTATGTCTAGCCAGCATAGGAATTAGCTAATGGTTTCCACCTAAGCGAGCT
Organism: Solanum lycopersicum; assembly: GCF_036512215.1. Classification (NCBI taxonomy): domain Eukaryota; kingdom Viridiplantae; phylum Streptophyta; class Magnoliopsida; order Solanales; family Solanaceae; genus Solanum; species Solanum lycopersicum. The sequence goes on from NC_090809.1 coordinate 31,903,005, forward strand.
AGTTATGTTTCGATTTCACCTTAGCCAGTGGGATCACCTCTTTTCGATTTGGAGTAGACACTGGATTTCATATCTAGATTACATGATCTATGTCAGTTAATGCTCACTACATGTTCTTGGTATTATAGTCGTGAGCCACTCCTTTCGGTGTGGAGTGAACACTTGAGATAGATTCGCCTTAGCCGGGAATCACCCCTTTTTGGTATGGGACAGAAACTGAATTTCATGAGTGTAACGACCTGTTTAGTCGTTTTGAGCAGCAGATTTTATTTCTGGAAAAACAGGCTGAGACGACGGAACCATGACGGATCGTCATGGGCACGACGGACCGTCGAGGGGTCTCGTTCCAAAACACTTAGAAATTCTGAAATTGGGTACTGAAAATCAACTCTTTGAACTTCGTAACGGAATGGCAGGACAGACCGTCACGGGCGTGACGGACCGTCACAGACTCTTTGGTGGAAATTGAGTCTCTGAACCTTGCGATGACCTGCAGGACGGACCGTCGCAGGCACGACGGGCCGTCACAGGTTGCGTAATCCCAGTCGGAGTCGGATTTCTGGTTAAGTTTTAAAGAGGCGTTTTGGACTATTTCTTGCTATAATTATATATTTCGTGGGTTTATATTAATAACTCAATTACTTGGGGGTTAAAAGAGGTAACCTTAAGTTAATTAGTGGGTTATTATTGCCATCTTTTATTCTTAATTATATACTAATTAGGGTAAAAGAAAGAGGGTTTGAATAAAGAAAATAGAAAGAACAAGAGAAAGAGAGAGAAAGTTGAACGAGGAAGAGAGAAAACGAAGAACAAAGCTTGGGGAAATTGCTTGCTTGATCACTAATCTTCGGTGGAGGTAGGTTATGGTTTCTCTTACGATATTCGTAGTAAACTCTTAATAGCGAAAGATATGTATTGATAATATTGTAAACCCTACTATGTGCTTAATTGTATGCTTGCATGAACGTAATTATATAATTGTGATTATATAAGCAAGATGAAGTTATTGAATCCCAAATCTTGAAAAATCCTAATCTCTTTGTTAATAATGAGGCCTTGGTATAAAAGAAGGCGTGATGAACTAAAATAATGGGATTGATGATGCCTTGGTAAGAAAGAAGGCTTGATGAATTGATAGAAGGAGAATTAGGGGATCGGGTGTCACGAACCGACACGTAGAATTAGGGGATCGGGTGTCACGAACCGACACGTAGAATTAGGGGATCGGGTGTCACGAACCAACACGTAGTATTAGGGGATCGGGTGTCACGAACCGACACGTAGATTTAGGGGATCGGGTGTCACGAACCGACACGTAGAATTAGGGGATCGGGTGTCACGAACTGACACATAGATTTAGGGGATCGGGTGTCACGAACCGACACGTAGATTTAGGGGATCGGAGTGTCACGTACCGACACAAGAGGATTAATGAATATTGAGGGAGCGGAGTGTCACGTACCGACACAAGAGAAATAAAGCTAATGAATCTTGAAAAATGTTAATATACTCAATCTAATGAACATGATTTCCAAATGAGTATGGTATGGAGGCTTGAGTCCTCATGTGTGAACTTGACGGTAATTGTTAATGATATAGTACTTGTTGTTGCTACATGTTGAGTATCATAGTTGATTTTATGATATTACTTGGTATATATTGATTTCTATTTTGAGTTGGCCGATGATATCTACTCAGTACCCGTGTTTTGTACTGACCCCTACTTTTATGTTTTCTTCTTGTTTAATTGTGGAGTGCAGCAAACGTGCCGTCATCTTCGACTCAACAGTAACTCTAGCCAGTCTTCACTACATCGGATCTTCAGGGTGAGCTAATACTTCTAGCTTGTACTGGATCTTCTTACTCATGTCTTGATGCCTTGAAGTTCCGGCATGGACTAGCTTTTACTTGTTTTAGTTTTTAGAATACTCTTAGTTTAGTAATTTGATCATAGATGTTCTTGTGATGATGACTTCCAGATTTTGGGGATAATAATGGTTATTGATTTTATTAATGAGTTTAAGTCTTCCGCATTACTTTGTTGATATTATATTGAAATGTTAAGGTTTAGATTTGGCTGGTTCGCTCACACAGGAGGGTAAGTGTGGGTGCCAGTCACGGCCCGGATTTGGGTCATGACAAACTTGGTATCAGAGCATTAGGTTTGTTGGTCTCATCACACAAGAATGAGTCTAGTAGAGTCTTAAGGAAATGGTAGGGGGACGCCTTTACTTTTCTTTGAGAGGCTATAAGACTTTAGGAAAATTCCATTCCTTCTTTCTTTCTTTCGTGCTATTACTTGGGTCCAATTGGTATCTAGGTGATACAAATTGGTATCTGACCATCTTCACTCTCTTTCGCAGATGGTTAGAACTAGAGCAACGACTATGCCATCATCAACACCAGCACCGGCGGGACAGGGTGCGTCTGTGCCAGCCACTGGGGCTGTAGCTCGAGGAAGAGCAGCGGCAAGAGGCCGTGGTAGAGGTCGTGGGAGGACGTCCTCTAGGGGAAGAGGACGATCACCTAGCCCATCTGATGCTAGGGCGCTGACTTCTCCACCAACTGAGGAAGTAATAAGAGAAGGGGAGGATGGGGAATATGAACAAGTGCAGAATGAGGGATTGCCACCCCAACCTACTCCAGAAATGATCAATCAGGTTCTCGCTTATCTTAGTGGGTTGTCTGATCAAGGTCAGGCACCTCCAGTGTTTTCTGCACCAGCACCTCAGACTCCGGAGGTACAACATGCGGCTACTGCGGCTCCCCGCATGGATGTTCCATTGGAAATAGGCACGTTTCCACGTCTGACTACTGGGCTTATAATGACAAATGATCAACATGAACTTTTCAGTAAGTTCTTGAAATTGAAACCTCCAGTTTTCAAGGGTGCTGAATCTGAGGATGCTTATGATTTTCTAGTTGACTGTCACGAGCTACTACACAAGATGGGTATAGTAGAACGGTTTGGTGTTGAGTTCGTGAGTTATCTGTTTCAAGGGAATGCCAAAATGTGGTGGCGGTCACATGTTGAGTGTCAACCAACAGAGGCACCACCTATGACTTGGGCCTCATTCTCTAGCTTGTTTATGGAGAAGTATATCCCCCGGACTTTGAGGGATAGGAAAAGGGATGAGTTCTTGAGCCTAGAGCAAGGTAGGATGTCGGTCAATGCATATGAGGCTAAGTTTCGTGCACTATCCAGATATGCCACCCAACTTTGTTTCAGTCCACAAGAGCGGATTCATCGTTTTGTGAAGGGGTTGAGATTAGAGTTGCGGATTTCAGCCTTACAGGTAGCGGCTACAGTGAAATCTTTTCAAGAAGTGGTAGACTTCGTGATAGAGGTAGAGGGAGTAAAGCCAGATGACTTCACCATGGCAACTACATCAAAGAGGTTTCGAAAGGGAGGTGAGTTTAATGGTTCTTACTCTAGAGGACAGGGTTCCGGAGGTTACTCAGTTCGACCCATTCAGTCTTCACTACAGATTGTAGTTGGGGGTCCACCTCAGACCGGTCAACACTTCTATGAGAGACCTATGCTTGATTCTAGAGAGTGTTATGGATGTGGGGAGACTGGACATATTAGGAGAAATTGTCCCAAACAGAGTTATAGACCCCCAATAGCTAGAGGTAGAGGTGGTCATGGTAGAGGCCGTTATTCTGGAAGACGTGATGGTCGAGGTAATGGTGGTCACCAAAACGGCCGGGGTGATGGGCAAACTGGAGCCACTACATCACAACATGGTAGGGGCAACGGACAAACAAACGAAAGGGCCCATTGTTATGCTTTCCCTGGGAGATCGGAGGCGGAGACATCTGATGCTGTCATCACAGGTAATCTTCTAGTTTGTGATTGCATGGCTGCTGTATTGTTTGATCCTGGATCCACATTTTCTTATGTATCTTCCTCATTTGCTAATGGTCTAAATTTACATTGTGAATTACTTGATATGCCTATTCGTGTTTCTACTCCGGTGGGTGAGTCTGTGGTAGTTGAAAAGGTATATAGGTCTTGTTTGGTGAACTTTGTGGGGAGCAACACTTATGTAGATTTGGTTATCTTAGAAATGGTTGATGTTGATGTAATTCTGGGTATGACTTGGCTTTCTCCGTAATTTGCGATCTTGGATTGTAATGCTAAAACAGTGACGTTAGCCAAGCCTGGGACAGATCCGTTAGTGCGGGAGGGTGACTACACTTCCGAACCAGTGCGTATCATCTCTTTTCTTCGTGCTAAGAAAATGGTTAGTAAAGGGTGTTTAGCTTTCTTGGCACAACTCAAGGATGACACTACCCAAGTACCTTCGATTGAGTCGGTTTCGGTGGTTCGTGAGTTTCTGGATGTGTTCCCTGCAGATCTTCCTAGTATGCCACCAGATAGGGATATTGACTTCTGTATTGATCTTGAACCGGGTACTCGCCCCATTTCTATACCCCCTTATAGAATGGCTCCCGCGGAGTTTAGAGAGTTAAAAGCCCAACTTTAAGAGTTGTTGAACAAAGGCTTCATTAGACCAAGTGCATCTTCTTGGGGTGCTTCGGTTTTGTTTGTGAAGAAGAAGGATGGGAGTTTTCGAATGTGCATAGACTACAGACAACTAAACAAGGTAACCATAAAGAACAAGTATCCTCTTCCTCGCATTGATGACTTGTTCGATTAGTTATAAGGTGCTTGTGTCTTCTCTAAGATTGACTTAAGATCTGGTTATCATCAATTGAAAATACGGGCAACGGATGTGCCAAAGACTGCTTTTAGAACCAGGTATGAGCATTACGAATTTGTAGTGATGTCTTTTGGCCTTACGAATGCCCCTGCTGCGTTCATGATCTTGATGAACGGGATTTTTAAGCCATATCTGGATCTTTTTGTGATTGTATTCATTGATGACATATTGGTATACTCAAAGAGCAAGAAGGAACATGAAGAGCATTTGAGAATGGTATTGGAAATGTTGAGGGAGAAAAAGCTTTATGCCAAATTCTCCAAGTGTGAGTTTTAGCTAGATGCAGTGTCCTTCTTGGGGCATGTGGTTTCTAAGGATGGAGTGAGGGTGGACCCTTCTAAGATTGAGACAGTGAAGAATTGGGTAAGACCTTCTAATGTGTCAGAAATAAGGAGCTTTGTTGGGTTAGCTAGCTACTACCGCCGCTTTGTCAAGGGATTCTCTTCTATTGCTTCCCAACTGACAAACTTGACTAAGCAGAATGTTCCATTTGTATGGTCGGATGAGTGTGAGGAAAGCTTCCAGAAGCTCAAGACTCTGTTGACTACCGCACCAATTCTCACCTTGCCAATGGAAGGTAAGAATTTCATTGTCTATTGTGATGCATCCTATTCGGGTTTGGGTGCAGTGCTAATGCAAGAGAAGAATGTGATTGCTTATGCTTCAAGACAATTAAAAGTGTATGAACGTAACTATCCAACTCATGATTTGGAATTGGCCGCGGTAGTGTTTGCATTAAAGCAATGGAGACACTATTTATATGGGGTTAAGTGTGAGGTCTATACGGATCATCGTAGCCTACAGTATGTCTTTACTCAGAAAGATTTGAACTTGAGACAGAGGAGATGGATGGAACTACTGAAAGACTACGACATCACTATTTTGTATCATCCGGGGAAGGCGAATGTTGTAGCGGATGCTTTAAGTAGAAAGGCGGGAAGCATGGGAAGTCTAGCTCACTTGCAAGCTTCTAGACGCCCATTGGCTAGAGAAGTTCAGACTCTAGCTAATGACTTGATGAGATTAGAAGTAAATGAGAAGGGAGGATTTTTAGCTTGTGTGGAGGCAAGATCTTCTTTTCTTGACAAGATTAAGGGAAGACAGTTTAATGATGAGAAACTGCGCAGAATCCAAGATAAGGTATTGCGAGGAGAGGCTAAGGAAGCCCAAATCGATGAGGAAGGTGTTTTGAGGATCAAGGGAAGGGTATGTGTACCCCGCGTCGATGATTTGATCAACACTATTCTGACAGAGGCTCATAGTTCAAGGTAGTCTATACATCCTGGTGCAACCAAGATGTATCGCGACCTAAAGCAACACTTTTGGTGGAGTAGAATGAAGCGTGATATTGTAGATTTTATTGCCAAATGTCCAAACTGTCAAAAAGTAAAGTATGAACACCAAAGGCTCGGAGGAACACTTCAGAGAATGACCATTCCAGAATGGAAATGGGAGAGAATCGCAATGGACTTCGTGGTTGGTCTTCAAAAGACGATGGGTAAGTACGACTCTATTTGGGTGATTGTTGATAGGTTAACTAAGTCTGCTCATTTTATTCCGGTTAAGGTGACTTATAATGCCGAGAAGTTAGCCAAAATCTATATTTCAGAAATTGTTCGGTCGCATGGGGTTCCACTCTCCATCATATCAGATAGAGGTACGCAGTTTACTTCTAAGTTTTGGAGAACATTGCATGCTGAATTAGGTACTAGGTTGGACCTTAGTACCGCGTTCCATCCTCAGACCGATGGTCAGTCTGAGCGAACGATTCAAGTGTTGGAGGATATGCTTCGCGCATGTGTGATAGAGTTTGGTGGCCATTGGGATAGCTTCTTACCCTTAGCGGAATTTTCATACAATAATAGCTATCACTCAAGCATTGATATGGCTCCATTTGAAGCATGTATGGTAGGAGATGTAGGTCCCCCATTGGTTGGTTTGATGCATTCGAGGTTAGACCTTGGGGTACTGATCTTTTGAGGGATTCGATAGAGAAAGTGAAATCTATTCAAGAAAAGCTTTTAGCGGCACAAAGTAGGCAAAAAGAATATGCAGATCGAAAGGTTAGAGATTTAGAGTTCATGGAGGGTGAACAAGTCTTGCTGAAGGTTTCGCCCATGAAAGGGGTGATGCGGTTTGGTAAAAGGGGTAAGCTAAGTCCAAGGTATATTGGACCATTTGAAGTACTTAAGCGAGTAGGGGAGGTGGCTTATGAGTTAGCCTTGCCTCCAGGGCTGTCCGGAGTACATCCGGTATTTCATGTGTCTATGTTGAAAAGATACCATGGGGATGGAAACTATATTATTCGTTGGGATTCAGTTTTGCTTGATGAGAATTTGTCTTATCAGGAGGAGCCTGTTGCTATTTTAGATAGAGAAGTCCGCAAGTTGAGGTCAAGGGAGGTTGCATCCATCAAGGTGCAATGGAAGAATCGACCGGTTGAAGAAGCCACTTGGGAGAAGGAGGCAGACATGCAAGAAAGATACCCACATCTGTTTAAAGATTCAGGTACTCCTTCTCGCCCTTGTTTTCCTTCTTGTGATCGTACGGGGATGAATGATGGGTAAATTGGTATCTAATGTAACGACCTGTTTAGTCGTTTTGAGCAGCAGATTTTATTTCTGGAAAAATAGGCTGAGACGATGGAATCCACGACGGATCGTCATGGGCACGACGGACCGTCGAGGGGTCTCGTTCCAAAACACTTAGAAATTCTGAAATTGGGTACTGAAAATCGACTCTCTGAACTTCGTAACGGAATGGAAGGACGGACCGTCACGGGTGTGACGGACCGTCACAGACTCTTTGGTGGAAATTGAGTCTCTGAACCTTGCAACGACCTGCAAGACGGACCGTCGCAGGCACGACGGGCCGTCACAGATTGCGTAATCCCAGTCGGAGTCGGATTTCTGGTTAAGTTTTAAAGAGGCGTTTTGGACTATTTCTTGCTATAATTATATATTTCGTGGGTTTATATTAATAACTCAATTACTTGGGGGTTAAAAGAGGTAACCTTAAGTTAATTAGTGGGTTATTATTGCCATCTTTTATTCTTAATTATATACTAATTAGGGTAAAAGAAAGAGGGTTTGAATAAAGAAAATAGAAAGAACAAGAGAAAGAGAGAGAAAGTTGAACGAGGAAGAGATAAAACGAAGAACAAAGCTTGGGGAAATTGCTTGCTTGATCACTAATCTTCGGTGGAGGTAGGTTATGGTTTCTCTTACGATATTCGTAGTAAACTCTTAATAGCGAAAGATATGTATTGATAATATTGTAAACCCTACTATGTGCTTAATTGTATGCTTGCATGAACGTAATTATATAATTGTGATTATATAAGCATGATGAAGTTATTGAATCCCAAATCTTGAAAAATCCTAATCTCTTTTTTAATAATGAGGCCTTGGTATAAAAGAAGGCGTGATAAACTAAAATAATGGGATTGATGATGCCTTGGTAAGAAAGAAGGCTTGATGAATTGATAGAAGGAGAATTAGGGGATCGGGTGTCACGAACCGACACGTAGAATTAGGGGATCGGGTGTCACGAACCAGCACGTAGAATTAGGGGATCAGGTGTCACGAACTGGCACGTATAATTAGGGGATCGGGTGTCACGAACCAACACGTAGAATTAGGGGATCGGGTGTCACGAACCGACACGTAGTATTAGGGGATCGGGTGTCACGAACCGACACGTAGATTTAGGGGATCGGGTGTCATGAACCGACACGTAGAATTAGGGGATCGGGTGTCACGAGCCGGCACGTAGATTTAGGGGATCGGGTGTCACGAACCGACACGTAGATTTAGGGGATCGGAGTGTCACGTACCGACACAAGAGGATTAATAAATATTGAGGGAGCGGAGTGTCACGTAACGACACAAGAGAAATAAATATAATGAATCTTGAAAAATGTTAATATACTCAATCTAATGAACATGATTTCCAAATGAGTATGGTATGGAGGCTTGAGTCCTCATGTGTGAACTTGACGGTAATTGTTAATGATATAGTATTTGTTGTTGCTACATGTTGAGTATCATAGTTGATTTTATGATATTACTTGGTATATATTGATTTCTATTTTAAGTTGGCCGACGATATCTACTCAGTACCCGTGTTTTGTACTGACCCCTACTTTTATGTTTTCTTCTTGTTTAATTGTGGAGTGCAGCAAACGTGCCGTCATCTTCGACTCAACAGTAACTTTAGCCAGTCTTCACTACATCGGATCTTCAGGGTGAGCTAATACTTCTAGCTTGGACTGGATCTTCTTCCTCATGTCTTGATGCCTTGAAGTTCCGGTATGGACTAGCTTTTACTTGTTTTAGTTTTTAGAATACTCTTAGTTTAGTAATTTGATCATAGATGTTCTTGTGATGATGACTTCCAGATTTTGGGGATAATAATAGTTATTGATTTTATTAATGAGTTTAAGTCTTCCGCATTATTTTGTTGATATTATATTGAAATGTTAAGGTTTAGATTTGGTTGGTTCGCTCACACGGGAGGGTAAGTGTGGGTGCCAGTCACGGCCCGGATTTGGGTCGTGACAATGAGTATCTCACATGATCTAGATTCATTTTAACCGGTGAATCACCTCTTTTCAGTGTGGGGAAGACACTGGATTTCATGTTAAGCTCACATGATCTTATTCCTAATGATGTCACTATGAAAGTGAGAATGAATGATGATGATGGAACGTATGTTCAAAGTAAGCTATGAAGAAGAGCTTAAGAATGTCAATTGCCTATATCAATACTCATGAAGTTTCAGCAAATAATGGACAAAGCCAAATAAGATTTACTTATAATGACTTCTTATATGATGCCTATAAAGGGAAGTAGAAACATAATGTTAACTAAATACCTCAAAACTTCCCTAAGATAAAAGTAATGTAATAGAAGAGATAGCCAATAGATAATGGATTATGAAATGATAATGAATACACAAGGTAAATAATGACTCATTATAAGGTAGGAAAATCATTCCATAGTCCTTGGATTACTTACATCGATTCATTGTGGATACGGGACTACAATTAATCATTGTACTTGTAAGTAAAACATAGGCTAAAAGAATTATTGAACTACACAACAACAAGAAGAAAAAGATTGAAAATAAAACTAACTATAGAGAGGTGAACTCTCGGGTTAGGAAGAACAATTTTTCAATTCTTTGCCCGAGTGGTTCTAAAATTATGTTAATGATTCTAAGGTATTGTAATCATATAGACAATGAGTTGTGTGCTTTGAATGCATTAAAATACATTATATTCATACCAAAATTAACAACTAACGAATTAGGAAAGTCTAGTGATGTCACTTTTCATAAATGACATGTTGTTTACGAAGAGCTTTACTTGATCATGCATAACTTATGTGTATGTGTGCATACACCCATACTTAGTAAAAGTGGTGTACTAACCCTTACTATTTACTATTTTTAGGTGTAGGTCAGAGGATAAATTTACGATTCTCGCAGAGATTTTGATAGAAACGCTTTCTCCAGACCATTTCGTAGTTCCTCTTGATTTCGATAATGCTACACGGATTAGTCCAGCTTTGAATATAGACATAGCTAGTAGATGTTGTCCCTAGCGTTTCCTTCACAGTTTATTTCGAAGCTTTTTGTAATAAGGTTGTTTTTGGAAAACATATTTATGATATATTCATATTCTGTTTCGAATTGATTCTTATAATAGATGATTGTTTCATTTACGTTGAGCTTAGTATATGTGGCAATTAAGTATTAACTAAATGAAGTCTATGTAAACTTCATACTTATAAAAAGTTTTAAATTTTCCGCTAAAATTAACCATATGAATGTGATGAATGCAAGAAGAAACTTTTCTGCGACCTCTGAGAGGTCAACGACGCCGTCTCTATTCGGATTCAAGAATCCGAGTCGTGACAGTTAAAATTCTAGTGACTTGCATTTCAATTCAAATGTTTTAACTAAGTATCAATTTTCTTAAAAATTAAAAAGTTTATTCTTTAAATATTTTCTCAAGTTAATCAAATATTTTAAATTAATATTATTATTTTTATATCAAATCATTTTCCTAAAAGAATAGTCAAAAATATTTAACCTAAATCATAGGATAATGTAGGTTAGCGGACACTTAAAATGTCTTAAAAACCTTCTTGAAGTGTTAATAAGAACCCCTTACTCATTTTCTCTAAATTTATAAAGATTCAATATGTTCAAATATTTTTAAATTAAGTTTTCTTAATTTCTTTAAAAAATTAAGTGGCGTCTCTTTTATGAGTATTTTTCAAATTGTTTTATACTTAGAAACATTTCAAAAGGTGATTTTTCTAAAGATTATAAAATCACCATATGACAGAAATGGCAACTCCGCTGGGGATTTAATAGATTTCAACCATAACAGACTTAAGTTAATTATCAACGTTTTAACCATATTCTTACTTGTTTGCTTATATTGCATGCCTAATGCTTTATTTTTCATACGTATGTGATATAAACTATTTATTTGTTACCGTTTTCATAAATTATATATTTGTTACTGCTTTATAAATTGACATTCTGTTCATACTTCCTGCAATTATAAAAATTCTACACAATCACACGTACACGCGAGGTGAGTTTTGCGCACCCGCAAATTTCTTTCAAAATTTAGGAGAGTTGGCATATGCGCGGGGTGTCCAGATTTTTTTCTGTGCGACCATATAGCCTCCTCACTCGAGTTGTCCTCTCGGGAACCTTGTGTTTAGTAAACCCACTCTTAGTCAACTAGCGTAGAGCAAAATAAAATCCCTCAATTTAGCACATTGAAGTAAGACGACCCAACACCTATGACGTGTTGCGCCCATTAGAGAGACCACCTTGAGTCCAAAACGTTCTACGACTTAAATGGATGATCATACTTGTGTGTTTAAATTTGAAGAATGTATACGTCGTTTGACAAATCATTGTCTCTTGGGACAATGAGATGTTCCAAAAGGACGACATACATCCTTCGAATCGTTAGACCAACCCTTGGCATAAAAGTGTAACATATATGTTTAGAATGCACAATTACTTTTTCTGTGTTATAACAACTTATGTGAAAATATTTCTTTATTTGGAGATACAATTGCTCACTTTTATTAAAAAAAAATTTAGAACCCCTGAGCACATATATCAAGTCACTATCTAAAGTGCATCCAAATATCCTTCGAGTCTTTAGTTTCCTGGAATAATATTCAAAACTCCTTTTCAAATCCTAAATCGTACTCTTTCATCTCAAAAAGGGGAAGTTTCCATCTCAAATCAAAAGAGATTCAAATGGGTCAAACTACGTAAGCCTTGAATTCTCCACTATGAAATACATAGGCCGTTTTTCAAGACTCGGTCTCCATCTTCGATTTTCTTTTTCGGTATTCTTAGCAAATAAGAGTTTCCTCTCAATAAAAAATTTAAAGTATGTCAATCACATAAACAAAATGCCATTGACTCGATGAAGGTCAACTTTTCTGATTCTCTAATTCAAAATGAAATAGACAAATTTCTGTCAATTTAGTCACCTTTCTATATATGTTGGCTCATTTATCTTCAAATGAAGCAACTATTATGTGTTTATAGTAATATGTGTGATATTTTGTATTATTTATCATCAACAAGAACTAACTCAATTGTCTTTTGAGTTATTTTTCTTTGTCAGGCACTCAAAACTGACCTGTGTTGAGAAAATGGCTGAACATCCATACTTCACAAGGTTTAAGGATCCCAAAAATTCCTTTTCTGACCAAAGTTCGTCAAAAGGCAAAGAAAAAGTGGTTGATCATTTCATCCAAGAAGAGCAGTTCCTCTAATTATCTGAACTTTTCTAGAAGACAAAATATCGGAAACACTGATTTGATCGAAATCACTATGAATGATCCTATCATAGTTGAATAGAATAAGCTGATTGCAAAACCGTTCTAACAAATTGATGATATGAGGGCTGAAATGGATAAGTCCCGAGATTTGACAAATTTGAATATTATTGCCAACACTCCTACTCCAAACAATGAAAGACCTTCACTCCTTTTTCCTACTTCAAGTCGAGTATCCAAACATTTTCCAAACAATTCATCTACTGCTACGATTCCAAAATAACCCATGTTTTATGTACGACCAAATTATCAAGCTCCACCACTAAAGTATCCAAATTACAATTTTCGTCACAAAATCATCCAAATCATCTAAATGTTCAATCAAGTTACCAATCCACTATGTCAAATTACCTAAATGTTCTTCATATTTGCCAAATTCTACAATACCCAAATTTCCAAATACCAACACCTACTCGCCGAAACCCTTCACTATATCATCAATTACGTCCACCTCCACAATATAATTACAATATTCCTTGTTTGAAACTTGAGAGGAAACCACCTCGAGTCTTTACTCCTTTGGTTGAAATAAGGACTAATCTTTTTGAGAGATTAAAAGTATCTGGTCTTATACAAATAGTTGATCCAAAAAATGTCAATTCCAGACATAATAGGTATGATCTTCGTTGTGCTTACCATTCAGGAGTTGTCAGACATACAATTGAAGATTGCATCAAATTGAAGCATAAAATTAAGAACTTGATGGATCAAAAGGTTGTAACTCTTCAAATTGTCATACCCAATACCAATACTGATTCACTGTCGAATCATGAAGAGCTTACATTAACATGGTCGAAGTAGAAGAAAATTGGTGTGTGGATAAAACTGTAATTCCATTCAACCTTGATTAGACTTGAGAAATTTGTAGCTTCACTGAGCATAATTGAGAAATCAAAATTTTGGTCATGGCACCACATCAAGCGTTTACTTTAGTGCCAAAAGATGATCAAAACAAGAAAGAGGTTAATCATGTATCGCTAAAGCCTTTGTCTCATATTAGTCTTTTCTAGTAGAAGATACGCCAATGATGATTGTTTAGAGAAGGAACTTGAGATCTTATTTAAGAAGGTAACTTTTTTTTGGAGGAATTGATCGGGACATTAAGCATACGAGACATCAATCCAATGGGAAGAGTTCTTAATTGGACTTCTACGCCGCACTTGATTCCCTGTTCATCTTGATAGACAAAGATGAATTGCAAATCATTTCTAAAATCGGTGGTAGTTGGAATGAGACTTGGGACAACCTTTTATGTCAATTTTTTTCATAAAATTTTTGAAAAAGGCAAAATTTTCCATGTTCATGGCCGAACTTGATTTCCTTGTTTTAAATGAGAAACTATTTTATTGCGAAAAATTCCACTTGCTTTAATTGTTCTTGTTTTAGTAAAATAATTTTAAACTTGTCAATATCTTGTCATGTCATAAGTTAAATGAACAAAAAATGTAGATGACGATGTGTTCTAAGAGTATGATGAGGAGATCATGATATCTGAATACATCACCGAAGAATTAAAAACTCCAGAATCATGATAAGTCAAATCTGGATGACACATAAAAGGATGATTGTGTCAAAGATACTAGAATAATGTCTATCTGACAGAAGCTTGGAAAAGAGAACTCAACAACTTACTAAGTCAATACAACGATACATATGTCAGATAACATGCCAGGGTTGACTATAGACGTTCGTCTCAAGTGGCAAATCTACTTAGATGCTATCAAGAGCTATAGAAGTTGAAGATTTAGAGTTTCTTTATTTTCTTTCCTTGTGGTCGAATCATTGCATGTAATCATCTTTTGTTTTATAGTTAGGAAATTATCTTTTGTAATTTGAACTATGTTCGACCTAAATTCTCAAGAATGAGATACGTAGGAAGTCTATGCCGGTCTCGGTTATTTCCTTATAAAAGTTTCTTATTTTTGTTAATCCTCAAGTGGGGAACTACGTTTGACCTGATTTCTGCCTCAAATGGATATGTAGGAGCCACAAGGGTTCGGTCATATCTCACGTAAGATTACTATTTTTCTTTATAATAGAAAGTGGGATAGAATTTTTGAGAGGGACTAGAAAATTATCAAGAAGAAAATCTCTCTGACAAATCAAAACTTAAGATACATTGTGAGTTGCAATTGAGATAAAATTTTTTGAGGGGGTCTCAAAAATTCTACAAGTCAGATATCAAAAAATTTAAAATACGTTGAGACATATAACTGGGACAGAATTTTTGAGAGGAACTTAAAAATTCTCAAGAAGATAATCTTCAACAAGTCAAAACTAAAGTCACATTACGAATTGCAACTAGGACAATTTTGAGAGGGACTAAAAAAATTCTACAACTCATATATCAAATCTTTGAGATACTCTTAGACATCTAACTCGGACAAGTTTTTTTGAAAATGAGTTGAAAAAATTTCTTCAACCATCACTAGAAGTACGCCATTAGTTTTAAAATTTTCGAGCATGATCAAAAGTATAAAGTTAACTTCAAATGATCACTGACATCATTAAAATTCAAAGTCAACTTCAACAATATCAAACACCATTGAACTTCAGAGTCAACTACAAAACTTTCCAACTATAGAGGATTTCGGGAGAACCATGTGAGAAATGTTTCAAGCTTCAAGGATTTTCTGAATTCTCCAAAAATAAGCCATCGGACACATCAAAAGTTTGAATCAAAGGCGTTCACTTAAGCTAAGCATGACATGACATTTGACAGTGACATTTTCCAAATTGATTCTCAAAAATTATTTATCTTTGATGATTTTTTAATATGTCAAATGTTTTGTATAAATTTATCTTATGCCTATCGACAAGTATGATATCATGGTGATCAACTGAAGATAGAAAAAAAAAAAGGAGCAAGCAATAGAAGAAATCAACACAAATTAATTTTTTTTTTAAAAAAAACTAACAATTTTATGTGGATGTAAGTATATAAGATTGCCTTAAGATCATCATATTTTTCCATTTAATGAATATGGAGGATTCAAAAGGGGGAGTTGCTCCCCAAATTGACAACTTTTCTGTGGAGGCAGAGAAGTTATTGAAGTTCTTCAGGAAAAAAAACAGTTCTAAATACGTACAACACCTCGTTCAAATCTCCCACAAACAAAGAGTCAGATATTAAACACGAAATTTTCTTAATGGAACAAGTGAAGACATCACTCTCAAAATGTACAAGAATCTAAAAATATATTAAATTACATTTTTTCAGCATCAAGAACTATTGGAAAATATTCACAAAATCCTGTTAATATCTGACAAAGTAATGTGAACCACCCAGAGAGACATCGTATTTATAACCAAAAAGGGTATTGCATCTACAAACACCGAGAGGGATATTGCATCTTCAAATGCTGAAAGGACCATCATATTCAAATGCCAAAAGGGCTATCATCTTCTAGCCGCCAAGAAGGTTGTTACATCTTCAAATGCCAAGATGGTCATTGCATCTTCAAATACTAAGAAGGACATCATGTATAAAAAATGCCAGAGGGCCATTGCATCTTCAAAAAAACAAAAAGGGTTGTTACATCTTTTCATTGCCAAAAGGGCCATTACATATCCAAACCGCCAAGAGGGACATCATATTCAAACACCGAGAAATCCATCATATTCTAGCCGTCGAGAAGGCTGTTACATCTTCAAAATTGTTACATCATATATGCAAATGTCGAGAGTGACATTGCATTCAAGAAGACAAGATGGCCATCATCTTCATACGCCGAGAGGGTCATCATCTTCAACCACCAAGATGACAATCATCTTCCATTTCCAAGAAGGACATTACATATTCAAACTGCCAAGAAGGCCATTGCATCTTCAAATTCCTAGAGGGTCATTACATCTTCATATGAAGAGAGGGCCATCATTTTCAAACGCCGAGAGATCCATTACCTTCAAATGCCGAGAGGGCCATTGCATTCAAGATGCCAAGAGGGCCATCATCTTCATACGCCAAGAAGGACATCATCTTTCATTGACAAGAGGGTCATTACATATTCAAACCACTGAGAGAATATTGCAGGTTCAAATGCCAAGAGGTCCATTGCATTTTCATATGCCGAGAGGACCATCCTTTTCAAACTCTGAAAGGTTCATTATCTTCAAACGCCGAGAGGTCCATTGCATTCTAACTACCTTGAAGACTGTTACATCTTCAATCGCCGAGAGGGCCATCATTTTTATATGTAGAGAGGTCCATTGCATCTTTAAAAACAGAGAGGGTCATTGCATCTTCAAATGCCGAGAGGGCCATCATATTTTAACCGCCGGGACATAGCATTCAAGCCGCCAAAAGGGCCATCATCTTCAAATGCCGAGAGGGCCATTGTATTCAAGCCGCCAAAAGGGACATTGAATCTTCAAACGCTAAGAGGGATACCATCTTCATATGCCAAGAGGGTCATTGCATCTTCAAACGCCATGAGGTCTATTGCATTCATTTGCCGGGAGGACCATTGCATTCAAATGCGGTGAGGGCAACATAATCTTCAACCGCTAAAAAGGCCAATACATCTTCAAACACCGAGAGAGTTATTACTTTTTCCAATGCAAAGAGAGAAACATAATCTTACCAATAAATCTTCGACAACATCATCCCACCATCGCATCAACATTCATCCTTCCAATGGATCATCAATGTAGCAACATCATCTTACTGATCGAGCATCCACATGTTCATCATCATGTAGAAACATCATTCTATCAATGAATTATCGTCATTAATAATATTACATTATCGATAAAGTCATCATCCTGTTGTATCATATCAATTCATCACCTGTTGTGTCAAATTTATTTCAGTATTTGTCAAGACATCCAAGAGGATGAATTCTCAAATCAAACCACAGGTGCGGATGACATCAAAAGAGATGCAACACAATGTGGAACTTTTTCTTAGTAGCGAACTAGTCCAAACAGGAGTATCAAACTCTTAAGACGCGAGCTGAGGAGCAACTTCCACTAGAATCAGTCCACACCCCTATCAGAAGGCATGTGGGTTTTTCTTTGGTTTTATTAGTTTCAATTTTGCATCCGGGAACTTTTCACTCTCAATGGAGGGAACTTTGCAATCTGAGTGACAATACATCAAGAGCTTTGGAAATTATGTTTGTGTAAGTTCTTAATTATGGATCTGAAGTGTACCACATTCATAGCTAAAACGTTGTAAGCCTCTTTTTCATACTCAACTTACTTGTCCCTCTTCCTGAAACAAAGGTTATCTTGCATACTATACTTTCTTTTCAACCGATCGAGTCGAACTACAAACAACATGTTCTTAGGGTTTAAGTATATGTAGGCAATCACTAAAACTCAATTGTACTCGTACATTCTCTCTCAAATGTTATTCTCGAGTATTCTTATCCATCATAATTTGATATCGGGATAACTTCTAAATTCTTTCATAATCATACGTCAAATCAAGCGTATTGAACTACAAGTGACCTAAATTCTCATATAGCTTGAGATATGTAGGAATCCATTTCTAGTGCTCAGCCATAAATCCTAAAGTCCATACCAAAAATACATTTCCAAAGGTTGAAGATGTGGTAAGACAAAATTGGATTCGTCAATTTCATTTGCCTCGAATTACTTTCATCAATCCAAGTCAAATGAGTGACAACTGTTGACACCCAATTTTGGATGTCCGCAATATAAATTAATTATCGAGCTTCTTCAATTTCAAATGACTTAAAATAATTAGTTTTATAAAAAAAAAATTAAAACAAAGTACTCCTTTCGTTTAAAAAAGAATGAGACTATTGTCTTTTTAGTTTTTTTAAAAAAAGAATGACCCCTTTCCCTTTTTTGCAACTCTTTAACTTTAGCTCTCCACGTGACATGTTTAAGACCACCAACTTAAAGGGCATACTGGTACATTTTACATGATTTTAATTTAGTACCACAAGATTAAAAAATCTTCTTTCTTTTGTTAAACTCCGTTTCAAGTTAAAGTAGGTCATACTTTTTGAAACGGGGAGAGTAGTTTGTAAGTTAAATACCTTTATCACCTTTTGTAAGTTGTGTGCGTGTGTGTGTGTGTGTGTGTATATATATATATATATATATATATTAGTTTTATTTAAATATTTTGTCAATCGGTTTGATTTAAGTGGTAATTTATATTTTAAATTAATTAGTTTACAATTAAGTTAGTTATTTTATTTTATCAAGATTAAGAAGCTCATTAATTAATTTATATTAATTCGTCCTATTCAATTATTACTCGAATTCATAAATTTAATTAATTTGACTAAGTTCTTAATTTCAATTGGCTACAATTTCAATCAATTAGGCAAAATCCTCAATTCAAAACTAACCATTCTATCTCCTTGAACCCACTTGGCTAATAAGATTGGGCCTTATTTTTCAATTCTTCAGTAGTCATTTGATGCTTTTCAAGTCCAACAACACAATTTTCACGTGCAGCCCACCAGTCTAATCCATAATCCATTACCATAAGCCTAATAAAATCAATGAAAAATTATATATAATAGCAAATTAATAACCTAAAATAAATGGAGTAGCAAGGGTTTGATTTTATTGTGCTCCATAGCAAACGTTAGCTAAAGTTTGTCAGGCGTCTCTCTCCCAAAAATATCGCTCGCCACTCTCCATTTTCGCTCGCCTCTCTCGCTTTGTACACAGAAGTGTATAAATCTTGTTTCTGTTTTGTATAAAGCGAGAGAAATGTATATACACATGCAAAAATATATATCTTCGTGTATACACTTAATTATACAATTTACAAACATTTTACTTCAAATATTGCAAAGAAAAAGACTAATGAATTATACAATTGTGAATTATACAATTGCAGTGAAATACAATTTTTTCTAACTTTATACAACAGAAGTGTATATATTGTGTTTCTGTTATTTTATAAAGCGAGAGAAAAACATATATCTTCTTGCTATACACTTATAATTATGCAATATACATACATTTTAATTCGATACAACTGTATGCAAAACAAATTTCATAAAAATATTGCAGCGAAATAGGCAGCGAATTATACAATTGTGCATTATACAATCGCAGTGAAATAGGATAGCGAATTATACAATTGCAGCGAAATAGGCCAGTGAATTATATAATTTAGGTCAGCGAATTATACAATTGTATATATATAGCAAATTATACAGTTTTATGTTTGCTATGAAGCGCAATTATGTAAACTTTGCTATAGTATACAAATATGAATTTTTTGTTTGCTATATATGAAAGTTACCCTAAAATCAACCCATCAACATCAATCCAACATACATAAAACAACCATATACATATATGCACATACCGACCCGACCCCATACCCGTACCCAAACCCTTGTACGCGTCTTCTTCTTCTTCTAGCTGAAAACCCAAAAATCGACCAAAAAATCCCACACTACCTTGCAGAACCCATACCTAGTAGCCTCAACGTCAAATCCTCAAGTCTCCTTTTGCCCCTTTTTAGGGATTTCCAGATCTCTTCACTGTTGCCTTAAAAAAAGAGCAAAGAAATTCAAATTTCAACTTCGATTTCCCCCTCTTTCAACACCAATCTCATCCTATAAATATCTATTTCTTTCAATATTTAGGAAAGATAAAGTTTTAGAAAGGATTGGAGAAAAGAAGCACAAAAATTGCTTACTAAATATTTATATATAGATTTCTTTTTCTCTCTGGTTTGCCCCCTAACTGAAATTTTCTGGAGCTCATCGGAGCTCACATGTGGTGTTGTATAGCTTCACGGTCAAGCTCGGAGTCTCACCACGCTGCCCGAAAAAGGTAACCTTGCCTCCTCTTGTATTATTTTTCAATGTTGCATGTTGTGTGAGTTCAACACTTGATACAAGGTCTGTTAGTTATGGTATTTGGATATTTTGTTTAACTCTTGCTTTAATCTTGTTTTCCTGTGAGTTTTGGACAGTAAGCGTGAGTCCAGCATTCAAGCATTTGTGAATGTTTATATTAATATTATATATTAGTCGTTATATTTGTTAGCTCAGTTTTGTATCACCATTGTCAGTTGAACTGCTGCTTCGTCTCACTCGAAATGACATGATGGTTATCTAGCTTCAACTTAGAATTTGCTTACTGTATGGTTATGTTTCTTCATGGTTTGCTCGCGCCATTGGCTTTGTCATCTATCGTTTTGAATTTTCATATATGTTAGCCTAATCTCGTCGAATATATCTCTTTCATGTTGGTCGTTTTTCTCTTGTATCTCGGCTATTGATGTCGTGTTTGTCCTCACTGTAATCTCACTTCAAGTTGTCTCACTGTAATGTCATGTTGAACTGCTTTAGCGTCAAAAATGTGAATATGAACCTGATCATCTTCTTTCATTTCCTAAGTTTAGCTGGATGAGTTATAGTGTTACTCATTATGCACAAAGCTTTCATTCAATATTGGGGTTGTTCCTCATTTATATCAATTTTGTCCCTCACTTATGTGGCTATTTTTCATGTTAAGCGTGTTTATTTTTGTCTTTAGTTCTGTTATAATAAGATCTTATGTGTAATATCCTTTCATCTCAGGTTAACAATGTATTCTTAGTATATCTTTTCTCGTATCTTGTAAGTTAGTCGTTATATATTTCCATTCTTTGTTCTTGGGCACTAGCTAGTGCTTTGAGAGCATGCTTGTTACTTTCTTTAACTTTCCTGTTCATCCCCTCCAGTAGTCGATTTAAGGTGTTAAACCATGCTTTTATCATAATAGAAGGGTCATCGTGATTAGTTTAAATATAGTTCCCCTACTCATGCATTTATTAATGTCTAAATATGACCATTTGTTGTACGCTTGTATCCTCTGTTAAGTTGACGTCACTAGTATTTTTTTTTTTGCTTTACTTTGTGGATTGTAAATGAAGAAGTGATCCATCAAATTTTGCTCATTAGAAAAATTATTGTGGTAACATTTGTTTATTAACATAAAGTTTGAGTTTTGTTATAGTAATTATATTGGACTAGTTTCAATTTGTCCTATGGGTTTGAATACTTTATTTTGATGCTCTTATAAATAGGTAAGTTATGTATTAATTGTGTTTGTGCTAAAGTTACTGTTACCAACGGTTTAGCTTAATCATCATATGTAGCATGTTGTTAACTTTTCATTAAGGATGTCTTTTATTTTTTTTGTCCTTTGTAGATCACTTCCTTTTTGGGTTATTGTTTCAGACATATCAAATCCGACCCGAGTCCTCACAAACTCTATCTGATCGCCTTGCCATACAATGATTGGCACATGGAGGCCTAATTTACATTCATCGAGTCAGCCAGCCTTGAGGAATCGAAGAACAAGTCTTTTAAGTTGAAGAAAAGTTCTCGGAAAGTAGAAAAATGAGTTGTATACATCCGATATACTTTGATATATATCATATGTATACAACAAGGGGAATTGGGTCAAAACCCGAAAATTCCAGCAAAATTGGCCCAAAAAGGGGGCCCAAATTCAATCTCTCCATTTCTCTTAACTCATTTAATTGTGTGGTTATTTATTACTTTGTTGTGTACTAACTCTAACTTTAGAACTATAAATTTCCAAAAGATGAACGACATTCTTTATGTTGGTTTATTTAAATATAATTCACTTTTATCAACTCTTACATTTTTATTCAATATACTTAACCAAAACATTTTATTTATTTGTCAATTAATTTAAAATGATTTTCATGCTCAAATCAACCAATTTAGTTTAAATTATTGTTTTACAAATGAATCAAGTAAATTCTAAGTAAATTTTAGTTTTATTAAAATTCACTTGCATTTCAATTCAAATGTTTTAACTAAGTACTAGTTTTTTAAAATTAAAAAAAATTGTTCTTTTAAATATTTTCTCAATTGAATCAAATATTTTAAATTAATACTATTATGTTTATATCAAATTATTTTCCTAAAAAATAACTAAAAACATTTAGCCTAGGTTGTAGGATAACCGCAGGTAAGCGGACGCTCCAAATGCCTTAAAAACCTTCTTGAAGTGTAAATAAGAACCTCTTACCCATTTTCTCTAAATTTATAAAGATTTAATATGTTAAAATCTTTTTAAATTAAGTTTTCTTAATTTCTTCAAAAACATTAAGTGACAACTCTTTTCTAAGTATTTTTCAAATTGTTTTATACTTAGAAACATTTCAAATGTGATTTTTCTAAAGATGGTTAAATCATGGGGTAAAAACTATGATCAAGAACCTAGTAAGTAGGTGGACTGAGATGGTGGTTGGTGGTACGGGTACTAGTGTAATTTTGAGGTATTTGAGAGAGGTTAAAAGTGGAGAAGCGAGTGGTCTTACTGCATGTTCATCCTTGATGTCTATCAGCACGTGTGGTTTTGTAATGATACCAATATTGCCATGCCTTTTGTGGCATAGATTGGATGCAAAGTTAG
The DNA here is from genome assembly GCF_036512215.1 of Solanum lycopersicum. Taxonomy (NCBI): domain Eukaryota; kingdom Viridiplantae; phylum Streptophyta; class Magnoliopsida; order Solanales; family Solanaceae; genus Solanum; species Solanum lycopersicum. Next base: position 31,926,001 of record NC_090809.1, read on the forward strand.
TGATGTTGCATTAGGTGCAGACGAATAAATTCTCCAACAAACTAATATTTTTCCTTTCGCATGGTGGGAGCCGTGTCTTTTCTTTTTTATTCCCTATCTATACTCTTAGTAGCTCTTGTACCTATTTACACTAGATTTCTGGGGTGCAAATTGCTTTACAAGTCTTAACTTGGAGTCGTTTAAATACTCTTGTTTTATAAAGTTATTATATGATTTTCTTTTATTTGTTCGCTTTCTTAATTCTCCGCATGTTTTGACTATTGGGATATGAGGTTTCTCCTATTTAGGTGTTAGTATGAAGGTGCCCCTACGGTCCAGTGGGTTGGGCCGTGACACCCATTGAGTACCTTGATGGTTGTGAGATCTTTTGATACAAATAAAGATTCATTCCAACCTCAAGAAAAGGATGAAGAATTTTTGGATGATGCAACTCCATATATCAATGTTATTGAAACACTAATGTAGCTTACCAATAATATCCGACTAAATATTTGTTTCGTAGTAAGTTTATTAAACAGATTCAACTCATTTCCAATGAGAAGTCATGGGAAATGTGTTACACATATATTCAGATATCTTCAAGGAACAATTGATATGAGATCGTTGTGTTCTAGTGATCCAAGTCAGAATTGATTGATTATGCATATGTAGGATATTGGACTTACCCGCAAAAAGTTCGATCTCACACATGTTATTTATTCACATATGGAGGTACAATTATATCATGGTGTCCGATGAAGAAAATAATGTTTTGTCTTTCTTCAAATAATGTAGGGATAATAGCCACTCAAGAATTTAGCCGAGAGTGTGTATGATTGAGATTAATGACTCAACACTCTTCGCAATCATCCAGTCTTGTGCAAACAAAGCTTTCAACAATATTATACAAATATAATTCTTCTTGAATAGCTCAATTAAAGGGTGGATACATCAAAGGAGACTGAACAAAACATATTTCATCTAAGTTCTTTTTCAAATCATCTTCTACAAAATGGTGAGATAAATGTTCAATAGATTCGTGTGAGTGATAATCTTACAAATTTATTCACTATGGCATCGCCAACGTCAATATCTGAGAAGATACGATGTACAATTAGAATGCGATGTCTCCAAAATAATAAATAAAATTTAAACGGGGGAGTAAAAACACGTTGTACTATTTTTCTATTATCCAGTGTTTTGTCCCATTGAGTTTTGTTGGTAAATTTTTTAATGAGACAATACTCAAGGTGTATTACAAAATATGTGTAATCTTTTTCCTTCACTAGGCTTTTTCCCACTGAATTTTCTAGTATAGATCAATGAGGCACAATATATATAAACATCCAACGGGGAGTATTACAATTCAATTCAATTGCGAATGTTTCTTTTCATCAAGTACCGAACAAAATGTATTAATTTAATGTAAGCCTTAAAGATGTACTAACATATCTTGATTTAAGGTTGTAAACAGATAATTTCTTTTTCCTAGAAAAGGGTATTCATCACCCTTAAGAAAGATACACTTGAAGAGAGAAAAAAAAACTCTATACTCTACACTTCCCCTTACTATTTGTCTTCCTTTCTTGTTTGAACATTCTCGTAATTCCCTCTTGTTTTACAATAGCTTGAACTTGTTTTTTTTTGTTAAATTACTTTTATTCTTATTTATCAAGATTTTAATAAGTATATAACAATAAGAATTTCATACTTGTTGGTTGAATATTAACTTTGATTTTATGTATGATTTTTAGACCTTATAAAGTTGAGTTTTACATGAATGACCATGATCAATGCTTTGATGGTAATAGCGACAAAAAAATATAAGAATATATTTTAATTTATTAAACTGAATTAAAATCAATTGAACTAGTAATAATAAGGAATTATATGCCTCTTCAATAATTAAAATTATATAAGAATAAAACTTATTTCAATTTGAATTGAAATATATTTAAATTTGTAATAAAATAAATTACTCAAAGAATATTAGAGTTTGTTATTTCTGTTTCTATTTTATTTTAAAAAGTATATGTGACACATAATTGAAATTTACGAATGGCTATGCGGGCGGTGAAGTGTTTCCTAGACCATGGATCCCTTAATGGTTCGTGAAGCTTTTTTTTTGTAAGTCACCCCATCAATGTTTAAGTTGGGTCATTTTGGTCTTTCCCCTATGTCGTTTTAGCCTCTATTCTAAGACTAAACCACAATGTTTTCACCTAGTTAAGGGCTTATAAAATATCAATAAATTCTTTTACGTTCACTAACATTTCAACTCAATAAAGCAAGGTTAAACTAGGGTTTCGAGCGTTCTTGGAGTTTCATCCATTTCATTAAAAAAAATTGTTCTCCTAGGTATGTAAGGATATCATAGTGTTGTACATGTTCGTCCTCAAACCCTATATTTCAAATCAGTAAAAGAGTAATCTAGGGTTCTGATGAGCGGTAGATTTGCATTAATTTTAGGTTTATTTAGCTCAATATTTTGTGTCTTGATTTCCTAATATTTTCATTTTCTAATAGAATAATGATGATTTGGAATTATGAAGGCAAGGACTAATGTTTGAAAGAAGAGACAAAAATACAAAAATAAGTGCAAAGTGAACATTGTTGATTGTCTGGCATAAAGGGTGAATCGCCTAATGATCATGACCTCGCCCAATCAGACAGTGCAAGGCACTTGTTGCTACTAATGAAGGTTGACAAACTCTAATATAAAAGGCAGTGCACCTAGTGAGAATGATTAATGTCGCTGAATCAGCCATTAGTTTCATATTTGGGTAAAATTTTTAAAAATTATAAATAGCCCAAAGAGTATTGTTAATGGGAGAGTTTGAAAACAATATTTAGAGATAAATAGTCTTATTACATAGAGCATTTTACCTTAGAAGAACATTTTTTCTCTAGCTTTTAAGGTCTTACAACTTTGTAGTTAAATTTGACAATTGAAGTTGAATCCAAAGTGGATTTCCTCTTTCTTGCTTGATTTCATGTTACCCATGAGTGATAGGATGAAGTATAATTTATTTACCTTTGGTGATGATTGGATGTTACCCATGAGTGAATTGAGTATTCTTGAAATAAGTAGTATAGTTGAGTTCTGATTAAGTAGTATAGTTGAGTTCTGATTATTGAGTATTGGTATAATGTTTTAGATATCCTTGTTTTGAGTTGTTCATATCTATATTTCATAATGAACCACTTTGACTTGTAAATTTTAAGAATATTTTAAAGCGCCAACCATTTATCTTAAACTGGGTTATTGAAAAAGTAAAGAAGAGTTTGACTAGAGTTTTAGCGAAGATTTGAGCAAGACTATAAGGGAACTAAGTATATCCTAAATGTTTTATTTTTACATAAAGAAAGAGAGTATTATTTTGAGAAAAATAAAAGAGTTTTTAGAAAGATTGTGTACAGAGTAATTACCTCTTAAAGAGGCATCTTTTAGCAATTATCTCAAATAGAGAGAGAGAGAGAGACAGAGTATGTTTTCTATATTTGAGCATGAATATATATATTATTGAGAGTATTATTTAGCACTGATATGGGGATGAGTTCAAACAACTCAAAATCCTCATAAACTATGTCTTTCTAACATGGATCTATGATCATAATTTTTAGATCAATTTTTATTTCTTAATGGATTAATATAGTTGAGTGGGTCTATACCCCGACATGGTACGAGATAGTTCTGGTAGTGTAGGCGAGATGTTGTATCATCACGTATTTCATAGTGATTATTTTTGGCTAGAGAATATCCTAATAGAGTTAAAGTGTATTTTAAGATATCACTTATTATATTTAGTTCAGATATGATTAATTACTTTGTAAAGCTTTAAATTATTGAATTCCTTTATTTATTGTAGTCATTTCATTAGTTATTTCACCTTGAGTATATTACATATTCGTACATTCAAGTATAGTGATGCCATTTGACCTTCGTCTTTATAATGCAGATACAAGTGTTTAGGATAATCAATAGGCACTCTATTGAGATCACCAGATAGTTCTAGTGAGCCTCCTTGAATTTCATTAGACTTCACATTACTTTTAGTTTAGTTGTTTTGAGGTGTCGGTGATCTTGTTCCGACATCTATCTAAAACAATAGAGGCTTCATAGATAGAAAGAGTTCAGGAGTCTTTTAGTACTTTCTTTCCTTTAATGTTGTTTGGCAAACTATTATAATTGTTGTAATGAGTACTTTCAGACATTCGAGTTGACTTTTATTTTGAGATCAAATTTAGTTTTAAGCCTATTATTGCTTCAGTGAGTCTCCCTCTAGTTATTCAGCCAGACCAAGGGTTTGGGAATCAAAAATGGTTCTTGAGTGTCAGTCACATTCGGGATGTAGGCTCGGAGCATGACAAATTTGATATCATAGCACAAAGTTAAAGTGTCATATGGTGTCTATGAAGTCGTGTTAAAAGGACCTTATTTATGGTTGTAAGGGTCCATATCTATAAATTAGGGACTAAAGATATTTAAGAAAAAAAATTCCTTCTTTCAACTCTAAATTATGCAATAAAAAGTGTCATAAGGATCTTATTCAAATTTATGCTTTTTGCAAATCCATTCGACTACACCTCATACTTAAGGCAGTTGAAAAGAAATGGGTTGATCCTTATTGATGAGCTACTCTAAGAAAAAGTCTTCAGAAAGTCATGAGACCACATCTTGAGAGAAACCCCTGAGTGAGTTTAAATATTCATATTTGAAATAATGCACTCCTATTCATTTGGATCGCGTGTCTAAGCTAAAAGCAACATGTACTTCAAGACTCTCCCTCTTTAAACCTTGATTGAGGTGACAAACTTTAAGAGAGGAGTGTGTATTAGAAAGCTTGGGTAGTCTTTCCATTCGAAAGTGTGTGATTTGAATATTATGAGCCAGTAGAAGTGACCAAATTCAGAAGAATGCATACAACGGTATAGTAATCTAAGAAAGGGAGATAATGATGAGGTAAAAATGTTGTTGAACACATGCATACAATAAGTTATTAATGAGGGATTTTAAAAAAAAACATCCAGCTGTGCACCATATAAACAATAAATATTTAAAAATTACAATTTCAAAGCAAATTTGCTCCAAAAAAGAATTACTCCAACTAATCTTCTAATCCAGATCTCAATTTTAATCCATCAACAATTCTGAACTTTCTATTAGCCCCAAATTCTTATATGGGTAGAGTAAAAAGTGATGAGTTTGTGTAGATTTCATGATGGAATGTAGAGTAATAGTTGATAGTCAAGATGAGTTAGAATATACTTTAACCAGAGAGAGTTTATGATAAAGTGTCAATACATTAGTATAAACCAAGTGTTGAATAGAAGAGTCAAGTATTCGTGGTGCAATACATTTTAGCTAGGTCTATGATTTTTAAAAAGAGAGCCTCATGATATTTAGAGGGTTATAGAAATGATTATGCAATGCTGTATAGTGAATAGGTAAATAGTACTTAAGTTGTGAAATGGAATGTGATGGTAAATTATAACTATGTAGATTGAGAGATAGAGATTGATTACTTGTCATAAAGTCTTACTGGGTGAATGTTTCTTAATTTTGTCTAGTAGTTGTAAGTTAGTATAGTAATAAATTAATTGTATTAATTTACATGTTTAGTAATAGACACTGAGTTTGAATTTCAGATAGTGTTGTAATCAAAAGGATGACAACATGAGGGTGATGATGTTAGTTCGAGATCTGATCTACTAGATTTGACATAAATTAGGTAAGAAATTAAGGTGTTACTTTTTGATAAGTGTGAGTGGTACAAGTGTGGTCATTAGATTAACAAGAGCATTGAGAGGGTACCTTACATAGTATTTAGTCATATGAGTTTAAACTAAATTAATGTTGTTTCATGTGTGCCTAGATAGTATATTTGAGTTGTCAATATGGAATAGATTGATGTAAGCATTATTCCCCCCCCCCCCCTTCAGAGTTAGATGAATCAACTTTATAAGCTAATGAGGAGGGTTTAAGACGAGTATCTTAGAAGGAACCATAGTGACTGCACACAAAGAGTTCAGTAGCCATGAGATAAGACTTTCCCAAGTATTAGAGTTAACAAAATACAAACTAATTAGAGATAATGGAATAGATTCATAACTTTAAAGTTTAACTTCATACCTAACCGGAGATGATAAGATGTGAAACCAAGTCAAGTGTGGACAATCAAAAAGCGTTGTTTTTAGAAAGATTTTTAGAGATATATCAATCCATTCATAATATTATGTATTATTCACAGTTCAATCATTCCAATATTTTATTGATGTTTCTAATATCAAAATTGTTTCCATAATTGTGCTCATACACTTCATAGAGATTCACATATATACTCAGTTTTGAGAATGGGTGGTAAAAACTTTAACACATTGATCTCTATCTAATTCCATAAAATTATGGATATTATGCCTCATGGTATGAACTTATTCATCTAAGCACTCATATTTCATAGTATGCTCAGTGTTATATATTCATCACTTGATCGCAATGTCTAGCAATATAATGTTATGTCATGCATATTTTTATATCATAATTCTCGTATTAATCATGCTTCTAGTGAACATTTTTAGTTAGAGAGTGATGTTGATGATAGTATTTGAGTGATGAAAGAAAGAAACGACTGACTTTTCTTATACCTGTAGCAATAGTGTGCTTATTCCATTTAAAGTTATAAAAGTGTAGTAAGGATGATAAAGTTTTAGTATGAGTAATATTTAGGTGGAGTAGTTAGTAGTTATGATATTAATGAGTTAAATTTATTGAGATGACAAGAGGAGGAGGAATTCCTTGAAGGATTCATTAGCTGGAGTTCATGGATTGGCAATAATGCTAGCTTGAATGTTGTGTTGTTACATGTGGATGAATACATGATGTGTTAGATGCTTCTTGAATAGGAATCCAAGTTTTATTGGATGTAATGTTAATAAGTAGTATTCGTGGGATGAAATTTCTTATAAAGGCATAAAACATGAGTCTTGTTGTGTAGATTATCATGTTCAGCATATTGTAATTTAGAGATTAGGATTGAACACTCTAAGAGTAGACAATTTAACTTACAGCTTTGTAAGATTAGTCATAAACCATTGAAGGATATATGAGTTGCAGCTAATGAAGTTTGGTATTTATAAGGGAGTCATGGTTTAGAGGTTCTTCTAGGCTTGAAAGCTAACATCGTATTGCTGAAGACATAATAGTCCTACTCTTACCTTCATGCCCAGATACCTTTGTTTCATGTAAGATAACTTTAGATAGAGGGTAACTATGTCCAAAACAATATCATTCTTGACTTATGTGCTATTGATAGTACCAAACTCTTAGTATGAATTAGTTCCTTGTATGTTAGTAAGTAAGTTCAACAGTCAAAAAGATAGTAAGAGTAACTCCTTTCCTATCCATTCTTAGTTCAATCGTCATTCTAGGATGAATAATCTCAAGGGGGAGATATTTTAATACCTCAAAAATTTAAGCTTAGACATAAATCATTTTACAACACCTCGAAACTATACTTTTAAAATTTTAATAATTTGTGTAATACCTCAAATTTTGAGAAAGGATAAAGAGGGTTAACGAGCAAGTCCACGAACCCAAAATTGATCATTGACGCATCACGGAACCCTATAAAGTATGTTTAGCGGTCCACAACCACTATTAACGCAACCGTCCAGGGTTGCCAGGATTTGAGTCACCCGAACAGGACCCTACACAACCCGTGGTGACTTGTACGGGAGTTAAGTGGTCCTTACAAGTCACCCATAAGATGTGAACTTATGGTCTATTCTTTAAATGTTGGAATGATTTTAAATATGAATTAAGGTCACTAAAATTCCGTAGCACAAAGTTGAGTTGAAAGCTATCTTGTTGATTAAGTTTCAATATAAGATTTTAGTTTGATCAACTTTAAGTGACCATATATCATAGAACATAATGAAGTCAGTGTCCTATGACCTAAAAAATTAAAGTTCTATGAGTTCTCCTTTCAACGACACCAAATTTGATCCATTTTATGTTTTGAGTAAAAAGATATGCTTGTTTTAGAAAGTCTTTGTCGTACAGTTGAAATTTCATAGATGGATATATTGCCGCTGAAGTGTTACAAGGTATTGTGGAGACTTAAATGGTCCACGAAAGCTTCCATTTAAGGCAATCTGTTACTTTTTAAGTTGAGGTCATTTTGGTATTTCCCCTATGTCATTTAACACCTATTCATAATCTAACTCACAAAGTTTGACCTATATAAGGTCTTAGAAAGTTTTAATAAGTCAGTTACGTTCATTAACACTTCAAGTCAACAATGCAAGGGTTCCCAAAGGAGAAAAACTAGGTTCTTGAGTATTCTTCAAGTTTCATCCCTTTCGTCAAAAGACTTTGCTCTTCCAGGTATGTAAAGTTGTCATACTGTTGGATTATTTTGTCCGAACATCTACATTAACTTTTACATCAGTAAAAGAGTACTTTACAGTTCTATCCTTAGATTTGAGCATTCTTGAGATGAGTTGATGTTGAGTTCCTAGTTCTTGAGTTTCTAATTCATTTGAAATTATATTCCTACTTATATGTTATACATTTAGATTCTTGAGTTTATTGGTTCATGCATATATTTCAGCATGAGCCCTATTTATTGAATATTCTAGAGATAAGTAGTATTGTTGAATTTTGAGTATTGAGTTTTTTATATTGTTATTAAGATCCTTGAGTTAAAATTTTCATGTCTATATTTCAGCATGATTTTTGTTTCAAGTTCTAAATTATGAGTCTTTGAAAAAGTGAAGAGGAGTTTGATAAAGAATACTAACTAGAATTTGAGCAAGAATATGAAGGAACTAAGTATTTCTCAAATGTTTCATTTTTACATGAATAAAGATAGTATTATTTGAGAAAAGTAAAAGACTTCTTAGAAAGATTGAGTACATAACCATTACTTCTTAAAGGGTCCTTTTTGCATAGTTATCAAAAGTATTTTCGATTAACCAAAGACAAACCTTCTTTTCTAAATAAGAAGTGATTTCATATGTATTTCATAGTATTTACATCTGTCAATGAAATAAGTTTGAAAAATTATACCAGAGAAAGAGTATGTTTTATTGATTTGAGCTTGAGTATATATATACTATTCGGATTAAAATTGAGAACTGAGATGAGTTCAGACAACTCAAAATCCTCATAAATCATGTTTTGCCAATAAGGGACACTCTCATACTTTTTAGATGAATCATTATTACTTAGTTGATAGGTTCTATACTCCGGTACGATGTAGGACACTTCCGAAAGAATAGGTGAGACGTTGTATAATCACGCAACTCATAGTGGTGGTTGTCAGTTAGAGAATCTCTCAATAGATTTAAAGTGTATTTTAATCTATCACTTATTATGTTGAGTTCAAATATGAGTAAGTATTTTGTAAAACTTTAAATGATATAACTCCTTTATTTCTTTACATTTAGCTTGAGTATGTTGTTATCTATTGCACTCCTTTCACTATGTTATTTCACATAGGCTATGTTGCACACTCGTATATTCTATGTACTGATTTCATTCGACATGCATCTTTTGAGTATGCAAATACAAGTATTTACGGTAATCAGATGGCGTTCCGTTGACATTACTCTACACTCTCGACAATTCTGGTGACCAATCTAGCATTCTGGAGGACTTCACATTTACTTTTAGTTTAGTTGTTTTGAGGCGTCAGAGTCTGGTCAAAAGACCTATATTAAACATTAGAGGTTCCATAGATAGAAAGAGTCAAGGAGTCTCTCTATACTTTCTTTCCTTTAAAGATGTTTTACAAACTATAATTATTGCAATGAGTGATTTCGCCTATTCGAGTTGAGTTTTATTTTGAGATCAAATTCTGTTTTAAGCCTATTATTGCTCGAGTAAGTCTTCTTCTAATTAGTCAGTGAAACCAAGGGTTCACTTAGGGAGAATAAATGGTTCTCGAATGACAGCCACTTCCAGGTGTAGACTTGGGGCGTAACAAAAGTGAATTTATTAAATAATCATAATTATTTACCTTGTGATATTTTTTTTAAATTTAGTTTAAATAACTACTATAAAATAAAAGGTCATAAACGATTTTTCATTGAGTATAGGATTGATTATAGGTTGGTGTACTAGTGGATTGGTATTATGCAACTATTTTATCTGATTGTTTTCAATGTACATATCATTTATATAATTATAAATTAATAACAACTAAAATAAGACTAAAAATATATAATTGTACATCAGCAAATTTATCTGATTATATTTTCATGCAAACATTTTTTAAAATTAGAATTGTATTGTTTAGTAATATGTATAGATACACAATTTATGATTTTGACAATTTTAAATTATCACGTATCTCTTTTTATATGCTGAAATTTGTTATTACTAAAGTGAGCTGATGACATGTGTCTTTCTTTAATAAAATAATTGAACTTATACTCTTATTATTTTATACAAAATAGGCATTAAAATAAAGTTTAAAAAATATTAATAACTTGAAAAACTTTCTTTCAAGTCTAAAATAATGTTAAAATTGTACTATAAGCCCAAAATAAAAATTTATATTATAAATAATAAAAGATACTATCTTTCTGGTTTTAATTATTTCATTGAACTAAAAAACATATTAGACTTTTAAAAGAAAATTGACAGTATCACAAAAAGAAAAGAAAAAACTACTGTTCTACCTTAATTATTTTAACACTAGTAATAGTAAACTTGGCTTCCAAGTTACTCGAGACTTATAAATAATAGTCCCTCTGTCCACGTTTATATCACTCACTCTTTTTTTCTTTCTTTCTCGAATCCTGCATTAAGTCAAACTAACTCATATAAAATGAAATAAAAGGAGATAAGGAAATTGAAAATTATTTTCCCTATCAATGATTATTTGTGTTATTTTTGGAACAACAGCTCTAAGCTCAAATAACTTCTTAAAACTTTACAGTTACACAACAGAATCGATGGAAGCTAATCTTCTTGAGCTCAAAATGAGAAAGAGCACATTCTTATATAGATCACACAATGCACACCATGTGCACATTCTAACAAACTTCATTCTAACTAACTAATGCCATCCCATAGTTAAATAATAAGATTCGAACTAATTTCTTCTAGAACTTTCAATATTCTCCCTCAAGCGTCAGTCTAAATATACATTGAAGACTCCAAGCTTGGCTAATACATTACAACAAATTTGATTATTTGAGTCGAAATATTTTGTCACTTTAAATTCGTATCTCGTCACAAAAAGATTTTTTGTGGCAAGAAAATATTCGTCAGACTTTCGTCCCTAAAGCATGGGTCACTAAATGTATATTGAGAAGAATTAGTGTTTTGTCACAAATTAGACCTAAATTGTCTACAAAATAATTTTTCGCCCCTAAATGCATTCGATTCATGACAAACGTGATTGTCATAGATTTTTTTTTTGTAGGTAATAACATTGTTTCGTCACTAAAGAAGTTATAATGGTGACGTCAATGATTGCATCACTAGTTATTTATTTGAATTAGTGATGATTTATTATGTATCCAATCATATATTTATATCGTCATTGAATAAATATTATTTTGTCACTTAATACTACCTTTTACATATGCATTATCGTTCTGTCTCTAATTATAATAATTAGTGACAACACTACTTTCTTGCCATTTGTAGCTAAATAATATCACATCATCACTAAGAAACTACTTTTACCAACGAAATGAATTTGTACCTACATACGCATTATCATTTTCTCACTAATTATAATTAGTGACGACGATACATTCTTTCCATTTTATAGCTAAATAATATCACATCGTCACCAACAAAATAAATTTGTCACTAGATACACATTATAGTTTTGTCACTAATTATAATTAGTGAAAACACTACTTTCTTGCTATATTGTAGCTATAAAATATCATATCGTCACTAAGAAAGTACTTTTACCAACAAATTAAATTTTATCTCTAGACATTGTCATAGTTAGTGACGATTGCAATCGTCATAAAATACAAAGTTAATTTGTAGGTAAAAAGTAGGATATTTTGGGACGATTTTTTTTCTTTTTTACCAAATGTCATACTTTTTATGAATAAAATTCGATCGTCTTAAAATGTACAAGAAAAATCACCATTAAAAATTAATAATATACAAAGAAGTAAGATAACAACAAAAAAATCTTTTAAAAAATAACATTATATATTAACTAAGAACAACTAACATAACATTCATGAGATGATATCTCATTACATACGCCTTAAAGAAAAATGTAACTTAGATATACTAAACTTGCAAAAAAGAAACAAAGTGATAAAATTGAGGTTGCTTGTGAAAAATATCATTGCAAAAGCACTTCTATAATAGTTCTTCCTGATTTTCATCTTTTACAACCTTTGTAAATACATATTTAAGATTTATTTCACATATAAGGTAATTTAAGCATAAAAAAACATTTACAATTATATCACTCATACAACCTGTGTTGAATTTTAAGAGTAAAATTGAGGGAATAAGATCACTTCTCCAGCAAATTAGATTCAAGAGTGTACACAATGTTTTTTCTTGTAGGGTAAAGCTAACAGAACAAAATTGAAACATAATTATCCTTAAAGAAACATAGTTATTATTGTACCTGAAGTAATTACTTGAGAATGTTCATTGATCGATGTATCAAGAAAATGAAACATAGTTATATATTAGTTTAAACAAGTTGTAATGAAATTATTATAGTTTAAAGTGTAATATTTCTAACCTTGGTATTGATGAGCTCATAAGCTGCTGCACTTGTTTCAAAATATCATCTTGACGTGCCAATACAACTTCCAATTGTGAGTTTAGAGTTGTTATTTGAGACTGTTGGTTTTCTACCACGACTTCTGCTACATTTAATCATTTCTATAAATTATGTTGGACAGTAGCAACTTCCTCCTTCACCTTTTTAAGTGAGTCTTCTAACTATGCCGCTTTCCTTTGAGTTGCTCGAGTAGTATCAGGTTTTGGACCATAACCAAGACCTTTTATGTATCCCAATTTTGTACCAAGTACAACATCCACAATTTCATCGATAGTCATTGAAGACTCTCCTCCCGAAGTATATATAGATTTTAAATCATTCATGCTATTCTGGAAGAAAATATATTTGTTTGAAGTTATGATAAACATAGAGTTAAGTATATTTACATTTGTGATTAAAATACATAATTTCTTACATAGTTAGTTTCAGCGTGTTGAGATGATCAACCTTTTACAACTGAGTATTGGGTGTTTTTGTAGAACTCAATTCTATCGGGTTCTACCCCTTCAAGTTGTTCATCCTATAAAATAAAATAAAAGATTGATCTCATAGGAAGACAATGAAGTAGTCTCTTCCACAAAGTAAGAAACGGAAAAAAATTTGGTACATGTTCATAAAAGACGATATTCACAATAGTTTCAACACTAAATCACCACTAGCGAGAAAAGAAAAAAATATAAAGCTTACTATTTCTGTCACGACCCAAAACCGGGCCGCGACTGGCACCCACACTTACCCTCCTATGTGAGCGAACCAACCAATCTAAACCTTAACATTTCAATGTAATATCAACATAAAGTAATGCGGAAGACTTAAACTCATTAATAAGAACCAATTCAATAACTATTATTTCCCAAAATCTGGAAGTCATCATCACAAGAACATCTACTTCAAATTACTAAATCTAAGAGTTCCTAAGAAGCTATAAATACATAAAATCTAGTCCATGCCGGAACTTCAAGGCATCAAGATATGAAGAGGAAGATCCAGTCCAAGCTAGAAGCATTAGCTCACCCTGATTTTCGGAGTAATGAAGACTGGCTAGAGTTACTGTTCATTCGAAGATGACGACACGTTTGCTGCACTTCACAAATAGACAAGAAGAAAACATAAAAGTAGGGGTCAGTACAAAACATGGGTACTGAGTAGATATCATCGGCCAACTCAAAATAGAAAGCAATATATATCAGATGGTATCATAAAATCAACTACATTACTCAACATGTAGCAACAACAAGTACTATATCATTAACAATTACCGTCAAGTTCACACATGAGGACTCAAGTCTCAATACCATACTCATTTGGGAATTATGTTCATTAGATTGAGTATATTAACATCTTTCAAGATTCATTATCTTTAATCACCTTGTGTCAGTATGTGACACTCCGCTCCCTCATATTCATTAATCCTCTTGTGTCGGTACGTGACACTCCGATCTCCTAAATCTACGTGTCGATACGTGACACTCCGATCCCCTAAATCTACGTGTCGGTTCGTGACACCCGATCCCCTAAATCTACATGTTGGTTCGTGACACCCGATCCCCTAATTCTACGTGTCGGTTCGAGACACCCGATCCATTAATTCTACGTGTCGGTTCGTGACACCCGATCCCCTAATTCTATGTGTCGGTTCGTGACACCCGATTCACTAATTCTACGTGTCAGTTCATGACACCCGATCCCCTAATTCTACATGTCGGTTCGTGACACCTGATCCCCTAATTCTACGTGTCGGTTCGTGACACCCGATCCCCTAATTTCATTCCATTAATTCCTCAAGCCTTCTTTTATACCAAGGCATCATCAATCTCATTACTTTAGTTCATCAAGACTTCTTTTATACCAAGGCATCATCAATCTTATTACTTTAGTTCATCAAGCCTTCTTTTATACCAAGGCATCATCATTAACAAGGGGTTTTCAAGATTTGGGATTCAATAGCTTCATCATGCTTATTTCATCACAATTATATAATCACATTCATACAAGCATACAATTAAGCATATAGAAGACTTACAATACACCCAACACATATCATTCGCTATTAAGAGTTAACTACGAATAGTATAAAAACCATAACCTACCTCCACCGAAGACTAGTGATCGAGCAAGCAAATTTCCCAAGCTTTTGTTTTTCCTCTTCGTTCATCTCTCTCTCTATCCATTCTCCTTCTCACTCTTTCTGTTCTTTTCTTTTTCTTATTCAAACCCTCTTTCTTTTACCCTAATTAGTATATAATTAAGAATGAAAGATGGCAATAATAACCCCCTAATTAACTTAAGGTTACCTCTTTTAACCCCCAAGTAATTAGACTTATTGACCTTAACCCCCTAACTTTATAATTAAAGTAGGAATAGTCCAAAACGTCCCTTAAAATGTGCAAAGAAATTCGACCCCGACTGGGATTACGCAACCTGTGAAGGCCCGTTGTGCCTGCGACGGTCCGTCCTGCAGGTCATCGCAAGGTTCAGAGACTCAATTTCCACCAAAGAGTCTGTGACGGTCCGTCACACCTGTGACGATCCGTCCTGCCATTCCGTCACGAAGTTCAGAGAGTCTATTTTCAGTACCCAATTTCAGAATTTCTAAGTATTTTGAAACGAGACCCCTCGACGGTCAGTCGTGCCCATGACAGTCCATCGTGGGTTCCGTCGTCTCAGCCTGTTTTTCCAGAAATAAAATTTGCTGCTCAAAACGACTAAACAGGTCGTTACAATTTCAGCACGTGCAGCTACAAATGCTTTTGATCCCATGAAATGATTACATTTGATCTTTGATCGATTGACCTTGTTTACCTGACATCGTTTCTAAAAAAAATATACAATTATAAATCAATTCTCCTGGAAATAACTATAATGCATATTTATTTGAATATGAGTCACCTTATGTTTTGGATCACACCACATGTCGCTAATCCTATTCCAACTCTCAGAGGTTAGTTCTTCCACTTCTGTTTTATGAGAATCTTCCTCAGAAAGTGAATTGTCAAACATCTTTTTTAATTAATAACGTCAATGTCGACTCTTATTTTTGAGGATGTCCTCACAACTATCTTTGACGTAACGTTCGTCAAAATTAATTTCAAACTTCTCCTGAAAAAGTATATTTCCAAAGGGACAAACATAAAAATTAAAATCAAACACTAAATGTTATGATGATACTAGATTAAAAAGTACAAAAATCTTATGTTACACCTAAACTAAGCAAAATCTTTTTCCTCTGTTGTAAGTTCCTTCCACTTGTTTGGAACCACAAAACAGTTTCTTGCAATTATTCCCAACTCATTTGATAGTTTTGATGGCTAGGCCGCCTTAACTGGCCTCCCCTTACTAAGTGAGATCTCTGTCACCATCTTTTTCCCCAAAGTTCTCTTCAGTTTTTCAAGACCTTTTCCCCTGGTTTTTCCTCGACCATTCTTAATTCTTGTTGTATCATATGAGTAGGAAAAACATGTTTAAAATAGTTGTATATGAATCTGAGTATATATAATATAGATTTGTATTTGTCAAGGCAATCAAGGTCTCTATAATCTTGAATGGACATTTTTGTAACGTAAGTATAGGCGTGCAAGGTCTCTATAATCATGAATGACATCTGAGTTTATATAATATAGATATCTATTGATTAGTACAAGAAGTTATATTACCCATGTTATTAGCCGGTATACACGTATTTGATACATCACAATGTTCCGTAGCTATAACAGTTTTCCCAGTTAATATTTTTTCCTTATAGATACATCCTCTAGGTGACATGGCTCGCTCCTGTTTTTGAGTGAGTTTTATCGACAATTTTGATATAGATTTTTAAGTCTTTTAAACTACACAAATATCGAGTCAATAGTTGAAACTCACATGATAAAAAATCAAACTCAAATTATTCCACAAGCCATCCAACTTGTAAAAGACAACGAGATTGACGATGAACAAAAATTTAAATTGAAAGAAAATCATAATATTTAACAAATTCGGAAAGAATGGTACGAACAAAATCTTTCATACATGAATCATAATACCTAACTTTGTATATTAGTTTTTGTTTCTTGATGGTTATTGTACTGAACATCATTCAAGCAAACAAAAATGAAATCGTTCATACCTAGTTTGTGTCTTCAATATGATCTTGAATCCTTCTTCACGGTGAGATCAGTCTTTTCATCTATCTATCTATGTAGATGGATATTTCCGAAATATAAGCGCCAAAACTTCATTTTTTTAGCGCAATGTTGATTCATTTTTTGGTGGTAATTTGCAATATGTTTGAAGCCCCCAAAACAGAGGAAGACAAGAAGCTTTTTTTTTTTTTGAAGTTGTAGCGTGATTTCTCTGGGAACAAATTATAATACTTAGGTTTAATTTACAAAGTATTTAAAACATTAATAAGTAAAATTTAAATAACAAAAGAAATGAAAAAAACTCCACACCCTATTTAATGTATATATTTATGAAATAAAAGTAACACTTCAAAAATAAATTTAACTATCTGTATGATTTATTTTAAAAAATGAGGTGTCTTATTTATTTTAAAAAATATGTTGTGATTATATAACACATGACGAGTGTAAGTGTTCCTTAATTAAACACGAGACATATAATTTATATATTAAAATTGTATCGTGTTGATATATAAAACATCGAGAAGGTAGCTGACTAAAGGGGAGGAGTGAGTTTAGAAAAAACGTGGTATGAAACACTCTATATAGTTATAAGTACGCTTTGCGTGCCCTAACGTCGTTCAAAAATGTCGATTTGTTGAAAATGATATTGTTAGATGTTTGTGATAGAACATGACGAGTGTAAGTCTTCCTTAATCAAACATGAGGCATATAATTCATTTATAAGAATTTACTGTGTTTATATATAAAAAATCAAGAAGGTAGCTCGGCTATAGAGGAGGAGTGAATTTGGAGAAATGTTGGATGAAACACTCTATATAACAATAAGTATGTCTTGCCCCAACGTGATTCCAAAATGTCGATTAGATCAAAATAAGTTTGTTGGACGTTTTAGATAGCACATGATCACGAGTGTAAGTCTTACTTAATTAAACATGAAGTATATAGTTTATATATAAAAAATGTATGGTGTTTATATATTAAAAATCAAGAAGGTAGATCGACTAAAAGGGAGGATTGATTTTAAAGAAATGTTGTATGAAACACTTTATATAGTTATAAGTACGCTTTGCGTGCCCCAACGTCGTTTTAAAATGTCAATTTGTTTAAAATAGGATTGTTAGACATATTAGATAGCACATGACGAGTGTAAGTCTTCCTTTATTAAACATGAGACATATAACTTTTATATAAGAATCTATCGTGTTTATATATAAAAAATCGAGAAGTTAGCTCGACTAAAGGGGAGGAGTGAATATGGAGAAATGTGGGATGAAACACTCTATATAGCTATAAGTACGTCTTGTCCCAACGTGATTCCAAAATGTCGATTTGATGAAAATAAGATTGTTAGACATTTTAGATAGCACATGACGAGTGTAAGTATTCCTTAATTAAACATGAGACATATAATTTATGTATAAAAATTGTATCGTGTTGATATATAAAAAATCGAGAAGGTAGCTAGGCTAAAGAGGAGGGAGTGAGTTTAGAAAAACGTGGTATGAAACACTCTATTTAGTTATAAGTACACTTTGTGTGTAGTTCCAAAATGTGAATTTGTTGAAAATAAGATATCGTGTTTATAAATAAAAAAATCGGGAAGGGACCTCGACTAAAGGGGAGGGGTGAGTATTAAATACCTAATAAGATTTTCCATTACACTTTAATAAAATTAAATACCTGACTTTTGGATATACTCCCTGCCAACTCTCATTAGAAACACCACATGATAAGAAGCTTGTCTGTCCACGTTCCAATGAGCCACCTTTGTACAAATTTAGCTGATGCTTTTGGAATTACCTTAGCCTCACTAGTGTTTAAGTAACCATTTGTCCTTCCTCTTAATGTTAATGGTATTTTATCGATCCATGTTCCCTTTTGACTTGAACCAGTATTTATCCATACACAACTTCAAGAACTTAATAGACTAATTTCACTGTATTGATAATGAATACTTGACCCTTTTATAAAGTTTAATTATTATGTGATTATGCATATTTTCAGTTTATAATGGACAAAGGATGGATAAATTCTCCAAAGTTCTCTAAAAGATATGTTGAGGGAGTCCAATCTTTTATACAATTTGTTCGGTCTCACTTTGATCGAAACTCTAAAATTCGATGTCCATGTGATGATTTTTTGAATATAAATTTTCAAACACAAGATGTACTGTATGACCACTTGTAGTTGAAAGTATTTAAGAAATATTATATTCACTGGATTTACCATGGACAACAAACCCAAATGAGAGATGATGATACAACAATTTACTGTGAAGATGAAAAAGAGGTAATGATAAATGAAGAACATGTCAGCAATAATGATATTCATGTCATCTTAGCAGAAATTAGTGAAAGATCAAAATTCAATCTTGTGGAGGATACAATTGATAATAAATCATGTGATAATTTGAGCAAGAGTGAAGCAAATAATTTTAAAGTTTTGTCAAAAGAAGCTGAAAGTGAATTGTATCCAGGATGTAAAAAATTCTCCAAGCTTTAGTTTCTTGTGAAATTGCATCACTTAAAAGTGTACAATCAATGGAGTAACAAGTCCTTTAATATGTTGTTGGAGTTTCTACGAGATGCATTGCCTGATGGTGAGACTCTTCCTAAGTCGCATTATGATGCAAAACGTATGCTGAAAGGTTTGGGATTAGGATACACTTCAATCCATGCTTGCAAGTATGATTGTGTACTTTATTGGAATGAATTTAATGATAAACAAAAAATGTACTCATTGTGGTGCTTCCAGGTGAAAAATTTATAAGGAAAAAGGTAAAAAAAATTCCTCATAAAGTTCTCTGATAGTTTCCATTAAAGCCGAGACTTCAAAGATTATTTATGTCTACAAAAACAAGCACACATATGAGGTGGCATAAAGAAAAATATGTGGAAGATACCAATGTGTGAAGGCATCTAGTTCAGTCTATAGCTTGGAAAGAGTTTGATAAGATTCATACATGGTTTGCAGAACAACCACGTAACGTAAGACTTGGCCTCGCGAATAATGGTTTCAATCCATTTTGTAACATGAGCACAACTTATACCATGTAGCCTGTAATTTTCATTCCTTGTAATTTTCCTCCTTGGAAATGCTTTAAGGATCCGTTTATGATGATGTCACTACTTATCCCTGGTCCTCAAGCACCTGGAAAGGATATTGATGTTTACTTGAGGCCTTTTATTAATGAATTGAAAGAGTTATGGAGTAATGGAGTAGAGACACTTGATGCGTCTACAAGAAAGTGCTTCCAGATGCATGCTGCTATTTTATGGACCATAAATGACTTTTCAGCTTATGGTAAGTGTTTAATTTTCTTATTGTTGAAGTTGTCTGAATCATCTCTAGTCATACCCGAGTCATTATTCCTCAACTCAGTTAGAACATTGCTTTTTGTGTTTTCACTATTGATACACACAGTAAACATTAGTGTAGAACAATAATCTCTTGTAGTTATTATTTTTTAAACATTCTTCAAATTAACCTGTTTTTTTCTGTTTTAAAATTATGCCATTCAGACAGTGTGGCTTCGTACATTGCTCTGTAATTTTGTTTCTATTTTCTATTTCTCTGTTTTTTAAATTTCAGTTAGAACATTGCTCTTTTTTTTGTTTTATAATTATCATTTTTTGTATCAAGTAATTTGTCTAGATGTTGCACTAAAGGATACATGGAATGTCCTACTTGCAATAAAGATGCAGTTTCAAAAAACATATGAAGTAAAATTTGTTACATGAATCAGCGTCGATATCTTGAACCTAGTCACAAATGGAGAAGAAGCAATAAGTTTAATGGAAAGATAGAAAACAGATTAAAACCAAAAAAGATATCAAGAGATGATGTTTTACAACAATTGAATTCGCTTAGTACTTATATGTCAGGAATATACTCAAATAGTAATAAAAGAAAACGTCTTCCTACAGATTTGAATTGGGTGAAGAAAAGATTTTTTTTGAGTTACCATAGTGGAAAGACTTAAAGTTACCAAATAATCTGGATGTCATGCACATAGAAAAGAACATTTGTGAGAGTATTTTTGGAACATTATTGAACATCGATGGGAAATGAAAGGACACATGTAAATCAAGACAAGATCTTCAGGATATGGACATAAGAAAAGAACAATGGTTGCAACATGATGACTCTGGTTATACGATTCCATTTGCTTGTTATAATATGTTGGAAAAGGAAAAAAAATTATTTGGGGCAATTTTGAAATCTGTTAAATTTCCTGATGGTTATGCTTCAAATATCTCTAGTTGTGTAAGTGAGGATGGTGGTAAAATAACTAAACTCAAAAGTCATGACTATCATGTTTTGTTGAAGAGATTATTTCCTATATTTTTTCGTGGTTATAGAAATAAAGATGTTTCTTTAGCATTAATTGAGTTGGTTAGTTCCTTCCAAATATTATGTTGTAAGACATTGAAAATGGATGACTTAGAACAACTTGAAAAGGATATAGTGATTATATTATGTAAGCTTGAGATGATACTTCCACCTTCTTTTTTTGATGTCATGGTACATTTGGCTGTGCATTTACCACGAGAGGCTATGAATGGGGGACCGGTACAATATTGTTGGATTTATAAAATTGAGAGATTTTTATGCAAACTCAAGCGTTATGTGCAAAATAAGGCACGACCATAAGGTTCTATTTGCAGAAGGTTATATTATTGATGAATGTGTGACATTTTTCTCTATGTATCATAGTGACATTGAGTCCAGATTCAATCATGAAGATCGAAACGATTGATATGTCTCGATGGTATGTGTTGAATAATTGTGAAGAAGTAGAACCTTTTCTAAAGTAAGTTTATTTATTTATATACATTCGTATTTTGTTATTTCAGTCACGTATAGATACTTTATCTTCTGACATGCAGAGAACATGAAAATGAGTTGATAAAGCAAGGTGTTGAGAATATAAAAGAGAAACATAGAGAACAATTTCCTTAATGGGTCAATAGAAAAGTAAATGATTTTGTAAGATGATAACTTTGTTTGTGTCTAAGTTTTAAATTATTTTCATTACTGATTGAATGCAATACTTTTTCATTGTAGATTATGCAATTGTATTATAAGGATAAAACAATATCTCTAAAGAAATTATATCCTTTGGCAATGGAACCTAATTTGCGTGGAAGGAAATGTCCTGGTTGTATTGTTAATGGTGTTAGGTATCATATTCAAAGTTGTGATAAATTACGCAAATGTGAAAATAGTGGCGTACTTGTTGAAGTCTCTCATGAAAATGACGTAATTGATTTATATGGTATAATAGTTTACATCATTGAGTTACAGTATGTTGATGGCAATCGAGTTGTCTTATTTAAATGCAAGTGGTTTGATCTTCACAAGAATACAAGGATGCAGAAAGATAACAATTTTACAAGTGTTAATATAAAGAGATTTTGGTATGAACATGATTCTTTTGTACTAGACACACAAGTGAAGCAGGTATTTTATATAGATGATCCAAAATTAGGATGTAATTGTCGAATTGTGCAAAAAATAGATCAGGATATATATAATGTCCCAGAGATTCAAAATTCTGATGTGGAAAGTGATGAATTCTATTTTACTAATGATGATGTGTATAAAGATGTTTCATTTTAAAGTAGGGTGATTGACAATGACATTGAGGATGTCCTAAACCAGTTACATAGAGGTGATGGGGATTCGACTATGTTAAAATTTTAGTTAAGTCGAGATGGAGATTCAAACAGGACATGGAGTTGACTACAATACAGAAGATTCAAGTAAAGATGATGACACTATAGTAGATTGCATTAGGATCATGAGAGAAATGAAGGTACTAAACGTATTAATAAAGATGAACATAATGAGACAGATTATGATGACAACGCTTGATCATTATCGTCTGATTTTTACATGAAAAGTGTTCTAGATCACTAGAATGGGGCATGTCAAGCCGGGAATGGTTTTGAAAAGAATCACTACAGAAAGTATTTTTATCTACTGTTAACTAGGGGACTGAGAATTTTAGAAAAACAATATCCTTTAATGTATTTAGGAAATATTTTTCATAAGAAAACCAGATTATATCATCTAGCATTTTCTGAATTTTTTCGTGTTCTTGGTTTATTGGCAGTAGCTATCGCTCTTCCTTGCATTCTTGCCTGTGGTTGTTACACTCCTGTCAATGGTTGTTGTTCGTTGTTGCAGTCATAGCTGCTTGTTTCTTTCAGGACAACGGTTGCTGATTGAAAATGGATGTTTGTTGTTGCATTCTATATAAAACCGTTGCTTGTGGTGGTTGTGTTCTATTAGATTAGCAGTTGTAGCTACTTTATTTTTTTTGCATTATTGACAATGATTGTTATTCTTTAGTGCATTATTGACATGGTTTCTACTTCATTTAGTTCATGTTGCTACTGCTAGTGTAGTAGTGTTATTTTAATATCGAAATGCAATAGCTATTACAATCTAAGTTTATAGTAGTTATCGGAGCCGTATTGGTCATACCTCTTTTAAATTATTTAACCAAATGATTCAGATATCCATTTTACTTTGTTAAACTATGTATCAAGTCAAAATAGGTTACACAAATCAAAATGAGTAATTAAGTATAATAAATAGAGATCCTCAAATCGTAAAAAAGACATGAGAAACTTTTTGTCAAATTAACAAGCATATCAACAAGAACTATTGTGTTGGTATAATAGTATTCTTTCACTGTACAAACCTCTATTGCATTTGTCGATCATGTGATTGTTTTACTTAAAAAAAAAGATTTAACACATAACTTATTTTGTGATGAATTTGATGTATCTAAATGGTTAATTGATTAAAGACGGAAGATTAAAAGTTAGTAATTATGTATAATATTAGCGACAATAATTAAGGTCACAAATAAATATATTTTTTGCCGCTAAAAGATAAGTTGTTTGACTACAAACATTAGTTTGTCGCAAATGTGACAACATCTTATTTCTGACGATAACTTTTGGTTCCCAAAACAGAACTAATTTAAGGACAAAATATACTTTGTCACAGCTTAACAAAATTATTGAAGACAAAAAAAATTTTCACTAATAACTTAATGTTTGTCGTTAATAATACTTACTAAATGGCGTCAATTTTTTTTGGTGAGAAACTTTCAAGGACAAAATTTTACCACGAACTTTTATATTTTATCACTAATAGTTTAGGCTCATATATTTATAGAAAAAACTCATTTAAGTCACAAAAAATGAACAAATAATGACGAATTTTGTAGCGTAGTTAAGAATTTCGTCGCTGAATATCATTTTTGTTGTGGTGATAACATGTGATGAGAAGATGCTCCTAAGCCTTTTGTTAGTATGTCTGCTGGTTGTTGTTTGGTGTTCCTATAAGTAGGCACTACCGGTCCACTTCTTATTCTTTCCCTTACAAAATGACAATCAATTTCTATGTGCTTGGTCCTTTCATGGAAGATAGAATTAGCAGTTATTTGCATTACTGCCCTACTGTCACAGTGCAACCTAACAGGAATTGTGACATTAACATTAAAGTATTAAACAACCAAATTATCTCTGCAACTTCATTGGTCATGCTCCTATAGTTAGCCTTTGCAGAGCTTCTGCCGACTGTGTGTTGCTTTTTGGACTTCCAAGATATGAGGGAATCTCCTAATTTGACCATGTATCCAGTCACAGACCTTCTTGTATTGGGACAAGCTGCCCACTCTGAGTCACAAAATGCTTCAAGTTCTAGACTTTTCTTGCTGCTCAACAGTATGCCTTGACCAGGATTGCTTTTGATGTACCTAACAAGCCTCATAGCTGCTTCCCAATGTGACCTTTTAGGCTGCTGCATGAATTGTGATAACACCTGAACTGTGAAACTAATATCAGGCCTAGTAATGGTAATATACAATAACCTTCCAACCAACCTTTGATAGCCTGTGACATCCTGGTGTAAATGATATCAGTAACCCAGTCATCTTATCATATATCTCTTTGAGTTTGTTGCTCCTAGTCCTTTATGATAGAATGTTCTTCGATGATAGTGACCCTTCTGGTGATCTTGAATCATTATACGACGACATAATTGGCTCATCCAAGTAGCTACGAAATGTTATCTTTATCAATTACAAAACAACAGTATGAAAAATACTTAATGAGGAAAGAGCATGAATCAAAGTTTACCTATCTTGTTGAAAGAGCATGTTGTTTCCAAATAATTGTTGTTCTCTTCAATAATTGTTTCCAAATATATATATATATATAATTTTGTCTTTCCGATTTCAATATTGTATTTTTAAAATTCAAAATCCAACAAAAAATCAAATAAAATAATTTATTGATTCAAAACCAATCCAAATAAAAGTTCGCGTATGTATTTTTTTTTACCTTCACATACTTTTCCTTTTACCAAGTATGAGGAGCATGAACTTGTCTTTCAAGCAGGCGCATATCAACAAAGGAGATGGCTGCTACATACGTGATGGACCACACGGTTATGCCTGGTGCCCCGAGATGAAGAAACTTTGTGCCAACCTACGCAAACCAATGGAGAAGGACGCACAAGAGTAAGGGCAGGACGCGGGAACGACGCAGTTGGGCATGGTTAGATTGTACGTTCCTATAGCTAAGCAGACCGAGAAGCCATGAGACTTTAGCACGCACTATGTAGACATATCCATAAATGGACGACTAGCTCGTTCCATGGTAGACTCTGGGCTGAAGCAAACATCATGACCAAGACGGAAGCAAAGAGGTTAGGGCTGAATTATGTGCCAAGAAACACCCGCCTCAAGACTGTTAATGCCCCACGGACTCCCATGTGCGGGGTTGCCCAAGGATTGATCATCACGTTGGGGAATTGGCAATGAAATATGAACTTCACCGTCGCTCCTCTAGAAATATTTGATATCATCCTCAGACAAGAATTCTTCCAGCATTGCCACACGATGATCGTCCCCTACTTTCAAAGACTAATGGTCATGGAGCGGGAAGGGTCATGCATGGTAACTCTAGTCAAGGTGCTGAAGAAGGAAGGACACACCCACTTATCGGCCATGCAGATTGTGAAGGGCCTAAAAAAGAGGAACCGACGTTCCTTGCTACCATTGCAAGTTCGGGAGAAGACAATGGTACTATGGATTCCTTGCCACCATAGAGAAATTCCATGAAGATAACAAGGACGTTATACCGGGTGAGCTACCAAACACTCTACCTCCGAGGCGCGAGGTAGATCACAAGATAGAGTTGGGGTTCAGAGACAAGCCACCCACACATGCACCTTACCGTATGGCTCTACCTGAGTTAGAGGAGCTAAGGACGTAGTTGAAGGAACTCCTCGAAGCCGATCACATCCGTCCATCCATAGAAGTTTATAGTGCGCCAGTGTTGTTCCCGAAAAAGAAAGATGGATAATGTAAAGAATATACATCAATACAAGTGACTTTTAACATACCGGTCACCATATAAGGGGAAGTGTCTTTCTCACCTCTAGAGCGAAGAGCATAAAAGCGATTCTTATTAGGAGCATCATTAGAACCACTTGCTTTCCCACTATCCTTGTTTTTCCCCTTCACATTTGGGCAATCTCGAACCTTTTGCCCACTTTTACCATAACCAAAACAATTATCCGTTCCTCTAAGGCGATCACCATAATGCTTGATGCCACAGTTTTCACAAGTCGGATTCTAGGTTGGTGAACTAGTACCCCTTCCCTTTTGAGGATTAGGGTTAGAAACCCTATCACGGGCCTTAGGAAACTTGGAAGGGACTTGATTAGAAACCCTCTTATTAAACCTAGGCTCGTCTTGAATATCAAGCCTACCATTTGAATAACCACTATCAAAAGATCTTGCCCTCTTGACATCTCTATTCTCTCTGTTAGCCCTAGCCTCCTCCACTTATTGAGCACGAACCATGAGAAGATAAATGTTCATATTGTCATGTAGCATATCTAAATTATTTTCTTCTTGCAAGTCATCTAACACTCCCGTCACAATGCGGTTTATTTTATCTCTAGGATCGAAAACCAAAGAAGGAGCAACCTTTGACAATTTAGTGAATTTCAAAGAGTATTCTAATATACTCCTACCTCCTTGATGAAGGTTCATGAACTCCATCACTTTAGCTTCCTTCCTCTCCCTAGGAAAGAATCTATCAAGAAAATCCTTCTCGAAAATCTCCCATGTCACCGGTTCACCCCTTAAAGGCTTGTTGTCCCTCCATTGGACATACCAAGTTTGAGCGAAATCTTTGAGATGGTAAGCGGCTAAATCGGCCTTCTTACTAGTAGTCAACCCAATAACATAAAGGATCTTGTATATTTCATCAATGAACTCTAGGGGGTCTTCTTCAAACTTGAACCCATAGAAAGTAGGGGGATTCATCATAGTGAAATCCCTAAAATTAGAGGCCATGGTACCAACATGTTGGTTTGCTCGGGGTACAACCTCCTGATTAGGTTGGGCCTTCATGTCTTGAGCTTGAGTAGTGATAGCTTGTTCTTGAGTAGTAATGTCTTGGTCCATGTCGATAAGGGAATCCCTTATGTCTCCATCTATAAAATGAGGAGGAATGAATAGATCTTGGTCATCATTAACATCTTCTTCAAGAGGAGGGACTTGATTACCTCGAGGAGGTGCTCCTGTATTGGAAATATCTTTATCAAGTCTTAGTTCCGCGTTCCTTCGAGTATTCATTGCCTATAATCACAAGAAGAGGATTAGATGCTAAGAGCGCATAGAGTCAAGACTCTAGAGGCACGATATCGAATTTCCAAGAAAGTGAGAGTTTCCTAAGCATCACATAAGTTCATATCCATAAGTGTGGCGCGCTTCACAATTATGACTAAGAATATACATAGATGTGGATGATATAGACATCGACTCAAAGATATTAAACCTCATGCTAATATACCAAGTTTTTCACATCCGAGGAGCACCCTTTAAATGTAACCGGCGTCGTCTTCCTCTTTGAGGACTAAGAATAGCCTCTTAGCTTACATCATTACATTCATAGGTAAAAAATATGGATATTTAAATTTTTTTCATTATTTCGACATTGGCGTTTACATAGACCTCAACATACTCATAATATGTATATCGAGTATACCTAGACCCTTCGTATAGGATAATTGCATTGTATTCTACTTTTATTGCACATAGATATATAAGATATAACATAGTCTCAAATGAATGTCTCATCTCATAACCATCTAATAAGAGTACAAAAATTTGGGCCTAGCCCATATATCAATGTAATAGAGATACATATAGGCTATACAATGTTTAGTACTCGAATCAAAAGGAAAGACCACAGAAATATTAAAATAGAACAACATCATAAGCTTGATAGTGACACTGCCCTTGAAAAGTGAGGACCTACTTAACTTAGATGAATGAGAATTCCAAGTCTTCCTGCAAAGTCGTCTCAAATCCCTTCAACAACTGAAACCTGAAATGTTTGGGTAAACGCGAGAAAATGGGGTTAGCACACCACTTGTACTAAGTATGAGACCATATGCACACATATCATGAAATCATGCTAAAATGGTACAATTCCTTAATGTATGTAATTTACTTTGAAAAGCCTTATGAACATTCAATAAGACATAACAATCAAAAATACATTTAATTAAGTAAAAAACATGTACATCACAAGATCAACAATACTAAGTCTAGTCAACCCAACATGCACATCAACTAATTGAACACATAGTCAAAGAAACTCTATTATTAAGTTATAATAGCAAGAAGCATGGATAAGAGTTCATTACAACATAATAAAAGTAAGAGAATCACCCATGAAACCTCATTAAGTCAACAAATGCAATGACCAAGCAAAGCCCCATAACCTTGCTCAATCAAGTAAACTCATCAAGAATCATGACCCACATCCAACTTCTCATAGTATATCATTAAAAAACATATCATCATACTTTTCTGATGGGGACCAAACACATATTCATAAATGAAACCAATCATCATATACATCAATGTGCAAGATCATCATATACATATCATGTACAACTATAATCATATGCATATATGATAACATCCTCCTAAGATTTTCCTCAAGGCTAACTAGTGCAATGTTTAGGTAGTGTCCCATACCCCTACCTAGACTAAGGTAAGCTCCTTAGGTTATCCTAGTTAGAGTTCATTCCATTAGTTCATTTTACTTTTTGGGAACATCTTGCCTTAACCAACATAGACCACATGAGCTTATGTGGAATCCAATGTCATAGAACCAACCGTACACTGAAGGAAGGCGGACTACTTGCCAAGGTAGCACTAAAATATGCACATAACAACCACATGGACCCACTAGCTAATATTCCTATGGGGGCAACATAGTTCAAAAACTAGGAGATATAATTAGTGCAATGACCCATTTGGTCATTTTGAGTACAAGATCTTTTTATTTCATAAAATATTTTTTATAGACTTTAAATAGGTATGTTAGACTATTTGTAGCTACCTTTATGAATTTAGTAGGGTAGATTTAACTATTAATTTTGTTGGTGGTTAAGAAAAACAAATGTAAATTTAATAGTGGGTTACTTTCGCACTTTTATAATTAGTCTTATATAATAATTAAGGAGTAAATAGTATGAGAAATGATAAGGGTTTAAGGGGAGAAAAATTAGGTGTGCGGCGACTAAGCAGAAAAGCGTGAGCTCTTGAGGTAATCATTCATCATGTCTAAATTAATATATTGGTTTCTATCATATAATTTTACTATTACTATGATGTTGGTTGTAAAATAAAATTTTGATAAGTTGAATTGGAAAGTCAGAAACTAAATCACGTCTAAGTTGAACTTTAAGGGAATATTATTAGGATGAGATGAATTTGAGTGCTGACAAGAGGTTAAGGTTGAAAAATAAATAATCTAATTTAGTAAATTCTTAGGCAGATTATCGGTACAAGTGATGATTGATTTATAGTGGGAAATTAATATCAAAGTGATTTGGTATTAAATTTAAGTTTAAAGGTTTGTTCTTTCTGCACACAGTGAGGTCTACACGATAATTTTGTTATGTGGCGTTGGTTTTTATTCTCCTTAATTGTCGTATTATGAATCAAGTTTTTATATATTGAGGTAGGTATTTAAATATAAGGTATAGTATATTATATGGATTACATTATAGATATGTTAATTGTTGGAAGTAAGACCTAACCATAGATTTGAACTTTAGGAAATTGATTATATAATTAGACTAGTTTTTGTGTCTAGGATAAACATAGAATAAATTGAGTGTTTATAAACTCGTTAATTTACAAGTTATGCATATATATATATATATATATATATATATATATATATATATATATATATATATATATATATATATATATATATATATATATATATACATACTTGATAGATTGGAATGTTCAGAGGCATGAAGGAAAGGAAAGGCCTTGGATAAGTAGTTTGCATGATTCAGTTCTCCGATGGAGGTAGGTTATGGTTTAAGCTATTTGATAGTAAACTTTTAATAGTGATTGATATGCATTGAATGATATTATGAAGTTTTTTATGTACTTGATTGTGTGGTTGTGTGTTTTGTGATTGGTCTGAAATCCTGAGACCGAGAAATTTATATTCTTGAACCCTATTTATCGAACTGATGCCTTGAATGAAGAAGGCTTGATGAAATATTATTAATGAATTGAAATTGCTGCTAATAAATGATAAATTAATGGTATAGTTTGATCGGAGATTCATGTTACGACACAATATTCTTGGATCGGGGTGGCACGTTCCGACACAGTATTCTTGGATCGGAGTGTCATGTTCCTACATGGTATTCTTGGATCGGCGTGCCACATTTCGACACGGCATTCTTGGATCGGAGTGTCACGTTCCGACATGGTATAAGTTGATCGGACAGTCACATTCCAACATGATAGTATTAAAGGAAAACTATATTAAATTAACGAAATGTACTCAATCTCAAAGAACTCAATTCCCCAAATGGTTAGTTGGAGGCATGAGTCCTGCTCGATTATCTTGATATCTGTTCACTTATTATATACTTACTTTGGTTTTGTTGACATTGATTCATGTTGTTTGTTGCTTATCACCTGTTAAGTGTTATAATTTAGTTCATACTAATTTTCTTTGTATATTAGTTTCTATTTTAGTTTGACCGATGATACCTACTCAGTACATGTTTCTCTGTACTAAGCCCTACTTGTGTTTTTCTTTGAAATCGTTCTATGGAGTGCAACGAGTGAACTGACAACTTTGATTTGTCCTCAGCTCTAGTTAATCTCCAGCATATCATGTTCCAGGCTGAGTTATTCTTTTGAGCTTGAGTTGAATTCTCTCAGTCCTTACCTGATGTCCTTAGTTTTCAGACACAAATTACTTTATTTCAATTAGTTTGGTATCTGTGATACTCTTAGAATTAGTAATTGAAGATTAGATGTCCTTGTTGTGTTGACTTTCAGATTTTGGGAAAAGATAATTAGTAAGATTTTTGAGCTTCCACGTTATGCTTGTAGTTTGTAAGTTAAGGTTAAATTCGTTTGTTCTCCCACATAGGGGGTTATGTGTGGGTGCCACTCACGACTTGTTTTGGGTCGTGATAGTCAGGACCCTATTTATGCTACATGCATGATAGTATCCAATTTCATAAGTACATTAGTGATCCTACCTTCCCTATGTGGGAAAGGACACTCCTCATACTAGTTCACTCGGTGCTAACCTATAGTCCCTTTTGAAATGTCTTTAATGTCTTTATTAATTATCATATATTAATATAGGTCATAGGGTCTATACCTTATATAATCATCATCATCATAGCTCGATAAGAATTGCATGAGTATTTTCCTTTCATTACAACTCATATAATTAAGGTTAGCACATTTACATAGTCACATTATAATAAGGCACATTGGTAAGTATCACCATCCTTATAACATTTACATCATAGCCAACACCTCACAAAACAATAGTCAATGCATTTCAATTCAACATCATACCAACCCAATCAATCTTAATATAAAGTCTACATCAATAAAACATCATTACTTAACAACAAGTGAACATAATCAAAGTAAAGGTCAGAGATTACAATACTTGCTTATTCCTCTTCACAATACCTTCATCAAGGTCTTGCCATCAACCTCCAACTTAACCCAACAATATATAATAGCATCATATTATATTGAACAACTTAATAACAAGACCAATTGAATCATTTTACCACAATTCATTACTAGTTTATAGCCTAGAATTGGAGACATAGATCAAGTTCATAGTCTAATTCACCATCTAAGTCAATCACTCAAGAAATAGAATGGTAGGACTACAATTCATATCAATGTATTCATAATTGGTACAATAAAATCATGGTATAGTAATTCAACCAATAACCAAGTCAATTGAACCAACACTATACAATTCAAATCAAGATCACAACCTATGGTTAAGGGGAATATGCCATCTTTTACAAACTAGATTAATCCATCAAGAAAAAACATAATTGAGTTATTATACATGTTAATATATTCATAATGTTTAGAATAAATCATAAACAAATCAATTCACAAGATCAATTCGAGATTGGAAAAGACCGACCTTAATTTCATACTTTTGAAATCAATTTGATGGAACCCTTTGGGGAAAGAAGTCACAAAGGTGAAAGGAATACCATAAATTATTGTTTGATGATTATTTATGGATAAACCTTGGTGATTTCAGCCCTAAAACCCACCTTGAACTTGTCTTCTATGGTGTTTTTCAACCTGGGAGAGAGAAAGAAGTGAGAAAGAAGAGAGTTTGAGTTCGGAATTTTGAGGGCTTAGGTTAGTTTAATCAGCTTAGGGTCTTTATATAGGTTGTTAAATAACTTAATTAGAAAACCTTTAAACCCTAATTAATTAAATAACCACTTAATTAATTAAATTCACCAAACTTAAAAAGTGCAGTGAAATAATTCAATCACAGACGACTCCCCGATCGATGACCCATTTGTCAAATGACGGCCAAGGGAAGAACTGTCCTGTTGGTCCATTATTTAGATCAGAGACTTGAAAAATAGGACTTGGATATATATTTTAATTGTCCATCGATGGAGGCAATCGATGCCCCATCGATTGAAACACGGTCCGTTGGTGACAAGTCGTTGGTGCACACTGCCTTGGGCAGTCTTCGACCCAAATGCAAGGGTCCTCCTCAAGGTACCTTTGTTGGTCCTTAGGGGGTTGTACCTGTACATTTCGACTATGAAATAAATATAACACATGTTATGCACCCTTCCACAAATTTTCATCATTTTGCAACTCCTAAAACTTAGTCAAATAGGCTAAGGCACACAACACCCAATTGAACTAGTTTCCGAACGTAATAGACGTTACTTGACGTTTTTATTTATAAACTTCCTAAATGACTGATATATGTTAAAATTGACCTTAAAACATTGTCTAAACCTTTTTACACATATGTTAGGATCTAGAACACGTCTTAGAATTTCTAAGTGTTACTATACAATACTTTGAATGTCAGAGCTAAACCTTCTTATTCGTAGAGTAGCTTGGAAGAAGGGAGTAGTAAGCCACCAGCATGTGCCAAATATGTTAGGAACCATTCAGATGCTTGTCGTGATGGATCCACTAGTTCTTTCAAGTGTAGTCAAACGAACATTTCATGTGAGAGTGTCCAAAGAACATGAATGGAAATAGTAATGGGGCCAACAGAGCCCAGTCTTCTTCAGTTTCTCCACGAGATAAAGCTTCACCTAGAGGGGTTACTACTGTTACTTTCAGAGGAATAATCCACTTGTATGCTATCAACAATACCCAAGAGCAAAAGGATTCTCCAGATGTTGTTACTGGTATAATTCGAGTCTTTGACTTTACTGTTTATGCCTTGCTAGATCAAGGAGCGAGTTTATCATTTTTAAATCCATATATTGGTATTAACTTTGATATTATTTCACAGAAACTTACTGAATCATTCAATGTTTTTCCACCAGTTGGTGAGTCCATTGTAGCATAGAGAGTCTATTGTGATTGTCCTGTTTTTGTTAATTACACGAGTACTATGACTGATTAAATTAATTTAGGCATGGTAGATTTTGATGTGATTCGTGGTATGGAATGGATTCATACGTGTTATGCCTCAGTTGATTGTAGGAATCGACTAGTAAAGTTTTACTTTCCAAATGAGCCAGTCTTAGAGTGAAAAAGTACTTTAGCAGCGCCTAAGGGTCACTTCATTTTGTACGTTATGGAAATGAAATTAGTTTCTAAGGGATGTGTCTATTACTTGGTATGAAGTAATGACTCAAGTAAGGTACCTCCTATTTAGTCAGTTGCAGTAGTAAAATATTTTCGAGAAGTCTTTCTAGATGATTTTCTCGTAGTCCCTCTTTAGAGAGAGATTAACATCGGTATATATGTTCTTCTAGATACTAATCCTATATCTCATCCATATAGAATGGTACAAGTAGAGTTAAAAGAGCTTAAGGAACAGTTGAAAGGCTTCCTATTGAAAGGTTTCATTTGACCCAGTGTCTCTCCTTGGGGAGCGCGGGTCTTATTTGTGTGAAACAAGGATGGTTACCTTAGGATGTGTATAGAGTACCGTCAATTGAACAAGGTTGCCATCAAGAACAAGTATCGTCTTCCAAGGATTCAGGATTTATTTGATAAACTTTAAGGTGCATCATGTTTCTCGAAAAATGGACCTCAGATCAGGCTACCATTAGTTGAGAATGAGGGAATGTGCTATTCCTAAGACAACATTTAGAATTCGATATGGTAATTATGATTTCTTGGTCATGTCATTTGGATTGACTAATGCATCGGAAACATTCATGGAACTTATGAATAGGATATTCAAACCTTATTAAGATATGTATGTTATCATCTTCATTGATGACCTACTATTCTATTCAAGTAATGAAGAAGATCATGATAGTTATTGCAGAACAGTCCTTTAGACTTTGAAAGATAAAAAGTTATATGTGAAGTTCTATAAATGTGAGTTTTTACTTGAATATGTGTAATTCTAAGGCCATATAGTGTTAGGAGAGGGAATTAAAGTTGATACTCAAAAAATTGAGGTATTACAGAATTGGCCTAAACCTACATCTCCAACTGATATTAGGAGTTTCTTTGGTTTAACTGGCTATTATAGAAGGTTTGTAGAGGTGTTCTCATCAATTTCGTCCCATTTGAAACAAGTTAACTCGGAAGACTGTTAAGTTCCAATGGTCTGAAGCTTGTGAGAAAAGCTTTCAGGAATTGAAGAAGAGGTTGATTACTGCCATAATTTTGACTTTACCAAAGAGTATTTAAGGTTTTGTGGTATATTATGATGCATCTAGAGTTTGTTTGGGTTGTATGTTAATGCATAATGGCAATGTTATAGGTTTTGCCTCTAGACACTTAGACACTTGAAAGTTTGTGAGAAGAATGATCCAACCCATGACATAGAGTTTGCCGCAGTCATTTTTGCCTTGAAGATATGGGGTCACTATTTGTATGGTTTTAATGTTGATGTATTCACTGACCACAAGAGCCTGCAATATGTGTTCAATTAGAGTGAGCATAATCTCATACAAAAGAGGTGGTTAGAATTTCTCAAGATTATTTCACGAGTATTCTCTACAACCCAGGTAAGAAAAATGATTTTGTTGATGCCCTAAGTTGCTTATCTATGATAAGTACCAATCATAGTAAGGAAATACGAAAAAACTAGCCATAGATGTACATAGACTTTCATGATTGGGAGTCTGATTAATGGATTCCACCGAAGGAGTAGTGGTGACGAATGTGGCTGAATCATCCATAATGTCAGAAGTGAAATAAAAACAAGACCTAGACCCAATTTTTTTGAATGAAGGCAAATGTTCATAAGCAAAGAGTACTTGCTCTTGAATAAGGGTGAGAGGGCGTTTTGAGACATCAAGGTAGATTATGTGTACCAATGGTTGATAGACTCTAAGATAGGACCATGTAGGAAGCTCATAGATCAAGAAATTACATTCATCCAGGTTATAAAAGGATGTATCGCAATTTGAGAGAGGTGTATTGGTGGAGTAACATAAAGAAGGACATTGCTGAATTTGTTGCTAGTTGTCCAAATTGCGAACAAGTTAAAGTAGAGCATAAAAGGACCGATGGTTTGGGTAAGAATATAGAATTTTTTGAATGAAAGAAGGAGATTATTAATATGGATTTCATCACAGGTTTACCAAGGTATCGTAGGAAGAATGATTCTATTTGAGTGATTACCGATAGAAAGTCAAAATTAGCCACTTTTTTCCGGTAAAGACTAACCATTCGGAAAAAGATTATGCTAAGTCGCGTCTTAGAGAGGTGGTAAGAATTAGTGGAGTCCTGGTCTCCATTATTTAAGATAGAGGTTCACAATTTACAACACAGTTCAAAAAATCTTTTAAGAAAGGCTTGGGTTAAAAGGTAAACTTAACTACTGCCTTTCATCCTCAGATAGATGGATAGGAAGAGCTCACTATTCAGATATTAGAAGATATGTTGATAGAATATACGATTGATTTCAAAGGTAATTGGGATAATCACTTACCTCTAATTGAGTTTGCTTAAAAAAATAATTACCACTTTATAATTCAAATGCGTCCCTATGAAGTTGGTTATGGGAGAAGATGTAGATCTCCTATTGGGTGGTTTGAAGTTGGTGAAGCTGGGTTTATATGACAAGATTAAGTTCATCAAGCTATAGTGAAGATGAAAGTTATTTGAGAGAGGCTGAAAACAGCGCAGAGTCGTCAGAAATTCTATAATGATGTAAGGAGGATGGCGTTAAACTTTGAAATAGATGATTGGGTTTACTTGATTGTTTCACCCATGAATGTTGTTATGAAGTTTGGCAAGAATGGAAAATTTAGTCCCGGATATATTAGACGTTAGAAAATATCTAAGAGGATTGGTAATGTATCTTATGGGTTGGAGCTACCACAAGAGTTAGCAATGATTTATTCGGTATTTCAGATCTCCGTGTTGAAGAAGTTCATGGGTGATCCTTCATTGATTAAACCAACTGAATATATTGAGATCAAGGATAGCTTATCTTATGAGGAGATTCCGGTTCAAATCCTAGATCACCAAGTTCGCAAATTCAATACAAAGGAGGTTGCATCAGTTAAAATCCTTTGGAGGAACCAATTCATCTAAGAAGATACTTGTGGAGCTGAAGAGGATATGAAGAAGAGATATCCATCTCTTCTAATCCGGAGAAAATACATACCAAGGTACTAATTCACTTCTTAGTACACTTTAAATTATGAGTTAGGATGTTGGTTGTTGCATTTGCTTGTTCGGTGTTTGAACTTGATGTTAACACCCTTAACATGTAGGATTAATCTCATTCGAGGAAGAATGTCACAAGGGGGATAAATTTTAATATCCCGCTATTCAAAATAATCTATGAAGAATCTAAGTAGTTGAAATAGAATTTTTTGGAAATAATTCAAAAAATCTTGAAATTTATCAAAGTTAGAAAAGTGAGTATGAAGTAAACTTGAAATAACTATAACTTCTAGATCAGGATGAGTTAGGGGCACTTCCATATATGTTTGTCAAGCTTTTGGAATGAAATTTCTAATGACACCAAGTTTGTGCGATTCTGAGTTCATATGAGTGACTTATTCCCTTTGGAAGTTTGCTGTTGGAATAAGGCAAGTCCAATCCGAATTTTTAAGTGGTAGTTTGTTATTTTCCTTACCCTTTTAATTTATTTAATTTTTTGATAATTAATTAGTGGTCTAAGATGAATTAAATCAGTTTACATTTTTACACGAAGAGTTAGGGTTTTGATAAAAGAGATAAGAAGAGGAGAAACAATGAGAAAAGGAGAAGGGCATTGAAGATTGATCAGGATTGTCGAACTATAGCTTGTGGATTTTTTCGGGGGTGATCCATAAAAAGGTATGTGAGATTTCCATAACGTTGGGTTTGTTCACCATATGCCAAGCATGTTTGATTCAGCCTGAAATAGTTCTAGAAAGATTATAATTTGATTGATTTTGTTGGTTGTTATTGAATTATTTTGGTTGATGTTTCTTGAGTTCATTGCGTTAGATATTTTTGTATATGATGTGGGTACATCAATATAAAGTGAATTTGAGAAAAGGAATTAATTTGAAATGATTTAACATCATTAAATGAGAGGAAAAATTTGGAAGACACACCAGGAAAAGGTTAGGCGCGGCGCGCTCCATTTTCTCTAGAGGGTTGGAGCGGTGCACCCAAATGGGGCCTCTTAACTTAGGGCCTGGTGTAGCGCACCCCGGATGTGCCTGGATTGGCGTTTTTTCACCCAGTTTTCATCATATAGTCCATTTAAGCCTTTCTAAAGTGTATTAACACTTTCTAATGATTCTAACTTCTCTAAATGACTTTTAATTATATAGAAATCATAGAAAAAACATGAATTACAACCTTGAATCCATAACTTCAAATTCAAGGATAGTTAATATCTACATATAGGATGTCCGCAGAGTATTTTAAGAAGTCTTTTGCAAAGGATCTTAAACTTTGTTTTAAGACTTAAAGATCATGTTGATTAAAGAGTAAACATAAGGAGTGAAGTTCATTTCTTCAATGTAGTATATGGGGACTAAGTATTCCCAAAGAGTTTAATATGTGAAATGTTTCACTTTTATAATAGAATTAAGACTGAGATTTCCAAAGAGACTTTGAGCTAGTTTTAAGAAAAAGTAATTGTTTTCTAAATGAAGCAAGACTAGACACTTTGCTTTCCAAGGTAGCCTTTGAGCTAAATTTTTGAGCACTAACAATAAATCTCTGATGAAGTATGTTTTTAAAACATAAGAGCTAGTATATTTTTGTAGTTCTATTGAGCACCGATATGGGGAGAGTCCAAATAACTTAGACCCCCCATAAACCACGTAGCCATCATACTTTTTACATGATTCTTTAGTAATTTTAGTATAGACTAGTATATCCATTGAGTAGTTTAGTTTTATACCGATGGTAAGGTATCAGAAGACCTGTAAAACGTGAGACAAAAAATTGTATCATCACTATAGATCTTAGGTGATGGTTGTTGGTTATAGAAACTCCTACAAAAGTTAAATGTATTTTATGTACATAGTTATTTGTATTTTTACATTCATCTCAGAGTTATATTGTATCTTTATATACACACAAAGTTGACATCATGCTTTAAAAAACTTTTCCTTATATTGCACTTTTCTTAAATTGCTAACTATTGAAATGAGTTCAGTCATGTAGAGTTGAGTTGATCAAGGTAAGTTCTCTAGATTTCCTTTCAAGCCTATATATTGTTAAGTATCCCAACTTGCATACTCTTAAGTTTAATTAACTGATGACAGTTGACCTACATCGTATTATGATGCAGACGCGGAAAACTAGGATATGCATCCGCCACACTAATGATTTAGTAAGCAGCTCAGTGTCCGTTAGTGAGCCTCCTTTCTTTTTGGAGGACATCTTTAATCACTTTTTTTCCTAGTTTTCAGCTATTAGGATTATTGGGGGTGCTATACCAACATCCTTTTTGTTTTAGAAGATTCATAGACATACGATATTAGTTCTTTGGTCTTATTCATTTTAACTATAAACGTTTAAGATATAAGCTTCCATTTTGGCTAAGTTATTACCTTTAAGTTATTTTCATGGGTTTTTTATATCTCTTGTGTTTAAGTCTTCTGCTGATTAGGTAAGCAAGACCAAGGGTTCACTCGAGGCAAGCAATGGTCTCCGATGCCAATCCCGCTCAAGGTGTAGGCTCGGGGCGTCACATATAACGTGATAGTGCTTTTGGTACATTTTACCTTTTAAAGTGATGTCAAAGTATGATTAATAAAATTTTGTGGAGCATGTACAAATGATTAAGGTCATTTCTTGAAGAAAATGTAACTTGTGTGCGCATGAATAACAACATATTTATATATTGATGTATAAATGTCACATCTCACCTCTATATGAGGTTTGAGACATTGCAAAAAATATATTTTGACACAAATGATCATTTTGGTCATATACTTTAAGTACTTCGTAATTATTGTGGTATGTTTTATTATAGACTATTGGAGGACTAAAGAAATAAATAATTATTTTCTATGAAGATTGTGATAATGACAAAAATAAGTATTGTTGTGGAAACACAAATTTTTCATTGATTGTTAAGAAATAGGTCTCTCATGTAATAATTTTAACCATGACAATAATAATAATTTTCTCCTTGGAGGATACACCATAAGAATGATGTTGTGACATTTGTTGTAGTACACAAAATGAATTGAGAGTTCTGAAAGGTATAATTTTTTAATATCCAGAGGAATAAAATAGTTCATAATATTGGAGTTGTAATAAGTTTCGAGAGAAATGTTTTATGTTTCGGAGGAGTTCAAAGATTTTTTTTATTATATTGAGACTCAAAATTATTAAAAGATTAAATATCTTCAATTTACTACAATTATTGTGGGTTATGAATATTTAGGTAAAAGGTTACTCGCCTTTCTCTTTTTGGATATATACAAATATAGACATGATGATGAAATCACATGCAAAGGTTAAACGGTTAGCCATTTCAGTTCAAAAGTGTTGCAAATGAAATTGAAAATTAACGCAACTATATGTTGAAGAAATAATATATTCGTCAAGAATTATCCTGTGTTTCTTATTCTCATGATAAAATGATCAATGTAACTGCTAAGGTTTGGATTATATCCCCAAAAATTATTTGCAATATACAAAAAGGTTAATATGGGCCTGTTCACCCACCATGTGGACCATACTATTATGATTTAATACATGCATGTATGGTATGGTCACATGTGCATTTGTATCAACTTACAAATTGATTTTTGTTAGGTTGTTTGCTTCGATTAATAAATTAAGAGCAGTATTCCAAACTATCAAAATCATGTTGATATTGCTTGTTGGTTTAACAGAAATTGTATGTATCCAATTATAGCTAAATAATTGATTATGAGAAGAGTCTCTCAGATAAGGTTTTGCTATGAGATAAATTTATTTTATATGTATGCATCAAACCAACTAGGTACCCTATTACAAGCGGTTTAGGGTGAGGAACCAAATAATTTCCATATAAAAATATTTTGATGTGCGCACATCAATTTTATTGCCCCACAACACACAAAGATTGATCCCAAATGAGGTTAGGGGTAAATGTTATATTTCCTAATATTAGGGGAAGATATGTTAAGTAGCTAAAACTTATGTATGAGGTGACTGATCTAGATCCGTGATAAGAAAAAAATGTGAACTTGAGGTTCAAGAGATAATTTATTTGCAAAGTGATGCAAATAATATGCCATATGCATTTGCTGACATAATATTGTACTGAAGCTGTAAATGCTCTAATAAATAGTCCTTGAAGGACATAGTTTATGGTAAGCGAGAAGCATGATAGATCAATCAATTCCAAATGCAAAATTTCTTGAGAAAGGAGATGAGAAAATAATCAAAATTGTCATGAGAACGAGGTAAATTCTTTGAAAAAGAATAGTGACATAACACTTCATAAAACCTTCATTAAGGTTATGTCGTATTGGAATCGAATCAAAATTACAGTCGACTATAACTTTTATATCAACTAGCGCTCAATACTATAAATAGTTATGAGGATCTTGAATTTAAATATGTCATATATTGTGGACAAATAATAGATTGTCCAAATAATATGCACTATTCAAGTATATTTTATTTCAGTTAGAAAAATGATGTTTATGAAGCTATAGTTCATAGATCAAAATCAATGTTAGTGGGGTACAAATGAGTCATTGTGCGAAAGTATAACCGTAAGAGATAAAGTACGGTTTGTTCCTTAGAGAATAAAGAGATTTCACAAAAATCTTGACATTCTTAAATAGAGATATATTCTCAAATAATGGATGAAATGTGAGTTATTACAGTTGGGCAATAGATGAAATACTTGACTATGCATAATGAATGATTACTGTGTCTAACTAGACGATGAATGTTATATGAAAATCCTTGAAAGATTTAAAAGGTCTTAAAGCAATTCCATCGTGTACCTGAATCTTCACTATGTGAATTCTTGTGGTCAACAAAACTAGCCTATAGTCTAAGTGTCTACGAATCGAAGCGAGTATAGTAAACATCAAAGGGTTGGGGTTGTGTCCAAAGGGAGTGGTAGTAAAAGTAGTAGTCAACTAGAATATCATTCTAGTTTAGTTTAAGACATTATTGAAGAAAAAAAATTAATTCAAGTTGTGACACCAATGTCATATAATAAAAGGGATTTTTTGTCACAAGTCGTAAAAACAATTAAATAAGTGCAAAATGAAGAACGGGAAAATTTCTTGGGCGTGACTGCAAGATATGTTGACGTAAATTAATGAGTACTTACTTTCGATAGGACAATTTGCAATTTAATGGTAACTAGGCAAATCTTTATGTAAAAGTAAATTCCCTTTCAAACAACTTACCCCTTATCAAATGGGTTTATCTTGGACACCCAATCGTCTAATGATGACACATTTGCGCCTTATCCACAACCTCTCTTTCAACTAAAGGTGCTTGGATATGAATCTAGGGCTCACCCTCTCGCGCTGAGCCTTTTCACACTTCACTCCTTAGGACATCAATCTAGCGGTCTTGATTTCGCGAACTCTCTCCTGAGACCAACCCAAAAACACATAGGTGGTTTTGTATTTGCAACTACAAACTCACTAACTTAACCACAACCACTAGGTGAAATCACCATTAAAATATATCTAATCCTATCAGCAAACAAGACCCAACAATAATATCAACACATATTTTCTAAATCACACCCAAGATTAGGGTTTTTATTCACACATAAAGAAAGAACCAAATATACCTAAAATGATAAATAAATCAAATAGGTATAATAAATTAAAGCTTAATATGAGCAAAGGAAGAAGAATGGAGAAGACCCACTCCCCATTTCAGGAAGAGGAACCTCTTTCTTTAAGTCAGCCTCAAAACCCTCTCTAAACTTGAGAGAAAAAAATGAAAAGGAGAGTTAAAAAGTGAAAAATTATAATAATATATTGAATCTCTAAAAATAATAAACGTTTTAGTATTTATAGACATTAGATTAAATGCTGGAAAATCTATTCAGCTAATTTAGTTGTGAATCGCCGAGTGATTTGGTGATTCACCCAACTTCTAGTTTTTTCTCCGTTTATGCTTTTCCTTCATTGTCTATGCATGTTTTAACAATGGGCGGAATAACTCTGCTTCAAAAAACTATTCGGCAAAGCGCCGACTGCTACTTTTCATCGTCTTCTTAATCCACTTCCTTTTGGGATTCACATGTTGGAACAAGGGTGAAATTCATCTCTTCAGCGGATTACCAAGTATACTTGACGAAACTCATGCTTCAACTTCAACTCTTTTTCATCTTTTGTTCGTTTTGCACCTAAGTGTCCATGCATACGCTAAAACTCCAAATACCTGAAATTCAAGAGTTTTCATCAGATATTGAGTTAAATGAGAAATTGAGGACACTATTTATATTAAAATAAAGCCCGAAATGAGTTTAATTTGAGGACTCGTCAACACCTCCGACTTAAACTTTTTCTTTCCCTCAAGTAAAACTCATGTTCAAGAGTACAAAATAGGATGTCTCAAATAGTGCTTCACAAGACTCAATCATGAACCTATACAACAAGGCTCAAATTAATAATGCATATCTCAATTGCATACTCAAAAGATTCGTGTAGTGACGCACAATTACCAAATATTTTCATGCTCGCAACACCTGTTAGTTATGCAAGTCCAAGCTCAACAAAAGTATCTAAATTCCCTTACACAAAAAATGGTTCCATTTCCATACTCAAAGATCAATCAATTAAAGAGAAGGAGTTGGATGCAACACCTATAGGTGGCCTTATTTTACAATTGATCTTCACCAGTTTGGCTTACACAAGATCACAAAGGTCTTTCTAAGGCTTGTAATGGGGTAA
The DNA here is from genome assembly GCF_036512215.1 of Solanum lycopersicum. NCBI lineage: Eukaryota > Viridiplantae > Streptophyta > Magnoliopsida > Solanales > Solanaceae > Solanum > Solanum lycopersicum. The sequence continues at coordinate 31,969,829 of NC_090809.1, forward strand.
GTGCAAAGGTTGGTCGTTTAGGGTTATTGACTTTTTCCTCAAAAAGATGTGATTTCATCAAGCTATCCCCTATCTTCCTTCCTCAATCCTTAAACCATCTCTTTATTCTTTTTCATGGATTGCTTGAAAACCTGATTTCTTTTTGTACTTTTATTCCACAATTTTTCTTTTTTATTCGTTTCTTTCCTTTTTATTTTCTTGTTTTTAATATATCGAGGTCTTCCATTTTTATACAATACCATGGGTTTGCGAGACTTTTCTTGCATTTCTTGACTTCTCCTTTCCCTATTTACCACACCCTCAACTTATGATTTTAGCCTGAGTTGGCTATTTAGTTAAATAACAAAACAAGAGGATTACACGTGATGGATAACATAAGGTCTATGGTTCATCAAGGTTCTTCAAAAGAGATTCACACTCTCACGGGTTGGCCACAAAAGAGGTATATGTAAAAGATTGTTTACACTCTTTAAAATTGCCTTAGAAAATATCACGGGGTCACCTTTCTAAATCAACCATTCTAATTTAGATAATTCTAGGTTTATTCATGCAAGATTCAAGGTAAGCTCATCACACAAGTCATTTAAAATTAAGTCAAACAAGACTACAAATTTTTGCTAGTGTGCAATGGTCATTACAAAAGAATCAATTAAATATATGGCAAATCACAGTGATGCAATTTCATATGTTCTTGTCGTAGCCACACAATCATGTTTGTTTGATTGAGAGAACTATTCAACTCATCTGTATTGATAGGAACTGAGACTTGAATTTTGTACACGAACAACCTCTTTCAACACAATGGTGTTGAAATTTTCAATTTCGGAAGGGTCAAAATTATTTTGGAATTAGGACTCAAAAGAGAGACATAAGCTCAAATAATCGCAAAAGCAATTTTTTCAAATGCATTTAAAACATACAACCCAATTGTATGCAAAACCACAAGTATTCATAGAAAGCAAACAATATAAAACAAGGTTAAAAGGATAGACCTCACCCCACCATAAGAAAAAATGTTTGTCCTCAAATGCAAATAATGAAAATATATAGTATTGACTAAAGGTAAGACAAAAAGAGGGGTGAAGAAAGGTCCTGTCTATGCAGCCTCTCCATTAGATGCATCCGCCTGGAACTCGACAAGGGGCCCCGGATCATTATCATCTTGTTCTTCATCATTTTTATTTGCCTTAGCTTCTGTAACTATATTAGCTGCAACTATTCTGCCTATCTCATGAGCTGCCCTGAAGTCATATATAGCATTAACGAAACCTCAAGCCTATGGAGACACATTAGGGTCGATGGGAATTTGTATTTTGGCCTTTCTTGGTGAATTTATTTTATCTGGCTAGCTCTTGATCTCTTTTCCTTGTTTTAAAATCTCTTTCTCTTATATGCCTGGGTGAATCATTTTTCTATGCAACTTTTGGTCTAGCCATTTCTGCAAAAACTTCAAAGACAAGTTAGGCAGCAATTCAGAAAGGGGGAAAGGGATGTCTGACTGTAGAGTCACTTCGCGAAGCTAATTTTAAACGTGTTGATTTTTTTAGGGTCTTCATTAAGAAGATGTACAAATGGTATAAGGGTGCAGACAAAGTGCGAACAAGGAATCATTCGGCGAATCACCTAGTTCAATTTGTAACTCAATCTGATCGTCGAAAGTTACATATCATCCAATACATAAAGCATTCACTTAAGGAAAAATAGTTACATTAAGTCCAATTGCTAAATAGTTTGGAGAGCTACACACTGCTCACCAAACAACCCAACGTTCCTATTTCACTCCATTATTTAAAATTTGATTCCGCAACTCCTTATTATTCCATTCAAACCTTTTCAACATCAATTTTAATGAAGATCCACATCATTTCCATGTTTCCAACACATAATAATTCAGATCAAAGAACATTCGAGTGGGATTTTACTAATTATGTAGCAAATATGGAGTAATGATCAACAATATATGCTATCTAATCAATTGAGAGACTTAGCAATTATTTGGCAATATCAATCATTAGCTAAATGAGTAAAATTTTTGATAAAATAACTGAAGTGTTCGATTACTAACCTTTGGTGCTGAATAGATTGTAATAACGTGCTAGATAGCAATGCGATCCAAATCCAAGAACAATCCGACATTTAAATTACTCTACAATGCAAGAAATATAACTACTAGAGTGCAAGTGTGAGTTTATGAAAGAAGGACAATGCAAGAAATATAACTACTTGTTGCGTGTGATCGTCCAACTTTTGCCCATTTGGCGATGTTAGTCGTTACTCTTAATGGTTCGACGATGCACTCAATATCTAATTCATCGACCAATTTGATAGAATTCCACCTCTTATGTATGTCTCATAGGCAATCTTTGTCGAGACCGCCAATTGGGTTGGTGATTCGCCTGCAAAATTTCCACTCTTCTGAGTTTTATCGACGTATCCTTTTAGGTGTATTGAGTCAGAAGGCGTAAGTGGTCAAGTACGCTGAACCTATCAGAGTTCTGCCAAAAGGATTTGTTGCTCGTGACTGTACATTTTTTCATGCACTATCTTTCCTGAACCTACACAAACAACAAACTTATTTTATAAAGGTAATGTAAATCAAGTAAATGATTTTGGGTTGCCTCCCAAACAGAGCCTTAGTTAACATCATGGCACGAAACAAGTTGACCTTCAGAGCTCACTGTTGGGGTTAGCCATAGTATAACTAGTCAAACACCTTTGTTGTCTCAAATTAAGATGAGACGAGATATGATCAATTTTTGGGTGTCTAACTGCCTGATTGAAAATAAATGCGAGACTAGAGTCTGGATAAGGGTGGATACATCTTCTTTCATGCCTTGTAACATCTTTTTTCGATCCTTTATATTAGTTTAGGATACACAAGACCATATCTTCATATCTACCACCTTTAGAATCTTTGGGCTTTTGTATCTCATGGGAAGGTACATATCTATTCTTCTCCCCATCCTTCAAATTAGGATTTAGGTCCCTCCATTCACGATCTCGATCTTTCCATCTTTTTTCTCTAGCCCAACCTTGGTTACCACTTTGCCTTGGGTAGTTTGAACGTTACGACCACCTTAGTTTGTTAGAAAGTTTACCTCATGAATATACAAAGATTCAAACTTCATATCATAAGAACCCGTGTTCCCAACTCCCAAAGAATTGACAGCATAGGTCCTCGCCCCATAACATTCTTAGACAGAATATCAAATTCCGTCATAATCTTAGCCATATTTTGGTCCCTCTCATTGTCCTTTTCAATTTACTCCTTAGATAGTTGAAAGGTGACCGGGGAAACTTGGTCCTCACGAGTGTACCACGCTCTATTAATTGTTTTCATTCCATCTAAGTATTGGGCTTCCACTACGTATGGTTGCTGCATGAGACCTTTTAGTGAGAGTTTGTCAGCAACTCCCTTGTTGACTTTGTCTAAACTACTATAAAAGTATTTAAGGAACACGTTATCAAGAAGACCATGTGTTGTGCATTACTTTTTTTTAAAAACGGAGCCAGGTTTCATGAAGAGTCTCTTAATTCAAGAGCTTGAAGCTTTGAATGTCGTCCCAAATGGTCATCATCTTCGAGGGAGAGAAGAAGCAAATTGGAAGCGGTAACAAATTCTTCTCATGAGGTGATTGATTTGCGTGTCAATTCATATATCCAGTTGCATGCCTCAACCATTAATGAGAAAGGAAAAAAGCCTCAATTTGATTGATTCATGAGAGATGTTTTTGAATGAGAATTGTCCGCACACATGTACAAAGTCTCAAAGGTGCTCTTGTGGGTCCTAATGACCTAATACAATGAAATGCCCTTTTAGTTGCAAGAGTTGTAACATGGTGCTTGTTATGTGAAATTCTACATTTCCCTCTCTTGGAGGTAAATGGATGGCCCCAACGCCTCCCATAAGATGCGAATAAATGATGTTGGGCTCTTCGAAATCATCGAGGTTGTAGATATCATCCTCATGGACCACTTGTCTCCCGTTACTACCATTAACACTCTTGCTTTCATAATTTTTTACACAATTGACAAAAAAAAACTAAAAATTAAATTAGTAATCACTATATTAAAAAGAACCAAAAATGTTAGATAAGTACATCTTCATGTTAAACCACTCCTCGAGCGACACCATTTTGATCCTTCTATATGTGATTTCTTGTGATTACCAACACTAGCCTACATTCTGAGTGTCTACGAATCGAAGCGAGTATAGTAACCCAACGAAGGGTTGGGGTCTTATCCTAAGGTATTTGTAGTGAAAATGGTAGTTAAACTAGAACTTCGTTCAAGTTAGTAGTAGTTTAATATATTTTCAAATAAAAACAAACTAAATTCAATTGGTGACACAAAAGTGTCAAATATCGAAAATGGGGTTTTGTCACAAGTAGTAAAAATAATAAAATAAAGGGAAAATCATGTACGAGGGAAATTTCTTGGGGTGTGACCACAATATATGTTGACGTAAATCAATGGGTACTTACTTCCGATTGGAAAATTTTCAAAATAATGGTAACTAGGGTAAGCTTTAGTTGAAAGTAAATTCCCTCTTGGAGAACTTACCCCATATCAAATGGGTTCCTCTTGGACACCCACTCGTCTAATGAAAATCAGCCTACGCCTTATGGACACATGCTCTTTTGATGAAAGGTTATTGTATATAAATCTAGATCTCACCCTTTCGGGCTGAGCCTTTGCCACGTCACTCCTTAGGACTTCAATATAGTGGTCTTGGTTCTGCAATATCTCTCGAGCAAGCCGAAAACACATAGGTGATTTTGTATTTGCAAATACAACCTCTCTCTCGCAATCGAAAAACACATACGTGGTTTTGTATTTGCAAATATAAATCCATTAACTTAAATCACAATAACTAGGTGTAATCACCAATAAAATACATATAATCCAATCAGAAAACAAGACCCAACAATAATATCAATACATATTTTCTAGATCACACCCCAAGAATGAAGTTTTTAGCCACACGTCAAGCAATAATCAAATATATATTAAATTATAAAGAAATAAATTGGGTATAAGAAATTAAACCTAAAAATTAGCAAAGAAAGAATAATGGAGCAAACCCGTTTCCGATTTGAGGAAGAAGAACCTCTATTTTCAAGACTTCCACAACACCCTCTCCAAACTTAAGACAAAATAGGAAATCTAGAGTTTAAAAGTGAAAAATTATAATAATGCTTGGATTCTCTAAAAATAATACAGATTTTAGTATTAATAGACTTCAAATTAAGTTCAGGCGAATTCCTTCAACAAATTTAGTCGTGAATCGCCGAAAGATTTGGCTATTCACCATTCTTCTAGTTCGTTGTCGTTTGTGATTTTCCTTCATTGTATATTCGTGCTATATCATTGGGAGGGATAACAATGCTTCACCAAACTATTCGGTGAAGCGCCGACTGCTCCTTTGCATCGCCTTCTTAATCAACTTCCTTCATGGCTTCACATGTTGGAAGAAGGGAAAAATGCAGCTCTTTAGCGGATCACCAAGTATACTTGGCAAAGCTCAGGATTCAACTTCAGCTCTTTTTCGTTTTGTTTGTTACATTTTGCACCAAAGTGTTCATGTATTTTCTAAAACTCCAAATGCCCGAAACTCAATAGTTTTCATTCGATACTGAGATAAAATGAGCAATTGAGGATACTATTTACATTAAAATAAAGCCCTAAATAAGTCCAACTTGAGGACTCATAAGTACCCATGATTTTGAGGCCGCTTAACACAAAAAGAGTTTTGATATGATGAAAATGATTTAAAATGTCATGTATTAGTGCAATTGATGCACTTATAAATTGCTGGTTATGCAAATGGTAGAACATTAGTTGACATGCATAACAAAAGTTATGTGAATGGATTGTCATATTATCATTCATGTTATGAAAAGAAACAAATAAAGCAAGTGACTCAATAAATAGATGATATGTGATTTTCTTTGCGAAGAAATATGATCTTTAATAAAATTTAAATGGTCAATCTCTGAATCACAAAGAATTTTATTATCTAGATGCAAATATTTATTTCATCTACCTAAAGCCCGGTCATAAACGAATTAATTCTTTATATATGTGGGAACAATGAAATCTTGGCATTCAAAAAATTAAATCATTTAGTAATAATATTGATCTAAAAATAAAATCGGAAGTGTGTTGTGGTGGAATCATGATCTATCATATTCATAAAATATGTGATTTTATTTTGAAAAATATATTTCAGCAACCATATAAAAAGTAGATGTATAGCTCATTTGAAGGAAGGATACAATGAAAGGAGATCAAACAATATAAATTTTCAAAAGTCTTTTCCACACGTGATCTTCAACAAAATGGTGAGATAGATGTTCAAAGACCCATTAGAGTGATAATTTTGCAAGCTGATTCACTAAATATTGTAAACATCAACATTTGAGAAGTTGTGGTGTAAGATTAGAATGCATCGTCTCTGAGATATCAAGTCAAGTTTTAATGAGGGAACAAAATTACGCGTTGTACTCTTTTTCTTAGCATTGGTTGTATCCCAATTGGCTTTTCCTGGTAAGGTTTTTTACGAGACAACCTTCAAAGCATAATAAAAGATATATGTACTCTTTTTTCTTTCACTAGAATTGTTTTCCACATGTTTTTCCCTATTAAGTTTTAACGACACACATTATCTATAGACATCCAAAAGGAGTGTCATAAAATATTATATTGTGGATGTTTTGTACAGCAAGAACATAATCTCACCCATTTTCTTGATTACTTGTCCCCATTACGAAGATAATAATAATCTACATAACCTCTAATTTTATAACCATTATTCTTGTAACGTTTCACTTCCATAACCTTCTCAATTAAATTCATGTTAATGTGATGTTTATAACCGACCTTTTATATGTTTGTATGTCAAACTATAAATAGGGCATATGTCATATTGTAGACAATTTAAGATTTGGTGAATACATGAAAGAAAGAAAGTTATATTATATTGTTCCTCTAGTCATAAATTCTTCTTTTCTTCATTTTTATATTGTTCTTTTATTCTTACGTTTTACAACATGACTTATGTTCTATAGATTTTATGTATAATGTTATCTATATATCGCTCTATCTGTCTATCTATCTATCTGTTATCTTTCAGTCTGTCTATCTATTGGTCTATTTTTTTCTGGTCTTCCTATTAGCCCATCCACCCATCCATCCATATATATTCAAACACAGCTCTACCAATTCTAGTTGCTAAACAATCGTTGAACAATATAAATCCCAACAATTGGAATGGGTTCGAATCCCACAGGGAGTGATATATGTTCAAATTTGATTAAGATACAGGAATAAAAAAATAGTGAAAAATACATGAAACAAATCAAAACTGGTGACACCAATGTTAGACGGGGGTCTCTGTTTGCGATTATCAACTACAATGAAGTCACACAAAAACTAAAATAACAATACAGAGAAGAATTCTCGGGATGTTATCCATTATAGAAAAATTTAGATATATGGGTATTTGAAATTACTAATAAACAACTAAATATTAGTGGGTAGTCTAGACTACAAGGGAGATAGCTTTCTCACGAACAACTACAAGAATGAGGTTATTTGTGTTGAACGTCAACAAGCATAGAAATTAAGAATAACCACACCTTAATTCATCCTCTCTCTTGAGCTATCTTGATAGGATTGGGTTTAGGATTCACTCTCTCGATCTTAAACCATGTCAACCCAACACCTATAGACCATTAATCAAAAGTCTTGGTTCTAAAACCTCTCTCTCGAGCAAGCTAAGAACACAAAATTAGAACTTCATTTGCAACTACTATTTATAAATTAAACCACAAGTAATGATTAAACTCACTTTAATATAGAATTTAAACTAGTAATTAACAATATTCATTAAATAATTGAACCCATAGTCATATGATCATACTCCAAAAAATTGGAGTTTTAGCCAAACATCATAAAAAGGTAAAAACGGTTACCAAATCGATTGGCCATAAACTGGTAAGAATAATTATGTCTTTAAAATGCTCCAATTTGCATAATATTCGTAACCCACTTGAAGAATATCCAAATTTATTCTCTAAAAACCTTGAAGTCTCTTAAGGAAAATTTGAAACTCAAAAGAAAAACTCTAGACTGAAAAGGACGTCACCTGGATTAGCTCTCCATGCACTGAATTAACAGTTCAAAATTCAATTTATAGGTTCCAAAAATTAACCACGAAGGACCATTAAGCAAGGTAAGTTGGGTTTGCCAAGTAGTTCGGTGAACCACCCTTTGTGCTCTTCTACTGTCTTTTTGCACTGGCTCTCAACATCCTCAAGTTTGGTAACTTTTGGCCTCATCTTTTACATTACGTATTTCTAGGTAATTTACCAATTTCCCCTTTATTGTCGCCAACTTATTTATTTTCTCAGGGTTGACACACTGGAACTTTAGGCAGACTGCATAGACACTCGATGATTCTCCAAGTGATCTTGGCGATCGGTAGGCTCACATTTCTCCGCTTCTTCAGTTGTATTATTATATTTTCGTGTTAGTGTCCTTGCATTAGGTATTTGAGGACACTAAATTTATATAAATAAAGTCGTAAATGAGTCCAAATATCGAACTCATCACCTTAAAAGCGGGAACTCTCTACTTTGAATATTAAATTACATGAATACTCCTAACTTAAATACTAGGGAATTATTTGTTTCATTAAGATTAAGATGTATGAATTGGAATGTATATCTGAATGATTAAGATGTTCTCTCTAGATTTGTACTCTAGCTTATTAAGACTATTTTCTTTTTAGCACTTAAATGCACGTCTAAATTATTTATTAATATTTTTGTGCAAGTTAGTAAATATGTAAAGTCTCTTGTTATAATTTGTTGTTAGACTACTAATTTAATTGAAACATTCTTGGCAGAGATCCAAAAACATATTACACTAAGAAGGAAAACCGAAACAAATTTCTAAGTTCTCATTTACTACAACTAGTTGTTAGTTTTATAAATAATATTACAATGTGAAGTTACATGCTAAGTGACTTTTGAGAATACAAACAAAACAAAAGTAGTATGCAAGAATAAAAAATTCAACTATAAATTAATAATATTTTTATGCATGAATATAAATACGTAGGGCCTCTTGCTATAATTTGTGTTAGTCTACTAATTTTATTGAGATGTTCTTTGCACAGATCCAAAAATATATAAGAATAAAAAAGGCAACACAAACAAATGTTTGATCTTATTAACTAAAACAAATTCTTAGTTTTGTTAATAACAATAGTATTATGTGAAGTTAAACACTTAGGCCTTTTTCTAATAGAAACAAAAACAAGTAGTATGTAAAGAATAAAAAGGCAACCCGAAATTAATTATACTTTTGTGCATGTGTGTAAATATTTAACACATCTTGTAATAATTTTGTGTTAGACAACTTTCTTGGAACCACATATTTTTAGAAAAAAAAGAATAAAAACATAATTTCTGTTATAAAGTATTTGTATTATAGTGAATCTCTATCATGTGGATTTCCTTTTAGGATATGGTTAAGAGTCCTACTCGGGGACGAAGTTATATTTCTCCTATAAATAGAGTGCTCCTCTTCATTCTAAAAGGTTGTATCAAGAGAAATAACAAGTGTTCTCTTCTTTTCTCTCTAGTTTCTTCTTCTTATTCTACAGTTTTATAACACGTTATCATCACGAGACTCTAAATTCTCAAAAGTGAAGGTTAGATTTGAAGATTAATAAAGGTATTATTTATTCTTTTGTTTTTTAATTTTAATGTCCAATCTTACAAAACTAGAATTCACGTCTCTTCAAAGTTCGGGCAGGAACTACCTCTCATGCGTGTTGGATGCTGAAATCCACCTTGATGCAATGGGTCTTGGAGACACCATAAAAGAAGAAAATAAGGAAGCAATAAAAACTGGGCACGAGCAATGATATTTTTGAGTCATTATCTTGACGAGATTCTGAAAATTGAATATCTGACAGTTAAGGATCCACTTGTTATGTGGAAAAACCTAAAAGAAAGATTTGATCACTTGAAGATAGTCATACATCCAAAGGCACGATATGATTGGATGTATCTAAGGATATAAGACTATAAGTCTATACATGAGTACAATTGTGCCATGTTCAGAATCATTTCGCAATTGAAATTATGTGGAGAAACGGTCAGTGAGATTGATATGATGGAAAAGACATTCTCCACTTCCCATACCTCAAATGTGCACTTTCAGCAACAATATGGAGAAAAATGTTTCAAAAAGTATTCTGAACTAATTTCTCATCATCTTGTGTACTATTTATTATTTTAAAATCATGAGAATCGACCTACTGCATCTGAACCATTTTTTTGAAGTGAATGAGGCTTATGCCCACCATGCTAGGTGTGGAAAAGGTCACGATCCTAATCGTGGTCATGGACGTGATCGTGGATGTGGACGTGGTCATGATTATGGTCAAGAACGTAATTCTATTCCTGGTGTTAATCATTCATCAAATAAAAAGGAAAAAAGAAAGGATGAGAAATGTGAAGCAACTAGGGAAGGTTGTTTTTGATGTGGTGGAAAAGGTCATTATGCACGTGATTGTCGTACTCCCAAACACTTGGTTGAGATTTATCAAGATCACTAAAGAAGAAAAACAAAAATCATGAGACAAATTTTATCTCTTAAAATTAATTTGACATCACGCACTTGGATGTAGCAGATTTCTTCGCACAACCTGAAAGAAAGATAGATCACTTAATTGGTGATGGTTCTGTGAATATGGAAGCGTGATTTTTTTGATAGTATTTATTAATAAATTTCATGTAATGATAGTTGTTTGCATGAGTATTAGTATTTTAAATTAGTTTGGTCATATTTTAATAATTCATTAGCTTGTTCTTTAATTGTAAATTAAATAATATATGTTTTTCATTGATTTATTTATATGATTCTAATATGATAGATTTAGTCAAATACTAAATTTTATCAGGTCCTTGTATTATGTTAGGTCTTTAACTTGATCTAATGTTAAAAACATAAATTCTGATATTAACTAGGATTTATCACGTGTTTGTATTGTACTAGGTCTTTAATTTGATCTAATGTTAAAAAGATGTAGGCTGTTATGAGCTAAGATTAAATTATGATTTTATTTTATTTTCCAAACAATTCGTTTTTGACTTAGAGGAAACAATAAATTAAGGCTGAATTTCTAATATTTAAATATTAATTTATTCCTTTGAATATATTGTACCCTTTTGACAACACTAATATTTAATATATATTTATTTTGTGTATGTCATTTCAGGTGAAGATATGAATAATTCTAAGAAAAAATTATCGAAATATGAAGATATTTGTTTGATTGATTCTGTTACAACACATACGATGTTCAAAAATAAGAAATATTTTTCTCATTTAAGTATGGGCAAAATAAATGTTACTACAATTTTTGGTAGTACCAATATGATTGAGGGTTTTGGAGAAGTCATTATAATTTTGCCCAAGGGAACTAAACTCATCAATAATAATGATATGTTTTCTCCAAAATCTAAGAGAAACTTGTTGAGTTTTAAAGATATCTGTGAAAATGGTTATCATATCTAATCAATTGATGAAATAAATCTAGAATAACTTGGTATCATCAAGAATGTCTCTAGGCATACATGTATTATAGAAAAGTTCCCTGCTTTATCTTTTGGCTTGTATTGGATAAGAATTAGTGCAATTGAGGCACATTTTATGGTATATAAGAAGTTTACTAATTCCAATACATTTGTACTTCAACATGATCGTCTGGGACATCCTGGTCAATAATGATGAGACGAATTATAGAAAATTCGAATGGACATCCATCAAAAGACCTAAAAGTGTGTTAAATTGTGAATTTTCTTGTACTGCTTGTTATCAAGGCAAGTCAATTTTGGGACCATCACCAACAAAAGTTGAGATTGAGTCACCTGCGTTCTTGGAACATATATATGGGGATATTTGTGGACATATTCACCCACCTTTTGGGTCATTTAGATAATTTATGATTATAATAGATAGTTCTTCTAGATGGTCTCATGTGTGACTATTGTCATCTCGTAACTTGGCATTTGCAAAATTATTGGCACAAATAATGAGGTTAAGGGAACACTTTCCTGATAATCAGATAAAGTCCATTCGTCTTGATAATGCTACATAGTTTTTTATCCCAATCATTTGATGATTATTCTTTAGCAATTGGGATAAGAGTTGAACACTTCGTTGCTCATGTTCATACTCATAATGGTCTCGCTGAGTAACTAATTAAAAGTTTACAATTAATATCAAGATCATTGCTTATGAAAACTAAGTTGCCCACTTCTGTGTGGGGACATGCAATTTTGCATGTTGCAATACTTATTCGTCTCACACCGACAATTTATCATAAGGTTTGTCCATTGAAATTGGTTATGGATAAAGAACCTAATATATCCCATCTAAGAATTTTTGAATGTGTTGTACATGTGCTTGTGGCACCACCAAACCGCACTAAGATGGGCCCTTAAAGAAGATTAGGAATATATGTTGGGTTTGAGTCACCCTCCATTATTCGCTCTCTTGAACCATTTACTGGAGACATGTATACTACTAGATTTGCAGATTGTCGGTTTGATAAGATATTTTTCCCAAAATTAGTGGGAGAGAATAGTGAAATAAAATGAGAAATTTTGTGAAAAAAAATTCATCGTCTTATCTTGATCCATATTATTTTACTTGTGAATAAGAAGTACAAAAAATTATTCATGTGCAGAAAATTGCAAATCAAATGTCAGAAGCATTTACAGATTTGAAAACGATTACTAAATAACATATTCCTGCAGAGAATATCCCAATTCGTATTGATGTACCTAAAGGATCATCCACTAGTGTCATAGCTAATGAGTCAAAAGCACACTTAAAGCGTGGTAGACCATTGGGTTCTAAGGATCAAAATCCTAGAAAAAAGTAAGATTAAATGTAAAGATGAAACTATGAAAAAATTTCATGTGGAAGTTCAAAATTTGAATAAGTCTTATATTCATGAAAGAATCAATGAACTTGGAACGTAAGGAAATAATGAACTATCCATAAATTTAAGAGATGTTGAAACTAATATGAATCGATCAGAAATCGTGGTTGATTATGTCTTTGCATATAATGTTGCCACAAATATCAGGCAAGATAATGAGGATCATGAACCTCAATCTATTATAAAATGTCGACAACGAAATGATTGACCATAATGGCAAGAAGCAATTTAATGAGAGTTGAATTCACTTGCCAAGCGTGATGTTTTTGGACCTATAGTTCAAACACCTAATGATGTTAAACATGTTGATAACAATGGATTTTTGTGCGACAAAGAAATGAGATAAATGAAATACAAAGGTATAAAGCACGCCTTGTGGCACAAGGATTTTCTCAAAGGTATGTGTCGATTATGAGGAGACATACGCACCCGTTATGGATGCAATAACATTGCATTATCTCATTAGTTTCAAAGTCCATGAGCAACTTTAAATGCATTTGATGGATGTGATTACAACCTATCTTCATGGATCATTTGATAATGAGATATACATGAAAAATCTTGAAGGATTTGCGATGCCTAAATCATGTAATTCAAAAACTCGAGAAATGTATTCAATTAAATTGCAAAGATCATTATATGGTTTGAAGAAATATGGGAGCATGTGGTATAACTGTCTTAGTGAGTATTTAAATAAGGAAAATAATATCGGAATTTGTTGTACTTGTTGTTTATGTTTATGACATAAATCTTATTCGAACTCCAATAGAGATTCAAAAGGCAATTGATTATTTAAAGAACGAATTTGAGATGAAAGTTTTGGCAAAGACAAAATTATGTCTTGGTTTGCAAATTGATCATTTGACAAGTGGTAATTTTGTTCATTAATCTGCCTACACAAAAAAAAGTTTTAAAAAGATTATGTATGGATGAAGCGCATCCATTAAGTACTCCGATTGTTGTTCATTCACTTGATGTGAATAAGGATCCATTCTGACCTCAAGAAAAGGATGAAGAAATTCTTGGTTCTGAAGTACCATATCTTAGTGCAATTGGTGCACTAATGTATCTTGCTAATACTACAAGGTCTGATATAGAATTTGCTGTTAACTTGTTACTAAGGTATAGTTTTGCTCCTACAAGCATGCATTGGAATGGTATCCATAACGACCTGTTAGTCTTTTTGAGCAGTATAGTTTATTTCTGGTAATAACTGTCTGGGTCGACGGATCCCACGACGGACCGTCATGGGCACGACGGACTGTCGAGGGGGTCTCGTTCCAAAACACTTAGATTCTAAAAATTTGGGTACTGAGAACAACTCTTTGAACTTCGCAAAGACATGGCAGGACGGATCGTTGTGGGCACAACGGACCGTCACAGACCCTTTAATGAAATTTAGTTTCTGAACTTTGTGACGGAAGCAGCAGGACGGATCATCGCAGGTACGACGGGCCATCACAGGCTGCGTAACCCTGACTGGGTCGGATTTCTATTAAAAGTTTTAAGGGGTGTTTTGGACTATTCCTACTTATAATTTTAAAGTTAGTGGGTTAATGTTAATAATTCAATTTCTTGGGGGGTTTAAGGAGATAACCTTGAAATAAGTAATGGGTTACTTTTATCATCTTTTATACTTAATTATATGGTAATTAGGGTAAAACAAAGGGATTTTTAAAGAGGAGAAAATTAAAAAGAAAAAGAAGAGAGGGACGAACGAGCGAGAGAAGAGAGAACGAAGAGGAAAGCAAAGACCTTGAGAAGTAGCTTGCGTAATCACGATTCTTCGGTGGAGGTAGGTTATGGTTTATGCTATTTCGTAGTAAACTCTTAATAGCAAATGATATGTATTGGGTAGTATTGTAAAGTCTTCTATATTCTTAATTGTATGCTTGCATGATGTGATTATGTAATTGTAATGGGTTGGAAAGATGAGGTTGTGAAGCTTAAACCTAAAACCCTCTCTGTGAATAATGATGACTTGGTATAAAAGAAGGCTTGATGAACTAAAAGAATGAGGTTAATGGATCGGGTGTCACGTTCCGACACTAGGATAGTAGTAGTGGATCGGGTGTCACGTTCCAACACCAGGATAGTAATAATGGATCTGGTGTCACGTTCCGACACCAGGATAGTAATAGTGAATCGTGTGTCACGTTCCGACACCAGGATAGTAATAGTGGATCGGGTGTCACGTTCCGACACCAGGATAGTAATAATGGACAGGGTGTCATGTTCCAACACCAGGATTGTTATAATGGATCGGGTATCACGTTCCGACACCAGGATAGTAGTAGAGGATCGGGTGTCACGTTCCGACACCAGGATAGTCGTAGAGGATCGGAGTGTCACGTTCCGACGCCAGGATAGCTAAAAGAATGAATCTTTAATTATGTTAATATACTCAGGTTTAAAGAACCTACTTCCCAAACGAGTATGGTGTGGAGGCGTGAGTCCTCATAAATGTTCTTGGGTTGTGGCCAATGGTTATGGTACTTGTTGTTGTTACCTGTTGAGTATTGTAGTTAATTTTATGTTATTAGTTGATGTATATTGCTTTCTATTTTGAGTTGGCCGATTATACCTACTCAGTACTGGTGCCTTGTACTGACCCCTACTTGTATGTTTCTTTCTTTGTTATTTGTGGAGTGCAGCAAACGTGCCATCGACTTCGACTCAACCGCAACTCCAGCCAGACTTCAGCATAATTAGATTTCAGGGTGAGCTATTGTTCCTAGCTCAGACTGGATTCTTTCTTTCACGTCTTGATATCTTGAAGTTCGGACATGGACCATCTCTTTTACTTATTTTAGCTTCTTAGATACTCCTAGATTTAGTAATTTGAGGATAGATGTTCTTGTGATGATGACTTCCAGATTTTGGGGATAATAATAAGTTTTGATGTTTTAGAAGTTAATTATTAATTTCGTTAATGAGTTTTAAGTCTTCCGCATTATATTCTGTTTATTATGGTTGAAATGTTGGGGTTAAGATTGGTTGGTTCGCTCACATAGGAGGGTAAGTGTTGGTGCCACTCGCGGCTCGGGATTGGGTCGTGACACTATCAAATACATTTTGTGATATTTTAAAGGGACAACTGATATGAGCTGATTTTATTCTAATAATTGTAGCCCAAATCTTGTTGGTTATGCTGATGCAGAATATTTATCTGATTCACACAAAGCTCTATCCCAAACAGGCTATGTGTTTATATATGGGGGGTTGTCATATCTTGGAGATCTACAAAGCAGTCCATCGTAGCCACTTCATCTAATAATGCTGAAATAATAGCTATTCATGAAGCCAGTATAGAATGTGTGTGGTTAAGGTCTATGATGCATCTCATTCGAGAGAAATGTGGTTTGGATTGTGATAAATGACCTACCACTTTATTTCAAGATAATACAGCATGCACAACAAGTTAAGCGAGAATTCATAAAAGGAGATAGAAAAAAGCACATTTCACCAAAGCTTTTCTATCCACATGAACTTCAAAAGAATGGTGATATAAATGTGCAACAAATTCATTCAAGTGACAATGTTGCTTATATATTCACCAAGTCTCTACCAACTGCGACTTTTAAGAAGATGGTGCACAAGCTTGGAATGAGAAGATTCAAGTCTCTAGATTGATGTTCTCATTAGGGGGAGTTAATACGTGCTGTACTCCTTTTCTCTTACAAGGTTTTGTCCCACTGGGTTTTCCTTGTAAGGTTTTTAATGAGGCAGCCTAGATGCGTATTAATAGATATGTGTACTCTTTTTCTTTACTAGAGTTTTTCTTTTCTTAAAGTTTTTTTAGTAAGGTTTTTGACGAGCCACATCATCTATGAATTAGACATTCAGGGGGAGTGTTATAAAGTATTTTTATTATTGTGAATGTCTCTCATGTGGAGAGTCCTTTTAGGATATAGTTAAGAGTCCTACTTGGGGACCAAGATAGATTTCTAATATAAATAGAGTGTTCCTATTCATTGTAAAAGAATTCATCAAGAGAAATAACAACTCTTCTCTTCTTTTTTTCTCTAGTGTCTTCTTCTTATTCTATAGTTTTATAACAATTCCTAAATTTGTTTAGCACATACTATGTATTATCGAATAAATACGCACAAGACCTCTAATTTTATAAACTAAATCTAAAAAATCGAGAAAAATTGCAGTGTTCTGAGAAGCAAACAATAATACCAAGAATACTTTTAAGAGACAAATAAATAAGCAAAGTACTCGTAAGAAATTTTCTAAAAACATACATGTTCAAGAGGGAAAAACTCAACAAATGAAGAGAGGGGGAGAGAGGCAATGCATAAGAGAAAAAACTAATTTATGTTGATAATGAAGAGAATGGGAGAGAAAGAGGCAACAAATATAGAGATAAAAATAATGATTTTTGAGCTTTACGGGGAAATAAATAATTTTAAAAAATAATCTTAATAGAAATAAGACCCCTTCATATATATATATATATATATATATGCGTATAAGATGTTTTCAGACCCATTAAGCGACTTTTTTTAGAAAAAAACAGAACACACTTAATGGCCTAATGTATGGACCATTCAAATTCAGACCTTCACTAAGTGTAAATAAATGCTTCCTGAACCTATCTAAACACACCACTACAATGTCCTACGTGAATAGGCATTACTATCAAAAATACTTTTGACAGGTGTAAGCCCATTTAATTTCACTTGATGCAACACTTATTATCTCTTTAAAATGATCGAATCGTATCATCAAATTCAACACACCCAAATTCTACAAACAACGAGCCTATGTGCACAAAACAAATAGATACATATGATAATGCCTTAGTACATCTAACCATCTTATACAATGTGTTATTCGTTGATATATATGCATCTTTTTCACATTCAACAAAGAGTGGAATAGGGTTTTGTGAAATTGCTCGTTGTTAGTAACTGGTTGTAATTTTCCTCATAATTATCTTTTACTCTTTTTCTACACGATTTTCAACTATGTAGATGACTTTTTCCATCAAACAATCAATATCTTCTGTAAGAAAGTCAACTTTGTTGCTCCATAAAATTTATTTCTTTACTTTGTTATTGTTCTCTGCTGATTATTAAAAAAGGCAGATTTCCACCTATGAATCACACATAAATTTTCTTTTAAAAGTTCTCATAATTACATTATGATTATTTTTGCGCACGAATTAACTCTGCACATTCACATATTTCTCCTCATCCATATTCTTACACTCTGCATTTTACCACAACTACTAAAAACCTTGCAAAGAGACTCTTTTGTACATTCAGTATCACTTAATTTGGCATGCTACCGTGATTAGTGTCGCACTATTTTTTAAAATTTAATATTATATTATAAAATAAAATTATGGATCAATCTTCAATTTAAATTCTTGATGTGCATTCCTATATGCAGGCTACATATTGATATAAGTTCTTCCCCTTAAGCAAGAAATATACAAACTATTATTTTTGCAACGTAGTACCAAAAACGCCCTGTCATATTAAAACTTATACTTACCCTATAAATTTTAAACATAACCCTATTTTTACAACAAATTATATTTCACTCATAACCTAATATTTTTAGGATTTCAAACTTTTACTATTTCTAGTAAGTTAGTATAAAAAACCACTCTCTTAACGGATAACACTTGAACACTTTCTACTTAACTCTATTTAAAGTTTTTACCCCCCAAAACCATTTTTCGATATGTAGAACTTAGTTTCTTAGGTAACTGCTGATAGATGAGGGTTTTTATATGGGATTTATATTGAAAAAACCCTTTTCCGGGTAAGGGATCAAGGGTTCAACCTAGGGTGAATATTATTGATTATAGTCTAGATAATTAGGTATTGTTTATTGAACCTCATGTTATATTTATTGTTTGTAGACCACAAACAAGCGGATAGAATAGGAAAAAGGTAAGAATCAAATATCTTATGAAATTCAATCTTGTTCATGTTAGGTGATGGTTGTAATTTAATATTGGTGTGATATATATATATGTTTTTACTTCATTATAATGCATGTATGTATGCGAACGTCGCATTATTGATCACATTAATCATAAATGAGGATGATTGAATAATTATATGTCATGAATCATGACTTGATTGTATGATTATGAAAATGTACATTGTGATTGGAATTGAAGCTTGTTGAATGGATCAAATGCTACATTACGACACACTAACTTAAATCTGGTCCCATGTTCCGGCGCATAGATAGGGTCTAGTGTCATATCGGAGGTAGTAACTTAGATCGGGTAGCAATGACATGACATAATTGTGTTTTGAGATTGTGAAATTGTACATTGTTCATAAGTAATAACTGATATTGTATATGTTCGATATATGCATGATTATATATTGTTGTAATGACTTATATATGTTTCACCATTGGGATAACCGCGTGATCCTACTATTACATTGTGGTTCTATACTCATACAAAACTTTCTCTTTCTTTATTTAGTACATGACATCTTGAGGCGATCAGTGGCATACCATGTTTAGTAGACTAGTGATCAACTTGAATTCAAGGGTGAGCCAGTCCTTTCAGGTTACCATGAGTTCTCTTTTTGCTTATGTCCAAAACATTGGACTTAGAGTAGTACTTTAGATTTTATTGTGTTTAATTGGGTTGTACCCATTTACATAGATTTATGTTCCTTTTCAGAGCTTTGGTATTGACATTCAAGTTCAAGGGGTTGTTCTTCTGCATTAGTTGTTTACCTTTGTTTGAACTTTAGAGTTTATGCAAACTCCGTAATTTTTTTAATATCTAAAAATGTTTTCGCATCTTAAAATCTTTAGTTTTCGTTAATTTTATCAGTTGGGTGTAGTGACGGTTCTCCCAATGGAGGGTTAGTATGGGTGTCAATCACCACGGTTTGGGTCGTGAGAAATCTTGTATTAGGGCCCTAGGTTTTTTGATCTCGATGTATTAAAATGATTCTAGTAGAGTCTTGGAAAATTGTTCTGAGATGTTTGTACTTTTCTTCCAGAGGTAATAGGACTTTAGGGAATCTCCATTTTCTTTTGTCTCCTTTTGTGCTATAATTTTGTTCCAATTTCTTTCTGGTAATCCAAATTGGTATTTAATCTCATTCCCGTTTTGGTCCACAAAAGTGGTAACACCAACACTACAAAGAGAGGATATACCCTTCGAAATCGGTATTTTTCATGGACTCACTATGGGAATTAATGATTAGAGACAACATGAGGGTTTTATTTGGTTCATAATGTTAAAACCTTCATTCTTCATGGTATGGAATCTAAATATTCTTAGGATTTCCATGTTGAATCTCATTAGTTGCTTCATAATATGGATGAGGTAGAGTAATTGGGGGTTGAGTTTGTGACGTATCAATTCAAGAGAGAACCAAATTGTGCATGTCGACTAGTAAATGCACTACTCATGACTTGGGAAATATTTTATAGCTTTTTGTTAGTGAAGTATATACCCTGAACTTTGAGGAATATGAGGAGAGATGAGTTCCTGAGTATAGAGTAATATAATGTAATTTTTGCAGTCTCTAAATCAAAAGTTTATGCTTTATCGAAATATGGTACTTGACTTTGCTTCAGTCTAAGAAGAAAAATAGTTGTTGTCTAAATTGATTAAGGCCTGATATAAAAAATCAAGATAATAAGTGTCACGAGCGGAGAATATCCCCTAGGTGTAACAGACGTTTTTGTCCTCGAAGAGGCCTTAGTCAAGCCCTTAGTATATATCATTGCATCATAGGTAAAATAAAAAGCGTAAAATTTAAAACATTTCTTTGAAGTTCAACTTCATTTTATAAATATCAAAATATAATCTATAACTGTCTCACATGAACATTTAAACATAGGAGTACAAGATTTGGGACTTATCCCTTACATCATAACAATATATCTCACAATAAGAAATACAATAAAGTCTTTGAATAAGGGAATATGAAACTAGAGTTATTCATCTTCATCCTCGGACTTGAGGACTCACCAACTTGGGGATAGAAATCCATGTTCTTCAAGAATGGAGTGGAACTCTTCAATGGCCTGAACCTATACTTTCCTTAGAAAATAGAAGAGATATGGGTTAGTGAAAACCACATGTACTAAGTACGGAAACATATGCAAGTAAAACATTTGAAAACATTCAAAAATGTACATTTTTATCTTAAATATGCTATGTTCACTTAAAAAGCCTTCATGCACATTCCAATAACATATACAAGTCAATATCACGACCACATTAAGACATATTCATGCTTCATGTTCAAGAGTAACATCATAATAAACCCATAATCAACATTTCATGTTTTAAGGTCCATATCATCAAAAATCACAAGACCTTACTCATAATCCTAATCCTAGTCAACTAGTGCAATGTATATATAAAGCCCCATAACCGTACATAAACTAAGTAAATTAGCACGGAGATCATAAAAATTGCCTTTACCTCATAAATTATCATGAAAAGTTTAGTCAACATCATACCTAACAATTTAGACCAACATCATGTATATCAAGTGAAACAAAAATCATATAAGAAAAACATTACGCATTTCATTCATAACATATGTACATAAATAATCCACCCTAGAACACCCCTCAAGGTCCAGTAGTGCAATGCATAGGTAAATTATCATACCCTTACCTAGACTTAGTAATATATCTTAAGTAATCCTAGTTAGTGTTCATCTTCTTGCTTTAATTCATTTTTTTACTTTCGGGAAAATTCTCCATAACAAACATTAGATCATGTGAGTTAAACATGGAATTCGATTTCAACCCCTCAAACAGAAAGGAGGACATCCTACTTGCTAAGGTAGGACATATACATGATCATAACATCTAGGTTGATACACTAGCTAAGGTTCTTATAGGGGCACATAGTTAAGGAACTAGGAGATTGTTACTAGAAATCCTCTAGTCACTTCATGAGAACATTTGGTGAACCTAACTTTCTTTTAACTAAGGACACCTCTCGTTGAAAAGCTTACTCGGTGCCAAGATAAATTCCATTTTTGAAGTATCTTTAGGTGTTCCTTTGCATTAATTAATACTATAGGTCTTGGGAATTTAACCCTTCCTGTAACATGTTCATAGCTCATAGGTCCTAGGATGAGAAAGTCCTTTCATTACAAACCCAACATCATGTGATATCATTAAATCATATCATAAACATAAGATGCACATAGGAATTACCTTCTGTCACGACCAGGGAGAAACCTTTAAATGCAACTGGAGTCGTCATCCTCGGAGAGGACTAAGACTAGCCTCTTAGCAATCATCATTACATTTCATAGGTTAAAAAGTGCGGATAATTAAAACTTTTCTTATATATATATATGTATAGTGAGGTTTATATAGACCTCTCACATACTACATAGAGATTTTACTTAGACTCCTCGCAAATGAAGCTTACATAGGCTTCTCATTTACACAACATAAGATACATAGGAATTAGTCTAATACTTTTTCTCACATCAAACTATCTAAAATGAGTACAAATGTTGGACATACCCAATACAAAGTCAATATGTCATTATATGCTTACATCAATATTCAAATGATAAAGGTGAACAATGTCTTTATGACAATAAACTTCAAAGCTAGAGCATAGGAAAAGTAACATCCTCGAACATGAGAACCTACCAATACTTGAAGAAAAGAGTCCAAGTCTTATTCAATCGGTCTCCTAGGAACTCAATTGACGGAACCTACATATTTGTAGAAATATAAAGGAAATTGGTAAGTACATCCACTTATACTAAGTATGGAAACATATGCTCATATAAATGTTGAAATCATTGTTAAAGGGACACTTTGTTCAAAGTCATGCTAAGTTACTTTTGAAAGCCTTTTTGCATAATCAAGAGCACATATGAATTAATGAACACATATTCACCAATAAAAGACAATATACAATACAAGACCAACATCATCTAGTAAAGTCAAGTCAATGTGTGTATTAGCATATTAGAACACATAACCAAAACAACTCCAACATAATGTCATAACAACAAAGCGTGCATAATAGTGCACAACATTACAACATACGCAAGACCATTACTCATAAACCATTTTCCAACTTACAAGTGCAATGATCAAGTGAAGTCCCATAACCCCACACAACCAAGTAAACCTAACAAAGGATCACAAGCAATGTCTAATTTCATATAACATAGCCTCATGAGTAGTCATCATCACATTTAGAAATATAGACCAATAACATGTTTATAAGTTAGATTAACATCATATAGGTCATAAACATGTAAATACAACATTTACATATCATTAAAGTCATAAAGCATAAGAACATCCTCCTAAAATTTCCCTCAAGGCCAACTAGTGCAATGTATAGGTAGAGTCCCATACCCCTACCTATACAAAGAAGAATCCCTTAAGTCATCCTAGTAATAGTTCATATTATTACATTCAATTTACTTTCGTGAACAATTTCCTTAACCGACATATACCACATGAGCTAAATTTGGAATCTGATGTCATAAAACCCTACACCAAAAGAAGGTGGTTTACTTTCCAAGGTAGAACCAAAACATTAACATAGCATTCTAGGTGGATCCACTATCTAGTCTTTCTATGGGGAAACATAGTTCAAGAACTAGGAGACATAGTTGAGACCCTCTTTATGCAAAATTGCATTGTCATCTCTATCTCCTGAGAACTATTGTGAACCTACCTTCCCACATTGTTAAGGAACAACTCTCATAACTAGTTCACTCGGTGCTAAGCTAAAGTCCCTTTTTGAAATTTCTTTAAGCCTTAATTAATAATCATAGATTAGTATAGGTCATAGGGGACTAACCTTTTGTATATCATAATCATTAGACAATACAACCCTCATATGTGAGATTAACATATTATCACCATTATGTCATAGTAAGGCACATAAATGATGCAAATCAACCTTATATTATTACACCTTAATCATAATATAACAATCATGATACTCAAGACATTTCAATTACATTTATAATACAATCACCTATCTAATCTGATCACAATTAACACTTTAATTAAAAATCTTCATCGGGTACAATCCATCACAATTGAAGTAATCACTCAAGATTATAAGTCTTACCAATTTACCTTCTCAAGACTTTTTCCTTGGTCATATCATTAACCAACCGTATTCATCCATTAATAGAATTAATGAAATCATATAATAGTATTCAACAGAAAAACTAAGTCAATTACATCATCACTAACCAATTGAACATCAATTCATAACGTAGTGTTAGGGAAATAGAGTCAGTTCCTGATCTCTTCTATAAAATTAGGCCGAACATCAAGAATTACCCTAATTCACAAATTATCAATCGTACTATATCCAAAATAAATAAAGAATAATAAATTTTGAAAGATCAATTTTGGATTAATAATGAAACCCATGTCTTCTCAACTTTTGGAAATCAATTTAAAAGAACCCTTTAGGGAAAGGAGTCCCAAAGGTGAAGAGTTTCCACACCTTAGCTATTCTTTAATATTGACGGAGATAAATTTGAATTATTACAAGCCTAATTCCCTTTAACCTTGGTCTTCAATAGTGTTCTTTGGAGAGAGAAAAAGTAGAGAGAAGGAAGATGATTTTGAGTTTGGGAATTGAAGTGGGTTGGGTTAGTTTAATGAGGGTTAGATCTTTTATAGTCCCCTAAATAACTTAAATAAAAACCCTATAACCCCTATTTAACCAACTAACTAATTAAATGTCTTTATTAAAAACTCAACAGTGAAAACACAACCTAAACAGAGACACCCTGACCTACTAACGCTAGGTCCATCGGCGGCCCGTGGTGGAAAGTCGTCAATGAGTTCAGAGTCTAGTTTTTGGAAACTTTTTGGAAAATGGATCTGGAACAATTACCACCATCAACGGGGACCCAGTGACGGCTCGTCGATTGGTCTGTCGTTTGGACACTATCAATTTTACATCTTATGGTCAAATACGAGGGTCCACTCCAAGGTTCCCTAGGGTTGTGCATGGGGAATATTAGACACAATTTTCAATCCCAAACACGCTCTAATACATGTTTAACACCTTTGTACCAAATTTTGTTGAATTTTGACTCTTAAAACCCCATGAAACATGCCAAGGTACACTAACATGTATTTCACTAATCTCCGGACGTCATCGATGTTCCTTTACATTTTAACTCTACAACTTCCTAAACCATTTATATACATTATTATAGGTCTTAAAATATTGATTCGAGTCGTAATTCAACATGTGAGGCTCTAGATAATGTCATGAACTTTCAGAGTGTTACACTTTCAATCCTTAATAATGCTGCACCTATGATCATCTCACAACCATCATAATCGTAGAATGATCACACATTCATAGGTTCATTATTCGTACTTCAAGTGAAAAAATATCCAAGGATAGACCAACATCATTACAATAAAGTGTTCATGACTTTGAAGGTCTTACCAATGGCCTCCAAGAAACCCATTCAATACTTCACCCCCAAATCCATGATATTCACCAAAAAAATCAATCATAATCATCATACAATAATAAATTATGAAAGAACACATTCATTGACATAACCCCTAATCAATAATCAACATAATTCAAGATTTAGGGTTAGGAGACTCGGGACAATCATGGATATTTTAGGGAATTATGTCAAAGCCTAAGGTAAAACATACATTTACTCTTAAAAACTCATAATACATCACTATTAAGCAAATTCAAGACCAAATTAATCAAGTTCAAAAGGTGACCCACAAAATTGGATTAAACCTAGAATTTCGAAGAACATTGAAATCCAATTTTGAAGAACATCTTGGGAAAAAAATTTCCAAAAGTGAAGAGTCTTCCTACCTTATCAATCCTTATATATATATATATATATACTTGTTTCTTAAGACCTAGATAAAGCTTTATCTTCTTCTTCAATGGAGACTTACTTTGAGAGAGAAATTCTAGAGAGAAAGGAAAGTCTTTAAGGTTTTGGCATTTTGAAGTTGAAAGACTTTTTTTATGAGTTAAAATCCCTTAATATAACATAGTGTAAAATTAAATGGCCAAATCTGGAATTTACTAAACCACCCTTCGCTTGGCTGTGTCCTGCACCAGTGTTCAGGCCCCATCGACGCCCATGATCGACAATCTTCAATCCATGAATGGACCATCCTGTCACTCTGTCATTTTGGTCAGAGAGTGCTCAAATCTATACATGTCTCCATAATTTTAAGTATTAACTCACTACCGCCATGGCGTCGTTTGCACTCGTCAAGTACATGCTGTTTATCATAGCTTTTGGGTCAAGTGTTTGGGTCTTCCAGGAGGGACCTTAGGGTGGTCCTTGGGGAGTTGTACCCAATGGTTTTACCCTAAACATGGACTAATGTTTACTCTAAGAATTTTTACAAAGTATAACCTTTTTACGACTCTTGAAACCCCTTCAAAGACCTAAAGGCACACTAGGTCACATTCACTAGTCACCGGACGTCATGATAGTTTCTTGACATTGATGCTTTAATACATCCAAATCAAGTTAATTATATTTGTTTAGGCATGAAAACACTATTTTAATCATTTTTACTAGGTGAGGCTCAAGCCTTGTTCTTGGATCTCGAGGTATAACAATAAGTGACAACATTCAATAAGTTTTGGAAGGGACGACTTGATAATGAAAACCATTACTTAGGCAATGCATTTAATATTGTTGACATATCATGAATGGGATGCTTAGTAAATTATAGAATTATGTTGCCTCAATTAAGATTAGATCTCTACTTGTATTTCCTTGATTGTGTGTATAACAAAGAGGGTCATGATATTACTACTACAATGGTAACGATGTTCACTTGGTTCAGTTATTAAGTGTGTTATAATGGTGGAAAACCAGGGCATATGAGGAGGAAATACACAAAGACATAGAGGTCGGGGAAATAGTTACACAAGTAGGGGAGTAGTACTGCTAGCTCAGGCGGTTGCCTATCAATATGACAGGTCTCCATTTTATGCTTTTCCGGGAAAGACTGAGTTTAAGGTGTTTGATGCAATGGTCACAAGTGCTGTCATAATTGTCCTGTCTTATTTATGGGTTTTCAGACAGGTTTATTTCGTTTTTTTGGGATATGAATGACTTTGACATAATTTTAGGTATGACTTAGTTTTCACCCTAGTATAATGTGTGACGAGTCCTCGATTAGACTCTTCTAGGGCCTTATTTTAATGTTAATAGTTTCCTCGGTTGTTTCTTTTATCTCGATATATGATTAAATACTCCCATGTTTCAGGTCTTTGGAGATTTAGTAGTAGCATAGGAACTTAGGCGAAAAATGAAAGAAAAACGAATAAAAAGAGCTGAAGATGCAAAGGGGCGCATTGCCAAACACATTTGGGGATCCGCCATATAGCAAAGTTCCACCCTCTACTATAGAAAGTGAGCCTCGAAAAAAGATAATTTGGCACAAATTGAAGCATAACGGAGAAAAAGAGCTGAAGATACAAAGGTGCGCACCGCCAAGCACACTTGGTAATTCACCATACAACAAATTTCTACTTTATGTTACAACATGTGGGACCTGAAGGAAGTGGATCAAAAGACGAAAAAAAGGAGCAGCCGGTACATCACTGATCAATTTCGTGAAGCAAAAGATTACCGCCCATTGATCCAGAACACATAGAAAATGAAAGAATTATGCAAGCATCGACGAACTGAACGAAAGGTCATTTGCCGAATCATGACTACTGTGTTTAAAGGATTCATAAACACTATTCTGAAGTGTATAAATACATAACTCTTTTATTATTTTAGAGATAATAAATTAGAGAGTGAAACATTCTACACTTGATATTTTACTTCATAAACTTTGTTCTTTAGTTCTCCCTCAAGTTCGGAGAGAGTTTTGTAGAAGCTTTAAATAAGAAGTTGTTCTTCCAGTTTTGTAAATGGGCTCTTTATGTTGGTGAAAACTATGTACGAGATTATGACTCACATACAATGTGAAGATCCTATGACTGTTGTGTAATTGCTGTAAGGTTACAACACTCATCTCCCATACCTTTAAACATAAGGATGAATGAATTGTCTAGGACTATTAATACATTGTTGTGTAATTGAAAGGCCATTCTCCTAAACAGAATATAAACAACAAATGAAAGATTTACTCACATGTTGATGATTATATGGTCAAAAGGCAATTCTGACGTAATGAATCTATGATATTTTGTGACATTATTTTGGGTTGAACTGCTACATAATTCTCTCATGAACATGAACCTAAGAAAATATTTAATATGAATATTGAAAGGAGTTACGCTTTGAACTGATGCGACGATCCAAGAAAAACCCCAAGTCGTCACGCGACCTACTCGACCTCTCAAAGGTCTAATATAAATCTTTAAATATCACTCACACAAAACACACACACACACACAAACACACAAACACACACACACCACACCACACACACACACAGACGCGCGCGCGCGCACACACACACACACACACACACACACACACATATATATATTAGAAAAGTATTGTGGAATTAAAATTTTTCATCATAATAGTCAAAATCTTTACAGAATATAAGAAAGAACTATGTCCCCACAAAGCCGTCTTAGACAAATATAATATCATAGGGTCATAAACCTTACATAGATTTAAAAGAAACTATAGTCCATTACAAAGTCTTTTAAAAAAATTAACTAAAAGATAATCCATGTCCTTGAAAATGTGAGGATATATCAATCGTGAGAGTATGTTATTTATAAGCTTCAATAACTATGACAATCATCACTTTACACCTATCTTTGTGGACATACAAAATATATGGAATTAGCACATTGAATGCGCTAAGTATGATGAACATAAAAAAAACCATGCAAAAAGGGACATTTACTTTATAATATTCTTTCATGGTATTTCGATAGAAATATTCATCATAAGAGTTTAATAGACATAGCACAAGTAAAAAATCACATATAGAGATATTCAACATTTACAGAATATGTTTTTTCATTCCATTAGACCGTCTACCTAAAGTTACTCTAAGACTCACTTGACTAAGACATGAAGAGACTTCCCATACACCCTCTTCAACCACACCTAAATGATCCTCAAATCTACCCTAGATAAGAATCTTTCAGTTAGTATTCTTTAAGTAGAGAACCGTATATATTGGATTCATTTAAGAGACACATATTCAATTAGACGAGTTCACATAATAGTCTTGGAAGACTTAGGCATCTCATCCTAACACCTTTAAATCATACTCGTGCCATGTGTAGATATTGTTCATTCTACTACCTACACATTGTATAACTTCTCCAAAACTAGAATGCACATCCCACATGATGAGAAGA
Organism: Solanum lycopersicum; assembly: GCF_036512215.1. Taxonomy (NCBI): domain Eukaryota; kingdom Viridiplantae; phylum Streptophyta; class Magnoliopsida; order Solanales; family Solanaceae; genus Solanum; species Solanum lycopersicum. Next base: position 31,999,183 of record NC_090809.1, read on the forward strand.
GGCACTAACTGACTTAGACCATACGAGATAGGCATGCAATCCGGGGTCATAAGGACCCCAGACGATGAAAGGTGTTCTACTTTTCAAAGATAAAACTACAATTATCCCATATTAGTACATAGTTAAAGGATATCAACGGAATCTTTGTACTCTAGTCTAATACTACAAGTAGAGCTACTACAAAAAAATATATCTACTCGGTGGTTTGCCTTTATTCTCATTGAATAATTTTATTCACATATTAGTATTTGAAAAGGTACCATCTATAAGCCCTACCAACTCACAGTACTTTTTCTTCAAATGATGGGTCCATTGAAGCTGCCGACCAAGTTCTATTAGGATAGGTCATTTGACTACTCTTGAAAGGGCACCTTAGGCCTACACGATCCAAGAATTATCATTAACCTTCTTTTCATTATTCAAGGCTTCACTTTCTTAACCTTATTTTCATTATTAAGGTTTAACATTTACATAGGGTTCTAGACTCATGAAGAATTGACATCATGGTAAGGTCTACCGGTTGAAGATATACTCTAGAATACCTCGTTTAATCATTCAAATAATGGCACCACTTAGGTCTACCGATACTCGAGTTCCATTCTTTCATTCGTTCAATACCATTGAAGTACCAAGTTGGTACAACTAGTCTACCACACAAGATCAAACATTATTCTCTAATGGTTCTCCCTAGGCCTTTATCATCATATATCAACAAGTGGGGAAGAAGAATAGTTAATCATATCATTATATCACCCATACAAGATCATATACAGATCTCATGTGTACCTTCGCGTTATACCTTCACATATACCATATCATGATCAAACTAGAATTCACATAATAATATCGAGAAGGCCATGTTTATAACAATTATAACAATTTAACACTGCCACCATAATTGGATATTATAAACCAATGACAATTAAATATAAATTCTATATGAAACAGAGGAATCAGATCAATTCACCACCTTCCAATATTTATAGTCATCATTCTTTTTCCGTTCCTTCAAGTTAACATAACAAGTGATCTTTATAATAACAATGAACACAATATAGGCTAAAAATTGCACCATATAGATGAACAATTCTAACATTGATCCATTCATAATCCAATAGCCTAATTAAATCTACACATGAATTAAACATAATTAAGCCATGATGAATTCACCCACTATCGAGCAAAAATTAGGAATTGCAGGAATACATAGGTTCATGGAATGTTTGATCTTAAAGAATTCAATTAAAATTGATTAATCTATAAATGATTAATTTAAACCTATTCATGTAAGAATCCATGCTTAAAACTTAAACATGGATTTTAAGATTTTAGGAATTTCTTTGAAAAGCCTTTGGAATTGGCTCCTTTGATTGAAGAAAAATCAAGAATGAATAACCATAATATAATGATATAAAGCCCATGAAATTGTGTTTAAGAACTTGAAGAATTTGACCTTTTTACTTGGAGCTTAAAATCTTTAATGATGGAGGTTTTGGAGAAAAATAATAAGGAGTTTTTGAGTTGGCTTGAGGTTTTGTTTTAATTGGTTGATTTTTTGGTTGAAGTTACTCAATAACCGTTTATAACTAATCACATGCACTAAATGGACCTTTTAACCAAGTCTAATTTGACTTTAAAATGATGCGACCAAATAAAAAATACGTATGTGCGACGCGGAGACACTTCCAAATTTTGGTTCTGAAATTTAATTTGGGAAGAATGGTTCATTTTGAGCCCGTGTCATAAGGAAAATTTTTTACATTATCAGTGTAGGATGCGGGACACGCCCTACCCTCGAAATATGGGCTACTTGTAGGCTACCTCTTAGACCCTTTTCCAAATCTTGGGTCTTCTCCAAGGACCCTTTGGCTGGCCCTTGGAGAGTCATTCCCTAACGTTTTGAACCTAAACAAGTCATTCTAGGTTTTAGGATCATCACTACTAACTTTAGACTCATAATAACACCATAAAACATGCACAACATACAAGGATACACTATCACACATAAGACTAGTTTCTGGACGTCTTTCATCGACGTTTGACTTCCAATATCTTCAAACTGACTTATAAAAATACTAACCATCATTTTCACACCTTATTAACTAGTTATTGACACTTTAATCACATCACATGATATAGATTAACCTAGTTCATTTTGAGGGTTGTTACATTCTCCCCCGCTTTAAAAAACATTCGTCCTCAAATTACACTAAAACTTTTTCATCACTTTTGAGTGTTAAAGACTAAATAGTAAGAGCTCATAAACATGCCACATCATTCAAAGACACAAATAGATAGGAAGAACATCAATTCCACATACAAGAGACTCAAAACACAACAAGAAAATAGGAACAACATCTATAACTCATCATTCAAAGACACTCCACATTTCGCATTTCACATAGAAGGAACTTCCTTCTTCATATATCATCATCACATTACATTATTTCTAAGAAAATTATGCCAAGATCTCATAAAACTCTCTTATGAAACATTCATAAAAAGATAATTAAACATCATTCTTAATAATTCATTTATGCAACATTTTGGCAATTTAATTTAGATGCACATCAACATGAGAGAAAAAATAATTTAATCTCATTTTACTATATAAACATAAAATCATGGAAACATAGTAAGGTAAACAAGAAACTCATTCTTCACAAAAGAATCACAATTACTACCCATGTTACTGACAAGTTCTAACTCTCATGCTTGAATATAATTGAAGAGAAGAGATAAGATCCATCAACCCAACTATTCACCATACTCCACCACATGGGAAAACCCCACCTTAACACAAAAGTAAAAAATATAACTTAACGGCACCTTCATCCAGATACGCTTCGTTGTTAGCTTGGAGAGAATAAAAGACATTCCTATTTGGTTCACCAACATCCAGCCCACTAGAAGGAGCTTGCTTGGCCTCTCTCTCTAGCTAATAAGGTAGGACAATCGCTAACCTTGTTGTCATTCTACCAAAACCAATGAATCCACTAGTACTTACTAAAGACATCCTAAGTGCTGCTTCCCACAATTTTAATCAAGAAGGTTTATCAATTTGGGATCCACCACCCCTCTCATAGTTAGCCTTAGGGTAAAAGGAACATCTTTATTTGGATGCCTCTTCTTAAACCTAGGTTGACCATGCTGACCGATTATTCCCCTCTTAAGATCTCCACTTCTCTTCCCAAGATTAAACACTTCAATAGATTTAGCATAAACCATAAGCCTATATTGAGTCATGTACCATGAAGCATTCATGTACGACACTCTTCTTTCACATGATCAGAAACATCGGTCTAGAACCTACTCATCTCATGTTTAGGGTTATAAACTAAAGATGGAGCATACTTAGACAATAGAGTAAATTTCAAATAATCTTCCCAACTCATGTTACATTGCATATGATTCATAAACTTCTCAAAATTAACCTCCCTTTTTTCACGGGGAAAGTATCTCTCTATGAATTTTTACTTGAACCCTTTACATTGTGTGGAACCACACTTGAGAACCCCTTTAAATTGGTATGAAACTAAATTTTCCTCCCCACTAGAAGCTTCCCCCATAGCATGGATTATCTAATAAACTTCATCCAAGAATCTTGGGTATCCTCTCCCATTTAGAGCAATGATATGTAGGAGGATTCATTCTTACAGAGTCTCTCAACCTAGATATCATGGTACTCACAAGATCATTCACCCTAAGACTTACATATCAATTTTCTTAATCCTTCATGGCTCGGTCTAGGGTAAGAAGAACTTCTCATCCGGGGGAACCACCAAAACCTTATTCCTTTTATTATATATAGGGACTTGTTCAACTTGATGATATTGAACATCTTGGGAAACATTTTTACCTCAGGGAGGAAATCCCTCATTCACAATGTTTGGGGGAATCCTTCTTGTAATCATATCCTATAAACACAAGAGAAAAGATTGGGAAAAGAGACTTATAACCTAAACTTTATGGAAGGACACTAGAGTAATAAAGAAAGGGAAACTTTTATCGTCCTATAGCCTCTCTCTAATAGATGTGTTGTGACTCACCGCAAATGAACAATACTTTACTAGACATGTATTAATGATACCTTGAATCTAAAAGAATACTTCACAACCTTATGCTCTAATAGGTGTAACGACTCGGGAGCACCCCAAAGTCATCAGATCGTGTACTCGGCCTCTCGAGGGTCTTATACAAGCCCTTACACATCTTTCATTGCATATATATATATGAAAATTAGTGCTAAGTTAAAACTTTTCATCATAATGGTAAAACTCATTAATTAATATAAGAAAGAACTTAGTCTCATCATAGCAATCTTAGACACATATATCATAGGTTCACAACCCTTACTTAAATTCGAAATAAACAATATTCTAATTACAAAGTCTTTTATAAACAAAAACTAGAACATAATCTATGTTCTCAAACATGAGTACATTCCAACCTTTAGAGAATGTTATTCCCAAGCTTCAACTTCTAAGAAAATCTTCACTTTTCACCTATACATGTAGCCATAGAAAACATATGGAATTATAACATTGAATGCACTAAGTATGTTGAACATGCAAGAAAACTATGCAAAAAAGGACATTTCCATTAAAATATGCTTTCATGCTATTTTGATAGAAATTTTCTGCAGGAGAGTTTAACAGACATAGCACAAGTCAACAATCACATAAAAGACATTCAACGTTAACCAAACAAGCCTTTTCATTCCTTGAGACCCTGTACCTAAAGTTACTCTAAGACTCATTTGAGTCAGACATGAAAAGACCGCCTACACACCCTCTTCAAGCACACCTAAGTAATCATCAAAGATACCCTACATAAGAACCTCTCATTTTAGCATTCTTTACTAAGAGAACATTGTACATTATAGTCATTTTAGATACAAGTAATTAAATCAAGGAATTGTCGACGGAACTCATCCTAAAACCTTCAAAGCCTACTCATGGCATGTGTAGATAGTGTCCCATTCCACTACCTACAGGGTGTAGCACTTCACAAATACTAGAATGCACATCCAACATAACGTGAATAGGAACTAATTGATATAGAGCTTATGAACATCGTATGGAATATGGTGAAATAAGGACCCCGCACCGTGGAAAGTGTTCTACTAACCAAAAGTAGAACTGGTAATAATCCCACATTGGAACATGATTCAGGGATATGAATTGGTTCTTTGTACTCTAGTCTCATACAACAAGCAGAGCTATTACTACAAGCATATCCACTCGGTGCTTTGCCTTTTTTCTCATAGAGTAAGTTCATTCACGTATTAGTATTTTGGAAGGTACCATCTCTACGTCCTATCGACTCTTAATACTTTTTCTTCAAAGGGTGGGTCATGTAGGGCTGCAACCCAAGGACTATCTCATATTACTACTTTTGAAAGGTCACCTTAGGCCTACCGGTCGAAGAGTTATCATTAAACTTCTTTTCATTATTCAAGGTTTCACGTTCTTAACCTCATTTTCATTATTCAAGGTTCGGTTCAACAAATACTCTAGAATACCTCATTTAACTATTCAAGGAAGGGAACCAACTAAGGTATGCCGATCCTGCACTTCATTTTTTCATTCATTCAATATCATTCATGTACAAACTAGGGATAACTAGTCTACCACAAAAGATACTACATCAGTCTCTAAAGGCTCACTCTAATCCTTTGTCATCATATATAAACAACTAGGGTAGAAGAAAATTCAATCATATATTTGTAGAACGCATAATAGATCATATAGACTCCAAAAGTAACTTCCCGTTATACCTTCACATATACCATATAATGATCAAACTATAATTAACATAATAATGTCGCTAGACCATGTTAATAAAACATTTAAAAATTAAACACCACCACCATAAGTGAACCGTAGTAATCAATAAAAATTCAATATCAATTCTCTACTAAACAAAGAAATTAGGTAAATTCACCACCTACCAATAGCGAAAATCATTATTCCTTAACCTTTCAAACAAATTCACATAACAAGAGAACTTTGCAATAAAAATGAACACAAGACTAGGGTGAAAAATCCTCCATATAAATGATTTGTCAATACTGAATATAGATATTAATATTATAAGAAAAGTAATGAAATATTTTAAGATTTATCAATATATAATTCAATAGCCCAACACAATATACATATGAATTCAACATATTTAAGTCATGATCAATTCACCCACTATAATGCCAAAATTTGGAGTTCAAGGAATAGATGAGTTCTTGGAATATTTGATATGAAAACATTCAATTAACATTGATAAATTCATGAAATATCACGTACAAATATTTCATGCAAGAAACCATTCGTAGCATTAAAACTAGATTTTATGGTTTTTGGAAAATCTTAGAAAAGCCTTTGGAATAGGATCCTTCAATGGAACAAGAATCAAGGTTAAAAAATTGACGAATTTGACCTTCTTCCTTAGAACTTCAAAGCTTCAACAATGGAGAGGTTTTGTTTTGCCTTGAAGATTTTGTTTTGATGGTTTAATTTTGTTGTTAAAGTGACTATATAACCGTTTATAAATAAACCCCAAAGAACGAAAAAATACCCCTACAATAATTTGACTTAAAAATGACCCAACCAAATCAAGGACATGGCTCTGTGTCGTGGGGACACTTCGAAATCTTTTTTCTGGAATTTAATTTGAAGTAGAATAGTTCATGTTGATACTCAGTTGCTGGGTAACTTTTTTTCCCTTTTAGTGTTGTCTTCATGACACACCCTTGCTTCCAAATATGAGCTGCATGCACGTTGCCTTGGCAGCCCCTTTGCTAAGTCAAGTTCGTCCGCAAAGACCTTTTGGTTCGTCCTTGGGGAGTAAGGCCCAAACATTTTGACCGTATAAATGTACCTATAGTGTTCATGTCCATTCCCTCTGATTTTATATTAACAAAACACCCAAAAACAAGAACAATATACAAGGACACAATTGGACACACACAAGACTTGTTTCCGGACATGTTGGTTGTTCTTCGATGTTTGACTTACAAACTCTTCAAACTAAAATCTAATGTTATTAACCATAAATTTCACACCTTATTAACTAGTTACTGACTCTTCAAAAGCACGACAGACTCTAGATTAAATTATTTCATATTGAGGGTTGTTATAATCGAGTGGATATGAATTTGAGGTTGGAGGTCTTACGTTACGAAGTCGGCTTAACAATGTATGATATCTTATTATATGGAAACCTTTTCCATTATAAATTTTGGGTTAGCAGTAGAAATTTTTTATTCTATCATATGTGCCCACATAGGTCTTCGTCTACTGGATTGACCAAAAAGATATTATGTTAGTCCTACCATAAGCAAGTAGGACATATCTTTTCGGTGTAGGAGTAAGACACTAGATTCTATGTATCTCACATGGTCTACGTTGGTAAGGCTTAATTTCCATATACGATATGAATGTAAATTATGTTACGAATATGGACATTGACTACGGTTTCTCAAGAGGTACATCTTAGTATGTGTAGGGGTATAGGACTCCATTTATTCTTTGCACAAGTTTATTCAAGAGATATTGTGATAAGGTACATTTATGGTATGGAGACTTATGAATGATCTATACTTGACAAGTATGATGGTTATGATTTACGTTACTTGCCACAAGTTATTTACATGAATGATTCATTGTATGGAAGTATTGAATATTCATAATCTTAGCTATGGTGTTCATTAAGTTGGTGACCTAAAAGTAGTATTTGGAATCTGGTGGGATGATAGGATCTTTCCTTAGAACTATACTAATATAGCATTGGTGTTTCTTATTATATGATTTTACTTATTGTTCTTCATAAATGGTCGTGGTGGATTTTAAACTCTACAAATGCATGATTTAAACTAAATGTCTCTATTATTAATAATTTAAGGATATTTATGAATGTTTTTTATACGTAGTGCTTTATTTGCTAACCATATTTTTACGTTTACTATGTGTGTATGTTCGATCGCTGAGACATACTTCTTTTTTCAAATTAATCTTGGTGTTGTTATTCCTTGTAATTGGTGAGTCCTCATGGTTCAATGACAAGATATTATTTTTCCTATATTTTATTGTGCTTGCTATTTTGAGAATTTATTGTATAGCTTGACCCTAATTGTATTCACTAATGTACTAGGTTGTGAATAAGACAAGGTTGAAACACTTATGTTCGTTTATGAAAAAGTAGTTGTTGTAAATGATTTATTTTTCTCATAATTTCTATGACTTTATGTTTAATACATTGTGAGGGCTTGTATTAGACCCGTTGTGAGTGAAGTATTATGAATTATATCTTGCGTGTAGCCCTGGGTCATGAAAAACTTTATAATAGTATCACAAGGTTTAGAATGATTCTTGCATGATTTCTTAATAATCTTTTCTAGTAGAGTCTTGATCATGAGTTTGAAGCGTGACACACATATGAATGACAGTCTATAAGATGTTTCGGAACATTCACTACTTTTATTGCTCTTTAGACGTTCCTAATAGACATAAAGCTGTAAAATACTTTTTCTAACCATTCTCTGATTTATAGGATATTAAAACTGGAAGGGCAAATGTAAGAAGGATAAAAAACGAGATGGTGAACGAGGGATTTACTCCACAAGTTCCTCAATACCCTAATTATGAGATGGCCATAAAAAATATTGTAATAAAATCGTCCTTTCAAACCTTGACTCAAGATTTAATGGCTCAAGTTGCTATGGATGCTAGAGTTCAAGTGAACCCCAATGTAAGTACCACTTCTTCAAGAATAGAGATTTCACAAGAATGAGTCCCTTTATGTTCTATGGATCCAAAGTATATAAAAACCCACACAAGTTTGTTAATGAGGTGCTTCATGTTTTTAGTTCTATGTGATTTTCTCCACAAGATATGGCTAAACTATATGCCTACCGATTTAAAGATGTGTCTATAGTTTAGTCAGAGAAGTAGAAGGAGGAGAGACTCATAGAAGTGGGCCAGGTGGATTGGGGATAATTCATGTTGGTCTTCATTGATAGGTTCTTTCCTCTAGAGTTAAGGGAATGAAATATGCAAGAATTCATCAACCATTGCCAAGAATATATAATAGTGAAGGATTATTACCTTGAGTTCACCCAATTGTCTAAGTATAATCCAACCTTCGTGGCGGAGTCTAGGGACAACATAGACATGTTGTTTATGGGGATATCTGACTTGGAAGTCAACGAATGTTGTTCAGCGATGCCCATTGAGAGTCAAGGTACACCAAGGTTCAAGAGAAGGTTCTCCAATAATGTTTCATCTAGTGCTCCAAGGTTCAACAAAGATAGGATTTATAAAACTAATCCACAATTAGGTAATAGTTGTGCTTCTTATGTAAATAGGCCAAATTTTTCAATGTGTGGCAAAAAGAAAGTTGGTAAGTGCCTGGTTGGCACATGTGGTTTCTTGAATTATGGGAAGAGTTGTCATTTGATTATAGATTGTCCAATACTAAATGTCCGTGAATATTTGGCAAGGATGTCTTTCATAGTTATTCAAATTTTTATTCTCCGAAGATGAACCATTTCTATACTCTTTAATCTCGAGGGGATAAAGAGAGATCCCCGGACATTGTGACAAGTGTGTTTCATATATTTTCCAATGATTTTTTTGCATTATTAGACCCTGTTGCCACTTTGTATTTTGTTAAAAAGTGTGTGCCTATGAAATTCATATGCTACCCAAAAAGTTAATAATGTCTTAGTCAGCGTCTTGTATGTTTGTGAGTTTGTAGTAGCAAAAAGAATTCATAAGTTTTTTGATATTTGTTTGTCCCATAAAGTCACCTCTTTAGACTTGGTAGAGTTAGATATACATGTTTTTATGTCACTTTAGGTGTATATTGTTTCATGCATGGTATGCTTTCAGTCATTGTATAACCCAACTAATAACATTTCAAATCCAAAATTACTCCATTTAAGAGTTGAAACGGGAAATTTTATCCCTATAGTTCGATTTGTTTCATGTCTAAGAGCTAGAAAAATTATCTCAAGTGGTGACTCTACAATATTTTTAGGTTTATAGATGTCAAGTATGAGATTCATTCCACGATTTTTTCCCCATAATGAGGGAATTTTCGAATGTCTTTACCGATGACTTTCACGGCATTCCTCCTAAATGATTGACAGATTTCAACATTAATCTGTTTTATTTTATAAATATATTGTATAAATTCCTCCACATAAATTGTCTTTAATGGAATTGAATGAATTAATGGAATAACTCATGATTTTTAAGACAAATGTTTTACTCAACCAAGCGTATCTCCATGGGGTACTCCAATACTATTCATAAAAAAGAAAGATTGGTTCCTTAGAATGTGCATAAAGTACAGCCAATTGAACATGGGCAGAATAAGAATATGTATCCTCTTAATAGACTTGACAATTTGGTTGACCAACTCTAAGCAGCTAGTTACTTTTCGAAGATTGACGTATTTTTGGGGATTTCACTAACTAAGCGTTAGAGGGATTGACATTCCCAAGACAACCTTCAGAAGAAGATATTCTCAATATAAATTCCTAGTCTTGTCTTTTTTCTAACTAATCTCTCGCGGCATTTATGGATCTAATGAATATGGTACTTAGATAATATCTTTACTAGTTTTACATAGTTATTACTAAATATATTTTTATCTTTTCAACGATTAAAGGAAATATAAAGCATTTGAGGATTTTAGTACATGTCCTTAAACACTTCCAATTGTACGCTAGGTTTAGCAAATGTTAGTTTTGAATAATGTTTGTTTCCATCCTTTGCAATATATTGTCAAGCATGCGTATTCAAGTACATCCTAAGAACACAGATGCGGTCAAGGTTTGTCTTAGACCTCTCAATACTGTTAATATTGGAAGCTTTTTGGGTTCGCACAGTTATTATAAGAGGTCTATTGATAGTTTTGCATCCATTTATTCTCAATTTACGGACTCAACTAAATAAAGTCTAAGTTTGTGTGGTCGGAGTCTTGTGTGAACAATATTCAAGGGTTGAAAGATAGAGTTACTTCCTCTCCAATGTTGACCTTGCCAAAGGGTACCTATGGGTTTGTGGTATATTTCACGCTTGTCGCGTAGGTTTGGGATATATCCTTATGCCACATGTTTATGTGATTGCCTATGTTTCAAAAAAAACTCAAGATTCATCAAAAAAACTATCCAACTCATGATATTGAATTAGTGGTGGTGGTATTTGCCTTGAAAATATTGAGGCACTACCTATATAGGGTCCATGTAGATGTTTTGACCGACAAAAAGAGTCCTCAGTATGGATTTTGCAATGAATACATCCATCTCTAAAAAAGAAGGTAGTTAATGGTTTTAAATGATTACTACATGAGTGTCTTTTACCACCCCGACAAAACTAAAGTAGTTGTAGATGCCTAAAATATATTGTACATGAGTAGTGTGCTTATGTATAAGACGACAAGAAGGAATTGCTTTGTGATGTGCATAGGTTTGCCAGATTTTATGTTAAACTAGTGGATTCCACCAAGGTTGGAGTCAACTTCCATCATAGTTCTTAATCATCCTTTCTAGTTGATGTGAAGTCGAAATAAAAGCTTTATCTTTTACTAATGGAGTTAAAAGAATTGGTTCTCAAAAATTCTATTGAGATTTTCTCCAAATTTTGCAATAATGTGATTCAGTACATAGGTAATTATCTGTTCCGGATGTTGATGGCTTAAGAGAGAAAATTTTAGAAGAGGTTCATGATTTGTGGTATTTAATTAATCCTGGAGTGACAAAGATGTACTACGACTTACAGAAGATTATTGGTTGAATGGTATGAAGAAGGATATAGTACTATTTGTGGCCAAATGTCAAAATTATCATCAAGTCAAAGCCGAACACCAAAAATGAAGGGGTTTCTCCCAATGTGTAGATACTCCCACTTGGACTAGGAGTGTAATACACTGAAAGTTTCTAAGTTAATCCGAAGCCTTTCATAAATTTTATATAAGGTCATACTGAGTACCTCTTCACGTTCTTAGGTATTAAGGTAAAATTATTAGTGTTAGAATTTTTTTTATTATTAATTCAAGTCATTATAAAACCCTTGAAAAAAGTAGAATTGAATGTTTCCTTACCAGTTATGTTTGACAAAAAGTTTTACTTGGGTAAACATCAAAAGACCATAACTCTTAGAATATAACGAACTATGTGAGCCACAACCAATTAAATTATAGTTATTTTAATACTCTTTCCAACTCCAAAAATTTTGCATCAATCCTATTTTCGAGCAAAAAGTTGTGATAATTTTAGTGACTAGTGTAGTAAATTCCGTTTTAGCCATGGGAAAATATCAAAATCGGTAACTTCCTCTCCTTTTCCCACTAGGAAAACCGAAGGATTTCACAAGTCCTATAAATTCCTAAAAATACTAATTCCATCTTTTAATCCATCATTCGCTTCTCTCTCAAATCAGGCAAAACCTCAAGAAAAAAGTCAAAGTAGAAGACTACATTCAAGAAAATTCAAGATTTATGAAGATTCTTCTAATAAGGGAAGGTTGAAGCTAGGGTTGAAGTTCCTCATTGATTTATACACAAAATTTTGTGGTTTTTGAGCAATAACTGTAGGGTGTTTCATCCGGAGGCAATTATAAATGCTTTTGAAAACCTCTAAAAAAGAATCTAAAATCCTATTTTAACTCTAATAATGGGTTCTTCGATGAAAAGGTGTAAACAATATTTTTTGAAGTATTCAATTTTTATTGATAGTTTTTTTAATAAAAACTTCCATGAACCCATGTATTCCTTAGATTTCTAATTTTCGCTCTAAAGTGGTGTAAATTGAACATGAATTTAATGCTACAATTGTTCATGCCTACCTTATAATGTTGTTATCGATATAGTGTATTGATCGATCATTGATATGATTCAATTATTGGCTTAGTCTTATTTATATTGTTATGGGTAACATCTCAATGATGAATTGGTATTGGAACGGCTAAAGGGTTATGATTAAGTGCTATAAAAAAGGGATATGTTGACCTAATTCATTCGGTTAGCATTGAATTTATATTAAATTATTGTTGTTTGGTCTGGTCCAGTTATGGTGGCGGTTATTACATGATATAATCGTTATGAACATGGCTCTGTCAGTATTCTATTGTGAAGTATGATATGATCATGAGAATGTATACGAAAAGGAATAAAGTAAAAGTTTCATGTGATGTCTATATAATCTTGTATGAGTCTATATTGCTATGATTTAACATGTTTCCTCTTTAGTTGATGATGCATGATCTGAATTACTAGGGAGAGTCTTTACATAATGAAGTAGTGTCCTGTGTTTGTAGTTGTTCCTACATGATAATCGAATGATATTGAATAAATGATAAGATCGATAATGTGTGTTGACTTGGTAGGCTTATACACACTTGTCTTGAATGAATGAAAAGAGTAATAATCTAGGATAGGTATACCTAAAGTAGGTAACCTTCTAGGAATTACTTATACGGAACCTTTAGTATTAAAAGAAGGCTAAGAATGAGCAATCCAAATGGACCAGGAGTTGTAGCCCTAGTGGACCCATTCTTTGTAGGGGTATTATATGTTTGTAGGACTAAGAAATGGTACCTTCTAATATACATTAATGAGAATAAACATACTCCTTAAGAACAAAGGCAAAACATCGAGTGGATATGTTTGTGTTTGTAGCTCTACTTGTAGTATGAGACAAGAGTACAAAAAAGCCCTTGATATCACTGAGCCATGTGCTAACATGGGATATATTCTAGTTCTACCTTTGGCAAGTCAAACACCTTCCACAGTGTGAAGCTTTATGTCACCATATTAAATACAAAGCTAGTATTGTCTATGTCGGTTAATTCCTATTCTCATAATATAGATGATCATTCTAGTATTGGAGAAGTTCTACAACGTGTACGTAGTGGAAGGGGACACTATTAATACATGACACGAGTAGGCTTTGAAGGTACTAGAATGAGTTCCCTAGGTCTTACAAGAACATTATGTGATATTCTCTAATTGTTTGATTGTCTCTTAAATATCTTAATGAATATTGTTGACTTAAGTTAATGCATGTTGAATTGAAGGATTCTTATCTAGAATTGGTTTAAGGATTGCTTAGTTAGTTGCTGGAAGAAGGTGTATGCACTGTCTCTTCATGTCTTACTCAATTGAGTCCTCGAAGTAACCTAAGGTAGAGTGTGTAAGTGATTACTTGAGTATGTATTACATGTGAAGATTTATTGGAAGATGGTTCTTAGACATGTTTTATGTAGTTTGAATCAGAAGATCATGAAAAGTATGTTTCAAAATAAATGTCCAATTTAGCATGGTTTTCTTTCATATCACCATACTTAGTTTATTCAATGTGATAATTTCATATGTTTTTCTATTTCTACAAGTGCAGGTGGTAAGGAAGGATTCTCTAAGAAGTTGATGCTTGGAATATCATTCTCAAAAGATTTGTATGTCCTGACATGTTTTGAGGACATGAATCATGTTTTGATTTTTCATTTTTTTATAAGACATTTTATTAGACTATAGTTTCTTTTCAAATTTATGTAAGGTCTATAATCCTAGGATATTATATGTGTCTAAGTTGTCTTTGACGAGACCTAGTTCTTTTCTATGATTTTATAAAAGAGTTTGACTATTATGATTAAAAGTACAATTTCGCACTACTTCTCAAATATATATGCGATGAAACATCTCTAAAAGCTTGTACAAGACCTCACACACCCGGTAATTCCCATGAACTATACTAGAGCTTAATATGTTGAGTAATAATGGTTTTAGACCTAAATAAGTGTATTTGGGTAAGTTTTAGGTCAAATATGTCACTCAAGTAAAATCCAACTTGTTGAAATCAAAAATCACTCTCTCTGTTTCCCAAATTCTCTCTTCCTCCAAAACTCCATTGAAGACCAAAAGAGCTCCAAGGAGAAGATCAAGACTTCAAGTTTTACAATTTAATTTCGTGTATTTCTCATCTATATGGTATGATTTATTTAACTTTTTGGAATCCTTTCCCCGTGAGGTCCTTCAAAAGATGGTTTTTTAATCCCCCAAAACAAGGGTTTTTCTCCTCACATGGGTCTTCTTTCTCAAACTATGTTATGACTTAATTGTGATGAATTATAGTGAACTAATATTTTTAAGTATGAATTGATGGTCAATTGATGAGTTTTAATCAGTTTTTCCTTGACCCATGTCTTTCCCCCAAATTCCTACTTTCTTGGATTAATTAAGGTGAATTTTTTAGGGTGATAAACATGTCACTTGTTTACATTGACTTTAATTATGTTAATACGATGAATCTCCATATTTAATATGTTGGTTGTAAATGATTTGTTATTGATGTATTAAGTCCCGAGAAGGCTAATGAGGTATGATCTTGATTCTCCTTTGATCTCAATTATTTAAGTTGAAATGTTCTTATGTGATGATAATGCTATAGCTAATTGTATTGTTTTGATAGTGGTGATGAGGATCCCTAATCCCTAATCCTAGATATATGAATTGGCTATGAATTATGTAATTATGTAGTAGTTATCATTATATGATTGAATGTACTCTCTTATGATTATAATGTTGTGTCTAATGTTAAAGGATAGTTCTCGCTTGTGGTCACCTATAACCTATCATGATAGGATGTTTACTTGAAGGTCTAGAAGAGATTAATGTGAATTTGTATGATGTTATGTTATGATTACTAAAGGGAATAATTGTTTAGCACTGAAAGGGCATGTAAATAAGATGGAGGTATCATGTTAGTATGTTTGATCTCCCACATGGGTTTCTTCACGACTAGTAGTGTTGATTCCCAAGGTATTTGTTATCGCATGAGATTGAAAAATTCGCAGTTTGTTAGTCAAGGTTTCTATAAAAAAACTCATTAGCTTCATTGTACATTGTCTATCTCTCTCTCTCTATAAGAGAGTGATCGGGAAACATTCTCCCTTAACTATGTGCCCGAGTAGGACTCTGTCTTAATAGATCCTCCTACAATAGTTATGTACGAATGGTTGCACCTTAGGCAAGTGTTAACCCTCTCTTTTTTGGTTGGGGGTAGAACACCA
Organism: Solanum lycopersicum; assembly: GCF_036512215.1. Classification (NCBI taxonomy): domain Eukaryota; kingdom Viridiplantae; phylum Streptophyta; class Magnoliopsida; order Solanales; family Solanaceae; genus Solanum; species Solanum lycopersicum. The sequence continues at coordinate 32,015,253 of NC_090809.1, forward strand.
AATTCCATGTAGCTCACATGGTTTCATGTCGGTTATAGTAAACTTTTCCCTAGAGTAAAGGTATGAACAAGTTATGTATTTTAACTTTTAGTAGGGATTGCCATAAAGGTTACTATATAGTATGAGGGAGGGTATGAGACTTCTCTTACACATTGCACATGTGGGATCCTATACGATGATGCTCGTAGTGTTCTTTTATAATTCTGATTATGTTTATAATTTTTTGATAAGCTATGGCTAGTATTGATGTATGAAGCATGTTATATATGAGAATATGTTGTAAGTATGAAATGGGTTATTTGATGTGATACTTACCTTTGGATAGGTTTATGGGGATTTATTCATGGCATTGCACAAGCGTTGGTTGAGTTACTTGTATGTTTATATGATTATGATGTTGCATATGTGTGTATATTGAATTGTTAGTCATTGTGCATAATAATGAGTAAATTTTGGAATTTTCATGCATTAACGATTTTTATGCATAGGGACCACACTTATTACATGTGGTTTGTACTAACATATATTTATTGCCTTTTTCCCTAAATATTGTAGGTTCGTGGCATTGAGGTATTATCGAGGCTAAAGCAAGAAAACTTGGACAAGACTCTCAAAGTTTTGGAATTCCTTCCAGTTCGAGGATGCTGCCACACATTCTATCTTATAGTACTTGTATTGTCTAGTAGACATTCATTTCTTTCCTATTGTTGAAGATATTTATGTAAGCCCTATGTGAAAACTATTGATTTGTATAAGGGCTTTTTCCGAATTGTTTGACTTCGTTTAGATGGTTGATATGAGACAAAGTATTTGACTAAAATTCCTATGGCTCTTATGATTTATTGTGAGAAGCCTATGTATTCTTCCTATGTAAAGGTCTACGCAAACCTCCATGCTATATAAGAAAAAGGTTTAATTTTTCCGCAATTTTGACTTATGAATTGCTATGACGAATGCTAAGAGGCTTTTCTTAGTCCTCATAACAATGATGTCGGTTACACCTAGGGGGCACTTTTTGTCGTAACAATACCACTGAGAGGTCGGGTACACCATGTGACGACTTGTGGGTGTTCTCGGGTTGTGATAGGGAGGATGTGAATATGGACATTTTTGTAGTTTTTCCTCGTACTCTAAGGAAAAATTATTTTATTTGGGTCATTAATAAGAGGGTGACTAAATCAACCACTTTATTTCAGTCAAGGTTTCTTTTTTGGCGGAACACTATGCGAAGTTATACATCAAGAAAGTTCTGAAGTTCCATGAGGTTACTTTTTCTATTATTTTTTTAGCAAGGTACTCAAATTACGTAACAATTTAGTAATGAATTCTAAAAATAGTCTTAGCACCAATGTTAAACTTAGTAGAACATTCCACCCTCAAATTAATAGTCAAAAGGAAATGTACCAATCAAACATTAGAGGACATGTTGAGGTAATGTTTGATCGATTTAAAAGGTAATTGGGATTTCCATATGCCGATGTTATAAGAAGCGATCTGCAGTTTGAAATTAGTGATTGGGTCTACTTCAAAATATCACATATGAAATCTGTGATGACGTTTTGATAAAAAGGGGAAGCTTAGTCCCCGATATATAGGACCATATCAAATATTGAGATTTATACTTCTGAGGAGATCCTGTAACAAGTTTAGACCGGAAAGTCAAAAGATTGAGAAATAAGTAAGTAGCTTCGGGTAAGGGTGTATTGACGAATCATTTAGTTGAGGGTGCTACATTGGAGGCCGATACCAATATGAAGTCCCAATATCCTCTTCTTTTTATGTTTACTCCTACTAAAGCTTGAGGTAAGTAGTTCCTATTTATTTTGTATGTTTTGGGAGTCATGTTTGTTGTAATACTTTTTCCATGATTTCTTTATGTTATGTGTTTTCTTTATGTAATTTATATTTAATATTAATCACTATTTCATGATTTATATGATCCTCATGTTGATTGTGCATTTTAGTGTGATGAAGACATGTTTGGATTCCTGAGGTAATTTATTGAACATGCTTTAGTATGCTTGTGGTGAAATGGAATTTTTGATCCATTATGTTATGTTGAGGCTGGTTTTATTTTGGAAGGTAGTTCATTAAATGAACATGATATATGTTACATTTAATTCATATATATTTGGTATATGCTGTTCCTACTTTTTTGTGTTGCTTAAGCATGCTTGTTTTTTTATTGAGTTGAATTTTCCTCTTTTTTTGATTAGAGAATTTGGATGTTTTTCATGTTTTAGAGGTCTCATTCTTGATGGTATTCTAGTCTTGAGTTTCTAGCATAGTTTGTTATGTAGATAATCATTCAAGGACGTATGCTTCCAAGGGGGAGATAATATAACACCCCGGAAATCTAATGACTTAAGGTTGAGACTAGAATTTTGTCTAGAAGCCAAAATAGGGTTAAGTGCATTGTTAAGATTTGTAAATAACCTCTCATACTTATTAATAATTTTTTAGAACCTAAATGTCAAGTAAAGACCCCAAAGGACCCCCAAACGGCCCTTGCGGAGTAATCAAGAAAAGGCCAAAAAAGCTATCAGAAAGTAGTAGGGCCTATAGTTGGTGGACCCACCCCCAAATGTAGGTGTCGTTGATCTTGGTTTGGCCTTCCCTATTCCTCCAATTCGATAAAGAGATGATGGTTAACCAACATAGGTTGTGGGGGTTTCAGGAGTCTCATATGTGACAGTCTTAAATTCGACCAAGCATAGAATAATTTAGGTAAGTTATAATGAATTATTAAAGCACGAGGACGTATATGTAGGTATTAACTAGTAACTACCTCTTTTACACCTCATAACTCACAAGACATAAACTAGAAACTTCCTCCCCTCTCCAAAAACACTTTCTGTAAGATTCCATTGAAGAACAAGAGCAGGATCAAGATAGGGGTTAAAGAAGTAGCCTTCGTTTTCCAATTTCTTGTGGGAATCAACCTAAGGTATACATGGTTTTAATACTCATGTAGATATCACCCAAAGAGCCCCTAAAAATATACTTTTAAGAATCCTGAATCCTCCAAATTCTAGGGTTCCAATCTATATCATGGTTCTTCTTCAAAATAGATTTAAGTTGTTCAATTAGGGTTTATTAAAATTTATTATGATGATTTATAATTGGAACAATTTATTGTTGTTGGACCTTGATAAAAATCTCTCTTAGACCCATAATTCCTCCATTTTTCAATGTATGAACTATGGTGTCGCTATATTGATCATGGAAGCTTGAAAATTTACGATGTTTGCATTTATTTAGTATTGAATGATGATACGTGTCTATGTAATGATGTAATTCTCGAAGTTAGTTTATCCTGATTCATCTTCTTGAAGGTCCACTTGTAATAGTTTGTATATGCAAACAAAAAATATGTATGATCTTATACTTTTCTTATATAGTGAGGATCCTATGACTATCTTGTAATTTTTATAATATTGAAAGACTTATGTCCCCTAACCTGACAACTATGCATGAATGAATTGTATAGGACTTATTATGTTTTTTTGATATTAAAAAGTCATTCTCCTGAACATACTATGAATATGATCTGAAAGGTTTACTCACATTGGGATTCTAACGTTGAAAGGATATTCTCACCTAATGAATCAATGAGATATTTAGACATTATTTTGGGTTTATTTCCTAGTCTGTTCTCTAGTGAACAACCACTCAATAATAGATCTAATATGTTTTAAAGGGAATTATTCTTAGCACCTATTTTATATGAAAATGGGATGGAATCTTTTCCATTAGATATTTTGGCTTCCCATGTATGATATCTCATGAGATGGATAAATTTTACGTTAGAAACTTTAGGTTCCCAGTAGAAATCTCCTTATCCCATTGCTATGTGTCCACATAGTTTTGTAGCTAGTGTATCAACCCAAAAGTTATTATGTTATTACAACCTTATGCTAGTATGACATCTCCTATCTGTACAGAAGTAAGACACATGATTCCATGTAGCTGAAGTGATCTATGTCTGCTAAGACTAAATTTCCTAATATGTTAAGAATATGAATTATGTTAAGAAAATAGAATTTAGCTATTGTTTCTCAAGATGTACTTCTTGGTCAAAGGTTGTGTCATCCTCAAGGACCTCTAGTGCGGTCCTTTGGGAGTCATTCCCGGAAGTTTAGACCCTAAATAAACTTGTATAGATGTTAGGGTCATCTCATAAAATTTGATAACCAATCAACATATATAACATACCAAGGTACAGTAAAACACACAGGCATATTTCAAGGGCTAACTTTTGAATGTCTGGGCCGTTTGACCTCCAAATAACTTCAAATTTAGCATGCATACTGTAAAATACTTTTTTAACATATTTTATACCTTTTTAGACACACGTGAAGATCTAATAACCTGAATTCATTTTTGAGGGTCTTAGATATAAGAACCTTTCTATTAAACATACATTTACTAAGTGAACATTACCCATTAAGTACTTTTAAGAGACAACTAAAATTTAGGGGACATCACATAATGGTCTTGGAAGACCTAGGGAATTCATTCTAGTATCCTTAAAAATTACTCGTCACATGGCAGATAGAATCCACTTCCACTACCTACATGTGTGAAACCTATTAAATTGTAGAGATCACATCCCACATGATGAGAATAGGCATTAACTAACAAAGCCATACTAGCTACGTTTTGAATCTGGCGTCACCTGACCCCACACCGTGGAAGGTGTTCTACTTTACTGAGGTAGAAATAAGGAAAAATCTCATGTAGGCTAGGGATTAGTGTGTATCAAAAGGATTCATTTTCCTTTAGTCTTATACTCGGATAGAGCTACGACCTTAAGCATATCAACTTGGTGTTTTTCCTTGGTTCTCACAAAGTAAGTTCCATCACATATGTGTATTTGAGTAGGTGCCATCCTAATCCCTACAAACGAATAATAACTCAACCAAGGAGGGATACACAAGGGTATAATGATCTATGTTAATAAGGATAGCTCATTTAGGAATTATGTACCATGTAAAATCTGTTTGTTTAACTTCAATATAAACCTTTTTCTCATATTCAAGGTTACGCATTAGTCATTCATAGAAGGCTACCTACTTTAGGTCAAGAGATCCTAGACATTCATTCATACACTCATTAAATACAATTCAATTACCAAGTAAGGAGATTTATGTCTACCAACACACGATACAACATCGTTCTACAAAGACTCTCTTTATTCTTTCATCATCACATATCAACAACTAGAGAGAATGTAATTTCAATCATATCATTATAGCACCCATAAAAGATCATATATACATCACATGAGCACCTTTGTCTTACACATTCAAATGGTCCATAATATGATAATACCAAAATTCACACAATAATGCCGACAAGGCAATGTTCATAACATATATATCAATTAAACACCACTTCCATAAGTAAAATATACCAGTCCATACCAATTCTACATTAAATAAAAGAATTAAGTCAACTCACCACCTTCGTGTAGCCACAATCACCATTCCTAGCCTTTCCAATAAATTCACACATCTAGTGATCTTATAATGGCAATGTCTATAAGACTAGGATACAAATTCATCTGTATAAATAATTGAAAAAAACGCAATATAGATATCAATAATATAAGGAAAATTGTGAACAGTTTCAACGATGATCAACATACGATTGAATAGCCCATAACAATCTAAGCAAGACATCAATACAATTAGATCATGATCAACACCTTCATATTAGAGCCAAAATTAGGAATTCAAGGAATACACATGTTTATGAAATTTTTATCATAAAAACAACAATTACTATTGAATACTTAATAAATCATAAAATTAAACCTTTTTATGCAAGAACCCATGTTTAGTATTCAAAATAGAAAATTCAAGGTTTATGGAGATCTTTGAAAAGCGTTTGGAATTGGCTTCTTGAATGAAAGAAGCTAAAGCATGAAGTTTCCATACCATAATAGTAAATATCCCACAAAATTAAATGAAGGAATCACTTACATCTATCAATCATAGCTTCAAATCACCCACAGAGTTTTGCAAAAACCTTATATGGAAGAGGGGTTTTGATTTTTAAAAGTGAATTCAAATTCTAGGAGTAGGTGTTTAAACTAATTTAAAATAAATTAAAACACATAAAATAATCTTCTATAACTTAATAGGTACGTGGAAAAATTTACCAATTAACCCCTACGCTTGCTGAGACCCTGGACAAAAGTTGCAGGTTTCCAAACGATGGCCCCATTGATGCGGCATTGACTAGACGATGTGCCCTCTTCTTCTCTATCATTCGGGTGAATTACTCCCCAAAATGGGGGATAATATCCCACAACTATGTGTGAGACATTCACCCTTTTTATGGGACATCAACTGATCAAGGGTTCATTGTTTAGGGGTCGTCAATGAGGCTTTCCATAGCATTGTCTTGGCAAACATTTGGGTCCTCCTCAAGAACCCTTAGAGTTGTACATGGGAGTTGTACCCAAAACTTTTTTCCCTAATTATAACCATCTAGATGATAGGGTACCTTCAATTAATTTTACACACCAAATAACAAATAAAAACACATAAAACATGAAGTGACACACTAGCACATGCATGACTAGTTTTCGAACGTCCTGGTCGCTCTTTGATGTTTGACAACCAATATCTTTAAAACAAGTATTACAAGTTGTTATACAACTTATAAAGAATTTATTAACTCTTAAAACACATGAGAGTCTCTAGTTTATCCTAGTTAATTTTGAGGGTTGTTATAAGACTCATCAAGAAAGGGCACCATTCTTAGTTATGTAAGTTAAAAACATAACCTAGAAGCCTCATTAATTTCATAGAATGGGAGCCATAATTATGTCTACAAATTCTAGACATTCATTCACTTATTACTCAAAAAAATATGCCTACGCCTACCAAATCAATGGGTCACATTTAATATATTTCATGTATCAAGGAAAGGAACCTAAGTCCACCAATCAAGATACAACATCACATGTAAGCATTAACGGAGATCATGTTTTAAATCACAATACCATAATACCTTGTAAACGGTCTCGTTGATGTCACGTGATAATCTTCACACTATGCCGTTAGACATGACTTCTCATGCTAATACTTTTACATATCATATAAATCCTTTAAGGCAATCGTCACAATAAATAAACAATAATTAAACACCACCACCATAAGTGTACAAAACAATACACGAACAATTCCAATATAACAAGAAAATTAGGTCAACTTACTCTTCACCGAAGCCATAATCACCATTACTCAGGTCTCCAACAATTCCATCACAATTAGGCGTAGATAACAACAAATGGATATAATACAATACAATATATGCTTAATTCTTATAATATCCAATCATAATAATAACACACACTTTATACAACAACTTTAGGAATTTAGTTAAATCATGGGTTGTACTTTCCCTAGATAAATGATCAAAGTACCTTAATAGTTGAAAGCCCATGAAGATCGAACAAGCAATTACTTGAATTCTAATCTTTTAGCTTTAACTTATTCTCGAACTTCAATGGTGTTCTAAAGAAAAATATTTGGGAGATGGGTTTCGATTTAGGTGTTTGAGTCTTAGTGAGGGTTCTATTCATGTCATACTATAAAAGTACCCTAAAACACATAAAATAATCATCTATGTATTTAATTAACAAAGGGTAGAATTTTCGAAACCACTGTCGGCATTGCGGATCCTAGAAAGTTTTTCATGGTGACTTACAACCACAATGCTCCATTGTCGTGGAATTTTTTAGAGGCTTGTATTTTCGAACTAACTCTCCCTAGCATAGGTCCTTACCTTCGAAAGGGGTCGACACTCCATCACATGACCTACTTTTCATAGTTCACGGATGTAGGTTATTCCAATTTGGAAATTTTGGGGTTTAAGCCATGGGTCAACCTCAAAAACCCTTAGGGTAGTCCTTCCGGAGTCGTACCCGAATGTTTTACCCCAATAATTTTACATCACGGTACTAGGGTCACGTCCACTGATTTTTTGTCTCCAATCGACACACAAAATTAAGGACAACAAACTATAACAGACTAGCATACAAACAACTAGCTTTGAATATCTTGGACTTCCCTTGATCTTTGACCTCAAACTTATTTAAACTAACCATTGAAAGGAATTTATTATAATTTTTAACAAATAGCCAACTCATAAAACACATGTAAAGCTCTAGTGAATCCTTTTTGATTTTTAGGGTCATTACAGTTTTAGAATCATACCAAAATTAGTAAAAAAACATAAGAAATAAGCACACTAAATGTATAAATCATCACATCATTATAGGAACGCACTATGGAAACCTTAAAAGTACACTTTTTCCATGCACAAGTAAGTAATCATAATCGTACCCATGAAACGTAAAACTCCTTGAACAAACATAGTTAATGACTCGTCTCCATTATTAGTTTGGGAATAATCCTTTATGGATATTAACCACATGAGCATGGAGTCCGGTGTCATGCCCCACACAAAAAAGAGGTGTCTTACTTTTCTTCGGTAGAACTAAATGTATTAGCTTTGTCATGACCGGGGAGCACCCACGAAACGTAACCGGCGTCGTCATCCATAGACCGGACTTGGACAAGCCTATATATTTCGTCATAACATATCTTAGGTCAAAAAAATGCAGAATATTTAAAATTTTTATATAGTGAGGAATACATAGACCTCTAACATATAAAATATCGAGGTCAAAAATACTCCTCACTTATTGAAGATAACATATTCTTCTTATTTAGACAACATAACGAATATATTAGATATATTCTAATAAAAGCGTCTCTCCTGAAACCATGTAAAGAGTATTACAATATTTGGGCAAAACCTATACTTCAATACAAAGATCCACCTATAGGCTTACATCAGTAGTCTCAAAAGTAGAAGAATGAAATAGTGTCTTTATACATAGCTACTTCATAGATAGATTAGTGAAATGGTAACATCGTTGAACATTGAGGACCTACTAATACTTAGGGAAAATTCGAAGTCTTCTTGCAAGTTGCCTACTAAACTTCAATGGCCCAAACCTATATTATTTGGGAAAAGGGAAAAAAATATAGGTAAGTACAACCACACGAACTAAGTATGGAATCGTATGTAAGTAAAACAATTTAAATCATGATTAAAAGGAAACTTTTTTCGAGACCATGCAAAGTCACTTTTGAATGACTTTATGCACAAGTAAGAACACATACAATCCAATGATCATATATTCAATTGAGAAAAGTCAAAATTCAACACAAGACCAACATAATCATAATGTCCTGTCAACATTGATATTAATGATAAGGTCCTATCAACATGAATGACATCGTATGAATATAATATAGGCATGAATAACTCAAACATAATATCATAACCAAAATTCATGTACTAGAGTACATAAAATCAAAACATAGAAGACCATTACTAAAAGTCCCTTCCCAAGACTACAAGTGCAATGCCTATGTGAAGTCCCATAACACCACATAACCAAGTAGACCGAACAAAGGATCATATGTAATATCTAAATTTCATACATCTTCATACCATAAATGTTTTTTTAATATATATATATATATATATATGTATATATATATATATATATATATACATACATATATATATATATCAATGTATACGTATAGCATGTTAATCAATGAAACTAATATCATATAGTATCATCAACATGTAATGTCATCATATGCATTTCATTTATATCATAAATATATAAGAATAACCTCGTAGGACTTCCCTCAAGGTAAACTTGTGCCATGTGTAAGTAGAGTCACATACTCCTATCTACAACAAGTAGAGCCCCTTCAGTCACCCTAATTAGTGTTCACTTCATTACTTTCACTTTACCATAGGGAACAATCGTCTTAACCCACAGTAGACTATGTGAGCTAAATATGGAATCTGGTGTCATGAAACCCTTTACATAAATAGGGTTGTCAAATTTCCAAGGTAGAACCAAAACATGAACAGAATATTCTAGGTGGATCCACAAGCTAGTACATTCATAGAGGCAACATAGTTGAGAAACTAGGAGATATTTAGAAACCCTCTTTATGGAAAATCACTCTATAGTCTCCATATGATGTGAACCATGGTTAACCTACCTTCCCATATTGGGAAGCGAAACCTATTGTAATTAGTTCACTCGTAGCTAAGATAAAGTTAATTTTTTAAATGTCTTTAAGTCCTTAATCACTATAGCTCAATATATGTCATAGGATACTAAACCCTTGTATATCATATCATTATCTAATTATTGCATGAGAATTTCCTTTCATAAGAACCCTTTATTTGTGAGATCAACACATCATAAACATATCATAGTAAGGCACACAAATGATATATATTCATTATTGTATCATCATTACCCTTAACATGATCTCACAATTCAAATAGTCAAGAAATTTCATCACATTTGTCATATCACCGTTGTCTTAATATAATCATATATAATACTTCAATTGACTACCAGTTTCAAGTATAAGCTATCATCATTGAAGTAAAGAACTCAAGAACACAAAGTCTTCCCAATTAAACTTCATAAGCCTCCTTCATGATCTTACCATCAACCAAACTATATTCATCAATCAATTAACGTAATTACATCCTATAATAATAATATATAGAATAACTAAGTCAATTGTATCATTACGAATCAATTAAACCTCAATTCATAACCTAGGGTTCGAGGAAAAGGGTTCAATCTTAATTTCATCAATTGAACTTTGCCGAAGACTAAGAACTAAAACAATAAAACCATAAAAAATCATATTCTATCAATAAGAATCAAGGGAATTCAACATCAAATCAATTTGAAAAATCATTTACGAAATTGGATAAAAAACCCAACATTTATGAATTCTTAGAAACAATTTTCAGGAGGCTCGTGTGGAAAGAGATCCCAAGAATAAATAGCTTCCATACAATAGATTTCCTTAATATGTGATTGTAAAATGTGTCTTTTGATATCTAGTGCACCTTGAATCTTTGTATGAAATGTGGTCTTGAGAAGAGAGAAAAAGTACAGAAGTTGGAGAAAATTGGGTATGGGTAAGTATGGGATGTTCGTTTAGTTTGAGGAGATTAAATCTTTATATGGTCCCTTAACTAACTTAATTGACCATCCTTAAACCTTAATTGACTAAATTACCAAATAACTAACAAACATTTTAATTAGTATTTTATGTAGTGTAGTCAACCCCAAACCACAAAACCCCGACAACGCCCCATCGTCCAGTCAACGGCTTGTCCTGGCAGTCATGGTGTTGGTCAAAGAGGACATATTTTGCCCATTTTGAAGAATCTACTAAATGTAAACAAAATATTCCATTGACAGAGCATAAATCAAATGACGGCTCGTTGTTTGTCTTGTGGTTTCACACTATCTCCCAATACATTTTTTGGATTTAATGTCAGGGTCTTCTCCGAGGACCCTTAGGGTTTTCCTTGGGGATTTGTGCATGGAATTTTTCACTCTTAAAAGACTCTTATGTGTAATTAATACCTTTCAACCAAATTTAACTAATTTCTGACTCTTAAACCCCCATGAAACATGCCAAGTCACACTACATTCTCTAACGTCAAGGTCGTTTCTTAACATTTTGACTCTAAAACTTCTTAATTAGTTTAAATACATTATTTTAGGCTGAGAAAAAGAATTTCAAATCTTAGTTCATATAGTAAGGCTCTAGAAAAAGTCATGAACTTTCAGAATATGACATTTTCACTCTCTAGGAACATTCATCCCCGAATGACACTAAAATCTCTTTATAGGGGAATTAGGAGAGTTAGTACTAGCTCCTATACAAACAACATACAATAAACATGAGCTAAAACTCGAAGGAGTAATTTACAAATTAATTTAACACTTAAAGATGGCATTTACGCATAGCAACTCATATAACAATTTACCACATAAAGAACATCAACAACACAGCATGATGAACTACCTTCTGAATATCAACATGAGCTCAACATAAACATCAATAAACACTTATGACAACCTTCTTTAAAAAAACAATATACAAAACTCAAGTAAGTGCAAATTCAGAAAATGAGCATTTTTACATGAAAAATAATTTAAGCATGAACCTTTACCATATATATGCATATTTTAGTAAAACAAGTGAAATTCAAAAGTTTCCTTATTTTAAGAGGAATATTACTAACATCAACTTTTACTATAATATTAAGAAAAGATGAGGATAACATGACTTCATGTCGGCCTCGGCCTCCAAAGTTTCTCCCTCAACTAGGTGGTTTTGACATATTATTTTTAGGAGGCCTACTATTTATTCCTCAACTTCTTGACTTGGCGATCAAGAATTTCAACCGGAACCTATTCATAGGAAGGTTCTAAGCAAGACCTAACACTCAATAGAGAGAATGGGCATGGGGTCTCAAATACACTTTTTAAGTATGGAGACATCCAAAATTGGATGAACAAAATCTAGTTCACAAGTTAATTGGAACTCACGGGCAACCTTTCCGACCCGTTACAAACATACCAGTGACATAACTTCCCCTTCAAGTCGAATCTAATCAGCACTTTTATTGCTGAAATATTCAAATACACCATATCACCTCCTTCGAATTCAAGGTCTTTTCTTCTATAACATGAAGATGACTTTTTTGGACTATAGGCTATTTTTAACCTATCTATTATCACCTACACCTTCTCCAATGCTTCATAGATTATTTTAGGACCAAGGGATGAAGACTCTGAAACCTCAAACCACTAGACCGGAGATCTACATTGCCTACTACAGAGTTATTCAAAATGAGTCATGGAAATAATCAAATGATAGCTATTAATATAGGAAAACTCAATCAATGATAGATTATTGTCCCAACTCCCTTTGAAATTGATTACAAAAGATATTAACACGTCTTCTAGGATTTGAATAGTACACTCTGCTTGACCATCCTTTTGGGGATGAAAAGCGGTGCCAAGCTTCACTTGAGTACCCAACCCTTTTTGAAAAGACCTCCAAAAACGACAAGTGAATTGAGAACCTCTATTTAAAATGATCACTACACCATTTTAGAAAGTATGAATCAAAATTTAGGCATCTAAGGTGATGAGGTCGACACGCAAATTCCACCACTGTTCGATGCTCGTGACCCTATTTTACTTGATATTCGTGGGAAAGGTGAAATACGGAGACAAACTCCTGCTCCATCCCTTAAGAGTACTATATTGCCTATGAAAATATTTCAGACTCTGATGGGCCACTCGTCTTGCCCCTATACCATATTGCCACACTTTTATGATAAGTAGTAGTCTGATGGAAATGCTCACAGCCAGAGGTCTTTTTTTAGGGCTACCTTCTGAGGATCCACATGCCTATATCGCTAAGGGAAAGGTAGTTGGAAAAATTTGTGAAGGGAGGCACAATTTGAATATGGATGTAATCAGGCTAAGAGTTTTTCCTCTCTTTGTGATGTGAGAGGCTGCAATCTGGTTTACTGATCTCCCTTATAACTCAATCTTCTGTTGGGATCCACTGAGGAATGCTTTCTTACCACGCTACTACCAGCTGTCTAAGAAACTAAATTACAAAGACTAAGTGAAAAACTTTTTGGCAATACCGTGAGAGTCAATTAGTAGTTTTTCTGGGATAGGTTAACTTTATTCTTGTGAAGTGTCCCAAATCACCACTTAGATAATGAGTTTCTTAAACAGTATTTCTATCGCGGATAAGATGATTATAACAAAGATGTATTGGATATAATAGCAGGTGGTTCTTATGGGGAGTGTCCTTATGTCAAAATTGCTTAAATTTAAGAGAAAATCTCCAAAAATAATAAAGCTTGGAGTACTAGGAAATCATATACTAGGAAAAACACCTTTGCAGTACAATCGGCACAAAATTCAGTCGCAGATGATCTTTGTGAGGAGATGGAACAAATGAGAATTTAGCTTCGGTTGGTGTTGAAACATGTTGCTAGGGGTGCAAAAAGGTAAATGCAATGAACTACTTGTCTAAACCACCTATACCAAATTATGAATACTAATATCAGGAGGACTCTCTATGGAGTGAATGATTAGATGAGAGGTTTCTGACTGAACGCCCTAGGCTCCAATCAGGAGAATTAGCTTCAAGGTCAAGGAAACAAAGGTCGGAACAATTGTAATTATAGTCGCGAGGGTGATTATGTATCGGATGGGAATTACAATTGCGATAACAACTTCAACCAAGGTAACTATGGTAACAGAAATGATACGAGTGGGCCCTATGTTCCACCTCAAAATCATGAAATTTCTCCTAAGGATGGTGGAGGTAGTATGGCGCGAGTTGAGAATATGATGTGGAAAATGATTAGGAGGTTCGATGCTAGTAATGAGCACACTAATGAGTTAAGGAATGACTTAGAGGGTTTACGACAGAAAGTTGATAATAATGCAATCTCTATTAAACATCTTCAGTGGTAAATGGCTCAATTGTCTCGAACAGTGAACACACTGCAACCGGGCATTCTTCTTAGCCACACTGTCTAAAATCCAAAACGTGATGGACACTCTGTGGCAATCACTACTCGGGGTGGTAAGCAAGCCATTGATCCACCTATCCCGTCTGGTATAGAAAAGGTGATAAGAGATGATGATACAATTGTGGAGGTTAGTGATGAGTTAGTAGATAAAATGGTAAAAGATGTTGAGATGCCTCAAAAGGTTACCCCCATTCCTAGACCACCACCTCCTTTGTCACAAAGATTAGTAAAAAAGACTGACGATGGTAATTATCGTTGATTTATAATGATGTTGAAACAACTTTCTATCAATGTCCCTTTTGTAAAAGCTCTTGAACAAATGCCTTGTTATGCCAAGCTCATGAAAAATTATGTTACAAAGGAAAGATCAGTCACTTTTGTGAATGATGATAGAATGCAATACTGTAGTGCCATTGCTACAAGATCTCTAGTGCAAAACAAAGAAGATCAGGGTGCTCTCACTATTCCTAATACAATCAGGTTATTACATTTTGCAAAAGCGTTATGTAATCTTGGGCAAATATAAATCTTATGCCCCTCTCAATTTACAAGAAGTTTGGTTTGGGTGACCCAAATCCCACTGCTATGTGGCTACTGATGGCCAATCAAACAAGAAAAAGTCCAATTCGTATACTTCATGATTTGCTAGTAAAAGAGGAGTCATTCATATATACGACCAATTTTGTGATTCTTGATTGTGAGACCGATTTTGAGGTGCCTATTATTCTTGGGAGGCCATTCCTTTCTATGGGTAAAGCCTTGGTTATATGGAAAATGGGCAGATGAAATTCTTGTTGAACAATGAAGAAGTGACCTTCAACATTTTTAGGTCAATGAGGAAGAGTGATGAGATCTAATCAATATCTGCTATATCCTACAGTGGTAAAGAGGCATTTGAGGTACAAATGGAAGGGCGTATGGGTGTAGAAACATTGGAGGTAGTGATCATAAGTTTTGACAGTGATGGCATCGAAGAGTATGGGTCATTGGTCGCGACACTTGATCGAACTAATGTTCGTTTAAAAAAAGGAAATTTGAGTTAGATATGCAACATCACGAATCTCTGCTCGCAAAATCGTCTATTGATGAGGCTCCAAAATTAGAACTTAAGCCTCTACCACCTCATCTAAGGTATGTATTCTTGGGAAAACATGACACTTCGCCGGTTATTATTGCATCCGATTTGAATGTGCATCAAGTTGAGAGTTTGGTGAAAGGGCTAAAAAGGTTCAAAAGAGCTATTGGGTGGATTATTATGGATATTATTGGGATTCCTCCCGTTATTTGTTCTCATAAGATCCAACTCATGCCCAATCATAAATCAAATATTGAGCATTAGTGACATCTAAATCCACCTATGCAAGACGTATTAAAGAAGGAATTATTAAGTGGTTGGATGACGGAGTGATATATCTAATCGCTGAAAGTAATTGGGTATGCCTTGTTCAGACTGTACCTAAGAAAGGGGGAATTATTGTGGTCCCCAATGAGAAAAATGAGCTTGTTCCAATGAGATTGGTGACTGGTTGGAGGGTGTATGCATGGACTAAAAAATACCATCTTCTTACGCCCTTCAAAGATCAGATATTGGATAGACTTGCCGTAAAGGGGTGGTAGTGTTTTCTTGATAGTTATTCGGGGTATAATCAGATTTCTATTGCACAAAAAGATCAAGCTAAAGCCACCTTTACTTTTTCATATGGGACCTTTTTGTTGAAGAGAATGCCGTTTGGGTTGTGCATTTCACCTTCCACATTTCAGAGATGTATGATGTTGATATTCTCCGATATGGTGGAGGACACTATTGAGGTGTTTATGGATGATTTTTCTAGGGCTGGTTACTTCTTTGAGCGGTGTTTGAGTCAGTTGTCTGAGGTTCTTAAGAGGTGTGAAGACTGCAATGTAGTACTAAATTGGGAAAAATGTCACTTCAAGGTGAAAGAGGGTATTATATTGTATCATCACATTTCAGAGAAGGGTATAGAGGTTGATCGATCTAAAGTCGAGGTAATAGAGAGATTTCCCTCACCTATCTCTATCAAAGGTGTGAGAAGCTTTCTTGGGCATGCAACTTTTTGCGGGAGGTTCATCAAGGTTTTCAGAAAAATTGTGTATCCTTTAGGCATGTTGCATGAGAAATAGTGTAAATTTTATTTAGATGAATCCTGTCTTAAGCCGTTTTGTGAGTTGGAAGAAAAGTTGGTGTCTGCATGTCACGACCCAAATCCGGGCCGTGACTGGCACCCACACTTACCCTCCTGTGTGAGCGAACCAACCAAATCTAAACCTTAACATTTGAATATAATATCAACAAAAGTAATGCGGAAGACTTAAACTCATTAATAAAATCAATAACTATTATTTCCCAAAATCTGGAAGTCATCATCACAAGAACCTCTACTTCAAATTACTAAATCTAAGAGTTTCTAAGAAGCTAAAATACATAAATCTAGTCCGTGCCGGAACTTCAAGGCATTAAGACATGAATAGGAAGATCCAGTCAAAGCTAGAAGCATTAGCTCACCCTGAAAATCTGATGTAGTGAAGACTGGCTAGAGTTACTGTTGAGTCGAAGATGACGACACGTTTGCTGTACTCCACAATTAAACAAGAAGAAAACATAAAAGTAGGGGTCAGTACAAAACATGGGTACTGAGTAGATATCATCGGCCAACTCAAAATAGAAATCAATATATACCAAATAATATCATAAAATCACCTATGATACTCAACATGTAGCAAAAACAAGTACTATATCATTAACAATTACCGTCAAATTCACACATGAGGACTCAAGCCTGAAATACCATACTCATTTGGGAATTAAGTTCATTAGATTGAGTATATTAACATCTTTCAAGATTCATTATCTTTATTTCTCTTGTGTCGGTACGTGACACTCCGCTCCCTCATATTCATTAATCCTCTTGTGTCGGTACGTGACACTCCGATCCCCTAAATCTGCATGTCGGTTCGTGACACTCGATCCCTTAAATCTACATGTCGGTTCGTGACACCTGATCCCCTAAATCTACGTGTCGGTTCATGACACCCGATCCCCTAAATCTACGTGTCGGCTCGTGAAACCCGATCCCCTAATTCTACGTGTCAGTTCGTGACACCCGATCCCCTAATTCTACGTGTCGGTTCGTGACACCCGATCCCCTAATTCTACGTGTCGGTTCATGACACCCGATCCCCTAATTCTACGTGTCGGTTCGTGATACCCGATTCCCTAAATCTACATGTTGGTTCGTGACACCCGATCCCCTAATTCTACGTGTCGGTTCGTGACACCCGATCCCCTAATCTCTTTTTAACAATTCATCAAGCCTTCTTTCTCACCAAGGAATCATCCATCTCATTAATTTAGTTCATCACGCCTTCTTTCATACCAAGGCCTCATTATTAACAAGGAGATTAGGTTTTTGCAAGATTTGGGATTCAATAACTTCATCATGCTTATATAATCACAATTATATAATTACATTCATGCAAGTATACAATTAAGCACATAGCAGGGTTTACATTATTATCAATACATATCATTCACTATTAAGAGTTTACTACGAATATCGTAAGAGAAACCATAACCTACCATCCACCGAAGACTAGTGATCAAGCAAGAATTTCCCAAAGCCTTGTGTTTTTCCTCTTTGTTCGTCTCTCTCTATAGATTCTCCTTCTCTCTCTTTCTGTTCTTTTCTTTTTCTTATTCAAACCCTCTTTCTTTTATCCTAATTAGCATATAATTAAGAATAAAAGATGGCAATAATAACCCACTAATTTATTCAAGGTTACCTCTTTTAACCCCCAAGTAATTAGACTTATTAACATAAACCCACTAACTTTATAATTAAAGTAGGAATAGTCCAAAACGTCCCTTAAAACGTGTAAAGAAATCCGATCCAGACCGGGATTACGCAACCTGTGACGGCCAGTCGTGCCTGCGACGGTCCGTCCTGCAGGTCGTCGCAAGGTTCAGACACTCAATTTCCACCAAAGACTCTGTGACGGTCCGTCACGCCCGTGACGGTCCGTCCTGCCATTCCATTACGAAGTTTAGAGAGTCGATTTTCAGTACCCAATTTCAGAATTTCTAAGTGTTTTGAAACGAGACCCCTCGACGGTCCGTCGTGCTCATGACGGTCCGTCGTGAGTTCCGTCGTCTCAGCCTGTTTTTCCAGAAATAAAATCTGCTGCTCAAAACGACTAAACAGGTCGTTACACTGCACCTATCATTATTTTGCTTGATTGGATCAAGCCATTTGAGGTAATGTGTGATGCTAGTGGGGTTGATATTTGTGTGGTATTGGGGCAAACAAGGGACAAAATCCTTTATTCCATTTAATATGCTAGTAAAACCCTAAATTTAACCCAAAAGAACTACATAGTGACTGAGCAAGAGCTCCTTGCCGTAGTCTTTGTTTTTGAGAATTTCCCTCCTATTTGCTTTGTACTAGGGTTATAATTCATACTGATCAATTTTTTTTGAGATATTTGATGGCAAAGAATGATGCGAAACCTAGGTTGATTCGTTGGGTATTACTATTGCAAGAATTTGACTTAAAGGTGATCGATAGAAAAGGGACAAAAAATTAAGTTGCTGATCACTTGTCCCGTTTAGAAGATGAACCAATGAGAGAGTCGGGTGATAAGACTGAAATTGATGATACTTTACCTGATGAGCATGTATTGGCCTCCTCTCAAGACTTGATTCCATGGTTCGGAGATTTTGCGAATTATATGGCTAGCGATATCATCCCACTGGACTTGTCCTTTCAACAAATAAAAAAGTTCATGTATGATGTGAAAAAACTTCTTTTGTGAGGAGACATACTTGTATAGTAGTTGTGCTATGGTCTTATTCGACGTTGTGTGCCAAAAATTGAGATGTTGAGTGTTTTGGAGGCATGCGATTCTTCACCCGTAGGTGGACATCATAGTTGTATCAGGACCGCTCACAAGATCTTCCAATTTGCTTATTTCTATGCATAACCAAACAAATCTAACAATATGTTATAAAAACATTGCATATATTATCATTCAACTCATTACATGTTACACAAGACCAATACACATAACCCAACATCATGTCTACAGGTGCAATGATCAAGCAAAACCCCATAAGCTTACTCAACTAAGTTAACCGAACAAAGTATTACAAGCATTATCTATCTTTAGATAACATATCATTATGAGTAATTATCATCATATTTAGCAACTTTGTCCATAAGAATGATCATAGGTGACTAACATCATATAAGACAATCAACATGTAAAGTCAACATATACACATCTTAACTTAAAATAGCGTAAACACAACCTTATAGGACTTCCATCAAGGCCAACTAGTGCAATTTATAGGTAGAGTACCATACCCCTACCTAGACAAAGCAAACACCTTAAGTCACCCTAGCTAGTGTTCACTATATTACTACATTTTAATTTTGGGACCACATGTCTTAACCGACATAGACCACAAGAGCTATGTGTGGAATATGGTGTCATAAAACTCTACACCGAAAGAAGTTACAACTTGCTAAGGTCATACCAAAACATGAATATAACATTCTACGTGGAACCATTAGTTAGTTTTCCTATATGGAAACATAGTTCAAGAACTATGAGTTATGTTTGGGAAACTCTTTATGCACATTGCATTATTATCTCCTATCTCATTATTACAATAGTGAACCTACCTCCCTAGTAGGAAATCACACTCCTCACTGCTAGTTGACTAGGTGGTAAGCTACAGTCCCTTTTTGAAATGTCTTTACGCCTTTAGTAATCCTCATAACATAGTATAGGTCATAGGAGACTAACCCCTTGTTTATCATAATAATTAGCTCATTTTGAGTTATATGAGAATATCCTTTCTATACAATTATTATATCTGAGATTATCATATCATCATCATGTATTAATAAGGCACATTGTCAATTCATAAGAAACCTTGTATCATTACATCTTAAGCATTATCTCACAATCATATAATCAAGACATTTCACTTTCATCATTATACCAACACTACTTAATTTAATCACAAGGAATGCTTTAATTGACCGTATTTATAAAGTAAATGTTTAAGAACACAAAGTCATAAAAAAATTTTCTTCAAAAGGAGTGATCAATGGTTTTACCTTCCACCATTCAAATTCTATCAATCAATTGTTATTGAAACACCATACAATGGTAATTAACATAACAACTAAGTCAATTACATCAATACTAATCAATTCAACATAAGTCCATCACCTAGGGTTAGGAATTTTTGTCAACTCATTATCTATCCCAAATACTAGGTTAACTAGTCATGAATTAATGTAATTGAACAATAAGACATCATAATCTAATCACACTAATGTAAGACCTCGAGAATGACTTAGGTAAAATAGAGTCTAACATGTTGTTTTTAATGGTATGAGTTCATATATAGGTCTATATGGTATTGAGGACGTGTGTAAGAACTTAGGTGCATTGGATGTCAAACATCATCTACCGATAAAAATGTTAAACGACTAAGTCATCTATGTGCCTCATATGTAGCTTTATGTTTTAATCTTTGATTAATCAGGTTAAAAGGTATTTAATTGTGTTATTATAGTTTATATTGACAGTGTGTCATATTTCGTGAAGTTTGAAGGTCAAAAGTCATTGACTTTAGAAAGGTTTGCCTTGAAATGGTCTTGTGTTTCTAAGCATGTTTCGTCGAGTTTTACGTGTTAATTTTGGATGAAATTCATGTGAGAGGTGATAAAATCATATACAATCATTTTTGGGTTGGTAACGTCCGGGAAACACATCCCCAAAGACACCCCGAGGGTCGTTTAGCAATGGTGTCAAGGCTGCCCAGGAGAGCCTAAACCACAGGGACAATCGATTCCTAGTGGGTCAATCGACTCTCCGTGGGTAGGTTCTCATATTTTGAGACAGGACGATCCGTTAGTTGACAAATGGTCTATCGACCTCCCAAACGTCGATTGGCACTGTCCTGCGCGCAAATTCACTGTTAAGTGAGGGGTGAAGTTGTAATTTCACCCTACTTACAAATAAGGGTATTGGAGGTTCCTTAGTGTTCTTTTGGTTATTTTAAATATGAAAATATGTTTTTAACACGCAGAAGATTTCATTCTTCTAAATCAAAACCCCAAAATCCCTTAGAAATTCCTTAAGACTCAATTGAATCCAAAAGTCAAGGAAGAGCTTAAATTGTTGAATTTAGTGTAGATTATACATAAAATTGTAGAACTAAGTTCATTGAGGTATGATTTTTGATTCTTGAAACTCTCTTTACTTAAGGAGCCCAACTTTCAGAGATGTTTTCCAATGTTTTCAAAGTTGAATTGACCAATTTCATTATCTACCATGGGTTCTTGCATTACTTGATTTTAAGAATTTAATATTGACTAAATTGTTATTTTATTTGTTATTTCAACATTAATAACATATGAACCCACCTAATTGATGAAACCTACTTTTTGTCTAACTTATGGGTTACTTGATATTGAGTTATTGGTTATGAATTCTGGTGTTGTTTTCTATGGGATGTCTGATAATATAATAATTGTATTCAATTGCTTTCTAGGTTTTATTATATTGATATATCTTTATTGAATTTACCCTATTTCATTGAGTATTATAGTTTTTATGTTGAGTTGGTTATCATGGCCATTGTTAAGGGCCTTATGGTATTGAATTGGATTATTTAACATCGAATTGAGGCATTGAGGATCGAGTAGGGGTAAGCTTCCCTATTTCGTTTATTTTTCTATTATTTATACTTTAATTATATTTTAATTGGTATGGTCCACTTATAGTTGCAGTCTTATGTGGCTTACTTATAATTGATGTGGCCTTGTAAGCATTATTTTATGTATTATGATGATCATAGCCTTGTCGGAAACTACTTGAAGTAATGTGGCTATTTGTGTAGTTTATTAAGTGAAGAATGACAATATCTATATACATGTGAAGTAAAATATGTGTTCTTTTATTAATGTTGTTTAGGTGATCATCTTAAAATATGACTTTGACCTTGTGTGTGTAGTCTTACGGTTAAGTCTTGATTATTCATACTTGAATATATGAGTCTATGATGGTCATATTTATATTGTTATTATACTGTATAAGATGACTAAAATATGATAATAGTTATGTATAGGTGCTTCTTGAATGAAATGTAATGTGTGTTAAGGTGAAGTATGTGGTGTCTTGTCTTGGTTGACTTGTGTCCCTTACTTGATAGAGATATGAATGTTAATATGTTAAGTCTTGACTTAGGATGCTAAAGCTGTGTCTTTTATGCATGATTTACCTAAGACCTTAAATGATGTTAAGAGAGTATTTTATTTGAATGTCGAAGAGGAATTCAATAATGGTATCCTTCAAAGTAAAGGAATGATGAACTTAAGGTTTATTGGCTGGAATGGCATCACATCAAACCATAGGAATTTCATAATTATCTTCTCGTCGCCATTGTAAGGTAACACCAAAGGATCTCTTTAGTAGGGTAAATGTGGTTGAGTTATGAACTAGATATGGTACTGCTATGTATGAACCTTAATGTGAATTAGTCTATAAGAACGAAGGCTAGCACCAAGTGAGTATGATTAGGGAAGTAGTTTTTCTCTATCAATGAGACTAGAAAACAAAGAATGCCCTTCATATCCCTTAAACATGTGCCTACATGGGATGTGTCCTAGTTCTACTATCGGCAAGTAGCACAGCATAGTCGGAGTTAGATAGAACTCTAGATTTGATGTCTTGCTATCATTGTATATGTCGGTTATTGCCTTATCTTATCACGTGGGATACCTAATTGCATAAGAGAAGTTCTATAAAGTCTAGGTGGTGGTATGGGACACTATCTAGACATTGCACAATAGGCTTTGAAGGTTTTAGTTAGAGTCCCTAGGTCTTGTCTAAAACCATTAATTGAATGTCCTTTATGTGATGTATGAGTCTCTTAATGAAATTATGAAATAATGACTTGTTATTAATTATGTAATTGAATGAGTACCTAATCTAAAGTGACTTGAGGATTCCTTAGTTAAAATGTGAATAGAACATATGGGATGATTTCTTCTTGTCTTACCTAGGGATGTCTTTAGAATGACTGTATTTAGGGAAGATGGTTTGTGTTTTCCACTTTATATAAGCCTTAGGTATTCTTAAGGATTAATTAGTTAATCTTGAGGTCAATCATGGACATTATCTTCTTCATTTTCATTTTCATTGTAGGTCTTTTCATAGCCTTTGGAATGAGAATTACATATCATCTATGTGTTGGTGTATTAACTAAGCATGACTCTATCCTAGGTAGTCTATAGGATCTCTTGAGCATGTGTGTAAGGAATTATGTGGGTGATATCTTCTCAACTCACTCAAGTGAGACTTAGAATCATCTTTTGTTGAAAAATCTCATGTTTTTATGATGATGTCTTGTATGTGTGTATGTGACTCATCATAAGTAGTCTTAGGGATCATTTAGGCATGCATAGAGAGGTTGTATGGGTGGTATATCTTTGTGTAACTTAAGTTAGTCTTAGGATTGCTTTAAGTGGGAAATTACATATTTGAAGATGTCTAAGGCAATGACAAGCAACATCACTGTCTAGTGAAGGAATTCACTGTTACAGTGAGTTGAGGTTACTATAAAGTGACTTCTAAAATCATGATATTTTGTTTAAATGTTTTATTTTGTGTTCCTATGTTGATAAATGTTGTTATAATGATTATAATATATTTTTAAAGGAAAAAATGCATATTTTAAATAAATGTCCGTTTTTATGATTTTTATGCACTATGCAATACTTAGTACATGTGGTTGTACTTTTCCATGCTTTTATCTATCTATATAGTTGTTTGTAGGTGAGGCGAATTTGCAAGTGAAGACTTTTTCCATATAATCATTCAAGAGAAGTTGAAGTTTTTCCTCATTTGTCTTGAGGGCATATATGTCTTATATGTTTTTTATTTGAAGTATTGTAATAGACCAAGTATTTTTATATTCATATTGTGTATGGGTCGTTGCCCAAGTATTCTCGTGTCTTATGTTTTAAGGGATATATACTTAGTATTTCCTATGAATTTATATGAAAGATTTTTTAAAGACTACGTTATGTTTTATTAATTTTTTTTAATTCCGCATTACTTTTCACTACGTTTATGCGATGAACGATATGCAAGCGTTTTAACAAGAACTCTGGGAGGTCAAGTGTGCTGGTTGCAATCCGAGATTGAACCTAAATTCTAGGGTGTGGTTTCAGGATGTGATAAATAATCAAAAGAAACCTTAAACAATAAAACTTAGAGATCAAATTCATATAAGGAAGAAACCCATATGAAATCATATTTTCAAAATTAATTTTTGAAGAACCCTTTGGGTAAAAGAATCCCAAACGTGAAAGGTTCCCATACCTGGATATTATTTGAAGTTTGATGAATAAAAGATGACTTTTTTCTGCCCTAAAACCTTTACCTTGTTCTCTAATGGAGTTCTTCTTTGGGAGAGAGATAGTTGAAAGAAGGAAGTTTAATTTGGGTTCGGGAAATTATGAGGTGTTAAGTTGGGTTGTTCAGTTTTAACATAATTAACAACCCTTTAACCCTTCATTAACCCCCTTACTAATTAACCTAATTAAATGAACCAACCTAAAACTTCACAGAAAGTGCAATCCTGACCTACGAGATGCCGACATACGGGCCATTTGTCAGTCGACGACCATGACTCCCCACTATCATGTACAGTCGTAGTTTTGGCTAGATAGAGTCCCATTTGTCTTGTTGAAAAAATGTTTAAGTGATCATCAATGGAGAAAATCGATGCCCCATCTATTGTTCCACGCCCTGTCGTCTTCCGTCGTTGGTAAGCACTCCTTTGACAAGATTTTTTCCAAAATGGAAGGGTCTTCCTAAAGGATGCTTAGGTTGGTCCATGGGGTCGTATACAAACATTTCAACCTTAAACATATTTCAGTACGTCTCTGACACTTCCCAACAAAATTTAATTAAATTGTTACTCTTAAAACCCAAGCAAATAGACCAAGGCACTCTACCACCATTTTCACTAGTCTCCGGACGTCATGGACGTTTCTTGACATTTTGTCTTTAGAACCTCTTAAATGCTTCTCACACATGATTTTGTCCCTTAAACATTTTTATAACATTTAGATACTCATGTGAGGCTCTAGATAATTTTTGGGCTTTTGGAGTGTTACCTTATGCCCCCTTAGGAACATTCGTCCCCGATTGACACTAAAATCCTTTGAAAGGAAAATATAGACTCAATACTATCTACCCAACCAACAACATGAGTTATAACTTAGATCAACAAAACAACATGACATTTACACATATAACTCAAAACTTTATTTTGTAAATATAAGAGCTCTACATAAAAAAATGAGGAATTTCCTTGTGAATGTCAACATAAGCTCAACAACAAATAGTGTGTTACTTATGCCGAAACTTATTTCAAAACACATCAAAATGCTAAATACAACTTCATGAACGCAACATAATAGCAAAATACACCAAAGAAGTTCAAATGAAGTAAAATAACATTCATGAAAACTTATTTTTACCATAAATCTTTACCATAAATATGCATACCTATGCAAAAAAAGTCAAATTTATATTGATTCATTATGTTCATTGTTAGGAGGAACAACTTACCTTATATAGCAACAACATGAAGATAACTTGACATGATGTGACCCTCGGACTCCCATGTTGCTCCTTCAATTAGGTTATTTCTCCATAAAACATTGATGAAGGTCACCTATTTGTTTCTCAACCTTTTCACTTGACGGTCAAGAATTTCCACCACAAACTCTTCATAAGAGAGATTCTCATCCACTCCTTGACCTTCAAAAGTAATAATGTATTCATGGTCACCACTAAACTTCTTAAGCATGGATATATGGAAAAACAAATGAAAAAAGCTAGTTCAGTAGGTAATCTAATTTCATATGCAACCTTACCAATCCTTTGAAAAATCTCATAGGGACCCACATAACGAGGACTAAACTTCCCCATCTTTCCAAATATCACCCAACCTTTCATAGGTGAAACTTTCAAATACACCTTATTACTTTTTCAAATTCTAATTCTCTTCTCCAATTGTCAGCATAAGACTTTTGCTGGCTTTAGGCTATTTGCATTCTCTTCCTTATGAAATGAACTTTCCTGAAAGTATTATAAATCATGTCGGGACTTATAATTGAAGACTCACAAAATTAAACCTATCCAATAAAAGATATACACCTCATACCATACAAAGCATCAAATTAAGACATGGCTATAGATGAGTGGTAACTATTGTTATACAAGAACTCCACCCAAGGAAAGTGCTCATACAAACCTACTTTGAAATATATCACTAAAGCTATAATCATATCGTTACGAATTTGAATAGTTAGCTCCACTTGGCCATCCGTTTGAGGATAAAAGCGATGATCGACTTCACTCTTGTACCCAACCCTTTTTTAAACAATCTCAAAAACTAGATGTAATTGTGACCTATCTGATATGAAGGATAACAGGATACAATGGAGAGTTAAAATCTTATATATATATATATATATATACATAGATCTTTCATAATCCTCCATCAAGTAAGTTGACTTAAAAGGAATAAAGTAAGCGAATTTATTCATCCTATCATCCACAAACCATATAGAGTAATTTTGCCTTCGAGTCCAAGGAAATCCCACTATTAAGTCCATATTATTATATTCCCATTTCCAAGTGGTACTTTGATTTCTTGATGTATGCCACCCGACTTTTGGTTCTCGGCATTAAATTGTTCAAAATTTGGAATCTTTGCAATAAATTCCTCTATGTCCTTTTTCAAGCAGTCCCAACAAAATACTTCTTGAAGGTCGTGATACATGTTAGGATAAACTACATAAATAAAAAATGAGAACCATGGGGTAATAATATTATTTCTCAAATCATCCACATTGGGTAAAGAAAACCTCTCTTGGTACTTCTACATACCACCCCCCATAAGGAGAATAACTCATTCAGCTTAATGAAAATATTTTCCTTCAACTTCATCAATGATGGATGAAGGTGTTCCTTAGACTTTACCTCACCCACAAAAGACGACGCGGACATATTATGAACAATAAAACAATTATTAGGAGAATCTTCTAACAAAACTCCGAAATGAGGCAACCTATGAACATCTTCCGTTAGGTCTTTCTTGTCCTCCTCAATATGAGACACACAATCAACAACTCTAACCATCTTCATTGTTGGAGACTTAATGGTTTTTGGGTAAATACTTATTTAAGACTCTTGTGGTCGGTATAAATATCAACATAAACACGATATAAGTAATACATCCATAGTTTCAAGAGAAATACCATGGCCTTTAATTGAAGATCATGGGTCAGGTAGTTCTTCTCATGACCTTAAGTTGTCAAGAAGCATAAGCTATAACTTTTTCCTGTTTCATCAGGACAAAACCCTATCCCATTAGGTATTCATCACAATATACCAAAAAATCCTTAGCACCCTCTGGTAAAATCAGCATCGGAGCGATTGTAATCCTATATTTTGAAAATTTTGAAGCTTCTTTCACAACCCTAGTACCACTCAAATTTCACTTTCTTTCAGGTGAAAATATTCAAAGGAGATGCAATGGATGCAAAAGTATCCACAAACCTCCTATTGTACCTGGCAAAACAAGAAAACTTATAATATATTTTGGAGCCAAAGATATAGGCAAATTTCTAACCTCTTCAGTTTTAGATAAACCTCTACAACCTTACTAAAGATTAAATGACCAAAAAACTCCACCGACCTTAACGAAAATTTAAATTTGCATTATTTTCAAAACAATTGTTGTTCTTTCAAGACTTGTAACACCACACTCAAATGACCCGTATGATCACCCTCACTCTTTGAATATACCAAGATGTCATTTATGAGGACAACCACAAAGACATCTAGGTAGTTTTGGAAAACTCTATTCATTAGGTCCAGAAATGCGGTAGGGGTATTTGTCACCCAAAAGACATTACACTAAACTCATAATGACCATATCTTTTCCAAAATTATGTATGAGGAATAACTTCATCTCTCACCCTAAGTTGGTGATATCTTGACCAATAATCAATTTTTGAAAAGTAGCTTGCCCTTTTGAGTTGATCAAACAAGTCAACAAATCTAGGGAGAGGATACTTATTCTGAATGGTCACTTTGTTCAGTTTCAGGTAATCGATAAATTTCCTAAGGGACCCATCCTTTTATTTCACAAATAAAACTGGAGAACATCATGAAGAAATACTAGGTTCAAATAAGTCATAGTCTAGTAAATCCTTGAGTTGAGACTTCAACTCTTTCAATTCAGCCAGAGCAATCTGATAAGGAGAGATTGAAATTGGTTTTGTATCCGGTAAAAAGTCAATAACCAAATTAATTTCCCATTTTGGAGGAATTCTTCGAAGATCATTAGCAAAGACCTCTTGAAATTCCCTCGCTAAGGGGACAAACTTGGGAGTCTAAATCTGTGAATCCTACAATATTGTATAAACACCCTATAGAAATTATCTTACAAGCGTCTATAAAAGAATATATACGACCTCCAGGAATAGAACTCCGCCCTTACACTCATCGATGCCTTCATTAGGAAAGTTAAACTTGAAAACTCTAGTCCTACAATCCGTTGAAGAAAAACAAGCATGTAACCAAACCATCCCAAAAATGAAATCAAAATTAACCATATCAACTTCTATTTATTCCACATGGGTAACTCTATTGGGAAACATTATAGGACAATATCTATATACTCTTATTTCAACCATTAAATCACCTACCAGGGTAGTCACCATGGAAGGTTCATTGAAGATATCAGGAAAAATATCAAGCTTTCTTGCTATGAAAGGAGAAACAAATTACAAGGTAGCACCCTGATCAAGTAAAGTATAAGCAATAAATAGAAAAGACTTTTAACATACTTGTCACCACGTCGGGAGAACTCTCATGCTCAACCCTGGAACACAGCGCAAATAAGTGATTCTTTTTTGGAGCATAAACATTTGAACAACTTTCTTGCCCACTTCCCTTGTCTTTACCTTTCACATTGGGGAAATGTCTCACCTTGTGTCCCTCTTTTCCACAACTAAAGCAATTTTTAGTCCCAACAAGGCATTTTAACCAATGTTTTTTGCCACACTTACAACAAGGTTTCTTAAAATTTTGAGACTTAGGGACACCCTACCATCACGAGCCTTAGGTAAGTTGGAACTTGATTAGAGAACTTCTTCTTGAATGTAGGATTATTTTGAATTTTAAATTTCCTCTTTGAAGAACCACTTTCAAAAGACGAGGTCATCTTTGCCTTTCTATTCTTCCTCCTTAACCTACATTATTAGACTTGTTGATCATGAACCATTGGACGGAAAATATTCATATTGTCATGAAACATAGCCAAACAACATTCTTCTACCAAGTCATCGGACACTCCCGTAGAGAACGACTAATCTCATCCCTTGGGCTAAACACCAACAATGGAGAATAATTAGACAATTTCGTAAATTTTAAGGACAAGTCAATTATACTCATACCTCCTTAATGAAGGTTGATGAATTTTTCCACCTTAGTTTCACTCAACTATCTTGTAAAGAACCTATCAAGGAAAGCCCTCTTGAAAATCTCCCAAGTCACCGGACCACCTCTTGGCCCCCTATTAGTTGTCCATTGGGTGTACCCAATTTGCACCACATATTTGAGTTGATAGGCAGCAAACTTGGACTTTTCACCAATTGTGATACCCATAGAAAATAGGATCTTATAGACCTCATTTAGGGAATCTTTAGGGTCTTCATCAGACCTCGAACCATTGTACATAGAAGGGTACAACTTAGTGAAATATCTCAACTAGGATGCCATAATGCTAGCATGATTAGGCAAACGGGGTCCAACTTCCCAATTCACTTGGGTTGTGATGGCTTTGAGTTGAGAAGTGACGACATTAGCTTCTGAAGTCATGGCTTGGCCAAATTGAGAAAATCTGGCCTTATGCCTACATCAATCATCGGTGTGGTAGAAACCGAACCTTATCACCCGTAGCAATTTCGTCAAGTGGAGGGACTTGATTGTCTTGCCGAGGAACTTGATTGTCATGAGCCCCCACATTTGCAAACCCTTCCTCGGCCTTTTGTTCAGATTCTCTTCAAGAATTCAAACCTATAACCATAATATAAGGCTTAGGTGAAAGAATACATAAAGTAGACTCTAGAGGCACGACATAGGATTACAATAACATTAGAATTTTCTAAGCATCTTGTAGTTTCTCATTCATGAGTGTTGCGCGCTTAACATTTATGAAAATGAATCCACCTAGACGTGGTATAATGAAACATCCATCCTTAAGATACTTAACCTGGTTCTGATACCAAGTTTGTCACATTTGGGGAGCACCTACTAGATGTAACCAGCGTGGTCATCCTCGAACATGATTTAGACTAGCCTCTTAATTATTTGTCATAACATATCATAGGTTAAATTTCACAAAATTTTAAACTTTTTATTTTATTTTTACATTGTTACTCACATATACCTCTCGCTTACACTATGAATATATATATATATATATATATATATATATACTTGTATATATATATGTATTTGTGTATATATATGGAGTATACATAGACTCATCGCAATAGGAAGCACTACATAGGCTTCTACTTTTATTTCACCTACACAATATAGTCTTATGAATTCATAAGAATTCTAGGATATGTCTCATATTAAAAACCATCTAGAACGAGTACAACATTGTGCATAACCCATACTTTATAGAATAAAAGCCATATACAACATTAGTCTTCAAATGAAAGAGAATGAAAAACATGTTTCCTTAAGACTAAACAACATCCACTAGCTACGTAATGGCATCATCCAAGTCAGTGAGGACCTACCAAACTTGGTGAATGAGAATCCATTTTATCTTCAACGACACTCTAAAGCTCAACGGTCAGAACCTACATATATGTAGAAAACATAGAGAATGGGTTAGTAAACCACTTGTACTAAGTATGGAATTTTGCACATAAAACATTTGAAACATGCCAAGTTATTTAAGAGTCTTAAATGCAAATTCAAAAACCTCATAAACCAATAAGCACATATTAATTAAGACAAGATCACATACACGATAAGACCAATATCATTAATGGATAATAAAGTCAAGATGTGCAATCACATACTTGAGTACAGAACCAAATAACTCTAACATCATGTTATAACAACATCACATATATAGTTGTTTAAAACAGTACATCTTATACAAGACCCTTGCTCATAATCAAAGATCAAGTCTACATGTGCAATGACCAAGAAAAGCCCCATAATCTTACTAAACCAAGTAAGCAAAACAAAGTATCATAAGCATTTTATTTCTTCATATAACATAGTATTAAGAGTAATCATCATCATATCTAGCAATATAGACAATTAGACTGCTCATATGTGAAACTAACATCATATATGATCAATACCAAGTAAATTCAACATATACAAACAATTACATAAAATATCATAAGAACAACCTTCTAGGGCTTTCGTGAAGGCCAACTATTGCAATGTATAGGTAGACTCCCATACACCAACCTAGACTAAGTCAAACCCCTTAAGTCACATTAATTTTTGGAACACTTGCCTTAACCTACATTGACTACAAAAGCTAATTGTAAAATCCAGTGTCATGAAACATTTTAGCAAAAGAAGATGTACAACATGGCAAAGGTAGTACCAAAACATGAATATAATTTTCTAGATGGATCCATTAGTTTGTTTTCCTATGGGGAAACATAGTTCAAGTATTAACATATATTTTCTGGACCCTGATTATGAACACTGCATTATCATCTCCAATTGCATAAGTCCAATAGCAAACCTACCTTCCCTGATAGAGTCCCTTTTTGAAATATATGTACGCCTTTATTAATCATCATAACTTAGTATAGGTCATTTAATACTAACCCCTTGTATATCATAATAATTAGGTCATTTGAAACTGTATGATAATAGCCTTCAAATACAACAATCATATGTGAGATAACCATATAATATTCATCATGTCTTAATAAGTCACATAGTCAATTCATAACCAACCTTGTATCATAATATCTTAAACATGATCTCACAATCACATATTCAAGACATTTCAATTTAATCATCATACAAACACTAACTAATTTAATTACACGACATTTTTAATTGAACATCATAACCAATTAAAAGCCATTACAATTGAAGTAAACGTTTAAGACCACAAAGTTTTACCAATTTCTACTTCAAAAGTAATCATCAATGGTCTTATCCTCTACCATTCCAGTTCAATCCATCAATTGTGTAACAACACATACAATAGTAATTAACACAACAAATAACCTAGTTGTATCAATACTAATTAATTCAACATAAGTTCATTACCTAGTGTAAGGGAATTTGGGTCAATTCATGATCTATAACACATACTAGGTTTATTCATGAAGAAACAATGTAATGAAACAATAATGCATCATAATCTAATCAAAATAATCAAAAGAAACCATTAACAATACAATTAAGAATATCAAATTCGTATTAGGAAGACACCCATATGAAATCATCTTTTTTAAAGACCAATTTTTGAAGAACCTTATGGAAAAAGGAATCTGAGATGTAAAAGGTTCCCATACCTTTATATTCTTTGAAGTTTTATGGAGAAAATATGACTTCTTGCTCCACTAGAACCTTAACATAGTTATACAATTGAGTTCTTCTTTAAGAGAGAGAAAGTAGAGAAAACTAAGAGCAATTTAGGTTTGGGAAATTATGAGGTGTTAAGTTGGGTTTAGGATTAAGGTAGGTTATATAGTAATTTAAATAACTTAAGTGACCACCCCTTAACCCCTATTAACCCCCTAAATAATTAAACTAATTAAATTGGCCAACCTAAAACTTTATAGAAAGTGCAGATCTGAGCGATGAGACCCTGATTCAAAGGTCACTCGACGACAACGAACCCCCACCTTCCTGCACAACCGTGGTTTTGGTCAGAGAGTTGCCAAATTTCCAATTTTTAAAATATGCTAAGTATCCATTGTTGGAGGCAAACTATTCCTCGTCAATTGTTCCATGTCCCGTCGTCTTCCATCATTTGTACACACTATCCATTGATATCTTTTACGTTAAAATAGAAAGGCCCTTAGGGTGGTTCTTACAGTGTTGTACCCAAACGTTTCAACCCTAAACATATGTTAGTACGTGTTTAACACCTTTTCACGGAAAATCATTTAATTTATACACCTAAAACCCGTTAAAATAAGACATGGAACACTAGCACCATTTTCACTAGTGTTTGGATGTCATGGACGTCCCTTGTCTTTTTAACTTTAAAACCTCTTAAAGGATTCTGTCACATTATTTTTTACCTTAAAATAATTATATAACCTTTAAACACACATGTGAGGCTCTAGATTAGGTTTTCAATTTCATAGTGTTACAAAATGAGTTAAAACCATCCTTCCTAGAAATCTCCAAGACCCTAACCTCAATTGCTGGCTTTAGAGAGTTTTTTAAGACAAGAACTTTTGAGGGTTTTGAAATTTTAGATTTCTAATTGATTCTTTGATGTTTTTTATAGGTGAATGAATAACTTAAATTCAATATATAATACACCCCACAAATACACAAAACACAATTTCATCGATTCATCTAACTCTATCTCTTTTATTTTGTAGCAACCTAGTATCACCAATTTAGTCCCTATTAAAATTCAACACATACTTGGTTTATGAAACCCCGCATCCACTAAATTCAACACTCTAAATACTAATAAAATCATAACCACATCGATAATCTACATATCTCTCAAACCGTCATTAGTATAAAATAATTCTTATGAAATACATATACAAACTATTGGTATTTCCCCTTCCATTTAAGCACTTCAAGAAAATTATGAGCCCCAAACAATGCTAAGAACACTAGGTTCAAATTTGTTACTACCTTTACATCGATATAAAACTATTGAATCACACCCAAATTCAATAACACCACTTTCACATACCATGCTTTAACTACCATTCTAAACCGTTACATATATCATGGCAACACTTGAGATAAATTCTTGGTAGCTCAAATTATTCTGAATATTATAAGCTCATATCCTCTATTAACCATCAAATTTCTATGTAATGCATCATATCATTCTATGTAGTTCCACCAGATAGTAGTATTAATCTATCTCTAAATTCTTAATAACAATGTAGAATTAATTATATATCACCTTGTACATAATTCATAAGTCATATATCATAATTTGAGCAATCTATCCCCACGTAAAACTCTAAATTTTTGATTGCTCACTGTTTTTTTACCAATACCAAAACTCAATATTTATAACAGTGATGATAAACTCTTAGTATGTATGTACTCAAGTAGTTCAAATCCCACATTCATATATAAACTAATAGGAAAAAATTAATAATACATTCAACTACACCCCTAGGGTGTATACTAGAGGTCTTATTGCTTCATTTTTCTCAAATTCTTCCCATGGTGAGAAATTATAAATATGTAGAATCTTTAATATATTATACTCTTGTTTTTCTAGCTCGCATATCAGTCTCATCCTTTTACCAATAACTAGTAGTTGTTTTTCTTTACACTCTAAATTAAACACTTAGCGAAACTTTTTCTTAGATCCTTTAACAATAAAAATTTACACACATTATGGTACAAAACATCCATAAGTTTTTCACTTGATCAACATCGATGAAATAAATAATTTCTTATGTTTGAATAAATATCTTGACAAAGCATATCACCAAAAATATACTTACAATAAAAGAAAAGTTTAAATTTTAAATTTAACTATGTAACTCAATCCTCATATCAATAAACATTAACTTATAAGTTGATGGTTATTAGTAATTCATGTATCTTAGTTTATTATTTATCTACTCTTCATAAATCTTACGATACCCTTCCTAAAATTTAATTGTAATCTTTACTTAACTCAAAACCACAAAAGAAATTATCATCACACTTGAGTTGAGCGTATGTAAAGTCTTTTCTCAAGTATTTTGCAATAGTTTCTAGCAATTATTATGAAAACGTTATATTATTTCTATAAAAAGAGAAAAAATATATAAAATTAAGTGTCTCTGAATCCAATTCTCCAATCTTCTGAACATACCACTTTACCCCTAACAATTAGAGATTTATATTTTTTCTCTCACATCTTTCTAAAGGTTACCCTACATTTAATTAATTATTATTCATTTATTTATTATGAATCTAGCTAGTTTTAATTAATTTGTAGCGGTGACCCAACATCCCTCGCAACTTTTGATACAAGCACGTTACTCACTGAAATGTAAAAAAATCTCAACCTTAGATATTCACTAGTCATTATTACAATGCCAAATTTGTTTAACCATCAATTTGTATTATGTAGTTGCTTCTCAATCACATACCATCAATAACTACTATTACCATCATTCTCAAAATGCCCTTGTCATCACCACAGAGTAAACACTTTCCTCGACTTTGCACCTTCAACTCCGGTATACCAATCGAATTAAGGGATTAACCCAATTTTATATGCATTTTCTTAATAAAATCTACATTTTCCTTCAGTCAATTATACTCACTGGGACTTTCTTTACCCATACGCTTGTCATTCCATTATCAATTCACTCCTTTATGTTTAAGATAAGCCTATCGGCACTCATTTAGAAAATTTAAGATGCACTTTACAACCTTAATGCCCTAAGATCCTTCCAAAGATCAACTACTTAAATATTCCTAAAATGATTTTAACTCAAGAATCCATTGCAATAAACTAGTTGATTTCAAAAATGTGGAAGCAACATCATATTTTATTATCTGACCATGTCATACAACTGTTAATTTCTTAAGTAGATAGAATTGTAGTTTTATAATTGACATATTCGTTTCCACATAATCATAGTAATACCACAACATAAAAGTTTGTTAGATACCTCACTAGAATACATCATACATATCGGTAAGATCATACCCAAATGGACTACACATTTCTACTCATTGTATGTGAAGAACATTTCAAAATAGTTTCTATCTTTAGCCTAAGCAATTTGCATTCTTTCTTAGATCAGGTCGATAACGAAAGCAACAACTTTATCATTCTGACGAAGTAAGCATTGCTACTGTTATAGTAGTCATATTACCCTTAACAATATACAGTCAATAAATTTAATCTTAATGAAGATTCTAACTCGACTGATACGCTCAAATTATACTTCCCTAAAGAAGTATGAGAAGTATCTCTAATTCCTTGAAAGCTATAACAATTCTTTTCTAGTGTCTTGCATGCAGAGTTATAAGGTAGATATCTCTAATTCCTTGATCTGGCAACTACTGTTTGAAATACTAACCCTTACCTTTTACCCCATCTTAAGTATCATATTCAATGTATGGCTTAATTATTACTTCGCACCAATTGAAATTAGTCTATTAGATAGTGTATACTAAATTTATATTGATAATTCTTTTCTTATTAACTACCTACGTGGCCTG
Source organism: Solanum lycopersicum (assembly GCF_036512215.1). Lineage (NCBI taxonomy): Eukaryota > Viridiplantae > Streptophyta > Magnoliopsida > Solanales > Solanaceae > Solanum > Solanum lycopersicum. The sequence continues at coordinate 32,052,327 of NC_090809.1, forward strand.
GCAAATAGAAATAAGAAAATTTCTAATGCTTGCACTCGTTAATAAGACTTCTAAACAAAAATATTATCAATACATGCAAGACTCTATTCTAGAATTGTTATTTGGCTAGTTTAACCTTGTTTGTCACCCATGGTTCCCACAACCCTGTTGTGCATTTAGTTACCAATGCCAAGAAATACACAATCATGGTTGTTATACAATAATTTAAGTACTTTCTTTGACAAGATTGAAGAAAATCAAAAAAAATTGCAATTGAATTAGGAAAATACAATTGAGAATCGATTCCAGAAATTTTAATTAATTTCCAAAATCCAAAGTCGAATCTCCAATAACAAGAATACGAAAAATAATAAAAAATTCTAACCCCAAAAATAGGGGTTTTAACCCTATTTATAATAACAAAGTCCTTAATTAAAAGGAGTTCAAAATAAGGAAAGTCTGTCCAGAAAAACATCTTCAATCGACGACTCCAAAGAGGGTCGGTCGATGGAACGACGAACCATCAACTGCCTCAATCGGTCCATACTTATCATCTTCTTCATCCTTAAACCTTGCATATTCTATAATCCAATTGATGGACCAGCAACATGGTCCACTGATACACATACGGTCCGTCGATGCCTTCATCGTTCCATACTTAGTTATTTCTTCAACATCGGTTACTGGACTAATCTCTGATCCAATAAATGGTATGCTAGGACGCTCTGTCAATCACTTGACGGACCGTCGGTCCATCCATAGCCTCACACTTGGTCAGAATTCCCTGAGTAGCTTCCAGATTCAACGACATCCAGTCGACGATAACCACTTATTGACCGCCAATGGCTTCGCGGGATACCTCTTCTGCACAATCTTCTGCATTTCTGTTTTGGATAACTTTCTTGCAAAACATAGATAAAAACACATTAAAATTACTACAAAAAGGCCCTAAACACACACTAAAATTAAGGGAAAAACAATGAATGTATCGTGAAACCACGATACATTAACACCCTCAACTCAAATTTGTTGTCTGTCCTCAAGCGACACACTATGACTCACCACAAATCCTTCGTACAAAAGTATCCTCTTTTAAGCTTTCGCAATCATATGGATATCAATCCCAAATATTTTCATTGCTTTAATGCATGATTTAAATCTTAGGCTCACTAGACAAATTCATGTAGATAAGACCATGACATAGCCTCACCACGCCGACGTCTCTAGTCTTTTCTCTCTTACAAAGGGACCAAGTTTCCAATGTGTTTTCACTTCAAAAGATATCCTCCATTTCACATAGTGATATCATATTTTAGTCTAAGGATCATTATTCAACACTCACTATCAAGAACAACTTCAAACCTAATTGATACTTTTCGCCATAGTCTCACCCTTGTTTTAATTGCCTTAACTTCACCGTATTAGACTCTTAGGATCACGGTAGGACTTTCTTGGATTATAACGTATGATCAGTGTAAGGTATGGTATATATGGATACATCTTATTTCCCTTCTTGACATTACAACTAAGTGTCCTACCTCTTTTATTGTCTTTGACGCCCTACTCTTCATTTTATTGTATTATTGGGCATGTTATCTCCTTTATTTCTCCTTTTGTGCAAATGATTCTTCTTTCAACACTTATTTTATCATTTTTTTTAAATTTTTTCAATATCTTCACGATATTTCTACTATGATTGAGTCACTTCTCTTCTGCACTATTTCTTTTTCTTTTTCCTTTAACATTAATCGTTGCAACACCACTTTTTGGAACATTACTCATAAAAGTCACCCTCAATTCATGTCTTTCCTACGAGTCGATGTACATAACACCAAAGGTTAGGTCAGGGCCAAGACTAGTTTGGTTTTCTACATTAGCCACCCTCTACTTATGCTTTTGGCCTAAGTTGTGGTGCACATGTCTAAGGAGGGACCAGGGCCAACACATTATGCCTAGATAAGATGAGTTCGGGTAGAAAAGAAAGGTTCATTGTAAGCTCAAAATATTTGAATTAAAAAGGGATCAATTTCATTTGATTTTCTTTTATTTAGGCTAAAGATAAGCTAATTTGGACAAGGGACTATGATCCTTTCCTAATTTTCTAACACATCTTACATTTTTGCAGGACTCACCGGGCAAGTTCTAACTACGTACCAACAGTGGAATAATAAACTTCCCTTACACTTTCTTCACACCTCATTAACCTACCAGATTATCAGACACCTAGTTCGAGTGGTAGATTGAGGGTCATGCAATGGTGTATCTCTATTTTATGCTTAGAGCCAACACATTCATCAATCACTATGCTTAATAATGCAAACATTATTTTTAGAACGGGATATCATTTGTATTTATCCATCATGCTTCAGACATCAGTAAAAGATACTAACATGTCATTTCAACAGTAAAATAACCAGTCTTTTGGGGCAAAAGAATACATACAAGAAAACCGCAATAGAGGATAGTGAGTTGGGCTACTCACACTTGACCCTAGAAATCACTTTCAATAATTAAGATTAACAACTCTGACTTCACCCTAGAACTCACATTCGATTAACCAAAACCCCTAAAATAAAGCTTGGAGTTTTCCCCAATGCATAAGAAATATAAGAACAAGGTGGTAGGTAAAACAAACCTTAGGGTCATAGCACCAAAGATCAACAAGAAGGTGGGTCCGGTTTCTCGGAAACCACCCTATTAGTAGTAGTGACACCATCATTAGTGTTCTCAACAATTTCATCACCCTCAATTCTGATCCTCTCAACATCTTCAAGACTTGATCTAGAAATACCAGCAGCTAACTCATGAGCCCTCATCTGGGAGGCCTCCTTATCAACAGAAGAAGCTATTCTCGCCGCCTCCATCTCAGTGCGCTCCTTTTTCGTAGCCCGAGCCTCCTCACTCTCTCAGGATTGGTGCCTCTTAGCATGCTCTGTAGCTGAGGCGGTGGCACAATGTTGGTCTGGAGTAGTGCACTAAGCACCGTATCCTCAGTAAGCTCTGTAGGTGTAGCCTCAGGTTCAAGTATCCGCACATCTAAAAATGGCATCAACATCAGCCCCTAGAATCTCCACAACAGCCTGGAGAGTTGTTAAAACTATAGTGGGAGATGGCCGTAATAAGATTCTTAACTCAAAAAGCATCAAGGCACTAGTGGACCGCCTGAATCTTCCTCTTTTTCTTCAGGGAAATCTTTTTCTAAACATGATCCTCAACCTGGACAATGGATTTTTGCATCCAAGGCTTAAAATGATGTAGCAATGTTTGCATCTAGGCCTTTAACTTTGGACCCTAGCAATCTGGACAAGTTTTGTGGATTGTGTAGAACGTGAGGAACTTGGTGATGCACTAGTGTCGTGGATACATTCAACTTGGGTGGTGTCGGTAGGCTTTAAAGCACCATGGTCATCCCATTTCGGATTACTCTACCATATCAGTGATGTTCTCACCCAAAGAGTACACCTCCACTCATGGCTCTCTATTTGGCACCGCCTCTTTGGCCTTATCCTTGTTGAGACCGATGTCCGATGTCCCAGTAGGAGTCCAAAAATCATCAATGTTCCAAATACAAACTCTAGCTACCCTGCACAACTCAAAATCAGAGATAGGAAGGGGTAGGTGGTCAAGGCCTTAAAAGACCTCGCATGGACAAACGCCAGCAACAACCTCGAAAAATGAATGTCGAACGTTGCGACTAAAGAAGAAACCAAGACCGCTCTATCCCACATGAGTATGTTGTCAGCAACTGTGAGGTATAGGCAGTGGAGGAGAAAGATCCAGATGAACTTGTCAACAAACATGAGGTTGTCCTTCTTTATAAGGCCTCTGGGCTCCAGCACACAGTCTTAATCCTCACGATCTACGGATATGTGTTGGGCAATCAACCTCTTGGTAGTCTCTCTCATTATCCTTTTCCCATTGGAAATGGCCCTACTTAATCAAGTTACATAGGTAGTCAAAATAGAGGGTAAAGGAGGCCATGTTGTCATAAGAATAAGCACAGTATAAGAAACGACAAATTATGGGAAAAGAGATATCCACCCAACAACCATGAACCCAAACATAAGTAAGTGGTGCCTATTTGGTAGGATTAGACCGCCTATCCAAAGAAACACCGTAGTTTCCCATAGACTAGAACTCTCACACCAACTCCTCACTGCTGTGTCCCATGCTCCTAGCCATCCACTCGAGCTTCTAGCGGGCGAAGAGGTCTTGTATAGAAGGGACAGTGTGTAGACTCCCGATAAGAACCCTCCACACTACTGTCATAGTCCGAGTCATGATCTCATTATCATTGAGCAACATGGCATACTTGTATATCAAGTGGGACCCCTGTACGCATCAACGGTTATGCTGATAAAAAACTAGTGATAGATCCTCATGTGGGGGTGAAGGAGCAGCCTCTGAGCTCCGGGCCTCCTAACACGATGCATGGTTGGCAGGTGCATCGGGAACAGTGGTTCCATCTGAACCCGGACCTAAGGCAGTGTCCTCATTTGACCCTTTAGAGTTTGTTGACTCAGTACTGGAAGCCTCCACGGATCTAGAAACTCGTTCAGAACCCGATGATGAACTAGACAATGTGTCGGTAAGTGTGCGCTCTACATCAGACTGGGAGGCAATGACTACGCCAAATTCCACCTTTTTAAGCGTGCCCCTTATGGTCCTAGAAGCAGATGTAGTTGTTTGGGTTCCTGGAGGAACATATTTGGGATCACGCTCATCATCTCATGAGCAAATCACCATCTGGTGTAAAGGTTTCATAGACTTGGATCGTCCTCTGGAATAGAATATATATGTCTTGGGGGCCATTTGTACATGCAAGAGAGAGTTATTAGATTCATTGTAATCATCCTAAGTTATTAGATTCATTGTAATCATCCTATACACACAGGAGAAGCAATGAACAAATTTGGAACATAAGGTACAGTGAAGTGCAGAACTATAGAATAGGTCGACGGGCACTATCGACGGTCGGTCCATAGGGTCCGGTCGGTTGACACTTAGCAATATTCAGATTTTACAGGTCCATAGTGCTTGCAGTCAGAAACGGCAGATGTGTAAAATGTCCCATCGATGAAACAACAGACCGTAGTCTACTTCCGTGGTTGGATACATAGAAAAAGTTAGAATGAGGCAGAGATAGGGTTTTAAGTTAGGAACAATGGCTCATCGATCAATCGATGAATTGTAGTCTACTTCCATCGTCCCAGAGTTTGACAAATATAAGGGGCAGCTATCGACGAACCCCTTCAATAGTCCGTCACTTGACAAATGGCCCAAAGACGGGGTCTCGTTCTGTTAATCAGGGATAGATTTTTCCGACATCCCTCTGCACCCCACACATTAAAAATTTCAAGGACATCAAGACACCCAATATTCAATATCAATCTACCAACTACTTAGTCATTCCTAGGGCTTCGATTATTCTAGCTTCGATCCTAGATTTTAAGAGACTATCAAGCCCTAAGTCGGAAAACCATAAATCACAGTTTATTTAGATAGTTAGCACCCCAAATCATTCACATTCCATCATTTTAAGGTACAGGGAACTCAATTTTAACAAGTTAAGCATGTAACGTTGTCCCTATGTAAATGCCCACATACAATTTAATCATTTTTGCATGTAAATGAGAGAAAATTCATTGAGTTGATGAGAATGGACTACCGATATGATGTAGTGTAGTGAATGTGCGGGTGATCATTTAGAAAAAAACCAACGAACCCGCCTTCTAACATCGACCAAAAAACATAAAGAGATGAGTGGGAATTAGGGAGAGTAGGGTTTTCGGAATTAAGGGATTTTTGATAAGATGGGAATTGAGATGGAAATTATGATGGATTTAATGTGGGAGTGTGTGGTGAAGTAAGAGAATAAGGGGAGGTGCACAGTTGGTGGGAGAATTTTAAAAGGTGGTTTTTAATATATAGCAGGTCTAGTCGGGTCGGGTCATAGGTTATGGGGGTCTAACCATTCCCGTCGATGGATTATAAGTCTATCGATGGTCCATCGACTTCTTCGTCGATTCTACCCTAAATTAGACAACATTTAAAATCATATCTGGATCCATGGATGCCATCGACAATCTCTCGATGGGATGACGGCCCGTCGATTGGTCTGTAGGTCAGTGCACCACCAATTTCTGCATATTTCTTAATATTTAGTCCCTGCACATTGAGCATCAAATAAGCCATTCTTTTTGTATTTTTTGGAAACTTTTTAGGCACGTACCCTACACCACTCTTTAGCAAACACTGTAAAAGAAATAAAAGAAAATCCACACATGACATTAAGTAAAAAAACCAAGAGAATTTAACTATTCCTATAAAGATAAGAAAATCCTAGTGTTGGCTAGAGGATACATATTGTGTTGCCTTCCAATCAACGCTTGATTTAACGTCGCGGCGCAATGCAAAACTCTTTATTACTTAGACTTCATCAAGATTGTATACCTTAACCACTTCATTCACATTTTCTTCATGCCCGAGGTAGATTTTGATTCTATGCCCATTTACCGTGAACCTTGCACCCTCCTTGTTTTCAAACTCAACAACACCGTTAGGGAACACTTAAGTGATCAAAAATGGACAAGTCCACTTGGACATGAGTTTGCCCGGAAACAAATGCAACCTAGAGTTGAACAAAAGAATCACGTCCCCAATAGAAAATTTGCGCTTCTTAATATTTTTGTCATGGTACTTCTTAATCCTTTCTTTGTAGAGGGCTGAACTTTCATATGCCTTCAAGAGGAATTCATTAAGCTCATCAAACTCATCGCCCACATGGCCTTGTGCTTTAACTCAACCGGCAAGTGACAAGCCTTCCCATACACAAGTTTGTATGGATACATACCTATGGGAGTCTTGTATGCTGTCATGTAGGCCAAAAGAGCATCATGAAACCTCCTTGTCCAATCCGTTCTACAAGCATTCGTCACTTTTGTCAGAATTTGCTTGATTTCTCTGTTTGACATCTCATCTTTTCTACTAGTCTGCGAATTGTAAGGAGTGTCTATATGTGGCGAACCCTATATTTCTCCAATAAACCTTTGAACAACTTGTTGAAAATAGTATTCCTTATCACTAATAATGGCCCTAGGGGCACCAAATATGGAAAATATGTTCTTTTTCATGAAAGCGGTGACACTCTTTCCTTTATTATTTTCAAGTGCGATGGATTCCACCCATTTTCACACATAATAAACCGCCACAAGAATATACTTCATCCCATGTGAACTCACAAAAGGTCCTATAAAGACAATGCCCCATACATCAAACAACTTAGTTACAAGAATTGGATTCAATGGGAGATTTTGCCTGCTAGATTTACCTCCATCTTTTTGGCACCTATCACATTCCTTGGTGAACTCATGAGCATATTGGTGGATGATTGGCGAATAGTAGCCATATTGCAAAATTTTATGGGCATTCCGGATACCACTATGATTCCCACCCACAGGCGAGGAGTGGCATGCCTCAAAAACACTTAGCATCGTAACTTCTGCAAAAAATGGAGAATAAGACAAACAGGAGATCTCCTATATAAATATGGCTCATCCTAAGATAACTTTTTCACATCATGCATGAACTTTTTCCTTTGATAAAAGGATAAGTTTGATGGAACTATATCGCTAGCCAAATAATTTTTAAAATTGGCGAACCATGGAATAAGTAATGAGAAGTGGAGAAAACATGCTTATAAGGGAAAGTATCATAAATTTCAGCTTTTTCACACAACTCTCGCATAGCTTCATCTTTTTATTTGGACAAGTGATCGACAACTTGATTCAAAATCAAACTCTTGAAACAATAATATCCATCTAATCAACCTTGGTTTTGCATACTTCTTTGTCATAAAATATCTCAAAGCAGAATGACCAGTATGCACTATGACTCTCACTCCAAGCAAATAGGGGTAAAATTTATTGAAAGCAAAAATCACCGCAACGAGATCTTGTTCAGTCACAATGTAGTTCTTTTGATATTCATTAAGGGCCTTACTGGCGTACTAAATGGGGTGAAGGATTTTATCCCTTCATTGACCAAAAACAACACCAAGAGCAACCTGACTAGCATCAAACATCACCTCAAATAGATTACTCCAATCCGGGGAAATAATAATGGGCGCAAACACCAACTTCTCCTTAAACTCTCCAAGTTCATTCAGACAAGATTTCTTCAAAATATAATTTACATTCTTTCTCAAGTAACTTGAACAAAGGATGTACAATTTTTGAAAAATCCTTAATAAACGTCCGATAAAAGCTCGCATGCCTAAAAAAACTCCTCAATCCTTTTACAAATATAGATGGAGGAAGTCTCTCTATCAACTCAATTTTTGGTCGATCAACCTCTATCCCTTTCTTTGAGATGCGATGAAACAATACAATACCATCTTTTCTATGAAGTGACATTTCTCCCAATTAAGCACAATGTTGCAATCTGCACACATTTTGAAAACCTCGTCCAAATGACTCAAACAAAGCTCAAAGGAGTCGCCAACCACTGAAAAATCATCCATAAACACCTAAACTGTGTCTTCCACCATATCGAAGAATATCAACATGATACATCTGAGAAAAGTAGTTGGCGCATTACACAACACAAAAGGTATCCTTTCGAACGAAAAAGTTGCATAAGGACAAGTAAGAGTGCTTTTTTCTTGAGCTTCCGATGCAATAGCAATGCGGTTGTAACCTGAATAATCATCAACAAAATAATACCAATCCTTTCATGCAAGTGTATCCAACATCAAACTTCCCGTAATCCATACAATGTGTCCATCCGTTCACCCTCCTTATTAGAACAAGCTTATTCTTCTCATAAACGACCACATTCATTCCCCCCTTTTTGGGAACTCACTGAACAGGGCAAACGCAACTACTATCAGAAATCGGATATATGACTTTTGCATCAAACCACTTAATAATATCCTTCTTCACTACCTCATGCATAGGTGGATTTAACCATCTTTGATGCTCAATTCATAGCTTCTACTCAAGTATGAGTTGGATTTTGTGTGAACTAATACCACGTGGAATCCAAATAATGTCCGCAATAGTCAAACCAATGGCTCGTTTGATCCTTTTTAACACTTCTATAAGACATGCAATGATTACCAACAAAGTGTCATCTTTTCCCAAGAAAACATGCCTCATATGAGGTTGTAGAGCCTTAAGCTCCCATTTTGGGGCTTCCTCAATAGATGGTTTCGTAGGCGGAGACTCGTGATGCTTCATATCCAACTCCAACATCTATGATTTTAACCAAACGTCACCTCGATCAAGTGTCGCGATCAATGACCCATACTTTTCAATGCTATCACTTTAAAAATTTATGATCACTGCCTCTATTGCCTCAACACCAAGGCGCTCTTCTATTTGTACCTCAGACGAACCCTTAACCCTATAAAATATCGGATATACCGATTGAAATTTTCTTTCTCATTGTTTAACAAAAACTTCATATGCCCTTTCTCCATGTCAACAAAGGCACGACCAGTAGCAAGGAACGACTTACCAAGAATAATGGGAAACTTAAAGTCCAACTCACAGTAAAAATCACAAAAATAGGCCGGAAATATAAATGACTCCACCTTCAGTAAACATCGTGGAGTATTCCAATAGGTATCTTCACCATTCGATCTGCTATCAGTAACTGCATCACATTGAGCTTTGGGTCTTCCAATTCCAACTTCTTGTAAATAAATATAGGCACGACATTTATGCTTTCCCGAAGAGGACATTATGCTTTAGCGAAGTGTAAAAACCCGATTGTACATGAAATAGTCAAAGCGCCCAGATCCTCTTTCTTTTGCACAAGAGAACTTGTAGCAATAGTACTACAATGTTGCATCCGATCAACATACTCAAAACTAACCGATCTCTTGTTAGTGAACATATCTTTCATAATCTTAGCATACCCAGGCATTTGATCAAGAGCTCATATCAAAGGGACATTGATTAAAAATTGTTTCAACATAGTAATGAAACGCAAGTATTTACCATCGTCGATCTTTTTCACTAATTTTTGCGGGAATAGAGGTGGTGGTATAGGAATGGGAGTCACCTTTTGTGGTATATTTACTTATTTCCCCTCTTTGTGTACCAACTTACCACAAAATTCCCATACATCATTGTAGCCTCTCAGCTCATTTTCTATACTAGACGACAAAAGCAGATCAATTGTTTGCTTACCTCCTCGAGTAGTGACTGTCATACAATGTCCATCATTTTTAAGAATTTGTACGATATTGCTAGAAAGAGTACCCAGTTGACGTGGGTTCACAATAGAAGACCATTGGGTCATTTGAAACTGAAGATGCTTTATTGAGATTTCACTACATCAACCTTTCACCCAATATTAACTCAATCACATCTCATCTCTTTGGCGTGATCATCACTAGTATCAAACCTCCTCATCATCTTTTGCAACAAATCCTCAACTAGAGTCATACTACCTCAACCATCCCTAGGAGAAATTTCCTAATTTTGAGGTGCAACATAGGGCCCATTCCGATCATTTCTTTTTCCATTATTACCCCAGAGAAAGTTGTTGTCACGGTTGTATTTTCCATCTCGAACATAACGACCTTCTTTGTTGTAATTCCCATAGTTTGGACCTTTATTTCCTTGACCTTGGTGCCAATTCTCCTGATTTCATAGTTAGGCATTCGGTCAAAAATGACCCGTATGCTCATTCATTGCATAAGAGTCTTTTTCATAGTAAATTTCATCTATCGGCAGTGGCGGCTTAGTAAAATTATTCACCGCATGCTCTTTCTCTGCACCTCCGGTGAAATATTTCAATACCAAGCCAAGCTTAGTTTTCATATGAGCGATATCTTCACGAATCTCAAATGCGAACGGTTTGTGTGTAGCTTGCATTGCAAATATGATTCTCTGGTTTCTGACTTCCTAGTTCTACATGTTTTGTTTTTTTTTGGGAAATTTTCACCATAGGAACCACCCGCAATAGTATTGAGTACTGCCTTATTGTTATTATCTTGCCTATGATAGAATTAGTCTTTCAACAATTCAACATTAATGCGATGGTTTGGGATACTTCTCACAAATGAGGTGAACCTATCCCAACAACTACTTACCGACTCCCCAAGTAATGCGACAATGTTTTTCTCCCTATTTTGTGGCTAAGCTTTTTAGAAATCGGGTAAAACCTTTCAAGGAACAAATACCTCAACTGCTCCCATGTATAGATTGAATTATAGGAAAACTCAGTAAACCGAAATGCAGCTTCTCGTGTTAGTGAGAGAGGGAATATCCTTAATCCAATCATATCCATGTCCAAGTCCACCCCCCTATATAACTCTTAGGAACCGACCTCAGTTTGGCGATGTCAGCATGTGGATCCTCAGATGGTAACCCAGAAAACAAATCTCTAGAGGTTAGAATCTGCATTAAACTACTAGTTACCATGAATGAATGACCTTTTAGTAGAGGGTAGGAAAAGAGGTCCATCAGAATCAGCGATGTTATCACTTCCCCTATAATACTCTTGAGGGCGTGGGGCAGGAGGTTGTCTCCCTAGAGCGCCCTCATCATGGTTTTCCATGATCACTTGGTTATGAGCATCAACCGGTTGAGGAAGTTTATGGTTGATAACTCACCAAGGTTAATATGATTGCATGTATCATTCATTTTGCGTAGATTACGGTTCAGTTATGCATCAATCGGAAGCATTGGTTCTCCTTGGCTTCGTGTACTTAACATACACTAGTGCTAGGACCGAAAGACAGAAAAATAAAAAAAAGTAAAATGAGAAATTTATTGACTAAAAATTAGTAATTGCACAAAGTTAATCTAAAACGTGGAAAGTGATTTCTAGGGTGAAGTCTGAGTAGCCCAACTCACAATCCTCTCTTGGGGTTTTCTTGTCTGTGTTCTTTTGCCCCAAGAGACTGGTTATTTTACTGTTGAACCGACATGTTAGTATCTTGTACAAAGTGTGAAGTCTGAAGCATAATGGCTTAATATAATGATATCCCGTTCTAAAAATAATGCTTGCATGATTAGGCATAATGAATGATGAATGTGTTGGCTCAAAGCATAACATATAGATATACCATTGCATGATACTCAATCTAACACTCGAACTAGGTGTCCGATTATAAGGTAGGTTAATGAGGTGTGAAGAGAGTGTGTGGAAATTTGATTATTTCACTGTTGGTAACTAGCTAGAACTTGCCCGGTTAATCCTTCCAAAAAAGTAATATATGTTAGACAAATAAGAAAGGATCATAGGACTTTTTTTAAACTAGAGAATCATTAGCCTAAATAAGAGAAAACAAAATTAAATTTATCCCTTTTTGATCAAAAAATTTTGAGCTTACAATCGATCTTTCTTTTCTATCCCAACTCATCTTCTCTGGGTATAATGTGTGTGCCCTAGTCCCTCCTTGTACATGTGAACCTCAACTTACACAAAAGAATAATTTGAGGGTGGCTAATGTTGAAAACCGATCTCCCCTTGTCCTTCATCAAACCTTGGGTATTGTGTACCTCATCTCATTGCAAAGCCATGTGTTGAGGGTAGCTTTTATGAGTAATGTTCCGAAAACTAGGGTTGAAAGGATTAATGTGAAAGGAAAAAGAAAAAAATAGAGAAGAAAAGAAGTGACTCAATCAAAGTATAAATGAAGTGAACAATTTGAAAAAAAATGAAAAAAAATTCAACAAAAGAAGTGTAGAAAGAAGAGTCATTTGCAAAAAAGGAGAAATAATGGAGAAATAAAGGTAAAGAATACAAATAAAATAAAGAGTAGGGCGTAATTGACAATAAAAGAGGTAGGATGCTTAGCCGTAATTTCATTGAGGGCAACATGTTATTAAAATGTATCCATTTGTACCATACCTGACCTTGAGCATATGCTACAAGCCAATAAAGTCCTATCGTGATCGTAAAAGTCCAATATGGTGAACTTAAAGTAGTGAAAACAAGGGCAAGCATATGGCGACATGTATCAATTTGGTGTGCGAGTGAGTGTTGAATAATGATCATTATTCTTAAGTTTGAAATATCTGTGTGAAAAAGGAGTATGTCTTTTGAAGTGAGAATACTAGTTGCAATCTTGAAAATTTGGTTCGTTTATGAGAGATAGAGTAATTGGCATGGTGAGTCTTCTTTGTGGTCAGACCCATATGAATGATTCTAGTGAGCGTAAGAATGAAATCATGTATTAAATCAATACAAATAGTTGGGTCTGATAGCCATATGATTGGCAAATCTTAATAGAGGATACTTTTATACAAAGGTGTTGTAGTGAGTCATAGTGCTTTCTTGAGGACAAACAAGGAATTTAAGTTGAGGGTTTTGATGTACTGTAGTTTCACGATACTTCCAATGCTTTATCCATAACTATAGTGTGCGTCTAGGGCTTTTTTGTAGTATTTTAATATCTTTTTATCCAAGTATTGCAGGAAATTTATCTAAAATAGAAATTCAGAAGATTATGCAGAAGAGGTGACCCACAAAGTCATCTACGGCCCGTCGTCCCATCGACGGTCTATAGGCAGTGATCGTCGAGTGGAGGTTCAAGCATATTGAAGCAACTTGGGATATTCTGATTAAGCGTGGGGCTACAGAAGGATCGACAACCCGTCGACTGATTGACTAACCGTCCGGGCAGCCCGTCCATCAGATCGGAGATTTGTCCCAATACCCGATGTTGAAAAAATAACTAAGTATGGAACGATGAGGCTTCGATGAAACGTATGTATATCGATGGTCTGTGTTACTGGTCCGTCTATTGGATCAGAGAAGATGCAAGTTAGAAGGCTGATGAAAATTCTAAGTATGGACCTACGGAGGCAGTCGACGGTCCGTCGTTCCATGGATGGGCCATCAGTGGAGTTGTCGATTGAAGACACATTTATGCACAAACTTTCCTTATTTTGAACTCCTTTTGATTTAGGACATTGTTATTATAAAATAGGGTTAAAAACCTCTTTTTTTGGGTTAGTTTTTTTTTTCATATTCTTTTTAATGGAGATTTGACCTTAGATTTAGGGAATTAATTCAAATTTTTGGAATCGATTCTCAAGTGAATATTGCTAAATCAAGTGCAATTTCTGGATTTTCTTTAATCTGTTCAATGAAAGTACATGAATTATTGTTTAACAACAATGAATTGTGTATTTTTAGGAATGGCTAACTAAATCCACAAATAGGGTTGTGGGAACCATGAATGATTAACAAGGTAAAACTAGAAAAATAACAAATCAAAAATTGTCTTGCATGTATTGATAATTCTTTAATTTTGAAGTCTTTTCAACGAGTGCACTCATTAGAACTTGCCATATTTCTACCTGCCGGACAAAGGAGGTAGTTAGTAGGAAAAATAATTATCAACATAGATTTAGTATACACTATCTAATAGGCTAGTTTCGATCGGTGCGAATTAGTAACTAAGCCATACATTGAATATGATTCTTAAAATAAGGTAAAAGGTAAGGTTAGGTAATTCAAACACACGTAGACGGACCAATGTATCGGGTGAAATTCACTAGTTGACGGACCAAGGAATTAAATATACCTAACTTATCACTTTGCATGCAAGACATTAGAAAACAATTTTTATAGCTAGGATAACCGCAGTATGAACCTACGGGGAACACTTATGCTCTGGTTTCTCTCACCACTCTATAAACACCAAAGTTTTAATCTTGTTACTTGTGTTACTAAGAAATTATTGAACACTTTTGTTTCACAAAACCCCCTTTTGAATTAACTTTTTTCAAAAAGGACTTGACTAAATAGAAGTAATTGTACACTAAAGTTAGGTATAAACCATTTTTCTTGTAGGATCGAGCCTAACCTAACAATTGAGTTATTTACTTGATACGCCCGCTTATAATTTTTTAGGAAAGTATAAATTGACGCATCAAATTTTGATGCCGCTGCCAGGAAAAGTGGCTTTTTGATTACAAAAGAGGAAATTTGATTTCAAAGATAGCCTTCCAGCCATGCATTTGAGGAATAATCTCAAATCATAAAAAGATGTACATTTTTAAACGTACAAGCTATTTTTACAATTTGGGAGTAGCATTGAGCACTTAAATAGGGGAGAATTCAGACAACTTATAGTCCAGTAAACCTTGTAGCCATCATGAGTAGAATAGGATAATACTTTTTGGTTGACTCCTTTTGTTATTTTTATTATAGGCTAGTGTATCCACTAAGTGGTTCATATTCTATTCTAATGGAAAGGTATAGGGCGACACTTGCAACCTGAGTCAAAAGTAATTGTATTTTTATATTCATAATTTATTGTATTTGTACATACATTGAGTATTTATATGTATATTTTCATATACAAGAATTGAATTCATGTTTTAATTTTTTTATTTATATTGGACTTGTTTTAAACTACTTTATATTGAAATAAGTATACTTATATTGAGTAGAGTTGAGCAAGGCTGGTATGTTCTTCAGATTAGTTTCAATCCAATGTTGTAAATTAGCCTTCCAACTCACATACTCGTACATTCTATGTATTGAACCTATTCGACTTGCTTCGTGTTATGATGCAGACACATGTAATCAAGAACAGCATGCAGAGCACTATTGATCAAGTGAGCACTCCAGAGTTAGTTGGTGAGCCTCCTTGCAATCCAGAAAACTCCTTTTATTGTATTTCATTTATTTTATTAGTTCATATGGATGTTGTGGGGTTTTTACTGACATCCATCTTAGATTTTTTATAGGCCTCATAGACAAAAAGATCTTAGTTCATTAGTCCTTTTATTATGTTTATGTTATGTTATTACTTGGGTTTGCCATAATGGTCAAGTTGAATTCTCTTTTATAATATTACTGTTTATTTCAAAACATGATCTATATTTATTTATGTCTTCCTCTATGTAAGTGATCTTGGCAAGGATCATGGTGTGACAAACATTGTCAGCCACGTCCGAGGTGTAGGCTCATGGTGTGAAAAACATTTTATCAAAGCACAAAGTTCAAGAATACTAAGAAGTCTATAAACTCGTGATTGTACAGTCCTAGTTATTGATTTCAAGCTTGCCACATCTATCATTCGGAGGCTATAATACTTAGAAAATCTTTTACTTCTTTCACACTCATTTCATGGTCTTTGAAATTGATCTCTTAAAACTTTCCTTTTAATTCATGCTTGTGCGAGGTTTTAGATAATAATGCCTCCACAAGGAGCAGTAAAAGAGTAATTCAACTAGGAGAAATCTTCAACCACGGGAAGAAGGGGCATCTAAGGCACCTTAAATGCAACCATAAGAAGAGGTCACCACTGTTGAGTTTTATGAGGCTATAAAGATGTTGAGACAAGTTGTGACCAACCAGGTTGGGAAGCAGAGAGAAAATAAACAAGAATATTAGTTGAAAATTTGATGATCCATGAGTTCATAAGGATTGATCCTCTAAGTTTCACTAGTTTGGGCACTACTAAGGATGTATAAAATTTATTAAGGAATTCAAGATGGTATTTGAGGTTAGCTATAATCATATAGTGAATGGGTTGAGCTTGTTTCATATCAAATTCAGGAAGTTTCTAGGACTTGGTTTGATTAGTGTAAAGAGGGTACAAAACAGGATGTACCATGTACGAGTTGGGATTTCTTTGAGGAGGCCTTATTGGGGAGTTTATTTCCCCTAAAAATCAAATAGGATACGGTACGGGAATTTATCATGCATAAAAATATTATTTCATATTGATGTGTATGGGTTTAAATCCACACAACCTTTTAATTATGATCCTGAGATGGTTACGAATATGAATAGTACAATGGGCTTATTTGTTGTTGGGTCGCCGCACCTATAGCGTAAGGAAGGTAGGGATCAATACTTATAGGTGTCTCCCATTTGTAAAACTTGGGTGGTGGGCAATAGAAGTCTCTAACATTATAGGGGAACCTCCATCATCAGTGAGATTCATTAGAATGTTGAAGTGGACAGACTTGAGATAATCGATATCCTTCCTTAAATTTGCAATGTCGACTTTTATAGCCGGTATCTATGATGGTCTCACCTGTCTATTCTCAGAGGTTGTAACCCTCAAAGTCAAAGCATCGACTAAGGATCAAGTAATTTGAGTGCAGTAGCTATGGCGCTGTTGATCCTCCCTACAACATATTTCTCCAGTGTGGTTTCCCTCACCTTAACAAATTGATACAACATATTTCTTCAGTATGGTTTCCCTCGCCTCAACAAATTGATACAACATATTTCTCCAGTACTGTTTCCCTCGCCTCAACAAATTCAGCCAATCACCCAATTTTCATGATCATGGGCTGAGTAATATGATTGGATGGATAGAAGAGGAAGCACTTATGTTCTGGATCATGTAAACAATAGAAAAAACTTGTTGTACTTTGTGGCCAAGAGGATGGCATGGGTGTAGATGCATCATCACGTAGTAAGTAAATATCAACCTCTGTATTTAGATGTGCCCGAGATCCTTTGCTCCTGTCAGCCTCTTTCTGCACAAACTCAGCATTATTACTTTGAATGTTAGTAAAGGATGAACGCGTGATCTTGATGACAATCGCAGTTTCTAGAGGCATTCTAGCACGTCGACAAAGCTCAGTGATCTGAATAAGAAATGGCAGAGAATTTGCTTATGTTTTGCCTCAGATCCATCTCCTGTTAAATAACCAATAAAATATCAATGTTTTTCCTGAATATGATACAACCACAGCTCGATACCTAGGAAGGCACATAACAGACTCGTTTTGGATAAAATGATGGTATTGCTGATGAAGCCAAAAAGTACATGGAATCAATTTTTCGATCAATATTCTCATAGGAACTCAAACCTTAAACCATCTATCAGTGTCCTCAAAAATTTTTGAGCCAATGACTCCGTAATGCCGTCTAAAGATGTAGCAATAGGAAACCCTCATAAGGGAGTTCAAAGTGCAACGACCTGCCAATACTATGTTAATATGATTGTTATCGCACTCTAGTTTCCTACCTATCTCAATGACCAATCTCAACGATCTAAACTTGCTTTGATTCTTATTGTTTTTCGGCACCAACTCTTGATAGGTTGTGTAAAATTCTCTCTCCCAAGAAGTAATATAGGGGCCTCTTGGCCTCATAAACTACTCAAACCTATATTAGTGAATGTTAAGTATTCTTGCCCACTAAGCCTTTCATGGATAAAAGATTCTCCACTATAATGTTTTGTACCCCATCGCCTATCAACCTGTTCAGCAGCCGAGGCAGAGACGTTACATGAGTTCTAGGGGCGACAAGAGATTTAGTAGGAGATGTAGCTTATGTATTCCTGGTGGAAGTTAATGCAATTGATGAAGCCATGGTGGATGAGGGTTGATGTATTATCTATCATTTAATCAATTGTTGATCATTTCCACGCTCGATCCAGTATACTTTGGCCTCAAAATCTACTCGATTGTTTGTTATATATTTGTTCCTCTTGCCTTTGTCTTTTATTTTTTCATCATCTCTTCTTTTTGGAGGATTTGAGCTTCCTTCAATGATAAGAATGCATCCAACGACCTTCTTTTTGGGTTACAAGTTGAGGCTAGGGAATACCATATCTTCAAAAATCATCTATTAGTCAAAACAACAATTAATTTCTAAAAACCAATTTAATCAAAATGGATCGCCTTTATAGTTTGTTAAACACCCGATCTCTTTCTCAAAATCTGTTGAGCTTTCCAAAGGGATTAACTTAATGTACAGGAAAATTGTTTGTGTAAAAGTCTCTTTCGGTGAATCTTTACTACTTTCAGCAATGACACAGTTGTCCGCCAAAAGATACAGTGAAGGTGGCGCGCAAGACATGAAACAAGGGCGCTTTAATAGTACACTCGATGATACGCCGACCACTTTCGACGATAACAAAATTGTCCCATGAAATTTACAAATCTTTCAACACTTGATATTGGAAAGGAGGACGTTCTATGACAATTTGGTGATCTCTCTAGAAGTTCAACGAGATGGACTCTACTCATCGAGTCACTCCAACGTGATATTTTTTTGAGATATTACTTGAAACTAATCCCACATGCCCCGAAAATAAAATCAAAACATATATAAACACAATTCACAAAATACCAAAGCTTTACATCACCTTGGAATAATTACACTTAAATTTGCTTATTTAACTACAATCATCCACAAGAATGTTGTCACCCATTCCTTCATTGGAATTTTTTTTTATGTAGCGCAAAAAATGGGTTACTTAGACTTTACCCAATCTTTATAACATTACTAATATAACAACTTAAGTGAACTTAATCAAATAAAAGCATAATCATTTAGACATTTGAATATAAAGAAATTTCATAGAAAAAGCTTTGAATTACACATAGCATATCAAATACATAATTTTATCAAAGAGGCCCAACACATGTCTTCCTAATACTAAAGTTGCAAAATAGTTCAAAATTATCAAAATTAAATTTAGGATTGTAGAGACTAACGTTTGATGTCATAAAATCAATTTTTTTTTCATGCTAGGAAGCAAGGAAATCTAACAGCATAAACTTAATTATAAACTATACTACTAATTTAAGGCAAAAATGTATCGCACTCTCGTAACCACTCGGTTAAATGCCTAGTAGTCATTAAACCCGCATTTCCTTTTAATATTCAATTTTTTGGGCATAAAATCAACGATATGCATCGGGATCACAACACTGGATGGGATTCCCTGAGCCGATTCCTAGGTTCACTTAGTTTTACAAACTCTATTTTCTCCATAATAGATCCAAAAAGAAAATTAGTTGGGCACACCAATGAGTTTGGCGATTCACTAAATAGAACATCTGGTTGCCAACCTGAAATTTTCTACACTTTTCTTGATTCATCCTCCTACATCAACACACCATTATATATTTAAAAAAAATCGTAAAGCATTTAAGATCTTTGGTTTCCGACCAAGAAATTCCGTATTTAATGTCTTGGCACAACGCAGAACCTGTGTCACTTTATGTTATAAGAGTTTAACGTATTGCCACTAGATAACCCCAACATGTCGTTGGATAGAGGTGAGGCACTGCAAACATCAGGAGTGATATGATGCGCTTGATTGATCTAGAATGAGATCCAATAAATTTATTTAATGCTTTCACGTTCTCTCTAATTTCGTCCAACACTCGATCTTGATCATTAATCTTTTAGAGAATTATTTGAAGAGTGTCCTCAATATTACTTTTCTTATTTCTCAAGACTTGTTTCGCGAATGAGGAGGCATATAACTCACTCTGCAATTGCACTATCTGCCACGGCCAGAAAACATCCCCTGGAAGTTAGGGAGAACACTCGTTTCGTGACTAAGCGTACTTGACGCTTTAGGGTCTTGTACAAGCCCATTAACTATCGTTCATTAAATAAGACATGACAAATAGTGCGTAATTAAAACTTTTCAAGACTTATAATAAAAAAAAACAAAACTTTTATAAATACTAAAAAATCTCATCGTCACAAGACAAACATAAAGACACAACATAATAAACGTAGGAACACGACCCTTTACATTTGAAAGAAATACATAATAATTTTTTAACTATAAAATTAAGAAACGGATTATGCCCTCAAATATTTGAGGACATACTTTGTCTAGAGAGGAACTTTCCCAAGCATCACCTTCTAGACTTCAACCTTCAAAATACATCAACCTATACTTATAGTATAGAAATGTATGGGGTTAGTGCAAATAATGTACTAAGTATGACATTTGCAAAAACATGCGAAAAGGGACTGTTTGGAAAACAATATTTCATGAAAAATAATTAAAACATTCATGACTCTAGAAGGAAAACATCATAAGAACCATCATTTAACAACGGTATAAGAGTTTCCATAATTTTAATCCAAAAGAGACCATTTACAGTAAACATCAAAAACATAAAGGGAACTAAACTTGCCAATTACAGTGAACTCCTTAAGAACTTACAGTTAATCCATTTGAACATTTACAATGAATCATTTAAAGAATTCACAACGTATTCACTCGAGTAATTACAATGAACTATCCTATTATAAAGGAGTGAACTACAAACGTCAAATAAAGAGGAAGTTAACTCATTTCTGTAGGAGTTTCCCTAAACTAAGGATTATTCTAAGACTCACCAAGGTAAGACATGAATGAAGTACGTATATGCCTCCTTCAATACATACCAAAGAGATCCTCAAGAATACGCCCCTTTGGCTTATTGACCTTGGGAAAACAAGCCCCTACTCAATGAAAATACACTAGAAGAACACCAACCAAAACCACCAAAGTCTTCCCTTTCGGAATGCCTACGTAGTTTAATGGGTACATGACGTCCTATACCTCCACCTACCCTAAGTTGTTCATTATTTTATAAGGTTTTGCACCATGTAATCCCTTTTGGAAGGTCCTACTTAATGCAATGGATATATAGCGTACCATACCACCACCTACCCCAAGTAGTAAGTTCTTTTAGAAGACTTAGTTCAATCAATTCAGATAAGGCTCAGCAAGAATCCCCTTTTAGATAGTCTACTTAGTGTAATGGATAAATAACATCCCTTTGATTTACCTACTCTAAGTAGAACTCTCTTTTAGGGGACTTAGCACATTCACTTCTTTGTGGGAGTTAATTTAACCGACATAGGCAACGAGAGCTAGGAAAGGAATCTAAATATTAACCCCTATAGAATTATGGATACTCACTTTCCTTGAATGAGGTTATTATGTAGTCTTTTACATGGTTTTCCCAATAGTTACAACTATGTGGGCGCATAGTTAAGGGATAAGGAGATTCCTACTAAGTAACTCATTTTCTACTAACGAGTAGTACTCATCTAAAAAGGTACATTGGAACACAACATCTCTATTCACGAAGTTTAACCACCTCTTATTCATATCCTCTTGATTCTAGGAATAGCTTACCATGAATTCTAGACATTTAAAACTATAGGTTGAGGATAAGTATTGAACACCACATCTCAACTCACGAAGGGCATTCATACTCCAACCTATCTTAGAAAGCTCATAGTATTAGTGGGGTTGCGACTAAAAACTTCATCTTAAATCAGGAAGAGTGTTCACCCGAAAACTCACCTTTAAGACTTAACTTCACTTCATTCATACATTCATGTGTTAGTCTGTGTGTACATGTGAGCACACCTTGCACATAAGCTTCATTTCATTTACCTCTAACTCGTATACATGTTGCGACCTTGATTTATCACATCACACACATTACATGCTTCACATAATCATACAAGTCTTCTGTACATAATCCTTAGAATTCTCATAACAAGCTTCATAAACGATTAAAACGAATAAATTCATTTAAGAATACATTCTTGTCTACTTCAAATAATAACTTCAAAAGTCACATTTAACATTAATGACATATTTATCATCATAATTCACATAACAAGTCTTAATATCCTAAATCAGAATAAACTAGTAACTTTACATTCATACAATTCAAGTGAACACCGCCACAAAAAAGGTGGACCATACCGCTCAAGAGCAATTCAAAATTGAAATTAAACAATATAGCCAACTTACCCTTTAATCCAAGATTCCACCACCTATATAATTTATTCAATAATTCATCATAATAATGACCTTTCGATAGTAGCTAAACAACAATATCAACAATAACAAATCAATGCTCAAAGACAATTAATTCATGCTCATTTAACCCACCTCTTAAGTCAAAATTTAATGAAAATCTTCAACATGGTTTAGTTGATGTTTTAACCTTAAAATAATAAACAAACAATAGAAACATCATTGTTTATTCATTAAAAACATTTTCATGCAAGACCCATATTTAGAGTTGAACATAGAAGAAACTATGTTTGAAAATTCATTAGACGGGACCCCTTGAATGTAAGAGAGTTCAACGAAGGATACACAACTCAAATTTAAGAAATCCAAAATATTTTTTATGGATACACGATCACCAACTGCCTTCCTAGCAATTCTTGACTTCTAGCTGTCATCGAGACTTGAGGGAGACTTTTAGTAAAGAGGTGTCTAAAATGACGTCTTAGGGTTTAAAACACTTTATTATACCTAATAAAACCTAAAACTAACATCCTAGGGTCATAAAACACTTGGGGTGCATTTACCAAACACCCTAAGCCTTTACAGGAAACTGCACCTTTTGGGGTAGTCTCCACCAACGGACCATTTGTAAAGGAACAGACCGTTGGTAAGGTGTTGTTGGTTTAGACATGGTTCCATTCAGAGCTTGGATAAACTTAATTGAAGGGCCATTCGACACCCTAGGTCAATGAAGCGTTGGTTGACCAAAAGACCGTCCTTAAGGTCATCTATTCGTCGTATTTGGTAGCTTGGTCTATGTCTTTGACCCTTCATCTAGGGAACGTTGTGAGTCTTAGGTGGAGTCACACCTGGATAAATCCCTAAACTAATTCATATAGGTCATAGAAACATCCCACATCAATTTCCATTAAAACGAACACGTAAAACTCATTAAAACACATCAAGACATTTAAGCGCTATCTGAGGTACACTTTACGAACGTCATTGATGTTTGACCTCCAAAATTAATAAAACTTCACACACTGACAAGGAACACTAAGGTACTTCGTTTTAACTTTAAATTAAATCAAGAAACACTCACGACGCTCTAGTTTAACTTAGTTCATTTAGGGCTATTACACTATTTTTCCACCTAAGATATTTGTTTTGTCAAGTCATTTAGTTGAGTACCAATTCAAATAAGTTGAAGTCACACTTGACTTCTTGATCTGCCTCAACCAACATTCCACACACTTATTCTTAACTTCTTATAGGAACTATATGTACAAATAACAAAATAAAAAAGATTCAAAACACGATATAAAATTAGTAAGCGACACTAAAAAGAACAAAAAATCATTTTATCTACATTTTCACGTGACACCACTCCCGTTTAAATAGAAGATAGATTGACACAATCAAGTCTAGATACAACGAAGATCTTTGTGGGAAAAGGCATAGCCATTTGTATGCTTATATTGACAAAATTAGAAATCTGCGGTCCATGATTGTCAATAAAATAGTAGCCCAACAAAGGGTTAGGGTCGGGTCCAAAGGGAGAGGTTTCGAGAAGATGTACTCAATTAAATTTTTTCTCGTATTTGTCATGCATAAAGAGATTAACGAATAAAAATATTATAAATCAAGGAGCACTAGTAAAGTTAAAATAGTGAAAGTAAGGAAAATTAAGTGTGGGAGAAGTTCTTGGGGTGTGACCACAATACAAGTTGAGATATATCATTGGGTAAATTCTTTCGACAGGAATATTTCAAGACAATAGTGACTTCGCTATGTTTACATGGAAATAAGTTCTCACTCAAGAAACATACCATATTTAAAATGTGTCCCTCTCAGACACCCTTTTTCCTCACGAAGGTCATCCTACGCCATTCCCCATTAACTCTCTAATTCTGAGTGACAAGATATGTGAATAAGGCTCACCCTCTCAGATTGAACCTAATGTTTACCCGCTCCTTAGACCATTAGTCTAGTGGTCTTTGTTTTAGGACCTCCCTTTCAGACAAGCCAAAAGCACATGGGTAGGTTTGTATTTGAAACAATAAACACATTAACTTAAACTAGAACAAGTTTGTGAAATACCATTAAAGACATCTAACCTATCATCTAAAACACTAACAATAATATCAAATCATAAATGATAAATCATACCCCAAGAATTGCGTTTTAGCCATACATCAAGCAATAACAATATAGACCTAAATTGATACTAAAATAAAATGGGCATATTAAATTTAAACCTTGATTTGAACAAAAGAATAATAATGGAGAAGAACCACTTCAAACTTAAAAAAATGAAAATCCTTCTTTCATAAAGTCTTCTAAAAATCTTTTCCAAATATGAGAGAAAATAAAAAAATAGTATTCTAAGTAAAAATCATGATAATGTTCAGATCCCCTAAAAATAATAACTAAAGCTAGTATATATAACTATCAGATTAATTCTTCTGGAGGACCATTAAGTGAAATAAGTCGAGATCCCCGAATTACTCAGTGAATCACCCTTGTACTGTTTCATCATTCTTTTGTTCTTCCCTTTAACATATTCATGTTCTGGATCCTTTGGCGGTATAGCACTTCTTCGTAAAACTGCTCAGCGAAGCGCCGACTTCTCTTTTAATCGCCTTTTTTATCCTCTTCCATCATGGTTTTTCATGGTGGAAGAAAGGGTGGAGTGCGTACCTTAGGCGACTCACAAAGTGTAATTGGTGATGCTCAGGCTCTAGATTTTTGGTTTTTTCCAGTGTATTTGGTAACTGTTATGTGTAAGGTTCAATACTTGCACTAAAATTTCAAATAGCTGAAACTTAAGAGTTTTAAGCAGATATTGAGACTAAATATGCATTTGAGGAAACTAACTCTATCAAAATAAATCCCCAAATGAGTCAAATTTATGGACTCATCATGTTCGGCAAGAAATAGCTGAATCTAGGTGCAATACTTTTAGTAGTAGTAGAGGAAAAACCTCTTATATTCCATCAATAGTCGCCAAGAGCGAGTTGATTTTCTAGACGTTGTTACTGGTATGATCCAAGTCTTTTACCTTACTATTATTTCTTTGCTAGATCCAAGAGAGAGTTTATATTTTTTTCTACATATGGTGATATGAATTTCTAAATAAATCTTGAGCAACCAAGTGAACCCTTTTGTCTTGCTAAGTTTGTAAGTGAGAGGATTCTAGAAGATAGAGTCCCTCATGATTGTCCTATTGCGTCAATCAAAAGGTTACTATGGCTTATTAAGTTGAGTTGGACATGGTAAATTTTGATGTGATTTTATTGAATAGTTTTATAACTCTTATGCTTTAGTTAATTGTAGAATTTGAGTTGTAAAGTTTGAGTTTCCAAATGAGCTATTCTTAGATTTGAAGAGTAGTAAAAAAAACTAAGGGTCATTTTATTTCATATCTTAAGGAAAGGAAATTAGTTTCTAAGGATTCGATCGATCACTTTGTTTGAATTTATGATTGTAGTGTTGATATACCACATATTAAGTATTTTTAAATATAAAAGAGTTTCTATAAGTCTTTCTAAATAACAAAGATTTTTGAGAAGTCTTTCCAGATAATCTTCCTTGAGTCCCTCTTAATAAAAAGATAGACATCACTTTAGTTAATCTCCCCAATACTCATCCTATATCTAATCCTCCATAGAGAATCTATCTAATAGATTTGAAAGAGATTAACGAATTCAAGGGCATTATTAGATCGAGTGTCTTACCTTTTAGAGCTCATGTCTTATTTGAGAGAAAGAAAGTTAGTTCCCCTAGGATGTATATTGATAACCTTAAGTTGAAAAAGGTTACCATAATGAACATATATCCTCTCCCAAGGATTGGTTATATTTTTGATCAACTTCAGTTACCACATATTTCTTTAAGATAGATCTTCGATCTTGCAGCCATCAATTAAAAGTGAGGGAATGTGATATTCAAAGATAACATTCCGAAATCATTATTGTCCTTATGATTTTTAAGGGAAGTCTTTTAGTTCTGACCAATGCTTAGGCAACAATCATTGACCTTATGAATAGAGTATTCAAACCTTACTTTGTGATGTTTGTTATTATCTTTATTAATGAAATATGGATCTATTCAGGAAATGATGAAGACAATTCTAGTCATCTATGAATAGTTCTCCGGACATTAAAGGATAATGAATTGTGTGCCAAGTTATCTATGTGAAATTTTTGGCTTTAGTTTTTGGAATTATAAGGCCATGTTGTAACGCGAGAGGGTATCAAAGTTTATACCCCAAAAATAGAGGCAGTGCAGCATTGACATAGACCCACATTTCAAACTTATAATAGGAGTTTCTTGGATTTGGCTTGATATTATTGAATAATCCTAGAGGGGTTCTCATATATTTCATCCCTTTTGACGATGTTAACTCACAAGACAATTGAGTTTCAATAGTTCAAACATAGTGAGAAAACTATTGATAAATTGAAAAAGTGATTTGAATACTACAACCATTTTGACCTTACTAGAGTGTTTGAAAAGCTTTGTTGTCTATTGTGATGTGTCTTGAGTTTGATTGGGTTGTGTATTTATTCAAAATGGATAAGTTATAACTTATACCTCCACACAATTAAATGTTTATGAAAGGAAATACCCAACCCATGATGATGAGTTGGTTGTCGTTGATTTTTCTTTAAAAATATGATGCAATTATTTTTATTTTTTGCATATGGATGTGTTTAGCAACCAGAAGAGCCTTTAGTATGTGATTATTAGAGACATATGGGGTTGTTTGAATTATTCAAGGATAATCACATGAGTATTCTTTACCACCTAGGTAAGGCTAATATTGTTGTTGATGGCTTGAAAAGGTTATCTATGGGAAGTACCACCTATTTTGTGGATGATAAGAAAGTTCTAGTGAAAGATATCCACATACTTGTACGATTGGGAATTCAGTTAATGAATTCCACAGAAGGAGGAGTAGTGTTAATGAATAGGGTTTAATTATCATTGTGTAAGAAGTAAATTAGAACCAAGACCAAGATAGAATTTTACTTGAATTAAAATTAAAAGTTCATAAGCAAAAAGTAATGTCTTCTAAAAAAGGGGATACGGGTATTGAGGTATCAAGGATGGATAAATTCAAAGAGAGGATCATGAAAGAAGCTTGTAGCTTAACATATTCTATTCGTCCGGGTTCCACAAAGATGTATTGCGATTCGAGTGAAATTTATTGGTTGAGAAGTATGAAGAAGGGCATTGAAAAATTTGTTGCTAAGTGTCTGATTGGCGAATAATTTAAAGTAGATCACCAAAATCCCAGTGGTATTTCTCAAAATATAAATTTTCAGAAATGGGTGTGGGAGATTATTAATATGGATTTAATCACATGTTTTCTAAGGTCTGTCAAGCAACAATATTTTATTTGAGTCAGTAGATCAAAGACTAATTCAACCACTTTTTACCAGTAAAGACTATCTATTCAACATTGGATTAGGCAAGGTTGTATATTGAATAGGTGTTAAGACTTCATGGAGTCATTGTTTTTATTATATCATATTGAGGTTCACAATTTACTGCATAGTTTTTGAATTCATTCAAGAAATGCATGGCTTCAAAGGTGAACTTGAGTAGTTCTTTTAATCCTTAGATGGACAAGCAAGAAAAGAGCACTATTTAGACCTTAGACTATATATAGAGGTATTGTGTGATTGATTTAAAACGAAATGATTATGATCACCTACCTCTTATTGAGTTTGCTTTAGAACAATAGTTACCACTCTAGCATTAAAATGGCTGATTATGGGAGAAGATATAGATATCCTATTGAATGGTTTGAAGTTGTAGATGAAGTATTGATAAGAATAAAAGTTTAGTTCATTTAGGTATTAAAGAAGAGAAAGTGAGCCAAAAGAGTCTTTAAACGATGCCAAATACTCAAAATCCTTCATTAATATTATTAAAATGGAGTTAGAGTTTGAAGTAGATAATTATGTGTACTTAAAAGTTTAACCCATGAAGGGTGTTATGAGATTTTTTACGAATGAGAAGCTTAGTTCCTCGTATTTTGGACCGTATTAAAAGCCAAGACAACTGAAAAAGTATCTTATTAGTCGAATCTACCACAAGAGTTTGTACTGGTTCATCCGGTATTTCACGTCTCTATCTTGAAGGAATGCATTGGCGCTACTTCATTAATCATACCAACTAAAGGTATTGGCATAAGGATATCTTATCTTATCAAGAGATTCTTGTTAAAATTGTAGATCGTCAATTTCATAAGCTGATGACTAAGGAAGTAGTATAAGTCAATGTCCTTTTGATGAACCAATTTGTTTAAGAGGCTATTGGGATGCTGAGGAAGATATTAAGAAAAGATATCCGCATCTCTTAGAATCCGGAGAAGTTCAAAATCAATGTACCTAGTGAACATTACTCATTTAAGACATTTAAGAGGAAACTAAACAGATTGGGGACTTCACATGATGGTCATTGATGACATATTAGTATCTTGAAAGTCTACTCATGCCATGTGTAGAGAGTGTCCCATTCCACTACCTACATGTTGTAGAACTTATCAAATAACTAGACTTCACATCCCTCATGATGAGAGTAGGCATTAACTAATATAGACCATATTATATAGATATGGAATCCAATGTCATCAAACTCCCACACCGTGGAACGTGTTCTACTTGCCACGGGTAGAACTAGGAAATATCTCTTGTAGGCACATAACTTAAGGGATATAAAAATGTTTCTTTGGCCTTTACTTTCATACTAAATTAGAACTACTACCTTAATCATATATGTTTTTCCTTGGTTCTCATAAAGTAAGTTAATTCATATAAATGCATTACAAAGGTATCATCACTCTGCCGACCGACATTTCATACAATTCAAATGGATGGGTCCACAAGGGTTGCCGATCAAGGTCCATTTTGATATCCCTTATGACTTTCTTAGGTAATATTTCATGCCGCACCAAACAACCTATCTCTAAGTTCATCTTTCCTCTCTGGAAAGAGGTACCATTTCAATCTACCACTTCAAGGCTTCTTTATTAACCTTGTTTTCATATTCAATGTTCTACATTCTTAACCATCTTTCCATATTCAGGGATTCACATTAGTCATTCATAGAAGGGTACCTACTTTAGGTCTAACGATCCTAGACTTTCCTTCCTTCATACATATATGACAAGGGTTCCTAAACCTACCAAGTCAAAAGATCACATTCATTTACCTTTCACGTATTAACTAGGAATAACTAAGTCTACCTAAACATTACATCATATTAACATGTAAAGAGCCGTCTATATTAATCATCATCACATACATACATTTATAGGAACATTATTTCATTAAAAATTAACATAGATTTATACAAGATTATGTTCAGATTACATGAACCTTATCACATAATAAACATTTCACGATATCACCAACCTCACATAATAACTTCACTTTCTATATTAATGTATTCCACATAACCTTGCACATAGTAAGAATAGTTCATATACCCAAATTCACATTATACCTTCATATGAAACGTAGCATCATACCACTACAATTAACATAATAATGCCGAAAAAACCATGATAAGAATAAAAACAATAATTAACACAACCATAGTAAGTGGACCAAAACACACGTGCGATTCTCTATCAATTCTACATCATTATGGGAATTAGGTTAACTTACCCTCTTCTAATAGAAAAGATTACCATTACATAACATCCCCAACAATTCATAATATAATAACATATGTAACAATAGATATCAACAATACAACATAAACTAAACTCAATTCTATAAACATTAGATCAAAAGCAATAAACCTACGTTAGCAAAATTTTGGGATTTAAGAAGATCAAGGGTTAATGGAGATTTTAATTTTAAAAGATAAATTTAAAATCAATGATATCATATTTAATTATTTGAAATCGTTCCATGCAAGACCCCATAAATAAAAATGAAAATTGAACTTTTCCCTAAGCTTTGATATATTTGGAATTACTTTGATATTTTCTCTAAGGTGATATTTAACCTTTGATAAAGAACTCCTACACCTTTTTATTAACAATTACCAACTAATTTAAAGAATAAAACTCCATGAATCGAAAACCTATCCCTAACTCCATCTTCATCTTCTTACTTGAGTTTAAGAGAATTTTTTGGTGAGGAGGGTTTTTTTCCAGGTAATTAAACTTCCTCCGCCGGATGATCTCATAAAAATGTGATTGAGTAGGAAACCTCCCGCCCCACTCCCTTAAGAGTATTATAGGGGAAATGTTAACATTACCAATTTGGATGGGCATCTTGTCCTACATACTCTACCACAGGGTCATAAATTTGTGGTAACTAGTAGCTTGATGCAGATGGTCACACTGAGGTTTGTTTTCGGTGCTACCATGTGATGATCCACACGATCACATTGTCAAACTGAGGTCGGTGTTTAAGAGTTGTATAGGGAGGCCAGAGTTGGACATGGATGTTATCCTATTAAGGGTGTTCCCTCTCTCGCTGATGGTAGAGGCCATAATTTAGTTTTCTGAGTTTCTCCGTAATTCAATCTATACATAGGAGCAGTTGAGGAATGTGGTCATAGCATGGTATTACCCAATATCTAAATAAACTCAACCACAAAGATAGAGTGAAAATTTTTTTGGCATTACTGGGAGTCGGTGCGTAGCTCTTAGGATAGGTTCACCTTATTTGTGAGAAGTGTCCCAAACCACCGCATTGATGATGAGTCGTTGAAAGATACTTCTAGCAGGGGCAAGATGATAATAATAAGGTAGTATTTGATTATATGGTAGGTGGTTCTTATGGTGAGTGCACATATGCAGAGATCGCTAAAAAGTTTGACAAAATTTCCTGAAACAGTAATGTTTTGATCACTAGGAAGTCAAAAACTAGGATAAACATCTTTGCAGTGCAAGCTACACAGAACCCAGCCGTAGATAAGATTCCTGAAGAGATGGCTCAATCGTGGACTGATCATGGGTTGGTATTAAAGCATGTCACCGCGGGTGCAGAGAAAGTGAATTCAATGAATTATTTGACTAAATGCCCACCGCAAAAAGATGACTTCTACTATGAATATGATGCTTATGCACTGAATGACAAGAGGGGGGGGGGAGGTTTTTGACTAAATTCCCTATGCTCCAATAAGGATAATTGGCACCAAGGTCAAGGAAATCAAGGTAGGTACTATGTGAATTACAACTGAGAGGGTCATTATGTTCATGATGGAAACTACAACGGTTACAATAACTTCAACTGGGGTAACTATAGTAATAGAAACGATCAGAATGGGCCCTACATTCTACCTCAAAATTTGGAAGTTTCTCCTAGGGATGGTGGAGGTAGTATGGAGCGAGTTGAGGACATGTTGCAAAAGATTATTAGGAGGTTTGATGCTAGTGATGAGCACGCCAAAGAGTTGTGAGGTGATTTGGCTTATATTAAGCAAAAGGTGGATCAACATGCAATATCAATCAAACATCTTTATTTGAAAATTTCCCAAATATCTTCTACTATGAACCCAGGTCAACCGGGTACTCTTCCTAGCAATACTGTCCAAAATTCACAAAGTGATGGATATTGCATGGCAGTCACTACTCGAGGGGGTAAGCAAACCATTGATCGACCTAGTTCATCTGGCGTATAAGATAAGTTGAGAAGATATGATGAGGTAGTGGAATTTAGTAGTAAGTTTGTAAACAAATCGGTTAAAGAAGCAAAGATACCCCAAAAGGTGACCCCCGTTCGTAGACAACCACCATTACTCCCCTAGATATTGGTGAAGTAGATCGAGGATGATAAATACAAGCGTTTTATTATTATTATTAAACACCTTTCCATCCATGTCACTTTTATTGAAGCTCTTGAACAAATGTCTGATTATGCCAATTTATAAAAGATATGGTTATAAAGAAGAGATCGGTATGTTTTGAGGTAGATGATCAGATGCAACATTGTACTGCTATTACTACAAGGTCTCCGGTGCAATAGAATGAAGATTTGTCACTTTCGCTATTCCATGTACCATAAGGTTGTTACAGTTTTCTAAAGCACTATGTGATCTTGGTACAAACATAAATCTCATGCCTCTCTTTATTTACAAGATGTTGTGTTTCGGTGACCCAAAGTCCATTGGGATGTGGTTACTTATGGCCGATAAAATGTGTTAAAAGGCCTATTAGGATACTGCATGATTTGTTCATCAACGAGGAGTAATTTATATTCATGACTAATTTTGTGATTTTTTACTGTGAGGTGGATTTTAGGTAACTATTGTTCTTTGGAGGACATTTCTTCCTACCGGTCGCTCCTTAATTGACATGGAAAAAGTTCAGATGAGAAGAAACTTTCAACATTTGTAGGTCTATGAAGCTGAGTGGTGTAACGGTATGTGTTATATCTTACAGGAGTTGAGATTACGTCTGAGGTACAAATGGAAGTGCACCTTTGGATCGAGGTACTAGTAGAAGTGATAATGAATTTTTAGAGTGAATCTATTGAGGAGTAGGGGTCATTGGTTGCGGCAATTGATCTATGTGACGTTCGGTTAAAACTAAATAAACAGACGTACAGGTACTTCATCTTCACTTTCTCAATCAATTCTTGTTCCTTTGCTTGTGGATTAAAAGTTAGTGTCTGTGGGTTTTGACTTAGGGATATATTTGATTCTTAAACGTGTTAAAAGTGAGTTCCATGTCCGTTGGAATGATTGAAATTGAATGCATTGGGGGTCAACTCTACCTAAATGAACTATGCTTATTGTTTGTTTTGTTGTTATTTCGACTTAGGGCGTGTTACTCTTTTAGAATTTATGGTTCAAATTTGCACAATCGAAGCCCTAGGAATGATAAATTGTTATTGTGCTTGATATAGCATAGTGGGTGTAATAGTTTGGGATTGGAAGTGTCCATTTTTGTGGTAAAAGCAAGCCCCAACTCCTATCTCTTGCCAACAGCGCGAGACCTTGTGTACAAACTATTTGTTTATCAAAAGATCGTCGATGGGGCCTGTTGACGCTCTACCTTGAAAACTACTAACTGTGAATCGACAGAAGTGGACTATTGTCCGTCAATAGATCGACGGGCCATTCTGCACGTCCATCATATCTTTTTGAAACTTTGCCTTCTGAGATTTTCTAAATTATTTAGAGTGTCAAACGACGAAAATGGTCTATGATGTGTCAATTAATCAACAGTTCGTTTCACGTTTATCGTTTCTAGCTAAAAGTTCTGAAGAAAGATTACTTCTGAGATTTTCTATGTGTCCGTCGATTGACACAATCATCGGACCGTCGTTTCATTTATAGGCCATCGAGAGTGCCCGTCTTTTGAGTTAATAGTTCGACACTAACATTTATCCTATGTTTCATGATTTAGTTTTACTTATTTTGTGTTTGTAGCCTGATTACTATGAAACTAACAACTCTATTTTAAGGTACTAATGGCCCTCCAACGGGATATTATCTATTTCATAGGACCGTACATGTCCGTGGAACCATCCTGGCGCCTGATTGGCTCGTCAGATGATGAGAGTGATCCATAGTATATGCCCCCAACACTGCTTCTAGAGCCAATAGGGGCATGCCCAAGAAGGTGGTTCCATGCGTAGTCATTCCCTCCCAGTCTGATGAGGAGAACATAATGACCGGTATACTGTCTAGATCTTCCTTGGGTTCTGAGAGAGCATTTGGCTCGGAAGAAGCTTTCAGTTTTGAGTCGAACCACTCTAAAAGATCGAATGTGGTCGCTGCATCTTGTTACTGATCCCAAAGAGACACTTTCCCAATGGAGCTTTCCCGAAATGCCTCTTCCGATGAGGCGAAGAGTGTGGAGTCTGCTCTTGTACCCTCTTTGAGGTCCCTACACCGGTTGTTGATCTGCCCAATCGGTTGTGCGTAGATGGACAATACCATATTTATAGGGATTCCATATTGGTGAACGACAAGGGGGTGATAAGTCGGACTTTGACAGTGGAGTGGCGGGTTTGTACAGGTAGCTACACACATTCCCTGCAATACATAACTTATTCACCCACCACGATCTCGAGTTTATGGCTAAGAGTGTGGGACCTTAAAGCGAGGAGATGGTGTGAGATTTCTACACCTCTTTCATAGCATATCTTAGAGGTTCTATTGAAAGGAAGTCTAAACCCGCAAGCAGGAACCACTCATATATGTCCATGTTCGAGGATGCCAGGTTGATATTTCTTCTCCTTCTATTCGGCGCTTCCTATACGGTAAGGTCATTGATGTCGAGAGGGTCCACCTTACCTTAGAATTTTAGTACAGGTGGAATGAGTTCAAGAATGGACATTTTCAGCAGGACAAAGATTTGAGATGGTCCACCAATAGGTAGATAGCCTAGCTGATATTCATAGACGGTGAGAGAGCAAACTGGTTGATGGACACCAAAGGCCTTATCAAGAAGTCCAATCTCACATTAGCATCCAAGTTCATTTTGCTTTCAGTCCGCCACTACTAATCCCCCACAGTTGCGAATAATATACTTACCTTGGATAGAGTGGTCTTGGTAGAAGTTATGGTCTACGGGTTTGAGATTGATTTTATAATTTTTGTTTATCTCCATTATCCATGAGAGGTCTTTAAAAGAATCCACCACTTACCTATTTTCCTGTATGATTTTTCAACTGTGCCAGAATGTTGGAGTGCCCATTTGGCACATAGATGTCCTCCATATTCCTGAAAAAATGGTTGTTATTGATCCCATTAAGGATGAGGCCAATGAGGTGGCCCCACTAAAAGGGCCCACAGTAGATGTGCAGCCGCTAGGTGATAACTTGGGAGATACACTAGAGCTTGCCCAAGGGGCTGATCATGCTACATCATGGCCTACCGATATCGCTCCGTTCGAGTTTGTCCCAGAAAGTTGTCGGGACTCGAGTTCTTCCCGTTCTACGCCTCCATAAGAATCACTAGGGTCCAAAAGTTAGAGGCCCAGATGGACACTTTGTTACATCACATCCGGCCTTAGATGCAGAGATCCAGTTCTGAGGCTGAGTAGAGGTAGCCCAATAGACGGAGAGAACGATACAGGTGGTGCACTAACGCCTCGATGCTTTTAAGTATATAGTCTGAGCACACCCAACCCTTACCGTTAATTAGACAACTCTTTAAGAGGTAGTGTCGAGTCTACGCGCTAATGTTGATGTTATCCTTGATGTGAGGGTAACTGAGCCTGAGGCCGCACCTGCGGAGCTTGCAGAGGATACAGTGCTTGCTGCATGCTTCAATACAAATATTTTAACGCCGCCCCCGCCACATGAGTGTGCCAAGAGGCACCGTTCTAGATAGAGTTAAGATATTCAGTGTAGTAAGAAGGAGCGTACTGAGATGGATGCTGCAAGGAGAGCTTCATTAATTGATAAGGAGTCTCGACAGATGAGGGCTCGTGAGTTGTTTATTGGGGAGTCTAGCTTCAGATTGGAGGATGTTGAGCGTAGCACAACTAAGGGTGTAGATAATTCTATGGGCACCACTGATGATGGCCATACTACTAAGGGAGCTTGTTCTGGGAAATTGAACTCGCTGTGTTGTTGATTTTTGGGGCTATGTACCTCAGGTTTGCTTCAGCTACCGCCTTTGCATTATTTTTTTATGCTTTGGGGACAATTGCATGTATTATAATGGGGGTGGATTAAATTGAAAGTTTGTGCTAGGGTAATGTCTGAGCAGACAAACTCACAAACCTCTCTTGTCTATTTTCTTCTTTGTGTTCTTTTGCCCTAGGAGACTAGTTATGTTAATGCTGAACTGGCATGTGTAGTATCTTGTACAAAGTATGAAGTTAAATCGGAAACATGATGGATAAATATGAATGGCATAATGAGTGTTGAATGATTTGGCTCTAAGCATGACATATAAATGCACTATTGCATGGACCTCAATCTAACACTCGAATTAGATGTCCGATAACCTTATAGCGTAATGATGTTTTAAGAAAGTGTGAGGAAATTTTATCGTTCAAGTGTTGGTACCTAGCTATAACTTGCCCGGTTAGTCATGCAAAAATAAATCTGTGTTAGACATTTAGAAAAGGATCCCTCGTTCAAATTAGTCAATCTTTAGCCTCAATAAAAGAAAAGAAAATTAAATTGATCTTTTTTTTATCTAAATACTTTGAACTTACAATGGACCTTTATTTTGTACAAAAACTCATCTTCCTTAGGTATAATGTATTGTCCCTAGTCCCTCCTTGGACATGTGCACCTCAACTTAGACCAAAAGCATAAGTTGAGGGCGGCTATTATGAGTAATGTCGCGATAAGTGGGGATGAAAGGGTTAATATGAGAAAAAAAGAGTTAAAAAGAGAAGTGACTCAACCAAAGAAAAAAAGAGAAAACAAAAGAAGTATTTAATAGACAATGAAAGAGGTAGGACCCTTACAAGTTATGTCAAGGAGGGACACAATTAACTAAAATGTACCCATATGTATCAACTCTAACCCAGAGCCTACGTTTCAAGCCAAGAAAGTCCTATCGTGATCCTATGAGTCTCATATGGTGAACATATGCAATGAAAATATGGAAAAGCCTATGGAGACAAGTACCAACTAGGTGTGAAGTTGTTATGAGCGTGTGTTAAAGAATGATTATTATACACAAATTTGAAACAATGGTGCGAAAAATAAGGATATCGTTTGGAGTGAGGGCACTAGTTTTAATATTGGAAAGTTGGTACCTTGGTGAGAGATTAAGAGTAGAGGTGTCGGTGTGTGGTGAGTCTATATCATGGTCCGATCCACAGGAAAGATCTTAGTGAGCCTAATAGTAAAAGTATTCATTAAAGCAATGAAAAAAGTCGGGAATGATAACCATATGATTGTGAAGGTTTAAAGGAAGATTCTTTTGTACAAAGGTGTTGTGGTGAGTCATAGTGCGTTACTTAAGGAGAAACAATGAATTTAAGTTGAGGGTGTTGATGTACCATGGTTTCATGGTACTTCCAATTCATTTTCCATAAGTTTAGTGTGTGTCTAGGGCCTCTTTTAGTAAATTTAATGTGTTTTATTTCAGTTTTGCTAGAAACTTGTCCATAGTTAAAATGAAAAAGGCTGTTCAGAAATCAGTGCAGAAGTGATCTACGAAGCCATCGACGTCCCGTCATCCCATCGAATGACTATAGGTTTTAGTCGTCAACTGAAGGCTCAAGCATATAGAAGCAACTTGAAGAAATATGACTAAGTGTGAAACTACAGAAGAATCGACAGTCCATCAACTGATTAAGAGACCATCTCAGCAAATTGTCGATCGGATCAAAGATATGTCCAAGTACCCGATGTTGAACAAAAGCTAAGTATGAAGCAATGACGAGCATCAATAGCCCATAAGTGAATCGATAGGTGTGTTTTTTGTCCGTCGATTGGATCAGAGAAGATGCAAAAGTGAAGGCTAAAGAAAACCCTACGTATCGTTCCATCGAGGGACCGTTTGTGGGTTCGTCTATTAAAGTTGTGTTTTTTGGACAAACTTTCCTTATTTGTTTTCCTTTTATTTTAGGACAATGTCTTTACAAATAGGTTGAAAAATATCGTTTTTGGGGTTGGATCATCTATTAATTTTCATAATTTTGTTCTTGGAGATTTGACTTTGAAACTAGGTAATTAATTCTAGTTTCCCGAATCGATTCTCAAGTGAATTTTGTTGTTTCAAGTACAATTTCTAGATTTTCTTCGAACTTGTCAAAGTGAGTACATGATTTATTATACAAAAAATATGAATTGTCTTATTCTAATCATAGATAACTAAATACACAACTAGCGATGTGGGAACAAAGGGTTATTAACAAAATAAAACTTCCTAATTAAAAATTCTACACAAAGTTATTGCATGCATCGGTAATTCTTTTGTCTAGAAATCTTTTTAACCAGTGCACGCGTAAGAACTCTCCATACTTCTATTAGGTGGACAAGGGGATAGTTAATAGAAAAAGAATTATCGACATAAATTTACTGGATACTATCTAATAGACTAGTTTCGGTTGGTGCGAGGTTATAATTAAGCCAAACATTGAATGTGATGATCAATATGACGTAAAAGGTAAGGGTTTATAATTTAAACAAATGTAGCCCGACAACGATACGGGGTGAAATTCTCTAAATGTCGGACCAAGGATTTAGAGATACATACCATATCACTTTGCATTCAAAACCATAGGATGAATTGTTATAATTTGTTTTTATGGCGTTATTAACCTATGGGAACCAGTCAAACCCTAGTTTCTCTTAACTTGATAAACATCAACAATTTACTCTTGCTAGTTGTTAGATTTCATTATTACAACATTTTTGTTTTACAACCAACCCCCTCCCCCATGTTGAATTATTAGTTTTTGGAAAGTACATGACTAAATAGAGGTAATCCTTATCAATGTGAGATTGACCCGAACCTAATAGTTAGGTTCTTTACTTGATACAACCTCTTATACTTCTTTAGGGAAGTTTAATTTGAGTGTATCATACCTTGGCATGTTTCATTGTGTTTTAGATGTCGAAACTTAATAAAATTTAGTAGAAAGGTGGTAATCATGTTCCAGAGTGTGTTTAGGGTCGAAACATCCGATAATATGCCCGAAGGCCCACCCTAACGGTCCTTGGAGAGGACCCTTGCTTTTGACCAAAGTCTTAAAATTTGGGCTGTGTGAATCCACAAGCCCAAGCGATGAGCTGTCGCCTGATCAACAAGGCATTGATGGATCCCATATTCATTACTTAGGTGTTTTCATGAAATGGTGAAAAATCAAGTGTCTGGCATCATCGATGGTGTGCACTACAACAGGCATGGGTGGGCGTCCACTAACACACCGACCTTAGGTAGGGGTCTCGTAGGTCAGGTCTAATTTTGTTGTCCAATATTTAATAAAGTCAATTAAATTAGTTAGTTGCTTAGGTGGTTAATTGAGGGTAAGGGTTGTCTAATTATGTTACTTAATGGACTAAATAAATACCTTAATCTAATTAAAATAACTCAACTCACATCAGTTCCCAAACTCAAATCCTCTTCCTGATCCCCATTTTCTCCCTCTCTTAAAGACCTCATTGAAGACCAAAGTCAAAAGGGCTTAGGGATGCAAGAATTCTAAGTTTTCACCATCAATCTTCAAGGATTGTTAACATATGAGACTCTTCACCTTGGGACTACTTTCCCCAAAGAGTTTTTTCAATTGATTTCCAAAACTTGAGATAAACATGGGTTTCATTGTTAATCTGAAATACATCTTCCAAATTGTATTGTTATTGATTTATATTGATAATTATGGATGTGTGATGATTTATTACTTCTGAATTAAGGTTGTTCTTTATGTTAGACCTAGTTCTATGGAAGAGATCATGAATTGTCCCTATTTCCCTAACCGTAGGTTATGAATTGACGTTGAAAACGTTAGTGATAATACAATTGATTTAGTTCTTGTGTAAATTACTATTTTATGATGTTTTTAAGTCTTAATGAATGAATATGGTTGGTTTATTGGAACAACATGGAAGAAGGCTTGTGAAGGTGAATTGGTAACACCTATTATCTTGAATCCTAACTTCAATTGTTATGGCTTATACATGATGATGCTGTTAAATTTAAGTACTAATTATGAGTAGATTGTATTGGTGATGGTAGGACGAATGTAATTGAAATTTCTTGACTATATGGATTGTGCTATTATGATTAAGGTAATATAATATATGATTGATTGTGAATAACTTATGTGCCTTATTATGACATGATGATGATGATGATCATTTGTTAATCTCACATATGAGGGTTGTTATGAAAGGAAGTCTCATGAGATTCCTAATGAGATAATGATTATAATAAAAAAGGGTTTAGTCTCCTATGACCTATAATAAGCTATGATTATTAGTAAAGGCTTAAAGACATTTCCAAAATGTATTTTAGCTTAGAATCGAGTGAACTAGTTACTAGAGGTTTCCCTTTCCAATGTGTGAAGGTAGGTTCCTAATGGTTCTCATGAGATAGAGATTATAATGCTATTGTGCATAAAGAGGGTCTAAAGAATGTCTCCTACTTTTTGAACTATGTTGGCCTTATAAGAATATTAGCTAGTAGATCCATCTAGAATTCTATGTTTATGTTTTGTTAGTACCTTGGAAACTTGTCCAACTTCTTTCAGTGTAGAGTTTCATGACACTAAATTCCTCATTTAGCTCTTATGGTTTATGTCAGTTAAGGGAATTTTTAAGACTAGGGTGACTTAAGGGGTTTTACTTAGTCTACGTAATGGTATATGACAGTAACTATATATTGCACTAGTTTGACTTAAGGAAATTCCTATGAGGATGTTCAGATGTTCTTATAAAGAAAATGATATGCATACGTTGACTTTTCATGTTGGTGAACTTATATGTTGTCAGAATCACTTATGAATATGTTATTAGTCTATATTGCAAAATATGATACTGACTACTCATGATTTTATGTAATATGAAGTTAGGAATTACTTATGCTCCTTAGATTTGTTTAATTGTTTTGTGGGGTTATAAAGTAAACTTGATCACTGAACTTGTAAGCTTGGTGATAGGTTATGACGTATCGTCTTACATATGTTGTAATATTATGAAATCTTATACATGCTTTGTTTTTATGATATTATGTTGTAGTTTCTTTAGTTATATGATCTTGGTATGCTACTATTCATGTGAGATGACCTTATGTTGATGGTATTCATCTTAACTTGACTTTATTGATGATGTTCGTTTTGAATTGAATATGGACTTGTCTTAGTGAATATGTGACCATTAATTTGTATGAGTTCTTCTTTGTGCATTAAGGGTTTCAAAAGTTACTTAGCATGGGTTTCATCAAAATGTCCCTTTTAGCATGATTTCAAACATTATACGTGTAAATGTTTCCATACTTACTACAAGTGGATGTACTAACCAATTTTCTTTTATTATTTCTACAACAATGAAGGTTTGGGTCATTAAAGTTATAAGGTGAATTGGAAGACTACATGGAAATTCCCCAAGTGTTTGGTAGCTTCTCACCATTCAAGGATTATGCAACTAAATCACGACTATGTAGAGTCTTTTTAATGGATGTAAAGAGTGGCACACTTAAGAATGAGAAATTATGTGATGCTGCAATTACTCAGTTATTGGTAATCTTTAAAATTGTGCCTTATAAGTTGTACCAGTATATGTCCCTTTTTATTCTAATTCTTTTCTGATGTATATAGGAGATGACTACACGAGGAGGTTCCGAGGAGAGTTGAGAAAGATTTGGCTAATGCGAGTGTTTTTGCAAAATATAACCAAGCCCCTCTACAAGGAAACAAAGCTCTTCTACAAGTCCAAGCTCTGATCATTACTCCACCTTTGTTGGATAGAGAGATAAGGTAAACATTTTTTACTTTTTCTAATACCATGACTACCCAAGTTCACGAGGTATCCCTTCAAGCCCAACCAATGATGGCTCAAGATAATTGGGAGGTTGGACCTCGTGTTCAACCAAATACTAGTACCACGGCTTCCTACTTATGGGACTTCATGAGGATGAACCCTCATATGTTCTATGGTTCGAAAGTGAATAAAGATCCCTAGGATTTCATTCATGAATTTACAAAATTCTCTATATTATTGGGTTGACTTCAAATGAAATAATCGAGCTAGTTTCCTACCAACAAAAGGATATGCCTTATACGCGGTACATCCAATGGAGAGATAATAGTGCCTTGAGAGAGGGTCCTATCACCTGGGAGGTTTTTATAAGGACTTTCCTTGATCTTTATTTACTTTGGATAAAAAGGATGCATAAGTGGAAGAATTCGTCAACATTCGTCAAGGAGGTATGAGTGTGCAAGAGAATTCGTTGAAGTTCACTAAATTGTCCAAGTATGCTCCTTCCTTGGTGTCTAACCCAAGGGATGAGATGAGTCACTTTATCAAAGGAGTTCTAATGAAAACATTAATATATCTAGGTTTTTGGTTAATGCACAACAAGTAGAAAATTTTACACTTAAGAGAAAGAATAAGTGGTTTAAGAAGTCCAATTCATACGAGGAGGTACTTTCAAAGGTAGGCTTGAGATTCAAGACATGCCTAGGTTCTGGAAAAAGGTTTCCAACAAAATTCCTTCAAAATTTTCCATGCCTAACAAGGATAGCGTGTCTAACCCTATGTCCTAAAAGGAATGAAAAGGAAATTCACCTAGTAAGAAACCAACTTATTCCAAGTATGGTAAGAACCATTAGGGTGAGTGTCTAGTTAGGATAGAGAATTGCTTTGGGTGTGGCAAAAGTATCCATGATGTCAAATATTGCCCTAATATAAGGTTTCAATCGAAGGGAATTAGTCAATCTCAAGCTACTTCAACTAGTTTCGAAACTCCAAAGATGGACCCATTTTATGCTCTCCCCTCTAAGGTTGAGCGATATGTGTCTCCCGATGTGGTCACCAATTTGTTGCAAGTCTTCACTATTGATATTTATGATCATTTCTAACTTCTTTTGTAGAAAATAGTTTGATGTTACACAAGTTTAGATTGAACAATTTTTGGTTACAACCTAGTGGGTGACTCAGTAGTAGCTAGAAGAGTCTTTAAGAGTTTTCCTATATCTTTGTCCAATAGAATTACATGGGTGGATTTAGTAGAGCTTTGTATGGTTGATTTGGATGGTATTTTAGTAATAGATTGGTTGCATTATTTTTTTCCTTCTATTAATTTTCGGACAAGAGTGGTTAATTTATGTTTTTCTAATGAAGCCATCTTAGAGTTGAAGTGTGGTAACTCAATTCGTACGGGTCGAATAATTTCTTGTTTAGAGATTGTAAAATTATCTCTAAATGTTGTCTTTACCATATTTTAAGAGTCAAAGATCTTGAGTCCGAAATTCTTCCAATAATATCAGTCCCTAGAGTGAACAACTTTTCAAAAGTCTTTCCCGATGACTTGCACGGAATTCCTTCCTAGCAATAATTAGGCTTTGGTATTGACTTTTTACTAGATAAGAATCTTATTTCAAACCCTCCATACCGGATGTCTCTGGCGGAGTTGAAAGAGTTAAAGCTTAAAATAAAGTACTTCTTAGACATGGGTTTCATTCAACATAGTATTTTACTATGGGGAGCTCCATTGTTGTTTGCTAAGAATAAGGAGGAGTCCCTTAGG
Source organism: Solanum lycopersicum (assembly GCF_036512215.1). Lineage (NCBI taxonomy): Eukaryota > Viridiplantae > Streptophyta > Magnoliopsida > Solanales > Solanaceae > Solanum > Solanum lycopersicum. Next base: position 32,095,945 of record NC_090809.1, read on the forward strand.
ATGTGCATTGAATATCCTCAACTCAATATGGTTACCATTAAGAAAAATTATCCACTCCCTCATATTAACGGCTTGTTTTATCAACTCCTAGGTTAAAGTTACTTTTCTAAGATCGAATTGATTTCAGCGTATCACCAACTTAGGGTGAGAGGTGAGGATGTACCTAAAATGACATTTCTAACTAGGTGTGGTCACTATAATTCCTAGTAATTACCTTTCGTCTCACTAAAGCCCACAAATTTTACGAACCTCATGAATCATGTTTTCAAAATCACAATGATTCCATTGTCATTGTGTTTATTAATGATATCTGAATATTCCAAAGATGAGGATGCACTCATTCACCTTTTGAGAGTGGTATTACAAGTCCATAAGAAACATCAACTATTTTCCAAGTATAGTATGTGTGAGTTTTTGTTGAGATTGGTGGCATTTCATTGTCAAATTATCTCAAGTTAGGGTAAAGAGGTTGATCCAAATTAAATCGAAGCGGTTAAGAATAGGCCTAGACAATTGAATTCCACTGATATTCGGAGTTTCTTGTGCCTAATCAAGAAGCCTATTTAAGCTTTCTATGTATGGAGTCTATAGAAACTTCATATGTGGTATGTGAGATGTCAATGTTAACACACACACACACACACACACACATATATATTTATATATAAAGTAGGAAAAGTTTTTTTTATATATTTTTAACCTATGACGTGTTACAATGATTGATAAGAGGCTAGTCTTAGTCATCTCCATAGACGACGACGCCAGTTACGTCTAGGGGGCGCTTCCTGGTCATGACGTGACCCTTAATTTTTTAGAATTTGATCCCTTTGATTGTTATAGTTGGCCACTATTTTAGCAAATCATATGAATAGCTTTCTGGAACTCTTCATTTGAGGCTTCTTTGTTAGGGACTGCAAAACAAGAATTCTTAGCATTAGCTCTACAAGAAGGCATGATCTGAAACATAGAGAGTTGAGTTTGAATATAATAAGATCACACCTTATGTATTATAAGGGTAACCATAAAATGAAGTTTTATTATAAAAACACTTTGTAGCCTCCTTCTTATTAGGTGTGGTGCATACTACACACCCTCAAGAAGGATTTTACCTACTACGACTTTCTTGAATTCCTAGTAATCTCAAGCCTAGTGCAATGATATCAAGTTTGTGACGCCCTGAGGCTACAAACTATATGTGTACATGGTACCTAGGATCACGAGTGACCCAAAGCTAAATGTTTTGGGATAATTATGAGTATACTATAGATAAAGTTAACAATAATGTTTTGCGGAAGCTAAATAATAACGAATGTTTGAAATGATAGCAAAAATACCTATATACTAAAAATTAATATAAAATCTTAGAGTTTGATACAAGAGAAATATGACACTCAAAAACATAGTTGATTCTAACTATGTTTTAAATAAGCCTCAAATGGCTAGGAAGTTTGCGACATTAAACAACTAAATCTAGGAAAACATAAACTAAAGACTAGAAGCGATAAAGATAAACATGTCACTAGTTCTCGAAGATTTAGGACTCACCACTGATGTTGTTGAAGAGAATATTGGTAAGCGATTTATGCATGATATTATAGTTGTGGCCGAGAACCTACATCACGAGAAAATGTAATACAAAGTATGTATCAATACTTGGAAGGTATTGAACAAAACGGATAGAGTAAAACCTAAATAATATAAAAGTGAACAATGCAATAACATAATGTAAATATGTTAAGGAATCTAAAATACTTAACATAACTAGCAAATGCAACAACTAAGTTATAACATGCTGAAACTGAATATTAAAATTTGGTTAATGCAATAGAATCTGACTGAATTGTGGAAGTACTAATATATCACATAAAACCAATCATCTAATGTGGATTACGATGTATATGCCCCATAAAGAATACCCAATACATCCAGCCAAAAGTGTGGAGGCTTGATGGCCTGATAACTAAAAAGTTGCCCATTGGGACTCAACCTATCTTTGTCTCAGTAGAGTCTTTCAGTGGACTGTTTCAATCTCAAGTTGTCTGCATGCACCTATAAGACATGGAAAGGAAATCTATATGGCTTGTAGCTCTAGGACGCTATGGGTGACACACCATAGTCAGACTAGGTATAATGCTACTTTAATAGATTGAGTGTTTGGCACATTATTACTGAGTTTATATATTACCTGATATTTCAAAACTAAAAATGAAAGCATAGAATGCAACAATTAATATTATAAGGATGGGTGAATAACTGAGGCATGTATAACTAAATAATTGGAAAAGATGACCTAGCATGTCTAGTTTTAATGAATACATTGCTAGGGTTCTGAAATTCATGCAATAAACTGAGTAATAACATAATAATATTATTTGGAACATACACAAAAGTAATTCATGATCACCTACTGAAATTCGATAAACCATAGGTCTACTAATAATAAAGGAATCCAAAAACTAACAAGACACCTAATGGATTAAAGGAATCTACTAGTGAAAGCATACATATTTTGTAAAAAAATCAACGAAGAAATATTTGATTTTGGGGCTCGAAGTGATGAAATCTTGCTGCATTCTTAAACTATAGTGCTCGACCTCTTTTCTCCTTTCAAGCTCTCATTATCGAAGATTGAATAAATCTTTGGCTTAGGTAAGTTCTTCTTTTATTTATAAGCAAAAAAGGACAAAAATTATTAAATTTATAGTTAAAACGATGATGTTTAAAAGTCTGCTGAAATAGGAAAAGATTGAAAGAACTCTTAAACTTTCAGATGGGCTGACTACGAATACCATTACGGGCAATAAAAGAGACGATAGAACCTGAAGTTGATTGTGATACTGACTCGATACTGAAATAATGGAGGTCTTGACGATTCGATCTCCCATGGATTGTGTGAAGGACCATAGACAGTGAATGTTTCTATGTTTATCACTTAGTGGAGTCCAAATCCTTACTATAAGAATTTCTATGGACCGTGGACCAATCACGGTCTTTGAAACTTATCGTGGTTCTATGCTTGTTCTGACCCCAAAATGGAATAGGAAGAACTATAGAATCATATGGTATATTTGATGTTCTAACCTGATTAAAATGATAAGAAATTATTTTTGGAGTTTATTTTAATGATTTTTATGTCAAACAACAAGGAATCACCATGAAATCCGAAAACTCATCATTTGAACCAGTATGTTCTAGTGTCTTGTTGTTGATGCTCGGTGTGTCTCTTAAGAGTTAAAACATGTAGAAGTTACTCTTGTACTTAGAGTATCATGTTCAATTATTAAACGTCGTTGTACTACTCACGAAGGACCAACATATGGTTACTTGAGAAATGCCCTCTGTCGAACCCCTAGACCACCTTGAATCTAGAGAGTTAACCAAAAAGTAGTGACCTGCGAGTAGGGTTCACGTTCTATAGGTCCATCAATGTTTTGTGGAAGCCCTCCGTAGGTCATATGTTGATTTTACATGCTGATGATCCTATATGGTGTTAGTTTAAGTTATGAACTAGTTATTGGTCTATGTTTCTAAATATATTGGTGACTACTATTGACACTATTTTATTTAAAGTATAGACATTACTTGTGATACCTTGTTTGATTTACTTAATTGAGTAAGTTTATGACGCTTTGCTTGGTCATTGTACTTGTAGTCTAAAGGGTGAGTTATGAGTAAGGGTCTTTCTTAGGTGATGACGTTATGGATTTTATTCATGTTGACATGACTATTACTTATTGAGGTTGGTCTTGTTAGTACGTGGGTTTGACTTATGTATTATTACTTGTTGGTGTATATGATTTCATGATTGTGCATAAGGCTTTCAAAATTACTTTATCATGGTTTAGAACAAATGTCCTCTTAAACATGATTTCAAATGTTTTATCAGCATATCCTCATACTTAGTACATGTATGTACTAACCCATATTGTATGTTTACTGCATATGTAGGATCTAGTCGTTGAGATTTTTGAGGGCCATTGGGAATAATATTCTCCAAGTTCGATAGGTCCTCACTCTCCGAGGGCGATGCCACTATCTTTCTATTTAATATTGTTTAGTCTTAAATATAATTTAGTTCATTCTCCTCCTTTGTTAACTTTGTATATGCCTATATGAGGCCTTTATTGTAATGAAGTATAGATTAAACAAAATATGTTGTGTTCTACTTACATGTATTAAGATGTGAAGTATTATAGACTTCATATGAATCTGTATTATGTATGTGAAATAAAGGTAGAAGAGTATGTAATCTTCTTATAGGAGGAGTCTATGTATAATCTCTAAATACATATTATGTGTAGGAGAAAGGTCTAAGTAAACCTTAATATAGAAGTAGTTTAAAATATTTTAAATTTTCCATTGACTAAACCTACGAAATGTAATGACGAATGCTAAGAAGTTAGTCTTAGTCCTCTTTGAGGATGATGACACATGTTACATCTATAGGGTGCACCCAAGATATGACAAACTTTGTATCAGAGCATGAGGTTGAATATAATTACAATAGATGTGTTATTAAACCACGTCTATGTATGTTCTTATTCATAATTTTGAAGCACGTCATACTTATGGGTTAAAAGCTACATGATGCTTAGGAAATTGTCATCTTTTTGGAATCAAATGGTGTGCCTCTAGACTATACTTTATGTGTGCTTTCACCTAAACCTTCTATTGTGGTCAGATGTATGAATACTCGAAGGGAAGCCGCACGAAGACTTGATGAAGAGATTGCTAATGTGAGAGTTCCTCCACATGGCAATCAAGATCATCCTCTTGAAGAAGTTGCTAATGATAATCAAGCTCCAGGAAAACCTCCAGCCTTGTAGGATGGGGATATAAGTGCAACCTTTCTCCAAATGGCCAAATCTGTTACTATTCAAGCGCATGCCATCACTAGTCACGCTCAATCCATTACGGCCCTTGCTAACTGGGAGGTGGTACGTCGAGGAAACCAACATGATAGTACTATGGACTCCTGTTTGAGGGATTTCACATGGATGAATCCCCCTACTTTCTATGGGTCCAAAGTTGAGGAATAACCCCTAGAGTTCATGGATGAAGTCTAAAAATCCCCTATATTATGGGGTTGACTACTAGTGAAAAGGTCGAGTTAGACACCTACCAAATCAAGGACGTGGCCCAAACTTCATACATTTAACGGAGAGGCAATAGGCCTTTGACGGGTGGTCTGGCGACATGTGAGTTTTTCAAGAAGAATTTTCTTGATAGATTCATTCCAAGAGAAAAGAAGGAATTAAGGTTGAAAAATTCATCAACCTTCATCTAGGATGTTTATCAACCTTCGTCAAGGATGTATGAGTGTGTTTGACTACTCTTTGAAATTTTCTAATTTGTAAAAGTATGCCCATTTTCGGTTTCTGACCTTACGAATAAGGAGCCTCTTTGTGTCGGAAGTGTTGGATTACATGAAAGAAGAATGTTATTAGATTATTCTATATGATAATATTAATATTTCTCGTCTCATTGTTCATTATCAACATGAGGAGGAGGCAAGAGTTAAGAGGAAGACTAGAGATGCCAATAGAGAAAAGTCATTTGATGTGGTTCTTCAAAGGGTAGTCTTGATACAGAAGACTAGCCTAAGTACAAAAAGAAGATATCTAATCAAGTTACTTCCAAGTTCCCAAAATCCAGTGATGATAGGGTGCCTAAGACTAAGGCCCAAAAGGAAATGAGTTGAAACCCACCTAGTGAAAAGACTACTTGTTCCAAATGCGGTAATGGTCATGTGGGTGATTGCTTAGTTGGAATGGGAAATTGCTTTGTTTGTTGAAAGACTGGTCACAAGATAAGACATTGCCCTAATTATAAGGGGCAAGACAAAGGGAGTGTACAAGCAAGTGGTTCTAATGTTGATGCGCCAAGGAAGAATCACTTTAATGCTTTTTTTTCAAGGGGTGAACAAGAGAGTTATCCTGATGTGGTGACCAGTATGTGAAAGTTTTCTCTATTAATTTTTATGATTTACTTTACCCAGGTTCTACATTATCTTTTGTTACTCCCTTGATAGCTAATAAGTTTGATATTTTGCTTGATATCTTGAATGAACCTTTTATGGTGTCTACCCCTATGGGTGAGTCGTTGTCTGCATGGAGGGTGTATAGAAATTGTCCTATTATGTTTCCCAATAGTTTTACCCATGTTCATAATAGTAGAACTTGATATGGTTGATTCTTTTTTCATTTTTTGGAATGAATTCGTAGAATGATTGTTTGGTTTCCATAGATTGCATAATGGGGGTAGTGAAGTTTAACTTTCCAAATGAATCCGTTTAGAGTAGAAGGGGGAAAATTCTATTCCTACAAGTCGTATCTTTCTTGTCTAAAATCTTGTAGAATGATCTCTAAAGGTTTTTTTTACCATATTGTAAGAGTCAAAGATTTAGAATCTGAAGTTCCGACCATTAAATGGTCCCCATAGTGAGGGAATTTCCGCAAGTCTTTCCTAATTTTCATCCCGATATCCTCCCCAACAGGTAAGTAATTTTTGTATTGACTTGCTAACAAATACAAACCCCATTTAAATTCCTCCTTATAGGATGGCTCTGGCTAAATTAAAAGATTTGCAGGATCAACTTAAAGAATTAGTAGATAAAGGTTTCATTAGACCTAGTATTTCTTTATGAGGTGATCCAGTATAGTTTGTGAAGAATCATGGGTCCCTTAGAATGTGCATTGGTTATCGCAAACTAAATAAAGTCACTATTAAGAACAAGTATCCTCTCCCTTGGATTGAAGACTTATTTGTTCAACTCCTAGGGCAAGCTACTTTTCGATGATTGACTTTATATCGGGGTATCACAAAAATAAAGTGAAAGGGGAGGATACTGTTAGGACCAAAAATAAACAGGTGTAACGAGGAAGCTAGCAAAGAAAATATCAAAAGACTACGAGTGAGAAGACAACGAGGAATATACCAAGAGACAGAAAGATTTAACGTGGTTCGGTCAATCGACCTACGTCCACAAAGGAGATGAGCAATCCACTATAAATATGAGAGTACAAAATACAGAGGGAAACAACCTCAACCAATTCACTCAGAATACAAGGAGGTTCACACAAGTGATAAGTGACCCACAAATTCTCCCTCTAACCAAAACTCTCAAAGCCCTTAAGACTACATTGTGAATGTTGATTAAGTTAGAAGGAACTTGCTTCTATTTATAGAGTCCTAAACCTTTTCCTACCAGAAAAAGGATTAGTCAATCCAAAACCTTTTACTAAAACGAAAACCTATTTAAGGTAAGAAATTTAGGGCAAATAAAACACAAAGAATCTCCTCGTTGGCCTGAATTTCTGACAAAATAAATTTGTCCACCTTCTTCACTTAATCTTCAACAACTTGCTTCTCCTCTAAATAATCTTTTTTGAAAATTTTATGTCTCAACACAGAGAACCTCTCTGAAACAATTTCTCCAACAAAATCTTCATTACTGTCAAAAATATTGCGGCTAGAATTCGACCCGTCTAGATAAACACTTCTTTCTAACCTGGTTCAATCATCGATTATCGAACCACTGAACCTGACTTTATCATTGAATCTGGCTCTGATACCACTTGTTAGGACCGAAAATAAGCAGGTGTAAATGCGGAAGCTAGCAAAGCAAACCTCGAAAGACCACGATTAAGAAGACAACGCGAAATATACCAAAAGACACAATGATTTAACGGGGTTCGGTCAATCGATCTACGTCCACAAAGGAGATGAGTAATCCACTATAAATATGAGAGTACAAAATAAAGAGGGAAACAACCTCAACAAATTCACTCGGAATACATGGGAGGTTCACACAAGTGATAACGTATCAAGCTTGTGACCCATAAATTTTCCCCCTACCAAAAACTCTCAAGCCCTTAAGACTACATTGTGAATGATGATTAAATTAGAATGAACATGCCTCTATTTATAGAGTCCTAAACTTTTTCCTACCAGAAAAAGGATTAGTCAATCCAAAACCTTTTCTTAAAAGGAAAACCTATTTATGGTAAGAAATTTAGGTCAAATAAAACCCAACAGATACACCAAAAATGCCATTTAAGAATAGATATGATCATTATGAGTTATTAGTAATGTCATTCTGTGTCGTTAATGGTCCATCGGCATTTAAGGATGTCATGAATAGGAAGCTTCAAAGTTACCTACATTTATTTGTCATTATCTTCATTGATGACATCTTGTTGTATTCAAAAATGATGGTAAACACATGAATCATTTTAGAGTAGTGTTCCAAGTAGTTAAGGAAAAGCAATCATTTGCCAATTATAGCAAATGAGTGTATTGGTTGAAGTCAGTGGCATTTCTTAGTCATGTCATCTATAGAGAGGGAGTTGAAGTTGATCCAAGAAAAACTGAGGCAGTAAAGAACTGGCTTAGACCATTGACTTAAACCGAAATTAGAAAACTCTTTGGTCTAGCGGAATATTATAGGATGTTTGTGGATTTCTTTGTATTCATTGCTTCTCCTTTGACTAACTTGACCCAAAAGAGTGTGAATTTTAAGTGGGTGGAGGCATGTGAAATAATATTCAAAATCTTGAAACATAGTCTTACATCCATTCAAGTATTAACTATACTAGAGGGTGCAAATAGCTTCGTTGTATTTTGTGATGCATCCTGAGTGGGCTTGGGGTGTGTGCTTATGCAACATGGGAAATAATAGCTTATGCTCCTAGACAACTTAAGGTGAATGGGAATAATTATCCAACTCATGATCTTGAATTAGCGGAAGTCGCATTTGCGTTGAAAGTATGGAGGAATTATTTGTGTAGTGTCCATGTTGAAGTGTATACTGATGACAAAAAGATTCCAAAATGTTCTTATTCAAAAGATTTAAATATCCGACAAAGAAGGTGGTTGGAATTATTGTAGGATTATGACATGAGTTTTCTCTACCAACCCAACAAGGCTTATGTGCTTGCAAATGTTGTAAATCGTATGACCATGGGTAGTCTATGTCATGTACATGAAGTGAAGAAAGACTTAGTGAAAGATGATCATAGGATGGCTCGTTTTTGTTAGATTGGAAGATTTTCCAAATGGGGTTTTTATGGTCCATCAAAACACCGAATCGTCTTTGGTGGTTGAATAAAGTCTAAGAAATATCTTGATCTACCATTGATGAAGTTGAAGGAATTAGTTCTTGGTAAGCTTAATGAGTCATTTTCCTTGAGGATAATGTTCTCTTTAGGTTTCAAGGAAGAATATGTTTCCCAATGTCGATGACTTGAGAAAATGGATTCTTGAGGAAGTTAATGTATCCCGTTATTCCATCTATCCGGGTTTCTACAAAGATGTATTATGACCTTAAAAAAGTGTTTTAGTGGAAAGGCTTAAAAGAATACATAACAAAATGCAAAATGTCCAAATTGTCAACAAGTGAAAGTTGAGCACCAAAAGTGAAGGGGTTTACTCCAATAAATCCTAGTTCTTACTTGTAAGTGGGAAGACATAAATATGGATTTCGTGGTAGGTTTTCCTCGAACACAAAATCAAAATTATTCTATATGAATGGTTGTGGATATGTTGAATGAATCTGCTCATTTAATTCAAGTCAAGTCCACATAGTCCGCGGAATATTATGCAAGAATCTTCATAGATGAGATTTTGTGTTGCCATGGTATTCGGTTATCCATATTATTGGATAGGGGTGCACAATACACATCTAGGTTTTGGAGGTCTTTCCAAAAACGGTTTGGTACTTAGGTTAAACAAAGCATCGGTTTTCATCCCTAAATGGATGGTCAAGAAAATTACACTATTCAAACCCTTAAGGATATGCTTAGATATTGAATCATGGATTTCAACAGAAATTAAGATAGACATTTTGCATTGGGTTTTTTTCGTATAACAATAGTTACCATTCATCTATATCTATGGCTCCTTTTGAGGGCTAGTATGGTAAAAAAATGTAGATCTCCAATTTGATTGTTTGAAGTTTGCGAGTCTTCACTCTTGGGTCCCGACATGATCTATAAGACTTTGGAGATAGTTCATATAATAAGAAACCATTGAAGAACATCCTATAGCCCACAAAACTCTTATGCCTACCATAGTAGAAGAGGCTTAAGGTTTGAAAAAGATCATAAATTTTATTTAAACAGTTCACCCATGAAAGGAGTGGTGAGATTTAGAAATAAAGGAATGTTGAATCCTAGTTATGTGGGTCACTATGAAATTTTGCGAAGTGTTGGAAAGGGTGCATACTAGTTGATATTATCTACTGATCTCTTTACAGTTCATCAGATTTTTAATGTATTCATGATTAAGAAGTGCATTGGTGATCCTGAGTCCATACTTCCTATTAAGGTCTATGTATGGAAGATAACTTTTCTTATGAGGAGGTTCTAGTTTAAATCTTCGATAGGAAATTGAAGAGGTTTTGGAATAAGGACATGTCTTCTATAAAGGTGTTATGGAAGAATCACGTAGTTGAGGGAGCAATATGGGAGACCGAGGCCTACATGAAGTCCCAAGATCCTCATATATTTCCTAATGAAGGTCAGTTGTTCCTATTAATAATAATAAATAATAAATAAATTGAATTTTTCTTGTTTGCAAAGATGTTCCTATTTTGATAAGGGTTGTGCCAAAACAAGTTTTTATGAAAGAAGCTTTTTGTGTTAACTTGCACTTATTTGAAATATATACTTTTGCCTTATAATCATATGTGGTCATTTGATGTATATTAACAAGAATAGCCTGATAAATCTTTGGTGTTTTTTAAGCTTAAGATTTGTGTTGAGAAGGTATTTCCTCAATAGGTGTTAGTAAAGTCTAAGTCTTATGTGAAATGGCCTCTGATTTGAATTCCTATGATTAATGCAATTTATGTGTTGAGTGGAGTTGTAAAGTATTCCTGTTATCTGTGACTCATGAGGATTATATGCATGTTCTTTGTTGGGCAGCTAGTATTGACTCCATCCTTTCCCTACAAAAATTTTAATGTTATTCCGGGACGAATGTTTCTGAGGGAAGGGAACGGATAATGTAACACTCCTAATATTCATGACCTATAATAGAGCATCATATAATTAAATTAACTTTAAACATTGTTTTTAAGCCTAAAATAATGTTTACAAACCATTTAGAAAGTTTTAGAATCAAAACGACAAGACACGTCCATGACTTCAAGAAACTAGCTAAATAGAACTAGTTAACGTCCCTATGTATGGTAAAGGTTTAAGGGTCAAAAAATGCACGAATAACTCCTTGAGGACCCCCCCCCCCCGAAGGGTCATTGAGGAGAATCCAAACCTTGGCGAGCAAGCTCTCAAACAAGATAATGACAGCAAAAATTTGAGGGTCTTTGCGAAACGTGTTTATGACATGTAGAGTGGAAAAAGTTTCCTCGCAAAGCGTTCACTCCATAAGGTCTACTACCTCAACCCAGAAATTAGCCCTGTGACGCGCAACCACTTTCCAAATTCATTGATATTGCATTTTAAGCATTTTACATTAAAAAAAGACCCATTTAAGTGAGGAGTACTTTGGGTAATTTATGGAGTGATTTTACATGGCCTAAGAATCACTTCTAAGTCATTATTCACCTATACAAAATTCCAAAAAGAAAACCCAAAAGCTTTAATCTCTCTATACTTTCTTTCTCTCAAAATTCTCCACTAAAGAAGAAAGAAAGCATGAAGAAGAAGACCAATTTATCTAAGATTTCACTCAAATTTCATGGATTAATCTATATTAAGGTATGGGTTCTTCAATGTGTGGATTCCTTTCTCCCAGAGGACCTTTAAAAGTTCATTTCTAAATCACCTGATTCCAATTGGTTTTTATATTCAAATGTGTTTTCCCCTAAAGTTCAAATTGATGATAAATTGTGATTTTCTATGACTAATTAAGTGTATATTGTTTGTTAATTGATGTTTATTGACGAAAATTCTTGTACATCATGTCTCTCTTCCCAAATTCCCCCAATCTTGGGTCTTGCTTAAAAATTGATGGAAAGTGATAAATGTATTGAATGTTAGAGTTGTTTTATATATTATAATTAATATATGGAATGACTAGGGTAATATATAATTGGGATTGAATATATTCCATGAATAATTCATGATAAACCCTTTTCTCCCCAAACCCTTGGTTATGAATTGGAGGTAAATTGGATAGTCATGATGCATTTTACTTAGTTCTTGTGTTAATTACTATTGAAAGATGTTACTAAGCCTATTTATTGAAGAAATTTGTTGGTTGATTAGAAGACCATGATGATGGACTTTGAAAGAGATTGGGTAAATCTTTATGATCTTAATAGTTACTTAACTTATGATGGCTTGTGAATGATGATGTAATTAAATTGAAGCATGTATTGTGATTAGCCTAAGTATGTGTTTGTATGATATTTAATTGAAATTCCTTTATTATTTTATTGTTAAATTATTCTTAAGATGTGGTGATATTAACTTTGTTATGAACTACCTATGTGCCTTACTATGATATGGTGATGTTAAAGTGCTAATCTCACATATGAGGATTGTATTGAAGGATGTTCTCGTGAAAATCATATTGAGCTAATAACTACGATTATATAAGGATATATTTTCCGATGACCTAAACTAAGCTATGTTGTGAAATAAATACATTTCAAAAAGGTACTTACCTTAAAACCAAGTGAACTTGACAATGAGAGGAGTTGGCTTCATGTGGAGGAAGATTAACCCTATAGTTTCATTTGAGGTGTTGAATAGTCCATAAGAGACACTAACCCAATGAATTCTCATTACATCAGGGCTCTAATTTCAAATAGGCATGTAGATTGTTAAATACATATCTCCTAGTTCTTTAACTATGTTGACATCATAGGAATAGTAGCTAGTGGATATACCTTAGATACTAGGTATATGTTTTGTTCTACTTTGGCCAGTTAACCACCTTCCATCGGTATAAGACTTAACTACATCGGATTCCACACTTATCTATTGTGGTCTATGTCACTTAACGAAAGTGTTCCCAAAACTAAAAATAAAATAATGATGTGAACACTAACTAGGGTGACTTAAAGGATTAACTTAGTCTAGGCAGGGTTATGGGACTCTACCTAGGCATTGCACTATCTGGCTTTGAGGGAAGTCCTAGAAGGTTTTTCTTATGTTCTTATGTTTATATGATCTTATAAAGTGAATGTCATGCATATGTTGACTACATGTTGATGATTCTATATGGTAATAGTTTCATTTATGAACGTGATATTGTCCTATGTTTATAAATATGATGGTGGCTACTATTGATGTTATGTTATGTAGAGTATAGATATTACTTGTTATCCATTGTTTGGTTTACATGATTAAGTAATGCTATAGGGATTTTCTTGGTCATTGTACATGTAGGCTAAAGGGTGGGTTATGAGTAAGGGCTTGCTTATATGATGAAGTTACGGATTTTATATGTGCTGACTTGACAATTACATATTGAGATTTGTCTTGTGTTTTACATGGTTTTAACTCATGTATAATGTAATGGTTGGTCTACATTGGTTCATGATTGCGCATAAGGCTTGTAAAAGTACTTTAGAATGGTTTTAAACAAACATCAACTTTAGCATGATTTGAAATGTTTTATTTGCATATTCTCATATTTAGTACAAATGTGTACTAACCCATCTTTTATGTTTACTTGAAATGTAGGATTTGACCATTGAGATTTTAGAGGGCCATTGAATAAGTCTTTCGATCCTATTTTCCTGGTCCGGTACGTGCTCACTATACGAGGGCGAACTATCTTGTTATTTAATATTTTCTCTCTTATTATTTCATATTGTTTAGTCTTAAGAAAAGTTTAGTTCATTCCCTTTCTTTGTTGAATTTGTATATGACTATATCAGACTTTTATTGTAATAATGTATGGGCTGAACCCAATATTTTGTGTTTGACATAAAGATTTTAGTATGAGAAGTATTGTAGACTTCTCATGAATCTATATTTCGATATTATGTATGAGAATTAAAAGTAGAAGACTATGTAATCTTCTTATACAGGAGTCTATGTATACTCGCTAAATATATATATGTGAAAGCGATAGGTCTAAGTAAACCTCAATGTAGAAGTATTTTAAAATTTTTAATTTTTCGCTTATTTAACCTATGAAATTTAATGATGAATACTAAGAGGTTAGATTTGTCCTCTTCGAGGACGACGAAACCGGTTACTTCTAGGTGATACTCCCTGTATGTCACAGTTACCTTGCCTATGTTGTATATCTCCTCAACCCTCACCTCCATCATCTCATGGCGAAAGTACTTTCCTAAGCAGACTTTCTTAAACTATTACCATTCAATAAGACTCGAGTCGACGTTGGCTTTCCATTTAGTGTACCATACTTGAGTAACGTCCCTTAATTTGTATGAGGCCAACTGTGCCTTCTCCCTATAAGTCACCCCCATAGCACTCAACACCTTATACATATCATTTAGAAACAGTTAGGCATCTTCTCCGGCCTTAGGATAAAGGAAAATAGGAGGATTCATCTTCAAAAATTCCCTCAATCTAGACGTCATGGTACGCTAAAGAGAATTTATTATAGGACCAACATCTCTACTTACTTGAGTCGTCATGGATTGGGCTAGAGTAAGGAGAGCCTCTCTAATTTCTCCGTTAGTCATGTCCAAGATAACCACCGGAACCTCATCCCCTTGAGCAACTTGAACACCTTGTGGAACTGGTATACCTTGGAGATGAACTCACTTATTGACTAGTTCCTCATCAACTGTCCTTGTGGGTTTCCTTCGAGTATTTATAACCTATAAACACAAGAGAAGAGTTGCAAAAAGACACTTATAAGTTCTTGCTCATAAATGTGTCCTATAACCTCTTGCTCATAAATATTTTGCGACCCACCACCGATGAACAAGACTGTACTAGACGTGGCTTTCATGAGATCTTGAGTCCTAAGAACTAATTCATAATCTTATGCTATGATACCAAGATTGTCACGACCCAAAGTACACCCTAGAGGATAGGTCACCTTTATGTCGCAACACGACATACTCGACCTCTCGAAGGTCTTTAAAAAGCCCTCAGACATCACTCATCGAATATATATATATATATGGAAAATAGTGCGGAAATAAAACTTTTCACAAAAATAGTAATATTCTTTTATAGAAACATATGGAAGACCCAGTCTAGTCATCACCATATTAAATAGATTAAAATCATAGGGTAACAATCCATACATCACTACAATGGAAAACCATAGTCCATTACAATTTCTTTGAAAAAGGAAACTAAACATAACTATGTCCTTGATTCAAATAAGGACAGACCAAGTCTTTTTGAGAGAATGTTATTCCCATGCTTTGCTTCTAAAAGGCTGCTCACTCTCTAGCTACACTTGTAGAATAAACAACATATGGATTTAATACATTAAATGCACTAAGTATGGTTATATGCAATAAAATCATGCTAAATTAGACATTTACTTTACAATGTGATTTTTATGCTCTTCTTATTGAGATGTCATAAAAAAATTATAAGAACCACTTTCAAGACAACATCACATATAAGAAATATTCAATTAATATGTAATAGACAACCCTAAAAACTTAGAAACCATACAACCATATAGACCTCCTAATAAAGATTATCCTAAGACCCACTTAAGTAAAATATGAAGCTGCCGCCGATAAAACCATTTAACATACACCTAAGTGATCCTCAAGACTTCCCAAAGTATAATTATTCCCCTATAATAATTTAACTATCTACCAAAAGTTACTTTAAGACTCACCTAATTAAGACACGAAGAAGCCGCCAATGCACCCTCTTAAAGTCTACCTAATCATTCATAAAAGCTACCGTATATATAAACCTTTTCTTCCATTATAAATTAGCTACATCAACAATATTCATTAAGACATTTAATAGAAATTCATCAATTAGAGTACTTCACATAATCGTCTGGGAGGACCTAGGGAACCTTATCCTATCATCTTCAAACTCAACTCGTGCAATGTATAGATAGCTGTCACGACCCAATTTCTCGAGCCATGAAGGCACCGACTATAACCCATCAGTAGGTAAGCCAAACCACAACCGGATGCTCTACGTACTTGAGGCCGGACCTCTAACCGGATGCTCTACATAAGTATGTGGATGTTCGAGGCCGGACCTTAAATCCGGATACCCGACAAAGATGTCGATATAGCTGCTGAAAGAGTCTTTATCTATCCATAATCATATAAACCCGTGGAACACCATCCAAACATAACTAATCAATGTAAGTTCTTAAAGCTGAATCGAACTCAACTTTGATTCACGGAGCGGAAATCATTGTCACTGACGTAACTCAAGAAGCCGTAACATCGAAGAAATAAGAGTAACTATCGCTAGAGCAAGCTCATCGTCTTTCTAAATACCCAACTATCAGAGTCAAGTCTGCTACATCAGTCTACAAGGATTTAAGTCGGCCGAGCAACGTCGGGGCTAAACTAAGTCCTACCGACTTTGAATCATGCATTTCTAAGGAAAACCCTAGTCAACCCTAAACTAAGGCCCAACATACTTCTGACAACCTGTATTCAAACATACAAATAATTCATATAGCAAAGAAGGTCAATTAATAACAATAAACATGCTCACAGTTACCCGATAATTCTCAGAAAAAGGGCAAAAATATGATTCTTAACACCTATGGATGATCCAATAACTACCCAACCCAAATCCCAACTAATCAACATGCATTCACATGTTCGAGTTCAATCTAAGAAGAGAAACCATAGCCTACCTGAACGCAGATCACGCGCGCTCCAAAATTCACTCCCAGGATCTTTTACTTTCTAAAAGGCCTCGAAACGTTGATACACTAAAATCGCAAGAAACGGAGACGGGTCAATTTCATGGTCAAAATGGAAAAAGTGGGTTCCGCGTTGAGAAATCCCGAATTAACCCCAAATAAAAGTCCTAAATAACTCTCGAAACTTGTATACCATAATGGAGCATAATTCAGGACTCAAAACAGTCCCAACCTGAACATGCAACAAAAGAACCCAAATTCTAAGCTAAATATCAGCAACTATGGCAGCAGCTACTTACAAGATTTTACCAAAAATGAAGCTCCAACAGCCAAAACCAACCACACCACGATGATCCTCACGAAAAACCACACAATATAGGCTCTTGAATCACTTGATTCGGACCTAAAATGGCCAAGAAATCACCTTATAAAAAAACCCAAAACTTGTGCTCGAAAATGAGCTAGACAGCAGTTAAAACCCAAAATTTACCTCAAATCGGGTCCCTAAATCAGATTCCAAGCTCACCAATGCGTTGCCCTCGAAAAATCTCACAACTTAGACTTTTGAATTGCCCAATTTGGAGTTGTATAGCTCAAGATATCAAGATTCTAAAGTAAGATACAAAGCTGAAAGTTGGGTTTTTATAGGGGCTGCACCAGATTCAGCTTTGCCTACTTTCTTTAAAGTCTCCAACGGGTGCTCGGAATTCGTTCGGAACCTGATAAAAATAAAATGGATATGCTACCCTACCAAAGTCGACATTCCAGACTCAATGGCGCAGTCGAAATTTTCGTCAGAGGTCATCTCGATAAAATGTGGGTCCCACTTCCATTGGCCATTTTAAGTCAAAAACCACAAAAGGGCTCGGACAAATATCAAAAACCTCAAAACCCGAAAGAAGGGTCAAACTAGACCAAACTCGACATTCCGGAGCTAACCACGCTGACAGAATTCTCATTCGAGCGCGTTTACTCAGAATGTTGACTAAAGTCAAACTTAGCCTTTAAACTTAAAGTTAAAACGCCTAATCCCACCAACTCACACTGAAAACTTTGGGAGTCATGTCGACAATGCTACTAGACTAAAATGACCCTTCCGGAACTGATGGAATCGTCAGAATTGGATTCTGATGTCATCTTCTTGAACTTTTTATCGAGAATGATCGTTCAAGGTTCATAAGCTTCAAAAATACTAAAACTCACACAATAACCAAACGAATGACCAGGTGAACGATCTGTCAGTCCCAACAAGTCATAAATGACTTGGAATCGCTATAGGAACGCTCTAAACGATGTACAGAAGATAAAACACTAAAAATGACAACAAGGGTCATTACAATATCCTCTACTAAAAAGAACTTTCGTCCGCAAAAGTAAGGGTCAAGAAGTACCTGAAGGCTCAAACAAGCCGGGAAACTGCTCTCGCATCTCCTGCTCGGTCTCCCAGGTAGCCTCCTCGACTGAACGATGCCTCCAACGGACCTTAACAATAGGAATGGCTCTCGAGCGCAATTTCCTCACATCTATGGCTAGGATGGCAACTGGCTCTTCTACAAATGTCAAATGATCATCCAACTTAATTGCATCATACTGGAGCACATGGGACTCATCTGGAATATATCGACGTAGCATTGAGACATGGAAAACTGGATGGATGGATGAAAATGCTGGAGGTAGGGCCAACTCATAAGCAACCTCCCCAACTGTCCGAAGTATCTCAAAAGGCCCAATATACCTGGGGCTAAGCTTACCCCGTCTCCCAAATCTCATCACACCCTTCATGGGAGACACACGGAGAAATACCCGATCACCAACAGAGAATCTCAAAGGTCGACGCCTCCGATTCGCATAACTCTGGTGCCTACTCTAAGCTGTCCTGAGTCTATCCTGAATCACTCTCACCTGTTCCAAAGCCTCCTGAATCAAATCTGTACCTCGCGGCCTAGGCTCTGTAGACTCGAACCAGCCCACTGGAGTGCGACAACGCCTACCATACAAGGCCTCAAACGGGGCCATCTGAATGCTAGAATGGTAGCTGTTGTAACTCGCTAACCCGACAAAGCTGAACCTCAGTAACAGAAGTGGGTCTGTCCCAATCACGAATAGCTTCAATCTTTGTCGGATCTACCCTAATACCCTCCTTGGACACCACGTGCCCCAAGAATGCTACAGACGCAAGCCAAAACTCGTACTTTGAGAACTTGGCATAAAGCTGCTGATCTCTCAATGTCTGGAGCACTATCCTCAAATGCTGCTCATGCTCACTCCGGCTCCGCGAGTATACCAATATGTCATCAATGAAGATGATAACAAATGAATCAAGGTATGGCCTGAACACACGTGTCATCAAGTCCATGAAGGCGGCTGGGGCATTAGTCAACCCAAAAGTCATCACAAGGAACTCATAATGGCCGTAACGAGTCCAAAATGCAGTCTTAGGGATGTCTGCTGCTCTAATCCTCAGCTGATGGTACCCGGACCTCAAATCAATCTTAGAAAATATGACGGCACCCTGAAGCTGATCAAACAAATCATCTATACGAGGCATAGGGTAACGGTTCTTCACCGTCACCTTGTTCAGCTGTCTGTAGTCAATGCACATCCTCAAAGTCCCATCCTTCTTTTTCACAAACAGAACAGGAGCACCCCAAGGCGACACACTCGGACGAATGAACCCCTTTTCTAAGAGGTCCTTTAGCTGTACACTGAGCTCTCTGAGCTCTGCAGGAGTCATCCGATAAGGCGGAATAGAAATAGGACGAGTGCCAGGCTCCAAATATATAGCAAAATCAATGTCACATTTTGGGGGTAGGCCAGGTAGATCTGTAGGGAACACATCGGCATACTCTCTAACCACAGGAACTTAGTCAACTAAAGGGCCCTCCCTACTCACATCTCTGATGTGGGCCAAATACGCTAAACACCTAGAAGAAACCAACCGCCTAGCTCGAATAAAAGAGATTATCCCCGTCGGTGTGTCACTATAAGCAGCCTGCCACAATACCGGGGGAACACCAGGCATGGATAAGGTAACAGTCTTGGCATAGCAATCCAAGACCGCATGATATGGGGATAACCAGTCCATGCCCAAAATCACATCAAAATCAATCATATCTAGCATAATAAGATCAGCTCTAGTATCATAACCCTGGATGGTCACTAAGCAAGATCGCAATACTTGATCCACTACTAAGAACTCACCTATCGGGGTCGAAACATGAACCGGCTCTTCCAAAGACTCGGACCTCATACCCAATCGGGGAGCAAAATAAATAGATACATACGAGAATGTGGACCCTGGATCAAATAATACTGTAGCAGGCTGATAGCACAAGAAGAGCGTACCTGAGATGACATCGTCAGATGCCTCAGCCGCCGCCCTTGTCGGGGCAGCGTAGAAATGGCCCTGAGCACCTTTACCTGGTGCACCCGATCTACCACCTAAACTGCCTCCCCGAGCTCCACCCCTGGTAACCTGTCGACTCTCTCGATGATCCTGAATCTGACCACCTCCTCTAGCCGAAGAAGACATGGCTGAAACTGGTTTAAAAGTAGGTGGAGCTGGTACAATCACCCCCCGACCTCGCCGGGGGCATTCTCTAGACCAATGGTCAAGAGCACCACAATCATAACACCCCGAAGTTGAACGCCCTTTAGTAATCCGACCGCGGCATGGAGGAAAAGAATCTGATCCCCTCGAATTCTGGCCTGTACTAGGACCACTCTGCTGATATTGACCTCCCTCAGAAACAGGTAATGCCACCTGAACAGGCCGACTGGTCTGACCCTGCTGGAACCTCTGACGTGGCCTATCATATGAGTCCCTCCCCCTAGTCTGCGACTCGCTATAGCTGCCATGGTAGCGTGCCCTCTTATCGCTGCCCCCTTGGGCCTCACGATGAATATGCTCCATGGATCGGGCATGATCGACCACATCAAGAAAAGAACGGCCAGCTGAAACCATATGCTCTGTGTCAACCCTCAAACGGTATCGCAACCCACGTACAAAACAACGAATTCTCTCTCCCTCTGTGGGCAGGATCATAGTAGCATGGCGAGACAACTCATGGAACATCGCCTCATACTCTGAAACGGTCATAGATCCCTGCTCCAATCTAGAGAACTGATCACGAAGCCTGTCTCTGACGCTCCGTTGCATGAATCGGGCCAAGAAAGCCTCTGAGAACTCACTCCAAGATATAGGAGGAGATCCAACTGGCCTAGACTCCCGATACGTGCGCCACCACTGCCTGGCTTGCCCACGGAACTGATGAGCGGTAAAGTCAGCTCCTCTCGACTCCAAAAGGCATAATGACTGTAACTGCTCCTGGCAAGTGAGCTCAAACTCGTGAGCGTCCTCTCCAATCGCCCCTGAGAATATAGGCGGTGCCAACCTCTGAAATACCCCAAGCATCTTCTGATCCCGCTGTGGCATCTCTCTAACCTCTAAGTCTGGTGGGGCGGCCACATGAACTGGTGGCGGCTGATCTTGCAGCGCTGGTGCTGGTACTGCTAGTGCTGGTGCCTGTCGCATATCCCCAATAGCTGCTAATATCTGAGTCAAGAGGGAATGAAGATCAAGTGCTGCAACTGGTGCGGGTGGTGGCTGGGCAGGCCCCGGCCCCACTGCCTGTGGCGGTACATGCGCTGCATGAGGCTCCTCCTCCATATCCCAGGCAGGTGCTGCAGCCCTACCTCGACCTCGTGGTCGACGTCTACCCCAAGCTGAGGCTCCGGGTGCATCACCCCCGAACGCACCACCTCGCGTGCGAGCCATCCTGTAATAGAGTGAAACAACTGAGATTTTAAGAAACAAACAAGACACACGAGGCACGAATTTAAAACAAAATGGATATTTTCCTAAATACTTCCTGTAGCCTCCTAAAGATAAGTTACGGACGTCTCCGCACCGATCCGCAGGGCTTTACTAGACATTAGCTCTGTAAAAGTGAGACCGTTGAACCTAGGGCTCTGATACCAACTTGTCACGACCCAATTTCTCGAGCCATGAAGGCACCTACTATAACCCATCAGTAGGTAAGCCAAACCACAACCCAGAACCACACATACAAGGTGTGAGGGTAGAAACTAAAAAAGACTAAGAAAAATTACTATAACAACATAAGCAAACCAAAACATAAATACAATAAAGGATCCCTCCCAGAACCTGGAAGTCACTAATACAGAGCTACCAACAAAACGAGTACAAGTCCCAACAGTGGACCACCGAAACTAGACTGTCTCGAAAAGTAAAAGACAAATCTTTATATAAACAGATGGAGACTGAAATAGTACAAAACGCTGTGTGCTCACCCCTGTCTCCAGACCAGAAATTCTCCAAACTCGATCAACGCTGACTACCGGTGCTCGGACCTGCATCACGAAAATAGATGCAGAGCGTAGCATGAGTACCAAAAAAACAGGTTCGCAGTAGGCATCATAGGCCGACTGAACTAGAAAAGTAAAGCACTATGAAAAGACGGAATCACAAAACTAGAGGTCAAGAACAGAAGGCTAAGTAACACAATAATGCACACGAGTGTATAAAAATCTAACTAAATTAAAATAAATAAGATAACTACACCTAATTGGACCCACCATAAGCCCAGAAGGTATACTCGTGCACAAGTTTAAATAAAAACCCGAACGGACCCCCATAAGCCCGACGAGTACACAAAATAACTATAACTTAAGGAGGATAAAACTCGAGGCCAAAGAACACAAAACCAAAAAGTAAAATCTGACGATACGGAGGTCGGGCCTTGAACCGGACACTCACCAGAATTACACAAGTAGCCAATTGCAAAATATAAGTAACTGAGGCCGGAGCTCTAACCGGATGCTCTACATACTTGAGGCCGGACCTCTAACCGGATGCTCTACATACTTGAGGCCGGACCTCTAACAGGATGCTCTACATAAGTATGTGGATGTTCGAGGCCGAACCTTAAATCCGGATACCCGACAAAGATGTCGATATAGCTGCTGAAAGAGTCTTTATCTATCCATAATCATATAAACCCGTGGAACACCATCCAGACTTAGCTAACCAATGTAAGTCCTTAAAGCTGAATCGAACTCAACTTTGATTCACGAAGCGGAAATCATTGTCACTGACGTAACCCAAGAAGCCGTAACATCGAAGAAATAAGAGTAACTATCGCTAGAGCAAGCTCATCGTCTTTCTAAATACCCAACTATCAGACTCAAGTCTGCTACATCATTCTACAAGGATTTAAGCCGGCCGAGCGACGTCGGGGCTAAACTAAGTCCTACCGACTTTGAATCATGCATTTCTAAGGAAAACCCTAGTCAACCCTAAACTAAGGCCCAACATACTTCTGACAACCAGTATTCAAATATACAAATAATTCATATAGCAAAGAAGGTCAATTAATAACAATAAACATGCTCACAGTTACCCGATAATTCTCAGAAAAAGGGTGAAAATATCATTCTTAACACCTATGGATGATCCAATAACTACCCAACCCAAATCCCAACTAATCAACATGCATTCACTTGTTCGAGTTCAATCTAAGAAGAGAAACCATAGCCTACCTGAACGCAGATCACGCGCGCTCCAAAATTCACTCCCCGGATCTTTTACTTTCTAAAAGGCCTCGAAACGTTGATACACTAAAATCGCAAGAAACGGAGATGGGTCAATTTCATGGTCAAAATGGAAAAAGTGGGTTCCGCGTTGAGAAATCCCGAATTAACCCCAAATAAAAGTCCTAAATAACTCTCGAAACTTGTATACCATAATGGAGCATAATTCAGGACTCAAAGCAGTCCCAACATGAACATGCAACAAAAGAACCCAAATTCTAAGCTAAAAATCAGCAACTATGGCAGCAGCTACTTACAAGATTTTACCAAAAATGAAGCTCCAACAGCCAAAACCAACCATACCACGACGATCCTCACGAAAAACCACACAATATAGGCTCTTGAATCACTTGATTCGGACCTAAAATGGCCAAGAAATCACCTTCTAAAAAAACCCAAAACTTGTGCTCGAAAATGAGCTAGACAGCAGTTAAAACCCAAAATTTACCTCAAATCGGGTCCCCAAATCAGATTCCAAGCTCACCAATGCGTTGCCCTCGAAAAATCTCACAACTTATCCTTTTGAATCGCCCAATTTGGAGTTGTATAGCTCAAGATATCAAGATTCTAAAGTAAGATACAAAGCTGAAAGTTGGGTTTTTATAGGGGCTGCACCAGATTCAGCTTTGCCTACTTTCTTTAAAGTCTCCGACGGGTGCTCGGAATTCGTTCGGAACCTGATAAAAATAAAATGGATATGCTACCCTACCAAAGTCGACATTCCGGACTCAAAGGCGCAGTCGAAATTTTCATCAGAGGTCATCTCGATAAAATGTGGGTCCCACTTCCATTGGCCATTATAAGTCAAAAACCACAAAAGGGCTCGGAAAAATATCAAAAACCTCAAAACCCGAAAGAAGGGTCAAACTAGACCAAACTCGACATTCCGGAGCTAACCGCGCTGACGGAATTCTCATCCGAGCGCGTTTACTCAGAATGTTGACTAAAGTCAAACTTAGCCTTTAAACTTAAAGTTTAAACGCCTAATCCCACCAACTCACACTGAAAACTTTGGGAGTCATGTCGACATTTCTAATAGACTAAAATGACCCTTCCGAAACTGATGGAATCGTCAGAATTGGATTCTGATATCATCTTCTTGAACTTTTGATCGAGAATTATCGTTCAAGGTTCATAAGCTCCAAAAATACTAAAACTCACACAATAACCAAGCGAATTACCAGGTGACCGATCTGTCAGTCCCAGCAAGTCATAAATGACTTAGAATCGCTATAGGAACACTCTAAACGATGTACAGAAGATAAAACACTAAAAATGACAATAAGGGTCATTACAATAGCATCCCATTCAACTACCTACACGTTGTAGAACTTCTCCAACACTAGAATGCATCCACATGATGAAAATAGGCATTAACCACTATAGACAACACTTGCTAGGTATGGAATCCATAGTCTACCCCTACTCCAAGGAGGATGTTGTACTTACCTAAGGTAGAACTAGAACACATCCCATGTCGGCATATGGTTAAGGAATATCACAGGTTTGTTTTTACACAAACAAATCTTAAGTAGAGCCACTACAACAAGCATATGCACTTGGTGTTTTTCTTTGTTCTCATATAGTAAGTTCATTCATATAGAGGTGTATGAGAAGGTTCCATTTGTTAGTCTTACACAATAATAATACCCTTACCATGTATAGGTCCACTAGGGCTGCCACTCAAGGTCCTTAAGGATTAAGGATTGCTCTTATGACTTCCTTAAAGATGGTTTCATGTTTTTCCTGCCAACCTATACCTAAGTCCATCATTCCACTAAAGACTTACACCATTATGGCCTTTCACTACAAGAATTTTATGTTCTTGACCTTCTTTTAATAATCAAGGTCCTATATTAGTCATCATTAGAAGGGTATCATCTTAGGTCTACCGACTCGAGACTTTAATTCATGCATACACATAAGTGACAATGGTGCTTAAGCCTGCTAAGTCAAGAGTTAACATTCAAATAACTTTCATGTATCAAATAGAGGGTATTAAGTCTTCCAATCTAGACATAACATCATCATGTCACACCTTCAATAACATTAAAGTACCATGTAGGGACAACTATTTCTACCTAGCAAGATAACCTATCAACAAAGATAATGAAATCATCATAGTCTATCATAATGACACATAACCGATTGGAACCAATAAGGGAGAATCATAATTTAAAATTCCATACACACATACACAATTTCATCCTTCACATTATTCATCTATACAAGCTATAAGATGATAATAGCATTATCCACAGAATAAAGATAACAAGGCAATGTTCATAAAAATTATAACACACAAACACCGTCATGATAAGTGGAAAATACAAATAAATACAATTTAATATAGATTCGACACAATATAGACATATTAGATCAATTTCCACCTTCCCATCATCATCATCACCATTCTTTAGCCTTTTTGAAGCAACTTATTTTGCAAAGGCTCTTACAAATATATATATATATACACAATATTAAGTAAACAATCAGTCAAAAAAAATTATCAAACAACATAAAATATAAATATTATAAGCATAACGCATGTTATTGACAATTTTATAATAACCTATACATACTTCAATAGCCCAAATACAATCTAATAATGAATTCTAACCCATGAGAAATTTACCTATTTTAGACACAAATACAATAATCCATCAAATAGATGGGTTGATATAGTTTATGATCTTAAAACTCTTAATTGACATCAATTATACCATTAACATTGATTGAAACTGTTTCAAGCGAGAACCTATTGCTATAATTCAAAATAGAAGTTCATAGTTTTAGAATATCTTAGAAAAACCTTTGGAATTTGACTCATTGAATTAAAGAGTAATAAAGGATTAAAAAAAACACCTATATTGAATATAATCCATGAAATTCATGGAGCATCATTGGAGAAACCAAACTCCTAGCTTCAACCTTGGTCCTAGCTTTAATGGAGTCCACAAAAAACTCATTTTGAACTTGGGGTTTTGTTTTTGGATAATGCGGTCTATGTCTAGGGTTTATGATCTTAATTAACAAAAAAAACCATAAAAGACACAAAATAACCGTACATGAATCAATTATCCCCTAGGTGAATTTCTCAAAATATTCCAAGCTTGGCTGAGACACCTACAGAAAATTGAAGGTGTCAACCGACATTTAAATTGACAGACCATCAACTAACCAACGGATTGTTCTGTTGGTCCCTTTTTTTGGGTAAGAACTTGTATTTGTGATCTCAATCTCTGAAATCTAAGTGTAGAAAAACTTCTCCCTATCGATGGGGTGTACACTTGACCACGGAGCATCGATTAAACTAGTTTTTTGGGACTATTTTTTTGCAGTTTGTTTCGAAAGTTTGGGTCCTCTTCAAGGACCCTTCAGGTGGTACTTAGGGAATTTAACCCATACATTTCAACTCAAAACACGTAAATTTATATATTAGGAACCTATCCTATCAGTTTGAACTCCAAACAACACGTAAAATATGAAATGGCTCACTAGAACACACTAGCATACCCAAAGGAGAACATTCGAACGTCTAGGTCATAATTTGAAATTACACTTCAAAAATCATCCAAACACTTAAGAATGACTATCAATAATATAATACATCATTTTTACACCTTAAAACTCATGAAACACATGTTAGGATCTAGTTTAACCTAGTGATAATTTGTAATCCTATTATTGTATAAATGAATGTAAAGGTATATGTGTCTTGATTTGGTAGGCTAGTGCATCCTCTTGCATACTAGTGATGTATATTTACTTAAGTGAATTTATGAATGATGGTGCACTTTATTTAATTTAATAAAGACATCTTAGACTATGTTTTTAACCGGTAGACCTACGCTTGGTTCTCTTTCACGTTTATTCTAGAACCCTATGTGCAACCTTTTATCAGTCGGACAAATATAAAAGGCACCATTATTGTAAATTCAATGAACTATCCTTAACGAACCTCAATTGGTAGACCATTTGGTGGTAGTTCTTCTAGGTAGAAGTATAATGTGTCGGTAGACCTAATGTATATGCCCTCTCTAGTACCTAAATATGAATGAAACTACTTCATGGGAAATAAGGATAAGTAGCGAGTTGATATTGTTAAGATTGATTCTCTTCCAGTTGTTGATGATACAATCTAATGGACATTTTTTTTGTTTCCCCTAAACTATGTGCCTACATAAAATGTGTATTATTTCTACCTCAGTAAAGTATAACACATTTTAACCTTGAGGGGATAGAACACCTGATTCCATGTCTAGCTTGCATGGTGTATGTCATTTAATGCCTATTTCAATCATGTGAGATTTCCACTCTAGGTACTTGATAGGTACTACAATGTGTAGATTGTATTATATGATTCTATATGCACATGGAACTTGTAGGCCTTGAAGGTGCTCGAGTGAGTGCCCTAAGACTTCATGACTAATGTGAAATCTACTAATTAAGATATACATTTTTTTATAGAATATGATGCATGTCTCTCCAATATTGATGAAATTGGATACTTTGAATGTTGTGTTGAAATGTAAAGGCTTTTGTCTGGATGTGGCGTGAAGGAGCACTCAGGTGTTGCATGAAGAGGTCGAATGGGCTTAAAATTTATTTCTTAGTTAAGGGTGTCTTAAGGTAACTTTAGATAGAGGTAATAATATGGTAAAGTGATCTACTTAATGTATGTGGCTTTTGTATTCAATGTTGGTTCTAGTTGAAGTATGAGTACTTAAAGTGAAAAGGATAAACATAATGTTTCAAATAATATATTGTTACTTGTCTGTTGGTTGTCACTTATATAGTGACTTTATTATCCAAATGTTCATGAAGCCTTGAAAACTTTAATAAAGCATCATTTTCAACAAAATTTCCCTTTTAGCATGTTTTGCATGGTCATCATACTTAGTGATTAATTGTTATAAGACCAACTTCTTCATGTTTTTAGTGCATAGTGTTAGTTAAGAGTGCTAGGAGAATTCTCTAATTGAAGAGTTGGATCTATTCTCCAAGAATGGGTATGTACTTATGGATTCGAGAACAATAAACTTCTTTTGTTTCCTTTTTATGTAATAGAATCTTGGTTGTTTCTTTCAATTTAAAAGGGTTCTAACCTTTTAATGTTTATGTGGTGTCTAAGATGACTATATTGACACATAGTGTTCCCTCATTTTATAAAAGTGTTTTTCTATTGTTGACTTTATCGAGAAATGTTTTAGTTCTGCACTAATTTGCTTGCCTATGTGATTAATGAACGCTAAAAGGCCTATATGAGCCCCATTAGGGGTAAAGTAAGTTTTGTTGCGACTCAAGGGTGTTCTCAAGTCATGTTCTTCAGCTAAATTCTACATATTTTTTCCTTATCAGATTCCTAAGGTGTTACAACATGATTTCAGTTGGTCATTAATCATAGAATGATAAAATCTATCTATTATTTTAGATCGAGGTGCTCAATTTACTTCACACTTTTGGAGGTCATTTCAAATAAGGCTTGTTGCAGTGTTAATCTTCGTAACACTTTTCATCCTCAAATGGATTGTCAAGAAGAATATACCATTCCTAGCTTATAAAATATGTTGAGGGTGTGTATCATAGACTTAAAGGGTAATTGGGATGATCATCTTCCAATGGTAGAGTTTATCTACAATAGCAGTTATAATTCAAGTATTTTCATTGCTCCTTTTGAAGCATTGTATGGTAGGAAGTGTGGATCACAAGTTGGGGTTTGATATAGGTGAAATTAATCAACTTTTTCTCGCATTAGTTCATGAGGACATTGAAAAAGTTTGACTAATTATATACATGTTGAAGATGGCCCAGAGTCACCAAAGTTTTATGTCGATGTTTGAAGAAGGGATCTATAATTTGAAGTTAGTGATTAGACTACTTGAAATCTCACCTATAAATGGTGTAATAATGTTTGGTAAGAATGGGACGCTTTGTCTTGGGTATGTGATCCCATATCAAATCTTGAAACGTATAAAAAAGTTGTCTGATGAATTAGACCTACAAAATAAATTGCTTTTTTTTTTAACCTGGTATTCCATGTTTCCATGATTAAGAAATATATTGGTGATGTGGTATCCATCACTCCTTTTATGGTTTTGGGAGTTGCTTGGAGTCTTTCTTAGGTAGAGGATTTGGAACAAACTTTAGACCGGCAAGTTAAGAGGTTGAGAAAAAGGAAGAAGATTTTGTAAAGGTGTTGTGAAGGAACCACATAGTTAAGAATGTTACCTGGGAGGCCAAGGCCGATATGAAGTCCTGCTACACCACAATATTTTTCCGACTAATCCAATCCAAACATGTGTTAAGTAGTCATTTTGAGTTTGGTGTTTCAGTAGTCATGTGTGCTACATGTATCCTTCATTATTTTCCGTTATCATATGCATGTTCTTGTAAGCATTCATATTTTAGCATAACTTCAGTTTTCCTATTTTACATGTTCCCTAATATTTGTTCACATTTTTGTATGATGGTCAAATATTAGACTTCATGAGACGTTTCAATTAAAATGCTTAGTTATGTTTTTGATGAAATACAATATTGACTCTCTAATGTTGTGTAAATCTATCT
The DNA here is from genome assembly GCF_036512215.1 of Solanum lycopersicum. Taxonomy (NCBI): domain Eukaryota; kingdom Viridiplantae; phylum Streptophyta; class Magnoliopsida; order Solanales; family Solanaceae; genus Solanum; species Solanum lycopersicum. The sequence goes on from NC_090809.1 coordinate 32,125,888, forward strand.
TGAGTTTGAGAGGGTATTTCTCCTATTATTATGTGAAATAATGATTTTTGTGCATTATGGATAGTTGATGCAACTCCTGCTTCTTTGTGATTGTATTCATTTAGATGTTGCATGCATTATGGACTTTTAATATTGAGTCTTTCTTTTCGTAAGAAGTCCAAATTGTCATTCGACAATTAATGTTCCCAAGGGGGAAATAATGTAAAACCCTAGAAAATAGTAGGCTAAACTAGAGTCTAATGTAAAGGTTAAAAATCCTAGAATGAAGATCAGTTATGGTTGACATAAAGGGTAATAATAGTAGAGGACAAGAGGCAAGTGCCAGGGAAAAGGGGCCAAGCCAAAGGCTAAGGCAAAGGCTACCCGTGCTTGGGTACACATTGTGGTCCTTAACACGGGTCGTTATGAATACTAGTGGACTTGCATTGGACATGATTGAATGGACACTTAAAAGCCTAGCTACTTGCTAAACTTCATGGAATGGACTACGACTCATGGTCTTTACTATGGTTCGTAGAGTTCTTCTTGAAGATGTCTTACACATGGTGACTTGTAGAAAAAAGTATCCTAGATACTATTGCACGAACCTCAAGAGGGACAACGACTCATGGTCTTGACCACGGATCGTGGAGGCCCTCATGGAAATGTCACGACCGAGGAGCACCACAAGAAGTAACATGGGATACATGACCTCTCGGATATCTTATACAAGCTCGTAAAGATCATTCATTGCATTGTCATAGAAATTTAGCGAAAAATTTAAACCATTTCATAGCATAACCTAATGCTAGAAAATCAGATCATATAAAAAATCACATGTATATAGTTTAGACACTAAGTCTCAATTTGCTATCTTAGACTCAACATCAGTAGAATAGAATAGGGACACCAGCCTTTACAACATAAAATAATAAGGCATACTATTACATGAGGTATAAAAGTTATTCGTTCTAGGAAAGATCCTCTAGCCATAACAACCCACACTTTGTGGTAAAAAGATGAAAGAGAATGGCATTAGTATCAGGATTCATTAATTATGATAACCGTGCAAAAACATGAATTAAAGAGGACATTTAGTTAGAAATCATGCATCAAGTAATTTATTAAAACATTATGAAATTGATAAATAAGCACAATATAGTTCACATAAATTATATAGAAATGGATTCTATTCACAACAGCACATAAAAACATATTTCACATTTTTGGCACATCCAACATCTCCATAGTATTGGTTTTCTTTTACCTTACTTCTTCACCCAATGTAACCCTTAAGTAATACTTAGTGAAATGTATGAATAGTGTATCATTCCACCCTTCACACCAAAGTATATCATCTAAAGGTCAACAAGGTGCACACTCATACAACCTTCATCATTTTAACCTTATACATTTATAAAGACATACCATATCATGAAATGCATAGTTAACATAAGAACAAACATACTTCATAGCCCTCATATAAGACCCATTCCCTTATAACATCACTGTTGTCACACCCCTTTTTTTTCTCAATCATTTGATTTTATTTGTTTCAAAAGAAAAAAGTGTATTTTCAATTAAAATGATAATCTAACAGGGTTAATTATTATTTAGAGTCGCCATATGGAATTGTGTTTGGTGTTCCAAGTCACCTTATTTAAATCTCTAATCAAAAGGAAATTTGACTCTATATTTTTTATTGGTCTCCGAATTAAAAATCCGGGTGAGGAATTCTGTTGATCGAGGGGAAAGTGTTAGGCACCCCTCGTGTCCCGTGGTTTTACCATGGTCGCTTTATTAACATTGGTTGTACTTGACTTAATTTTGAATATTATATTATTTAACTTAATAATGAATTATTTTTACTTTATTCTCTCATTAATTTTAAAACATATTAAAATTGTCTTATTTATTTCAAATCTATTGAAAATTATTTTATTATTTTTGGTGTATCCATTAATTAAAAATTTGAAACGGTCATATTTATTTATATATTTATTATTTTTTATTTATATATTTATTTTGCTTTTACATTTTTCATATATTTTTTTATGTGATTAGATGGTCAAATTTGTATACGTACTTTATAGTTAGGAAAATAATTTACAGGTATACTCATTTATGTTCATGACTAGCTAAACTGCTTTATTCCTGATAATCTATTGTTGATTATAATTGTTTATCATGTTTGAAAAATGTTCTAATAACAATCTTTAGAAAGTTTGCTACAGAAATATTCTGCGAATAGGTATGCTCAGACTATGTCATCCTAAGGTTGAAACCGATAGGCAAGAAGGCCGTTTAGGGGAGTAAACAAAGTTAAGGCGCTGTTAGGGTAACCAATCAAACGAAGAAAACTGTAGTAGTGACAAGACGAGATGACTATTAAACCATTATTATTACATAATAAATAAGTATAATCTATTAAGAGGTTGGAAGGAATAAAATTTTAGCGAAAATATGATTAAAATGAACTCCTATTTATTAGATGATGATGTTAATTACAAGATATTAATACTCTATATATTAAGAGGTCTTACAACAGGTATAAAAAGAATAATTTATGATATATTATTGACATATGAGGTAATAGAAGTAACAGTTCAAGGTTGGGCTGAATTAGTTATACAAGATGATTTTTATGATAATAATTTTGACATAGACTTATATGATAATTTAGAAATATTTAGAGATCAATGATAAATTATATGTACCTACAATATTGGAAAGACATTAAGGAAAACATAGAACTACTTGAAAAATTGCTAACTGAAAATTTATACGATTATTTTACAACTAGAGAAATTAAACATTTAGAATATATTACAGAAAATGTTAAGGAAATACAAAGATTAGAACAACTTAAAGAAGAGTATTATAAAAAAATATTTTCTTAAAAACATGAAGAGTAATACAACATCAAGTCAGAAAACTAAAATAATAAAAACCAAGATAGAAAGAAAAGTGCGAAAGATATGGAAAAAGTTAAAACCCTTATATGTAGAATATGAATTATCACAACTCACTAAAACAGGAAATGACAAGACAAATCATTTGATAATTATAATTTCAAAAACGGAATATAAATATCTTTGTTATTTGAAAAAGCAATATGAACAAAGAAATATATAAGCAACAATTGATAGAAAAAATAGATGAAAAAAGACAAGAACTACAACATAGGAAAGAAAGATTAATAGAAAATATGTTAGCAGGAATATGTAACAAATCAATATTAGCACAAAGAAAAGTTATATTTATGTTAGAAATACAAATAGATCACCTTGAATATAAATTACAACATAATATAATTTATAAATTATAATGAATAAAGAAGAGTTTGCAGTAGATGAAAAGACATATGAAAATCAAGATGGATTAATGATAAAAATAATATTTTCAAACCTAGGAAGACGATATAAAAAAAAGAAAATAATTTATATTTAATGTTAGAAAAAGAAACAGCAAAATTAGAAGATAGTCTAACAACTATAATAAGAATAACAAAAGAAAATGAAGAAATAGATAAATCAAAAGAAATTGAAAAAATAAAAATACAAGCAAAACAAGAAGTACAACATTTAGAATAAATAAAAAATACAAGTATAAGTGAATTAGAACAAGAATTAGCTAAGTTAAAATTATTATATGAAATTAAACAAAAAGAAAAACAAAAAGAAAAAGATAAAAAATTTGAATTAACTAATGAAATAAATGATATAAAACAAAAATTAAATGAAAATATTGAAGTAAATGAAATAGACAAAAATGAATGAGATATAATAAATTACCAAAACTCAGAAATAAGTGATATAAGTGAAACATATACAGAAACTTTAGAACAGATAAATAAGCCGAAAAAATTAAAAATAAATACAGGAGATGTGAATCGACCCAGTACATCAAGAGTTAAAACTTCAAACAATAAACCCAAAAATAGTCCTAGAACTAGTCCTAGATGGACACCACCATCATATTATACACAAAATTATGAACAATCAGATAGAACGAATACAATATGGAATATAATTTTTAAGATCTAGATTTTGTTACACATATAAATAAAGCAATAATACTATGGATAGGAAATATATCCAAACAACTAATTGATAATAAAATAACAACTAGAGAAACGCCAAAATATATAGAAAGAATATTTATAGGAACAACAATATTATGGCTAGAAAATCTACCCCCAGAGAGTCTAGAAACACTTAGAAGTGATAACAAAATGGATGGATCTCCATCAACAACAAATATAGATATACTAGATAAATATGAATTAGCAATAAGAAATGAATTTGGTGGTATGACCACAGATATAAGCGAACAAAATAAAGAAAGAACAATAAATGGACAACTTATGAAAAAATTAGCTATATGTAAGATGTGTTACATAGAATAATATACATGTGCATTTAAAGAATATTATTAGAAAGCAAAATATAATACAAATGAACCAAAAGAAATAAGACAACAATATTTTTTACAAAATTACCAGAACCATTCAGTACAAAAATAATAAAAGATTGGAATAATGAAGGAATAACAGATACTTTAGGAGCTAGAATAAAATTTTTACATCAATGGTTTATACAACTATGTTAGAAACAAAAAGAAAAAATAAAAATGAAAAAAGTACTAAATAAGAATTTAGCATGTTGTAAAGGTAAAACAGCACCACAAATTTGGATGTACAAATAACTATTATAAAAAGCAAAAAACTAAGAGATATAAAGATTATAGAAAAAACTAAAACTAGGTATAAATATAAAAAACCAAGACAAAGATATTATGTAAAAAATTATAAAATAAAAAAGGACATATAGACCAACAGAAAAATATCACAATGCACTTGCTATAATTGTGGAAAGATAGGACATTTAGCTAGAGATTGTAAACTACCCAAAGACCCAAAAAGAAAAGAATTGCAGAAATAATAATAGATAATGATGAGTATATGCAAACAGAATATATAGACTAAGATTTAAGTGAAAACGATAGTATATATGAAGTATCAGATATAGATACTGAAAATGAAGAAGAAAATATTAATCTAGATATTGACGAAATAGACGAAGAAATATAATGTCTGAAGATGATATAAAAATAATATCTAAAGAAGATTACCAAAATGAAGAATTATCAGAACAAAAAATTATATTTGATAATTCAATTTTTGAACAAATAAAAGGAAAAGAATTAGATTTAAGTGTTAAAAAAGTAATTGAAATACCTACTTTAAAAAATTGGTTTAAAAAAAAAGAGAATTAGTATTAGAAACAGAAATCATTAAAACAGGACAATTATGCCCCGAATTACCTAGCTAGATAGTAAATACAAACGAAGAAATAACAGAAAAAGAAATAATTATAGGAGGAATACCCTTAATAATACCATTTAAAATTTACCAAGGAAATCAGAATATTACATTGGGAATAAAATTGTTAGAAAGAGTTAAACCATATAAAATAGATGTCACGACCCAAATCGGGTCGCGACTGGCACCCACACTTACCCTCCTATATGAGCGAACCAACCAATCTAAACCTTAACATTTCAACATAATATCAACAGAAAGTAATACGGAAGACTTAAACTCATTAATAAAATCAATAACTATTATTATCCCCAAAATCTGGAAGTCATCATCACAAGAACATCAATGATCAAATTATTAAACTAAGAGTATTCTAAAAAGCCAAAACAAGTAAAAGCTAGTCCATGCCGGAACTTCAAGGCATCAAGATATGAAGAGGAAGACCCAGTCCAAGCTAGAAGCATTAGCTCACCCTGAAATCCGGTGTGATTGAAGACTGGCTAGAATTACGGTTTGTGACACCCGATCCCCTAATTCTACGTGTCGGTTCGTGACACCCGCTCCCCTAATTCTACGTGTCGGTTCGTGACCCCCGATCTCCTAATTTTACGTGTCGGTTCGTGACACCCGATCTCCTAATTCTACGTGTTGGTTCGTGACACCCGATCCCCTAATTTTACGTGTCGGTTCGTGACACCCGCTCCACTAATCTTATTCTATTAATTCATCAAGACTTCTTTTATACCAAAGCATCATCAATTCCAATAACTTAGTTCATCAAGCCTTCTTTTATACCAAGGCATCATCATTAAAAAAGGGTTTTCAAGATTTGGGATTCAATAGCTTCATCATGCTTATTTCATCACAATTATATAATCACATTCATGCAAGCATACAATTTAGCATATAGAAGACTTTACAATACAACCCAACACATATCATTCGCTATTAAGAGTTAAATACGAATAGTATAAAAACCATAACCTACCTCCACCGAAGATTAGTGATCAAGCAAGCAATTTCCCCAAGCATTGTTCTTCGTTTTCTCTCTTCCTCGTATGATCCTCTCTCTCTCTTTGTTCTTTCTACTTTTCTTATTCAAACCCTCTTTCTTTTACCCTAATTAGCATATAATTAAGAAGAAAAGATGGAAATAATAACCCACTAATTAACTTAAGGTTACCTCTTTTAACCCCCAAGTAATTAGACTTATTAAAATTAACCCACTAACTTTATAATTAAAGCAGGAATAGTCCAAACGCCCCTTAAAATAATTACAGAAATCCGACCTCGCCTGGGATTATGCATCCTGTGACGGGCCGTCGTGCCTGCGACGGTCCGTCCTGCTGCTCCGTCACAGAGTTAAGAAACTGAAATTCTCTGAAGAGTCTGTGACGGTCTGTCACGCCTGTGATGGTCTGTCCTGCTATTCAGTTACGAAGTTCAGAGAGTCGATTTCAGTACCCATTTTTTAAAATTTCTAAGTGTTTTACAATGAGTCCCCTCGATGGTCCGTCGTGCTCATGACGGTCCATCGTGGGTTCCGTCGTCTCAGCCTGTTTTTCCAGAAATAAAATCTGCTGCTCAAAACGACTAAACAGGTCGTTACAATAGATACCAATTTACCCATCGTTCGTCCCCGAACGATCACAAGAAGGAAAACAAAGGCGAAAAGGAGTACCTGAATCTGTAAACAGGTGTGGGTATCTTTCTCGCATATCAGCCTCTTTCTCCCAAGTGGCTTCTTCGACTGGTCGATTCTTCCATTGAACTTTGATGGATGCAATCTCTGTTGATCTCAACTTGCAAATTTCTCTATCTAGAATAGCAACAGGTTCCTCCTCATAGGACAAATTCTTATCAAGCAAAACTGAATCCCAACGGATAATGTAGTTTCCATCCCCATGGTATCTTTTCAACATAGACACATGAAACACCGGATGCACTCCGGACAGCCTTGGAGGCAAGGCTAACTTGTAATCCACCTCCTCTATGCGCTTCAGAACCTAGAAGGGACCAATATACCTTAGGATCAATTTACCCCTTTTTCCAAAATGCATCACCCCTTTAATGGGTGAAACCTTCAACAAGACTTGTTCACCCTCCATGAACTCCAAGTCTCTAACCTTTCGATCTGCATACTCTTTCTGTCTACTTTGAGCCGCTAACAACTTTTCTTGAATAGATTTTACTTTATCCAACGATTCTCTCAAAAGGTCAGTACCCCAAGGTCCAACCTCAAATGCATCAAACCACCCAATAGGAGACCTACATCTTCTCCCATATAGTGCCTCAAATGGGGCCATATCAATTCTTGAGTGATAGCTATTGTTGTAGGAGAACTCTGCTAAGGGTAAGAAGCTATCCCAATGACCACCAAATTCTATCACACATGCACGAAGCATATCCTCCAACACTTGAATTGTTCGCTCAGACTGACCATCGGTCTGAGGATGGAACGCAGTACTAAGGTCCAACCTAGTACCCAATTCCGCATGCAATGTTTTCCAAAACTTAGAAGTAAACTGCGTACCTCTATCTGATATAATGGAAAGTGGAACTCCATGCAATCGAACAATTTCTGAGAAATAGATTTTGGCCAACTTCTCTGCATTATAAGTCACCTTGACCGGAATAAAATGAGCAGACTTAGTTAACCTGTCAACAATCACCCAAATATAGTCATACTTACCCATTGTCTTTGGAAGACCAACCACGAAATCCATTGCAATCCTTTCCCACTTCCATTCAGGAATGGGCATTCTCTGAAGTGTTCCTCCGGATCTCTGGTGTTCATACTTTACTTGCTGACAGTTTGGACATTTGGCAACAAAATCAACAATATCCCACTTCATTCTACTCCACCAAAAGTGTTGCTTTAGGTCACGATACATCTTGGTTGCTCCAGGATGTATAAAATACCTTGAACTATGAGCCTCTGTCAGAATAGTGTTGATCAAATCATCGACGCAGGGTAGACATACCCTTCCCTTGATCCTCAAAACACCTTCCTCATCGATTTGTGCTTCCTTAGCCTCTCCTCGGAATACCTTATCTTGGATTCTGCACAGTTTCTCATCATCAAACTGTCTTCCCTTAATCTTTTCTAGAAAGGAAGATCTTGCCTCCACACAAGCCAACAATCCTCCCTTCTTATTTACTTCTAATCTCATCAAGTCGTTAGCTAGAGTCTGAACCTCTCTAGACAATGGATGCCTGGAAACTTGCAAGTGAGCTAGGCTCTCCATGCTCCTTGCCTTTCTACTTAAAGCGTCTGCCACAACATTAGCCTTTCCCGGATGATACAAGATAGTGATATCGTAGTCCTTCAGTAGTTCCATCCATCTCCTCTGTCTCAAATTCAAATCTTTTTGAGTAAAAACATATTGTAGGCTATGATGATCCGTGTATACTTCACACTTAACCCCATATAGATAGTGTCTCCATTGCTTTAAGGCAAACACTACCGCAGCCAATTCCAAATCATGGGTCGGGTAATTACGTTCGTGCACCTTTACTTCAAGCATAAGTAATTACATTCTTCTCTTGCATTAGTACTGCACCCAAACCTGAATAGGATGCATCACAATAGACAATGAAATTCTTACCTTCCACTGGCAGGGTAAGGATTGGTGCAGTAGTCAACAAGGTCTTGAGCTTTTCAAAGCTTTCTTCACATTCATCCAACCATACCAATGGAACATTCTGCTTAGTCAAGTTCATCAATTGGGAAGCAATGGAAGAGAACCCCTTGAAAAATCGATGGTAGTAGCTAGCTAACCCGACAAAGCTCCTTATTTCTGACACATTAGTAGGTCTTACCCAATTCTTCACTGTCTCAACCTTAGAAGGATCTACCATCACCCCATCCTTCGAAACCACATGCCCTAAGAAGGACACTGCATCTAGCCAAAACTCACACTTGGAGAATTTTGCATAAAGCTTTTTCACCCTCAACATTTCCAATACCATTCTCAAATGCTCTTCATGTTCCTTCTTGCTCTTTGAGTATACCAATATATCATCAATAAATACGATCAATAATAGATCCAGATATGGCTTAAAAATCCCGTTCATCAAGCTCATGAAAGCAGTATGGGCATTTGTAAGACCAAAAGACATTACTACAAATTCGTAATACCCATACCTAGTTCGAAAAGCAGTCTTTGGCACATCCGTTGCCCGTAACTTCAATTGATGATAACCGGATCTCAAGTCAATCTTAGAGAAGACACAAGCACCTTGTAACTGATCGAAGAAGTCATCAATGCGAGGAAGAGGATACTTGTTCTTAACCGTTACCTTATTTAGTTGTCTGTAGTCTATGCATATTCGAAAGCTCCCATCCTTTTTCTTCACAAATAATACCGGAGCACCCCAAGGAGATGCACTTGGTCTAATAAAGCCTTTGCTTAGCAACTCCTGAAGTTGTGCCTTTAATTCTCTTAACTCCACGGGAGCCATTCTATAAGGGGGTATAGAAATGGGGCGAGTACCCAGTTCAAGATCGATGCAAAAGTCAATATCTCTATTCGGTGGCATGCCAGGAAGGTCTGCGGGAAACACATCTAAAAACTCACGAACTATCGAGACCGACTCAATTGGAGGTACCTGAGTAGTACCATCCCTGAGATGTGCCAAGAACGCTAAACAACCCTTACTGACCATTTTCTTAGTACGAATAAAGGAGATGATACGAACCGGATTAGAAGTTTAGTCACCCTCCCATACTAACGGATCTGTCCCAGGCTTGGCTAACGTCACGGTTTTAGCATTACAATCCAAGATTACAAAATTTGGAGAAAGCCAAGTCATACCAAGAATTACATCAAAATCAACCATTTCTAACATAAACAAGTCTACATAAGTATTGCTCCCCACAAAAGTTACAAGACAAGACCTATACACCTTTTCAACAATCACAGACTCACCCACCGGAGTAGAAACACGAATAGGTATGTCAAGCAATTCACAATGTAAATTAAGACCATTAGCAAATGCGGAAGATACATATGAAAATGTGGAGCCAGGATCAAATAATACATAAGCCATGCAATCACAAATCAAAAGATTACCTGTGATAACAGCATCCGATGTTTCCGTTTCAGACCGCCCAGGGAAAGCATAACAATGGGCCCTCTCACCTGTCTGTCCGTTGCCCCTACCATGTTGTGATGTAGTGGCTCCAGTTTGCCCATCACCGCGGCCGTTTTGGTGACCACCATTACCTCGACCATCGCATCCTCCAAAATGACGGCCTCTTCCAAAACCACTACTACCTCTAACATTGGGAGGTCTGTAACTCTGTTTCGGACAATTTATCCTAATGTGTCAAGTCTCTCCACATCCATAACACTCTCTGGATTCAAGCATAGGTCTTTCAGAGAAGTGTTGACCGGTCTGAGGTGGACCCCCAACTACAGTCTGTAGTGAGGAGTGAATTGGTCGGACTGAGTAACCTCCTGAACCCTGTCCTCTAGAGTAAGAACCATTAAACTCATCTCCCTTTTGAAACCTTTTTGATGTTGTTGTCATGGTGAAGTCATCTGGATTCACTCCCTCTACCTCTATCACGAAGTCTACCACTTCTTGAAAAGATTTCGCTGTAGCCGGTACCTGTAACGCTGAAATCCGCAACTCTGATCTCAACCCCTTCACAAAACGGCGAATCCACTCTTGTGGACTGAAACAAAGTTGGGTGGCATACCTTGATAATGCACGAAACTTAGCCTCCTATGCAGTAACCGACATCCTACCTTTCACTAGGCTCAAGAACTTATCTCTTTTCCTATCCCTCAAAGTGCGGGGTATATACTTCTCCATAAACAAACTAGAGAATGATGCCAAAGTCATAGGTGGTGCCTCTGTTGGTTGACAATCAACATGTGACTGCCACCACATTTTGGCGTTCCATTGAAACTGATAAGTCACAAACTCAACACCAAACCGTTGTACTATACCCATCTAGTGTAGTAGCTCATGACAGTCAACCTGAAAATCATAGGCATCCTCAGATTCAGCACCCTTGAAGACTGGAGGTTTCAATTTCAAGAACTTACTGAAAAGTTCATGTTGATCATTTGTCATTATAGAACCTGTAGTCAGACGAGGAAACGTGCCTATTTCCAATGGAACATCCATGCGGGGAGCCGCAGTAGCCGCATGTTGTACCTCCGGACCCTGAAGTGCTGGTGCAGAAAACACTGGAGGTGTTTGACCTTGATCAGATAACCCACTAAGATAAGCAAGAACCTGATTGATCATCTCTGGGGTAGGTTGGGGAGGCGATCCCTCATTCTGTACTTGTTCAGTTTCCCCTTCCTCACCCTCTCTTACTACTTCTTCAGTCAGTGGAGGAGTCACCGCCCTAGTATCAGATGGTCGAGGTGCTCGTCCTCTTCCTCTAGAGGACGTCCTCCCACGACCTTTACCACGGCCTCTTGCCGCTACTCTTCCTCGAGCTACAGCCACAGTGGCTGCTCAGACGCTTCTTGTCTTGTCGATGTTGGTGGTTGCGCAGTCGTTGCGCTAGTTCTAACCATCTGCGAAATAGTGTGAAGATGGTAAAATACCAATTTGTATCACCTAGATACCAATTGGACCCAAGTAATAGCACGAAAGAAAGAAAGAATAGAATTTTCCTAAAGTCTTGTAGCCTCTCAAAGAAAAGTAAAGGAGTCCCTCTACCGTTCCTCAAGACTCTACTAGACTCGTTCTTGTGTGATGAGACCAACGAACCTAATGCTCTGATACCAAGTTTGTCACGACCCAAATTGGGTCGCGACTGGCACCCACACTTACCCTCCTATGTGAGCGAACCAACCTATCTTAACCTTAACATTTCAATATAATATCAAAAGAAAGTAATGCGGAAGACTTAAACTAATTAATAAAATCAATAACTATTATTATCCCCAAAATCTGGAAGTCATCATCACAAGAACATCTATGATCAAATTACTAAACTAAGAGTATTCTAAAAAGCTAAAACAAGTAAAATCTAGTCCATGCCGGAACTTCAAGGCATCAAGACATGAAGAGGAAGACCCAGTCCAAGCTAGAAGCATTAGCTCACCCTAAAATCTGGTGTGATTGAAGACTGGCTAGAATTACGGTTGAGTTGAAGACGACGACACGTTTGCTGCACTCCACAAATAACAAAGAAGAAGACATAAAAGTAGGGGGTCAGTACAAACACAAGTACTGAGTAGGTATCATCGGCCAACTCCAGATAGAAAACAATATATGTCATGTAATATCATAAATCAACTACAATACTCAACATGTAGCAAGAACAAGCACTATAATCATTACCAAGTACTGCCAAGTTCACACATGAGGACTCAAGCCTCAATATCATACTCATTTGGGAATTAGGTTCATTAGATTGAGTATATTAACATCTTTCAAGATTCATTATCTTTATTCCTCTTGTGTCGGTACGTGACACTCCGATCCCCTACTACTATGTGTCGGAACGTGACACTCTGATACCCTAAATCTACGTGTCAGTTCGTGACACCCGATCCCCTAATTCTACGTGTCGGTTCGTGACACCCGATCCCCTAATTCTACGTGTCAGTTCGTGACACCGGATCCACTAATTCTACGTGTCGGTTCGTGACACCCGATCCCCTAATTCTACGTGTCAGTTCGTGTCACCCGCTCAACTAATCTCATTCTATTAATTCATCAAGACTTCTTTTATACCAAAGCATCATCAATCCCAATACTTTAGTTCATCAAGCCTTCTTTTATACCAAGGCATCATCATTAACAAAGGGTTTTCAATATTTGGGATTCAATAGCTTCATCATGCTTACTTCATCACAATTATATAATCACATTCATGCAAGCATACAATTTAGCATATAGAAGACTTTACAATACAACCCAACACATATCATTCGCTATTAAGAGTTAACTACGAATAGTATAAAAACCATAACCTACCTCCACCGAAGATTAGTTATCAGGCAAGCAATTTCCCCAAGCCTTTGTTCTTTGTTTTCTCTCTTCCTCATTCGATCCTCAATCTGTCTTTGTTCTTTTTACTTTTCTTATTCAAACCCTCTTTCTTTTACACTAATTAGCATATAATTAAGAAGAAAAGATGGCAATAATAACCCACTAATTAACTTAAGGTTACCTCTTTTAAACCCCAAGTAATTTCACTTATTAAAATTAACCCACTAACTTTATAATTGAAGCAGAAATAGTCCAAAACGCCCTTTAAAATAATTACAGAAATCCGACCTCGCCTGGGATTACGCAGCCTGTGACGGGCCGTCGTGCCTTCGACGGTCCGTCCTGCTGCTCCGTCACAGAGTTCAGAGACTTAAATTCTCTGAAGAGTCTGTGACGGTCCGTCACGCCTGTGACGGTCTGTCACGCCTGTGATGGTCCGTCCTGCTATTCCGTTACGAAGTTCAGAGAGTCGATTTCAGTACCCATTTTTCATAATTTCTAAGTGTTTTGAAACGAGACCCCTCGACGGTCTGTCATGCTCATGACGGTCCGTCGTGGGTTCCGTCGTCTCAGCCAGCTTTTCCATAAATAATATCTGCTGCTCAAAAGGACTAAACAAGTCGTTACAATAGAAAATGAACAATTAACAATAACCTGTAATAATAAGAAAATAATCATTAAAAGAACAAAATGAATAATGAAAATATTTATACTTGCAAAATTTATTGTAGAAGGATATCACAACAGATATTATACCCCTATGATAGATACAGGAGCAGAAGTAAATATATGTAAATATAATTGTTTACCAGAAGATAAATGGGAAAAATTAAAAATACAGATGGTAGTAACAGGATTTAATTATGAAGGAAGTATGATTAAATAAAAAGCAAAAAATATAAAAATACAAATATGGGATAAAATACTGACAATAGAAGAAATGTATAATTTTGAGTTTACAACAAAAGATATGTTACTAGAAATTCTATTTTTAGATAAATTCTAGCCACATATAATAACAAAAACACACTGGTGGCTTACTACACCATGCGGAAACAAGATAGGAGTAAAAAGAGTAAATAACTGTAACGACTCTTTTGGTCGTTTTGAGTACTAGAGATTTTTATTTCATAAATATTCTTCCGATAGATTTTAAATGGGTGTTTTGGACTATTCATAATTATAACTATAAAAGTAATGGGGTAGTTTTACAATTTTATTTAGTTAGTGGTTAATAAAATAATATTATAATTAATAGTGGATCACTTTCACACTTTTATAATTATCTAATATAATAATTAAGAGTAGATTTTATGAAAAAGGGAAACAAGAGTTAGGCGAGAAACCCTACCTGCAATATTTGAAAGTGTTGTTCCTTCAGGTAAGAATTTCAACGATTTCATATATTATTCATGTATAGTGAAGGTCATGCTAGAATATGTATTAAGTTTATTATTATTATTATTAATATGACTTGAATAGATAAGGAATTGGAAGATTATGTCACGACCCAAATCGAGCCGCGACCGGCACCCACACTTACCCTCCTATGTGAGCGAACCAACCAATCTAAACCTTAACATTTCAATATAATATCAACAGAAAGTAATGAAGAAGACTTAACTCATTAATAAAAACCAATTCAATAACTTCTAAAAACTCAACAACTATTATTATCCCCAAAATCTGGAAGTCATCATCACAAGAACATCTATCCTCAAATTACTAATCTAGGAGTATCTAAGAAGCTAAAATACATAAAAAGCTAGTCCATGCCAGAACTTCAAGGCATCAAGACATGAAGAGGAAGAAACAGTCCAAGCAAGAAGCATTAGCTCACCCGGAAATCCGAAGTAATGAAGACTGGCTAGAGTTGCGGTTGAGTTGAAGACGACGGTACGTTTGCTTCACTCCACAATTTACAATGAAAACAAATACAAGTAGGGGTCAGTACAAACACAAGTACTGAGTAGGTATCATCGGCCAACTCAAAATAGAAAACAGTATATATCAGATAACATCATAAAATCAACGAATATCTCTAGCATGCAGCATTTACAATTACCATAACCCTTGGTTACAACACCAAGTACATCAATGAGGACTCACGCCTCCTCATCATACTCATTTGGGAATTAGGTTCATTAGATTGAGTATATTAACATCTTTCAAGATTCATTATCTTTATTCCTCTCATGTCGGTACGTGACACTCTGCTCCTCATATACTATCCTGGTGTCGGAACGTGACACTCCGATCCTCATTCTATCCTGGTGTTGGAACGTGACACCCGATCCATATACTATCCTGGTGTCGGAACGTGACACTCCGATCCTCATATACTATCCTGGTACCGGAACGTGGCACCCGATCCATATACTATCCTTGTGTCGGAACGTGACACTCCGATCCTCATATACTATCCTTGTACTGGAACGTGGCACCCGATCCTCATATACTATCCTGGAACCGGAACGGGGCATCCGATCCTCATATACTATCCTGGTACGGAACATGGAACCGGATCCCCTAGTCTCACTACTTTCGTTCATCAAGCCTTCTTTTACACTAAGGCATCATCATTAACAAAGTAGATTAGGGTTTCTTTTTCAAGATTTAAGATTCAATAGCTTCATAATGCTTATTTCATCACAATTATATAATCACATTCATGCAAGCATATAATTAAGCATATAGAAGGGTTTACAATACTACCCATACATATCATTCGCTAATAAGAGTTTACTACGTATAGTATAAAAACCATAACCTACCTCCACCGAAGATTCGTGAACAAGCAAGCAATTTTTCTCAAGGCTTTGTTTTCTCTTCGTTTTCATTTTGTCTCGGTCGATCCTCTCTCTCTCTTCTTGTTCTTTCTATTTTTCTTATTCCAACCCTCTTTCTTTTATCCTAATTAGCATATAATTAAGTATAAAAGAATGATGAATTAACTCACTAATTAACTTAAGGTTACCTCTTTTAGCCCCCAAGTAATTGAGTTATTAATATTAAATAACAAACTTTATAATTATAAGCCGGAATAGTCCAAAAAGCCCTTTAAAACATTTAAAGAAATCCGACCCCGCTTGGGATTCCGCAGCCTGACACGGCCCTTCGCGCCTGCGACGGTCCGTCCTGCTGCTCCGTCACAGATTTTAGAGACTCAATTCCCTTAAAGAGTCTGTGACGGTCCGTCACGCCTGTGACGGTCCGTCCTGCCATTCCATTACGAAGTTCAAAGAGTCGATTTCAGTACCCATTTTTTAGAATTTCTAAGTGTTTTGATTCGAGAACCCCTCGACGGTCCGTCGTGCCCATGACGGTTCGTCGTGGGATCCGTCGTCTCAGCTAGTTTTCCTGAAATAACATTTGTTGCTCAAGACGACTAAACAGGTCGTTACAACAGATACCAATTTACCCATCGTTCGTCCTCGAACGACCATAAGAAGAAAAACAAGGGCAGAAAGAAGTACCTGAATCTGTAAACAGGTGTGGGTATCTTTCTTGCATATCAGCCTCTTTCTCCCAAGTGGCTTCTTCAACGGGTCGATTCTTCCATTGAACTTTGATGGATGCAATCTCCTTGACCTCAGCATGCGAACTTCTCTATCTAAAATGACAACAGGCTCCTCCTCATAAGACAAATTTTCATCAAGCAGAACTGAATCCCAACGAATGATGTAGTTTCCATCCCCATGGTATCTTTTCCACGTAGACACATGAAATACCGGATGCACTCCGGACAGCCCTGGAGGCAAGGCTAACTCATAAGCCACCTCCCCTACTCGCTTAAGTACTTCAAAGGGACCAATATACCTTGGGCTATATTTACCCCTTTTACCAAAACGCATCACCCCTTTAATGGGCGAAACCTTCAGTAAGACTTGTTCACCCTCCATAAACTCCATGTCTCTAACCTTTCGATCTGCATATTCTTTTTGCCTACTTTGCGCCGCTAAAAGATTTTCTTGAATAGATTTCACTTTCTCTAATGAATCCCTCAAAAGGTCAGTACCCCAAGGTCTAACCTCAAATGCATCAAACCAACCAATGGGAGACCTACATCTCCTCCCGTACAATGTTTCAAATGGGTCCATATCAATACTTGAGTGATAGCTATTGTTGTAGGAGAACTCTGCTAAGGGTAAGAAGCTATCCCAATTACCACCAAATTCTATCACACATGCGCGAAGCATATCCTCCAACACTTGAATCGTTCTCTCAGACTGACCATCGGTCTGAGGATGGAACGCAGTACTAAGGTCCAACCTAGTACCCATTTCCGCATGCAATATTTTCCAAAACTTAGAAGTAAAATGCGTACCTCTATCTGATATAATGGAGAGTGGAACCACATGCAATCGCACCACTTCCGAGATATTGATTCTGGCTAACTTCTCTGCATTGTAGGTCACCTTGACCGGAATGAAGTCAGCAGACTTAGTTAACCTATCAAAAATTACCCAAATGGAGTCATACTTACCCATTGTATTGGGAAGACCAACCACGAAGTCCATTGCAATCCTTTCCCACTTCCATTTAGGAATGGGCATTCTCTGAAGTTTTCCTCCGGGCCTCTGGTGTTCTTACTTTACTTGCTGACTATTTGGACATTTGGCAACAAAATCCACAATGTCGCGCTTCATCCTACTCCACCAAAAGTGTTGCTTTAGGTCACGATACATCTTGGTTGCACCAGGATGTATAGAATATCTGGAACTATGAGCCTCTGTAAGAATTGTGTGGATCAAATCATCAACGCGGGGTACACATACCCTCCCCTTGATTCTCAAAACACCTTCCTCATCGATTGTTGCTTCTTTATCCTCTCCTCGCAACACTTTATCTCAGATCCGGATCAATTTCTCATCATTAAACTTCTTTCCCTTAATCTTGTCAAGAAAGGAAGATCTTGCCTCCACACAAGCCAACAATCCTCTCTTCTCATTTACTTCTAACCTCATCAAGTCGTTATCCAGAGTCTGAACCTCTCTAGCCAATGGACGTCTAGAGACTTGCACGTAAGCTAGACTTCCCATGCTCTCTGTCTTTCTACTTAAGGCGTCTGCCACAACATTAGCCTTTCCCGGATAATACAAGATAGTGATATCGTAGTCCTTCAGTAGTTCCATCCATCTCCTCTGTCTCAAATTCAAATCTTTTTGAGTAAAGACATACTGAAGGTTACGACGATCCGTATAGACCTCACACATAACCCCATATAAATAATGTCTCCATTGCTTTAATGCAAACACTACCGCAGCCAACTCCAAATCATGGGTTGGATAGTTACGTTCAGGCACCTTTAATTGTCTCGAAGCGTAAGCAATTACATTCTTCTCTTGCATTAGCACTGCACCCAAACCTGAATAGGATGCATCACAATAGACAATGAAATTCATACCTTCCACGGGCAAGGTGAGAATTGGTGTAGTAGTCAAGAAAGTCTTGAATTTCTGAAAGCTTTCCTCACATTCGTTCGACCATACAAATGGAACATTCTACTTAGTCAAGTTCGTCAATTGGGAAGCAATGAAAGAGAATCCCATGACAAATCGACGGTAATAGCTAGCTAAACCAACAAAGCTCCTTATTTCTGACACATTAGTAGGTCTTACCCAATTCTTCACTGTCTCAATCTTAGAAGGATCCACCATCACGCCCTCCTTAGACACCACGTGCCCCAAGAAGGACACTGCATCAAGACAAAACTCACACTAGGAGAATTTAGAATAAAGCTTTTTCTCCCTCAACATTTCCAATATCATTCTCAAGTGCTCTTCATGTTCCTTCTTGATCTTTGAGTATACCAATTTATCATCAATAAATACGATCACAAATAGATCCAGATATGGCATAAAAATCCCGTTCATCAAGCTCATGAAAGCAGTAGGGGCATTCGTAAGACCAAAAAACATCACTACAAATTCGTAATGCCCATACCTGGTCCGAAAAGCAGTCTTTGGCACATCCGTTGCCCATATCTTTAATTGATGATAACCGGACCTCAAGTCAATCTTAGAGAAGACACAAGAACCTTGTAACTGATCGAATAAGTTATCAATGCGAGGAATGGGATACTTGTTCTTAATAGTTACCTTATTCAACTGTCTGCAGTCTATGCACATCCTAAAACTCCCATTCTTTTTCTTCAGAAATAATACCGGAGCACCCCAAGGAGATGCACTTGGTCTAATAAAGCCTTTGCTTAGCAAATCTTGAAGTTTTGCCTTTAACTCTCTTAACTCTACAGGAGCCATTCTATAAGGGGGTATAGAAATGGGGCGAGTACCCGGTTCAAGATCGATGCAGAAGTCAATATCTCTATCCGTTGTCATACCAGGAAGGTTTGCAGCAAACACATCTAAAAATTCGCGGACTATCGAAACCGACTCAATTGAAGGTACTTGGGTAGTGTCATCACTGAGATGTGCCAAGAAAGCTAGACAACCCTTACTAACCATTTTCTTAGCACGAAGAAAGGAGACAATATGAACCGGATTGGAAGTGTAGTCGCCCTCCCACACTAACGGATCTGTCCCAGGATTGGCTAACGTCACTGTTTTAGCATTACAATACAAGATCGTAAAATTCAGAGAAAGCCAAGTCATACCCAGAGTTACATCAAAATCAACCATGTCTAAGATAACCAAGTCTACATAAGTATTGTTCCCCACAAAATTCACCAAACAAGACCTATATATCCTTTCAACTATTACAGACTCACCCACAGGAGTAGACAGACAAATAGGTATGTCAAGCAATTCACAATGTAAATTAAGACCATTAGCAAATGAGGAAGATACATATGAAAATGTGGAGCCAGTATCAAATAATACAGAAGTCATGCAATCACAAATCAAAAGATTACCTGTGATAACAACATCAGATGTCTCCGCTTCAGATCTCCCAGGGAAAGCATAACAATGGGCCCTCTCACCTGTCTGTCCGTTTCCCCTACAATGTTGTGATGTAGTGGCTCCAGTTTACCCATCACCCCGGCCGTTTCGGTGACCACCATTACCTCGACCACCGCGTCCTCCAGAATGACGGCCTCCTCCATAACAACCTCTACCTCTAACATTTGGAGGTCTGTAACTTTGTTTTGGACAATACCTCTTAATCTGTCCAGTCTCCCCACATCCATAACACTCTCTGGATTCAAGCATAGGTCTCTCAGAGAAGTGTTGACCGGCTTGAGGTGGACCCTTAACTACAGTCTGTAGTGAAGACTCAATTGGTCGGACTGAGTAACCTCCTGAACCCTGTCCTCTAGAGTAAGAACCATTAATCTCACCTCCCTTTCGAAACCTTTTTGATGTCGATGCCATGGTGAAATCATCTGGCTTCACTCCTTCAATCTCTATCACGACGTTTACCACTTCTTGAAAGGATTTTGCCGTAGCCGCTACCTGTAAGGCTGAAATCCGCAATTCTGATCTCAACCCTTTCACAAAACGGCGAATCCACTATTGTGGACTGAAACAAAGTTGGGTGGCATACCTGGATAACGCACGAAACTTAGCCTCATATGTAGTAACTGACATTCTACCTTGCTCCAGGCTCAAGAACTCATCTCTTTTCCGATCCCTCAAAGTCCGGGGGATATACTACTCCATAAACAAGCTAGAGAATGAGGCCCATGTCATAGGTGGTCCCTCTGTTGGTTGACACTCAACATGTGACCGCCACCACATTTTGGCGTTCCCTTGAAATTGATAAGTCACAAACTCAACACCAAACCGTTCTACTATACCCATCTTGTGTAGTAGCTCATGACAGTCAACCAGAAAATCATAGGCATCCTCAAATTCAGCACCCTGGAAGACTGGAGGTTTCAATTTCAAGAACTTACTGAAAAGTTCATGTTGATCATTTGTCATTATAGGCCCTGTAGTCAGATGAGGAAATGTGCTTATTTCCAATGGAACATCCATGCGTGGAGCCGCAGTAGCTACATGTTGTACCTCCGGAGCCTGAGGTGCTGGTGTAGAAAACACTGGAGGTGTTTGACCTTGATCAGATAACCCACTAAGATAAGCAAGAACCTGATTGAACATCTCTGCGGTAGGTTGGGGAGGCAGTCCCTCATTCTGTACTTGTTCAGTTTCCCCTTCCTCACCCTCTCTTACTACTTCTTCAGTCGGTAGAGGAGTCACTGCCCTAGTAGCAGATGGGCTAGGTGCTCGTCCTCTTCCTCTAGAGGACGTCCTCCCATGACCTCTACCACGGCCTCTTGCCGCTACTCTTCCTCGAGCTACAGCCCCAGTGGTTGGCTCAGACGTTTCTTGTCTTGTCGATGTTTGCGTTGGCGCAGTCGTTGCTCTAGTTCTAACCATCTGCGAAATAGAGTGAAGATGGTCAGATACCAATTTTTATCACCTAGATACCAATTGGACCCAAGTAATAGCATGAAAGAAAGAAAGAAAGAATGAAATTTTCCTAAAGTCTTATAGTCTCTTAAAGAAAAGTAAAGGTGTCCCCCTACCGTTCCTTAAGACTCTACTAGACTCGTTCTTGTGTGATGAGACCAACGCACCTAATGCTCTGATACCAAGTTTGTCACGACCCAAATCTGGCCGCGACTAGCACCCACACTTACCCTCCTATGTGAGCGAACCAACCAATCTAAACCTTAACATTTCAATATAATATCAAAAGAAAGTAATGCGGAAAACTTAACTCATTAATAAAAACCAATTCAATAACTTCTAAAAACTCAACAACTATTATTATCCCCAAAATCTGGAAGTCATCATCACAAGAACATCTATCCTCAAATTACTAATATAAGAGTATCTAAGAAGCTAAAATACATAAAAAGCTAGTCCATGCCGGAACTTCAAGGCATCAAGACATGAAGAGGAAGATCCAGTCCAAGCTAGAAGAATTAGCTCACCCTGAAATCCGGAGTAATGAACACTGGCTAGAGTTGTGGTTGAGTTGAAGACGACGGTACGTTTTCTGCACTCCACAATTTACAAAGAAAACAAATACAAGTAGGGGTCAGTACAAACACAAGTACTGAGTAGGTATCTTTGGCCAACTCAAAATAGAAAACAGTATATATCAGATAACATCATAAAATCAACTAATATCTTTAGCATGCAGCATTTACAATAACCATAACCCTTGGTTACAACACCAAGTACATCAATGAGGACTCACGCCTCCTCATCGTACTAATTTGGGAATTAGGTTCATTAGATTAAGTATATTAACATCTTTCAAGATTCATTATCTTTATTTCTCTCGTGTAGTACGTGACACTCTGCTCCTCATATACTATCCTGGTGTTGAAACGTGACACTCCGATCCTCGTTCTATCCTGGTGTCGGAACGTGACACCCGATCCATATACTATCCTGGTGTCGGAACGTGACACTCCGATCCTCATATACTATCCTGGTACCGGAACGTGGCAGCCGATCCATATACTATCCTGGTGTCGGAACGTGACACTGCGATCCTCATATACTATCCTGGTACCGGAACGTGCCACCCGATCCTCATATACTATCCTGGTACCGGAATGTGGCACCCGATCCTCATATACTATCCTGGTACCAGAACGTGGCACCCGATCCCCTAATCTCACTACTTTCGTTCATCAAGCCTTCTTTTACACTAAGGCATCATCATTAACAAAGTAGATTAGGGTTTCTTTTTCAAGATTTAAGATTCAATAGCTTCATCATGCTTATTTCATCACAATTATATAATCACATTCATGCAAGCATACAATTAAGCATATAGAAGGGTTTACAATACTGCCCATACATATCATTCGCTATTAAGAGTTTACTACGTATAGTATAAAAACCATAACCTACCTCCACCGAAGATTCGTGATCAAGCAAGCAATTTTTCTCAAGGCTTTGTTTTCTCTTCGTTTTCCTCTTGTCTCGATCGATCCTCTCTCTCTCTTGTTGTTCTTTCTATTTTTCTTATTCCAGCCCTCTTTCTTTTACCCTAATTAGCATATAATTAAGTATAAAAGAATGATGAATTAACCCACTAATTAACTTAAGGTTACCTCTTTTAGCCCCCAAGTAATTGAGTTATTAATATTAAACCACTAACTTTATAATTATAAGCCGGAATAGTCCAAAACGCCCCTTAAAACATTTAAAGAAATTCGACCCCGCCTGGGATTACGCAGCCTGTGACGGCCCGTCGCGCCTGCGACGGTCTGTCCTGCTGCTCCGTCACAGAGTTCAGAGACTCAATTCCCTTAAAGAGTCTTTGACGGTCCGTCACGCCTGTGACGGTCCGTCCTGCCATTCCGTTACGAAGTTCAGAAAGTCGATTTCAGTACCCATTTTTCAGAATTTCTAAGTGTTTTGAAACGAGACCCCCTCGACGGTCCGTCGTGCCCATGACGGTCCGTCGTGCCCATGACGGTCCGTCGTGCCCATGACGGTCCGTCGTGCCCATGACGGTCCGTCGTGCCCATGACGGTCCGTCGTGCCCATGACGGTCCGTCGTGGGATCCGTCATCTCAGCCAGTTTTCCAGAAATAACATCTGTTGCTCAAAACAACTAAACAGGTCATTACAGATTTATATATATATATATATATATATATATATATATATATATATATATATATATATATATATATATATTGTTATTGTTATTGTATGGAAGTTGGGGGAGGGACAAACCTGCAATGGATTGCCATGTGAGGAAAAAAGGGGAGTAATGTATGTCTGGCACTGGTCTCGTGACCAGTGGCTTCAATTGGTAAGGTTACTGGGGAAGTTGTCTTCGAGGTTAGTGTTCTACCACTGGTTTCGTAACCAGTGGCCTAATTTTAATACTATAAAATTTTGTTATGATATAAGAAATTAAAGTTTGTTATATTAAGATAGGTAATTAAATATAAAGTGTATTATATTAATTTAATATCATTAAGGTTAAGTATATTGGAAGAACTAAGTTTTACCCCTAGGTTTGAACTTTAGTAAATTGATTATAGACATAATTATTGGTGTTGCTTAGTAATAATATAATAATGTTATTAATTTTTAGTTGATGAGTAATATTATTATATTTAGTGTGTTTGGTTTAAAATAGGTTGAATGAAAAAGTTTTTTTTGGCAACGTAGATGCTGGTTTGATAATTAAGGCAAATTATAAATTTAGTTCATGTTTAGACATAACTTACAGGTAATTATATATTAAGGTATGGCATGTGTTAATTCTATTGGCATAAGGCATGTGTTAATAGTAATAACAGAAGGTGCTGGGCAGGAATATGTTACTTTACGCATGCAAGCATTTCATGAAAAGATGCATATAGAAATAGGCTTTAACTTCTTAACATCATAATTTAGTTATTATATTATAAATACTTTAGGTATATTTTTATAGGTCATAAAATATAAGAAATTGAGACTTATCCATAAGTTGGAGCATTAGGACATTTATTATACAATTAGGTGAGTTTTTGGGTTTAGGCTTAGATATATAATAATATACCTGTTTGTAGACTCGTTAACATATAATTATGCATGTATACTTGATAGATTGAAAACGTTCAGAGGCGTTAAGGAAAGGAAAGACATTGGAGAAGTTGTTTTCT
This sequence comes from Solanum lycopersicum, assembly GCF_036512215.1. Taxonomy (NCBI): domain Eukaryota; kingdom Viridiplantae; phylum Streptophyta; class Magnoliopsida; order Solanales; family Solanaceae; genus Solanum; species Solanum lycopersicum. The sequence continues at coordinate 32,150,748 of NC_090809.1, forward strand.
TGACTTCGATTCTTCGGTGGAGGTAGGTTATGGTTTATTTCTATTTGATAGATAAACTCTAAATAGCGATTGATATGTATTGAGTGATATTGTAATGTCTCCTACGTACTTGATTGTGTGGTTGTAGGTTTTGATTGTTTTGTTTGTTGTTGGCTTAAAATTATGAGAGTGTTGAATTCCTTATCTTGACCCTCTCTATTAAAATGACGCCTTGAATAAAGAAGGCTTACGAAAAAAAAATGAGATAATTGGATCGGACTGTCACGTTCCGACATGATATTATGGGATCGGAGTGTCACGTTCTGACACGGTATATGGGATCAGAGTGTCACGTTCTGAAACGATAACATTAACCGAAAGGAATCTTGAATTAACTTAATATACTCAAATTCAAAGAACCTATATCCCAAATAGGTATGGTGTGGAGGCATGAGCCCTCATAGGTGTGCTTGGTGTTGTGATTGATGGTTTACCTACTATAGTTTTGTTGTAAATGGTTCATGTTTTTGTTGTTGCCACCTGTTAAGTATTGTAGTTGATTTTATATTATTATTCAATGTATATTGGTTTCTATTTTGAGTTGGCCGATGATACCTACTCAATACGTGTTCCTTGTACTGACCCCTACTTGTATTTTCTTCTTTGTTCTTTTGTGGAGTGCAGCAAGTGTACCATCGACTTCAACTCGCCCTCAGCTCTAGTCAGTCTCCAGCACATCAGAATTCAGGGTGAGCTATTATTTCTAGCTCGTGCTGGATTCTCTCATTCACGTCTCAATGTCTTTGAATTTCGGACATGGACCATCTTTTTGCTTATATAGGTTTTCTTAAATACACTTAGAGTTGGTAATTTGATGATAGATGTTCTTGATGTGATGAATTCCAAATTTTGGGGATGATAAGTATTAAACTTTAGAAACTTATTAAAATTGGTTGCTTAGTATCTTTTGGAGTTTCCGCATTATTCATATTATTTATAGTTGAACTATTGGTATATGTTGGGGTTTTAGATGTGTTGGTTCGTCCACCTAAGGAGATAAGTATGGGTGCCACTCACGACTTGTTTTGGGTCGTGAAAATTACAAACAACGTAAACCCATAGAATGGATAAAAGGAAGTGAAAAATTAAATCAAGAAATGGAAAATATGAATAAGAAACAAATAAAACAATTAGAAATTATCATATTTACAATAGACAAAGTCAGAATAATTAATGAATAACTAGAACAACTATACAATGAAGATCCACTACAATGATGGGAAAAACATAAGACAAAAGTAAAAATTGAACTAATAGTGGAAAATAGTATAATAACACTGAAACCATTAAAATATAACTTTGATGATTGAAAAGAATTAAAAATACATATAGATGAATTATTAGAAAATAACTACATACAAGAAAGTAATAGTAACATACAAGTCCACCATTTATAGTTATAAAACATAGTGAACAAAAAAGAGGTAAAAGTAAAATGGTCATAGATTATCGTAATCTAAATGCTAAAACTAAGACATACAATTACCCAATACCAAACAAAATACTAAAAATAAGACAAATACAAGGATATAACTATTTTAGTAAATTTGACTATAAATCAGGATTTTATCACCTAAAACTAGAAGAAGAATCTAAACAGCTAACAACATTCACAGTACCGCAAGGTTTCTATGAATGGAATGTATTACCGTTTGAATATAAGAATGCACCAGGTAGATATCAACATTTTATGGATAACAATTTTAACCAGTTAGAAAATTGTATTGTATATATAGATGATATATTATTTTATTCTACAACACAAGATAAAACATATAAGATTATTAGAAAAATTTATACATATAATTAAACATTCAGGCATAAGCTTAAGTAAAAAGAAAACATAAATTATGAAACCACAGATAGAATTTCTAGGAATACAAATAGATAGAAATGGAATAAAAATGCAAAACCACATAGTACAAAAAATAACCACCCTTGATGAGAATATAGATACAAAAAAGAAATTACAATCTTTTCTAGGATTAGTAAATCAAGTAAGAGAATATATACCAAAATTAGCAGAGCATTTAAAACCATTACATAAAAAACTTAAAAAAGATGTATAATACTATTTCGACAATAAAGATAAAGAACATATAAGAAATATTAAGAATTTATGCAAAAAATTACCAGAACCTTACTTTCCTGATGAAAATAAAACATTTACTTATATTGTTGAAACAGATTCAAGTGATCATAGTTATGGAGGAGTTTTAAAATACAAATATGAAAAAGAAAAAATAGAACACCATTATAGATATTATTAAGGATCTTATGCATAAATAAAAAAGAATTATTCGCATTATGTAAATGTTTATTAGCATTTGAACCATATATTGTTTACAATAAATTTATTGTAAGAACAGATAATACACAGGTAAAATGGTGGATAACAAAAAAGGTAGAAGATTCAGTTATAACAAAAGAAATAAGGAGATTAGTATTAAATATATTAAATTTTACATTTACAATTGATGTAATTAAGACTGACAAGAATCTTGTTGCAGACTATCTATCATAAAAAAAGAAACCCAAATTGAACAAGAAAAAGATACAATGGAAGGAATACTCAAAGCCATTACTACACTTTCTACGAAAGTGGACAGTATGGATAAAGAGTTACAAAAGATGAAAAATATAAGTCAGCAGCATGACCATAAACATGCGGAGTTACGTCGTTCGGCAGACGAAAAACAGCCAGAGATAAAAGGAGACGTTGAAAAACTCCTTAAAACCCATAACGTTGCTAATGTTGCAGGTATAAGCACAGGAAATATGGAAAAGCGACATCAAAAAATACAAACCTAAAGAGCTTATTTACAAAACCATTTATTCCAAAAGTACAAATGATAGATACCCCAACACCACAAACATCTACATATGCAGCCAGCCTGCATAAAGAAAATAAAACATATAACCATATTTCCTAAGCTTATATTCAAAATATATATAAAATACAAAACTTTTTTAACCTCAAACCCACATCTACCACAACTATAGAAAAAACCCAAGACTATTTAACCCAAAAATTATAAGGTTATAAAAAACTAATTGCACAGCCAAAAACAAATCCCAAACAAGTTATGGCCTGTTATAATTATGGATTATTAAATACAGTTTAAACATATACAGGAGAAGAAATAAGTGGAATCCCAGAGGTCCACAAATCATTTTTAATATATAAAAAATAACAAAAGGAAATTTATTTTTTTTAAGATTCTATGAAGCACCAGTTGAAATACTGTACGACGAGATTAAACCAATGATTTAAATAGTAAAAATTAGATTAACACGAGAGATGATAATATCAGAAGATATAGGACAACAGCCGGAGATATCAAAAGTTGAGATACCCAGTTTTTATGAGAACAAAAGAATAATTGAGCTATCAACTATTATACAAGAGTTAGCCAATAATTGTTTACAAGGAAATACTATATGGAGCAATTATTCTAGAGATCATTTGATGATATATGCCAATTCACGAGAGATAAGACAAGCAGATATGGAGGAAGTCCAAAAATGGATTTTATCCTTATTAAAACCCGAAGCTACTCCAACAACCAGAGCAATAAAGAATGGATTCATCTCTGAACAACTATTGACAAGATATTGCAAGTTAATTGGTCATAAATATTCAGATCATATATGTTCAGAGTGTAATGAAATTGATTATATAATCCCTGAAGTACAATTAGAATAAAGTCAGATAACTTGCAAGAAGAAGATTAAAAAAAAAGTGTTGTAGGCCAAAAATAAAAAGAAGAGGCCACTATGTAAAGTAGTAATAGTAATATATAAAGTATTTTGTTGTTTTGCGTCGGCCATATAAAAAAAGGTCATACGTAAAAAGTTGTGTCGGTCATAAATAAAGTAAAGGTCACTGTCATGTAAAGTTTTTGTTGTTTAGCGTCGGTCAAATACAATTAGGACATTTGTAAAAGTAAGTGTCGGCCACTTATATTGGCCAGATATGTAAGTTTGGTTGTTTAAATAGAGGGTTCTTCCTTCATAAATAAGCAAGCCACATAAAATTATAAATTCTCCACTCTCTCTCTAAGATTCCGCTACCATCCCCCACCATCCCCCTCAAGCCAAAAATAAAAAGAAGAGGTCATTATGTAAAGTAGTAATAGAAGTATATAGAGTATTTTGTTGTTTTACGTCGGCCATATAAAAGAAGGCCATATGTAAAAAGTTGAGTCGGCCATAAATAAAGCAAAGGCCACTGCTATGTAAAGTTTTTGTTGTTTAGCGTCGGTCAAGTATTATTAGGTCATGAGTAAAAGTAAGTGTCGGCCACTTATATTGGCCTTGGTTGTATAAATAGGGGGTTCTTCTTTCATAAATAAGAAGCAACATAAAATTATAAATTCTCCACTCTCTCTCTAAGATTCCGCTACCATCCCCCACCATCCCCCTCAAATTGGTATCAGAGCTAGATAATAATTGAATAATATATGGAAAACAAATCTGAAACAACAAATCTACAAAAACAGGTATACTCATTTATGTTCATGAGTAGCTAAACTGCTTTATTCCTGATAATCTCTTGTTGATTATAATTGTTTATGATGTTTTAATAATGTTCTAATAACCATCTTTAGAAAGTTTTCTACAAAAATATTCTGCGAATAGATATGCTCAGACTATGCCATCCTAAGGTTGAAACCGATAGGCAAGAAGGTCGTTTAGGAGGGTAAACAAAGTTGAGGCGTTGTTAGGGTAACCAATCAAAAGAAGAAAAATGTAGTAGTGACCAGACGAAATGATTATTAAACCATTATTATTACATAAAAAAAGTATAATCTATTAAGGGCTTGGAAGGAATAAAATTTTAGCGAAAATATGATTAAAATGAACTCCTATTTATTAGATGATGATGTTAATTACAAGATATTAATACTCTATGTACTAAAAGGTCTTAATACAGATATAAAAAGAATAATTTATGATATATTACTAACATATGAGGTAATAGAAGTAACAACTCAAGGTTGGGCTGAATTAGTTATACAAAATGATTTTTATGATAATATTTCTGACATAGACTTATATGATGATCTAGAAATATTCAGAGATCAATGATAAATTATATGTACCTACAATATTGGAAAGAAACTAAGGAAAACATAGAACTACTTGAAAAATTGCTAATTGAAAATTTATACGATTATTTTACAACTAGAGAAATTGAACATTTAGAATATGTTATAAAAAATGTTAAGGAAATACGAAGATTAGAACAACTTAAAGAAGAGTATTATAAAAAAATATTTTCTTAAAAACATGAAGAGTAATATAACATCAAGTAAGAAAACTAAAATAACAAAAACCAAGATAGAAAGAAAAGTGAGAAAGATATGGAAAATGTTAAAACCCTTATACATAGAATATGAATTATCACAACTTACTAAAACAGGAAATGACAAGACAAATTTTTTGATAGATATAATTTCAAAAAAAGGAATATAAATATGTTTGTTATTTGAAAAAGCAATATGAACAAAAAAATATATACGAAACAATTGATAGAAAAAATACATGAAAAAAGACAAGAACTACAACATAGGAAAGAAAGATTAATAGAAAATATGTTAGCAGGAGTATGTAATAAATCAATATTAGCACAAAGAAAAGTTATATTTATGTTAGAAATACAAATAGATCACCTCGAGTATAAATTACAACATAACATAATTTATAAATTATAATGAATAAAGAAGAGTTTGCAGTAGATGAAAAGACATTTGAAAACCAAGATGAATTAATGATAAAAATAATATTTTCAAACCTAGGAAGACGATATAAAAAAATAGAAAATAATTTATATTTAATGTTAGAAAAAGAAACAACAAAATTAGAAGATAGTCTAACAGCTATGATAAGAATAACAAAAGAAAATGAAGAAATACATAAATAAAAATAAATTGAAAAAATAAAAATACAAGCAAAACAAGAAGTACAACATTTAGAAGAAATAAAAAATACAAGGATAAGCGAATTAGAACAAGAATTACCTAAATTAAAATTATTATATGAAAATAAACAAAAAGAAAAAGAAAAAAAAAGATAAAGAATTCGAATTAACTAATGAAATAAATGATATAAAACAAAAATTAAATGAAAATATTGAAGTAAATGAAATAGACGAAAATGAATCAGATATAATAAATGACCAAAAATCAGAAATAAGTGATATAAGTGAAACATATACAGAAATTTTAGAACAGATAAATAAGCCGAAAAAATTAGAAAAAAAATATAGGAAATATGAATTGACCTAGTACATCAAGAGTTAAAACTCCAGAAAATAGTCCCAGAAATAGTCCTAGAACTAATCCTAGATGGACACCACCAACATACTATACAGAAAATTATGAACAATCAGATAGAACGAATACAATATTGAATAGCAGACTAAATAATAAATGGACACCTAAACCAATAACTGAACAACATAATTTTTTAGATCTAGATTGTGTTACAGATATAAATAAAGCAACATTACTATAGATAGGAAATATATCCAAACAACTAATTGATAATACAATAACAACTAGAGAAACAGCAAAATATATAGAAAGAACATTTATAGGAACAACAAAATTATGAATAGAAAATCTACCCCAGAGAGTCTAGAAACACTTAAAAGTGATAAGAAAATGGATGGATCTCCATCAACAACAAAAATAGATATACTAGATAAATATGAATTAGCAATAAAAAATGAATTTGGTGGTATGGCCACAGATATAAGAGAACAAAATAAAGAAAGAACAATAAATAGACATCTTATGACAAAATTAGCAAATGTAAGATGTATTACATAGAAGAATATTCATGAGCATTTAAAGAATATTATTACAAAGAAAAAAATAATACAAATGAACCAAAAGAAATAAGACAACAATATTTTACAAAATTACAAGAACCATTCAGTACAAAAATAATAAATGATAGGAATAATGAAGGAATAACAGATACTTTAGGAGCTAGAATAAATTTTTTACATCAATGGTTTATACAACTATGTGAGAAACAAAAAGAAAAAATAAAAATGGAAAAAGTACTAAGTATGAATTTAGCATGTTGTAAAGGTAAAAAAGCACCATAATTTGGATGTACAAATAAGTATTATAAAAAGCAAAAAACTAAAAGATATAAAGATTATAGAAAAACTAAAACTAGGTATAAATATAAAAAACCAAGACAAAGATATTATGTAAAAAATTATAAAATTAAAAGGTCATATAGACCAAAAAGAAAAATATCACAATGCACTTGCTATAATTGTGGAAAGATAGGACATTTAGCTAGAGATTGTAAATTACCCAAAGACCCACATAGTATTCTTCTTTTTGTCTTTTAAATCAATTTCCTAAAGTAGGTATTTCAAGTACTTTTTCAACACTTAAATCTAATTCTTTTCCTTTTATTCAAGAATTGAATTATCAAATATAATTTTTTGTTATGTGGCTTGCTTATTTATGGAGGAAGAACTCTCTAAATATCCAGATCATATATGTTCAAAGTGTAATGAAGGTGATGATATAATACCTGAAGTACAATTAGACTAAAGTTAGATAACTTGCAAGAAGAAGATTAAATAAAAAAAAGTGTGGTAGGCTGAAAATAAAAAGAAAAGGTCATTATGTAAAGTAGTAATAGTAGTATATAAAGTATTTTGCTGTTTTGCGTCGGCCATATAAAAGAAGGCCATATGTAAAAAGTTGTGTCGGCCATAAATAAAGTAAAGGCCACTGTCATGTAAAGTTTTTGTTGTTTAGCGTCGGTCAAATATAATTAGGTCATGTGTAAAAGTAAGTGTCGGTCACTTATATTGGCCTGATATGTAAGTCTGGTTGTATAAATAGAGGGTTCTTCCTTCATAAATAAGCAAGCCACATAAAATTATAAATTCTCCACGCTCTCTCTAAGATTCCTCGATCATCCCCCACCATCCCTCTACGACGAGACAAAACCAATGATCCAAATAGTAAAAATTGGATTAACACGAGAGATGATGATACCAGAAGATATAGGACAACAGCCGGAGATATCAAAAGTTGAGATACCCAGTTTTTATACGAACAAAAGAATAATTGGGCTATCAACTATTATACAAGAGTTAGACAACAATTATTTACAAGGAAATACTATATGGATCAATTATTCTAGAGATCATTTGATGATATATATGACAATTCACGAGAGATAAGACAAGCAGATATGGAGGAAGTCCAAAAATGGATTTTATCCTTATTAAAACCCGAAGCTACTCCAACAACGAGAGCAATAAAGAATGGATTAGATCATCATATAAGGCTGTTTATATGATAGGTTCATATGGCGACCAAAACTCTAACTCTTACCTAATTCTCAAAAGAATAACTCACTTTTCTTTTCTTTGTGTTTGCTCTTTTTTTTTCTGCGTCTGGCAATCTTAGTTTCTGTGCGTTCTCTTTTTTTCAGGTGAACATATTTTCTTATATTTGTTTTGGGTGAAAATCTAGTGCTAATTAAAAGGAATGTATTCAAGTTGGAATAGAGTTTAATTTGAAAATGAATTGATAAAATTGGGGTTGAGATAAGGATATAAAAATAAAATAATTAAATAATAATATATCAAATTAACAACAAAAATTCTTGTAAACACAACAAAAAATAATCGTGCAAAAAGAAATAAAATTAAAAATAAATAGATGGGATGACGATTTTTAGGAAAATAAGTTAGGAAGTTGAGAGTAATTATGATAAGGTAAAACAAAATTGAAATTATTTAGGACTCCTCTTTTCTTTTCTTTTTCTATACTCTTTCATAATATTTTCTACATTATTATTATTATTAGACTTGATAGAATTAACAAATAACTAAAATTCACAACTTCTATTTATCTTTATTATTATTATTATTATTATTATTATTAAACTATAAGTAATATTATAATTTGTATTATTATTTTGTTAATTTTATTTTAAATAGAACACTTTTCAAATTTGTGTGACATATTAATGTTTTGGAAAAAATATTAGGTGTTCATAATTGTCATAACCCATTTAGTCTTTGTGCACATCCTAAGACATCATACAATTCAATACTACCAATATCATCATAATGAAGTATTAGATAACGTTGCATATATAGATAGTTCATTTCATAAAAACCACAAGTATAGCCAATAACATGCATATTAAGTAAGACATTTATCATGTAGACAATAAGACAAACGCTACGCATATCATTACAACATGTATTTTAACACCATAATGTCATGCATAAGATACATATACAAATATCCCTTAGGTAGTTCTACTTAGGGTTCATCATCTTACTTCCATTGTTAAAATTACTTTTGGGAAACTTTGCCTTAACCTATATTAGACCTTGTGAGCTAACCATTGAATCCGGTGTGAACCCCTCACACCAAATGGAAGGAATACTACTTTCCAAGGTAGGACATAAACATCATCATAGCATCTTGGTTGATCCACTTTCTCGGTACCTATAGGGGCACATAGTTGAAGTACTAGGAGGTTGCTACTAGAAATCCTTTTCATGTTAATTAATAGTGGAGTCTTCACAACATAAGAACATTGGTGAACCGACCATCCTTATTTGGAAGGGACACCACATTGGTGTACCTATCTTCCCTTTGGGAATGGACACAACATTGGTAAACCTACCTCCCTTTTTGAAAGGGATACCTCTCATTGTCAAGTTTACTCGGTGCTAAGATAAAAGTCTTTAAGTATTTATTAAACATTAAAATATAACATATCTCATAGGTTAATGATGAGAATGTCCTTTCATCAAAACCAATTTTTGTGAGAATATCCTTTCAAATAGTCATTACAACTTCTATTATAGAGTAAAATTATGGAAACCACTCATGAGACTCTCATTACTAGATTATTATTAATATTCTTCATTCATACATTCATGGGTGTGTATGTGTAGATATACAAGGAAACCATTCACATAAACACATTTAGACACCACGTGATCATACTTCTCTAGTCATATACTTAACATAATAATCACAGTAATAAGAGAAAAAAGAGGATGCCCTCTTATCCCTCATCATCGTACAATTATCATAGCTTCACTTACATCATGTTCCATGCCATATCATGCATTCATACATACATACATACATACATACATGCATAGATAGATAGATAGATAGGTAGATAGATAGATAGATAGATAGATAGATAGATAGATAGAGAGAGAGAGAGAGAGAGAGTATGTACCTATGAATTCATCTTAGTTAAGATGCATGTTATTCCTATCATTCATTTAATTGACATCATGAGCATATTACACTTATAGTTCTTCCTGGGATGTTTGTGTAGTTATTGCTCATCATAATCATCTACGAAAAACAACATCGATATGGAGTAGACAACCCTTAAAAAGATCAAAACACATATACAATATACATGAAGTCATTAAAAACTCATATATAGATAATTTAAAGACTATAGAACACACTCCCACATTAAATCATAGGAGACAAGAACATATTAACATTTGAATAGAAGACTCCTAACATGCATAATGTCACGACCCAAATCGGGCCGTGAGTGGCACCCACATTTATCCTCTTATGTGAGCGAACCAACCAATCTAAACCCCATCATTTCAAACATAATGAACTAAATACATTGCGGAAGACTTAAAAACTCATTAACAAAATAAATCAAATAACTTCTAAAAACTCAAACATTTATTATTATCCCCAAAATCTTGAAGTCATCATCACAAGAAAATCTATCCTCAAATTACTAAAGCTAAGAGTATCTAGAAAGATAGAATAAATAAAAAGTTAGTCCATGCCGGAACTTCAAGGCATCAAGACATGAAGAAGAAGATCCAGTCCAAGCTAGAAGCGTTAGCTCACCCTGAAATCCGGTGTAATGAAGACTGGCTAGAGTTGCGGTTGAGTTGAAGACGATGGCACATTTGTTGCACTCCACAAATAACAAGTAAAGAAACATACAAGTAGGGGTCAGTACAAAACATTGGTACTGAGTAGATATCATCGGCCAACTCAAAATAGAAAACAATATATATCAAGTAATAATATAAAATCAACTACATTACTCAACATGTAGCAACAACAAGTACTATAATCGTTAATAAGTACCGCCAAGTTCACACATGAGGACTCAAGCCTAAATACCATACTCATTTGGGAATTAGGTTCATTAGATTGAGTATATTAATATCTTTCAAGATTCATCACCTTTATTCTTGTGTCGGTACGTGACACTCCGCTCCCCTACTACTATGTGTCGGAACGTGACACTCTGATCCCCTAGTTCTATGTGTCGGTTCGTGACACCCGATCCCCTAATTCTACATATCGGTTCATGACACCCGATCCCCTAATTCTACGTGTCGGTTCGTGATAGTCGATCCCCTAATTCTACGTGTCGGTTCGTGACACCTGATCCCCTAATTTTACGTGTCGGTTCGTGACACCCGATCAACTAATCTCATTCTATTAATTCATCAAGCCTTCTTTTATACCAAGACATCATCATTAACAAGGGGTTTCCAAAATTTGGGATTCAATAGCTTCATCATGCTTATTTCATCGCAATTATATAATCACCTTCATGCAAGCATACAATTTAGAATATAGAAGACTTTACAATACAACCCAACACATATCATTCGCTATTAAGAGTTAACTACGAATAGTATAAAAACCATAACCTACCTCAACCGAAGAATTCGCGATCAAGCAAGGTATCCCCCAAAACCTTTGCTTTCCTCTTCGTTTCTCTCTTCTCTCGATCGTTCTCCCTCTCTTTCTCTTTTTCTGATTTTTCCTTATTCAAACTCTTTTTCTTTTACCTAATTACCATATAATTAAGTATAAAAGATGACCAAAGTAACCCACTAATTAATTCAAGGTTAGCTCCTTTAACCCCCAAGTAATTGAATTATTAACATTCAACCACTAACTTTATAATTATAAGCAGGAATAGTCCAAAACGCCCCTTAAAACCTTTAACAGAAATCCGACCCAGTCAGGGTTACGCAGCCTGTGACAGCCCGTCGTGCCAGCGACTGTCCGTCCTGCTGCTTCCGTCACAAAGTTCAGAGAGTCGATTTTATTTATGAATCTGTGACGGTCCGTCGTGCCTACAACGGTTCGTCCTGCCATGTCGTCGCGAAGTTAGGAGAGTTGTTCTCAGTACCCAAATTTCCAGAATCTAAGTGTTTTGGAACGAGACCCCCTCGATGGTCCGTCGTGCCCCTGACGGTCCATCGTGGGATCCGTCGTCTCAGCCAGTTTTTCTAGAAATAAAATCTGCTGCTCAAAACGACTAAACAGGCCGTTACACATAAGGTCACAAATTCATATATGATTACATCGGCAGGGGGTCATTTTACAATATTATTAGTCACACTTGAATGTGTAGACCATACCTAACCGTAAAATAATGATTCACATACACTTGACTTTATTAATATAATTAGATCATGATACAAGAATTGAATGCTATAGAAAACATTCATTCATGTGATCATCATCACAACAAGTGACATTACATCTATTGCCTCCAAGGACATGACCACAACTTTTATAGATAGACAAGAATGTAAAAACTGTCATCATAAGTGGACTATATAACATCAGTTAGAGTACTATTAACTTGGAATTTAGGTTAACTTACCGATTCTCAAAGCTATGATAAGCATAGAACAATTCTAAACAATTAATATTCAATTGACGTAAATAGTGACATGAATAATACAAACAATACAATATAATTACTATTGAATCATTATCTAATCAAGATAGCAACACCCACATTATACCATAAATTCAGAGATTGAGGAGATCATAGGTTCTTCATGAAATTGCATTGAAAATTATCATTAGAAAATTAAACATTTATTCATCATTAGAATGACCTAGAAAATTGTTTGACAATGAACCGACTGCTAGATTGAAAAATATGAATTTTTACCTTAGAACCACACTGGAAATCTCTTATTGATCTCCATATATTTAACGTTAACTAAGGATCAAGGCTTACCATAACTCAACAGAAGATAATACCACAAATTTAAAGAAGAAACACATTAAAATTCATCTTCTTTCTTGATCATGAATTTTGCTTCCAATGGAGATTTGAGAAAATTTTAGAATAGAAGAGAGTTTTGGATTTTTGATTTCTTATTGGGTGTTGCTATTTTGCCTTAGTAATGGTGGTAAATATGACTTTAAAATGTTTTATAACAGACTCCCAATGTTCCCAAAACATCTTCATACTTATTTGGAATCTTAGAAGTGTCCAATTTGACATTAAAATGACACAACCGAATCAGGAACATGGATTCGCGTCACGGAGGAACCTCCAAATTTTGCTTCACTATTTATTTGAGGCACTGATACTCGTTACAGTTGCGTGACGTTGAGGAAGTTTGAGAGAAAGGTGTGTGACGCGGACAATAGGTTATGCCCGTTTCCTTGGCAGCACTTGGCCAACAATTTGGATCTTCCTCAAGGACCCTTAGGGTTGTCCTCGGGGAAATATCAAAACATTTTGACTGTTTACATGTTTTTTAAGACACTAGGGTCAACTCAACTATTTTTAGACTCAAAACAATGCATAAAAAAAGTAAACATACACGGACACACTAGCACACAAACGACTAGTTTCCGAACATCTTGGTCGTCCGTAGACGTTTGACCTAAAACCTCTTCAAACACATTATTACAAGATGTTATACACCTTATTTAAAGTAATTAACTCAGTAAACTCATGTGAGGATCTAGTTTATGCTAGATCATTTTGAGGGTCATGACATCATCTCCCACTTTAGAATATTCGTCCTAGAATGAAGTTTAACACTTAAATTCATTTTCAAGGACTCAATGACCCATATAGAAGCTTACAATATTCAACATTGCATCATATATTAGTCAATGCACAAAAAATAATAGTAACACCAACTTCATACCATCATGAACTCAATGCAACACAAGCAAGTAGAAACTTCATTCACTAACTGCTAATGCATCAAACACATAGGACTTTCTCATATCCATAGGAGTAACATCCTTCTTCCTATCATGACATGATCTTTGATTTTCGTGTCACCCAGAGCTCAATATGCAATAACATTTAAATAACACATATGCATGTTCATCCTTATCACTCAAGAGGGAAATAACTAAGCCATTTTAAATTCACATAAGTCATCACTAATGTAGATCAAAAAACTAATTATCATTTATATGTAATAACATCAAGGACATACATAATATCACCATGTTCAGTTATGTTAAAAGAGAAATCACCTACTCCTTAACATGTCACATGTCATCATAAAATTCATATACAAGCATTTCACAATGGTCATTTCATTGTTAAGAATATTTTATCCACTTCTAACAAAGGCATGCTCATGCTCCATTTCTCATGAAGTCAAAATGGAGGATCACACCAAACACATCACAACATTCAGATGTTATTTCACAAAAATTCAATTTTATGCCTTACACTAGTTTTCATAAAAATACATCATTAGGATAGTTGTTACCATTCATAGGGACACATAAATAATATTAGCTAGTTACAACATAACTTATCAAGAGTGACCCTATAGTAACACTTACCAAATCATAAATTTTCATATTTTTAAAGGGACTCATGTTTTCTATTTTAAATAAAACTAGCACCTCTTTGTGGGGAACGATACCGTCATATCAAAGTGTTATCAAGTGTGTTCATTAAAACATTTCATGAAGTCAAATGCACATTTATCATGCTAAGATGCACAACAACATGAGCAATATGCAATTTATCAAAAGCCCTTTTCCATGCGATATGATATTTTAAAATATTCACAACATAGTGTCATTTAAGAAATACATAACATACGAAGGACATGCAACTTATACTCATATTCAAGACTCTGTAACATGAACAAGATACTTTTGGTTTCAACATTTAGTAAGAACAGAAGGAAAAGATAAACATATAAACAGCCTTACTACTCAAATAATCATCCACCACATATGATAGGTTCATATGGCGACTTATCAACTATTCATATGAGTTCTCCCATTATCTAGCATACTTCACAATTACCTTACAAGGTAAACACACTACCTTCCCCACTTAGGGGCAAGCCTATACAAAATACTTCAATCCACATAAGGCTCACTATTGAGCATTACTCATATCAAAAGGGCAACATTCATTTTTCACTATTTAACACATTTAACCAAAACTTTTCAATCCTAAACCATAACATTATAGTATATATAGACATAACCATAAAGTAGTTCATTATTCTAAAGAGGAGTCTATTCAACATAACGACTCTTATCATACAACAATTATATCATAACATATTTTCTCCACATATAACCTTAATTATACTAGGTCACATACTAGGTCCATAAATGACATCACATCAAAATATTCCAAATTCACATTCACAAATACACATATATTAATAAAACCATAATAAGCATCAAAACTCACTTTTTCTCCTTTAAGCCTTGAGACATCATCCTATCCAAGAAATCACATCTAAAAGATCACCGGACAAGGAAATAAATATAGAGACCGTAGATATTTAAACCCTATGGCATGACACAAGTGTAATGAAGAAAGTGAAACTTCTATTGTCATATTGCCTCTCCCTAATAGATGTGTCGCGACTCACATCGATGAATAAGACTCTACTATACGTGGCATTATGAGACTTTTGACCCAAACACCACTTTAGATATACCTGGTGCTCGGATAACACATTTATCACGACTAGGGAGCACCCCTAGAAGTAACATGGCGTACTTGACCTCTCTAAAGTCTTATACAAGCCCATAGACATGATTCATCGCATTGTCATAGAAATTTTCAGTAAATTTAAAACTTTTCATAGAATAACATAGTGGTAGAACATCACATTATTATAAAATTATAAGTGCTTAATTCGACACTTTCTCTCGTTCTTCCAGTCTAGCCTTAACATTAATAGAATACAATAGGGACACGACCCTTAACAACATAAAAAAAATTATATACTATTATATGAACTTAAATAACATCTCTACGTGAAAGTCCTTGAATGATAAAGACACACCTGAACATTGGACTAACTATCCAAGCTCTTTATTCAAGGAAATATCCTCTAGCCATCACTAGCTATACTTTGTGGTAAGAAAAGGAAAAAGAATGGTGTTAATGAAAAGATGCACTAAGTATGATAACCACGGAAAAAGATGAGTTAAATAGTATGTATAGTTAGAAATCATGCATCATGGCTTTTAATAAAACATGATGAAAATTTTTACAAGAAGCATAACATAGTTCACATAAAATATATCGACAAGGATACTATTCACAAAAACACATAAAACCATATTTTACATTTTAGGCACATCAAACATATTCATAGAATTATATTTTACTTTACTTCTTCAACCAAAGAAACCCTTAATTATACTTAGTGAATTTTTTGAAGGGTGTCCCATTCTACCCTTCACTCCAAAGTATCACCTTAAGGTCACCAAGGTTCAAAGTAGTACAACCTTCATCATTTGAAGAATATACATTCATAAAGACATAAAATATCATGAAATACATACTTCACATAAGCACCAACATATTCATAGACTTCATAAAAGATTCATTCCTTTATAAAATCATGGTTATAACCCATTTAGACTTCATGCACATCTCAAGACAACATTCTAGTCAATACTACAAATACTATCATAATGAAGTAATAGATAACATTACATATACAAGGAGTTCATTTCGTCAACACCACAAGTAATGTCAATAACATGCATATTAAGTAAGGTATTCAACATGAAGACAATAAAGCCAATACTATGCATATCATTACTACATTTATGATAATACCTAATGTCATGCATAAGATACATATACATATACATATAGAATTTCTTCCTAGAATTCCCTTCAAGAGCTACTTGTGCAAATGTATAGGTAAAGTCCAATTCTCTCATGTACATTAAGAAACATCCCTTAGGTATTCCTCGTTAGAGTTGATAATCTTACCTCAATTTTTCATTTAACATTTGAGAAAATTTGCCTTAGCCGACATTGGACCATATGATCTAACCACAAAGTACTTGACCTCTGAGAGGTCTTGTACAAGACCTTTCACATCATTCATCGCATTCATGTATGAAAATTAGTGCGTAATTAAAACTTTTCACACAAAATATCTTAAAACATCTTTCATATTAAAATTATGGAAAAACTAAGTCTGAACATATGCCAATCTTAGACTCGAGAATACATGGGACACGACCCATACAATATTAATATAGAAATACATAGTCTATTACAATACTTTGAATTAAAAGTCATCAAAAGGTGGTTATGCCCTCGAGTCGAGTGAGGACATACTTCTACTTTGCTGGAATGATAACTAGATTCCAAGCTTTCCTTCAAGACGCTTCTAACTTTCCACATACACCTTGAAATATAACCAAATTTATGAAATTATTAAAAAAACTTCTATTAAGTATGGATTAAAGCATAAAATCAGGAGAACCATACATTTATTAACAACATGCCCTTTTGTATTAAAATATCATATTAATATTATAAGAACCACATTTAAGAACCAAATATCAAAAATATCAGCAAGCATACATCAAAATATATAGACATGATATCCTCCTAACAAAGGTTATTCTAAGTCTCACTTAAGTGTGTTATGAAGCGACCACACATAAAATCCCTTCACAGACACCTACGAGATCCTTTAGACTGCCTAAGATAAGATCATTCTCACTTGACATAATAGCTTATGCATATCGAAAATTCTCTTTTCAAAGGTTATCAAAAGACTTACTTATGTAAATAATCCTTAAAACTACCTACGTTCAAATAGTGTCTACTTTTATATAATTTCCCTATTTAGAGACATTCTTAAGACTTCCCTAGATAAGACGTAAGTGACCATTCCTATGCCCACTTCATATCTTAAATAAGCAACCCTTAAACTATTCTTAGTACTTAGTCATTAATCTACTTTCCAACTTAAGTCATCATCTTTATCAGTTCAGTATGAGACATTCATCACATAAGGACATTCTGGTTATGGTCTTGGAAGACCTAGGTCCCTCACACACTAATATCTTCAAAGCCTAATCATTCAATGTCTAGTTAGCGTCTCATTCCACTACCTAAAATCCATAGTACTTACTCGACACTAGAATGTATCCCACATGCTGAGAATAGGTAATAACAAAAATAGACCATGGTAGCTAAGCATGGAATCCGAATTCAAGCCTACTCCGATAAAGGGTGTCCTACTTTCCAATGGTAGAACTCTGACACCTCCCATTTAGGCACATGATTAGGAATATGAAGGGTTTCTTTGTTCTCTATTCTCAAGATTCAAATAGAGCAGCTCTCAATCCATATTCACTTGGTGCTAGCCTTTGTTCTCATAGAATATTTTAATAAAAGAGAACATTGAGAGGCTCCATATCTACTTTATAACACAAGCACATTACACCCTACCAAAGAATTCACCTAGTGTTTCCTTAGAATGATTATATCCACCATTCACACGAGAATGATATATGACTTTCAACATCAATATTATCATAACCTTCCAATTAGGTTGAAGGTTCCACATAAAGGACTTTCTTAACAATGTTCAAGGTGATATGTCGATAACACATACAAGAAGAAGAAGGTCTAGCATACTAACTCAACAACTCATATTCACTATGTACATGTATCAAGTAAAGGACATGAGCCTACAAAAATAAGAGAAACACGTACTGCTCATATAACACATTATTCTAGAAGTACATATGGTAAACTAAGTATACTTACTAGTCATCGAACACACTTCAATAGAATCATCACATAAGTTGTCACATGTATAACATATTCTATAAAGAAACATCATAATTAAACATCAAGTAATCCTTATAATGACTATAACATTGTCTACTAGGCACAGACATCATTAACTAGATGCACTCATGCTTCGAATCCACATAAACACATAAGTCATCTTGACGTTCATAATATAAACCTAATAAAATTATAATATGATAAAGCCATAATACATAAAGTTATGCCGACGAGGCCACATCATTCACAATTCATAAAGTAATGTCCACAAGGAGACATTAGTCATAAGTATAGCACATAAGTACCAACACCATAACTGGACCATACCGAGCATTATCATCATCTAAGAAATAGACTACACAATATAGAGAAACTTTGTTCAACATAGCATTAATACATAATAAATTTACCCATAAAGTAGTAAAATCTAGAATATCATGGTTTGCATGGGTTCATAGAGTTTTTAGATTAAGATCATCAAATTAACATCAATTTAATCATATTACAAAGTTCTAAAACAATTAATGCAAGAACCCATGGATAGATTTTGAAATTGTACAATTAATGTTGTTGATCATCTATGAAAATCATTGGAATTGACTCCTTGAAGAAAGAGATTTTAATGATAAAGAACTATATATTGATCCCAGAAAATTGGTGGAGAAAACATGATAAAATCAGTCTTCTTTCTTGGAGCATCAAACATTCATCGATGGAGGTTTTTGGAGAGAAGAATGGAGAAATTTAGTTTTGAGTTGAGGGTTTAGCTTTGATTGGTGAGTTTAGGGGTATAAAATGACTCAATAACCATCAATAAATTATCCCATACTTACCCAAAATAACCCTTCACTTATTAAACAACTTAACCAACTCAAATTCGACTTAAAAACAACGAAACCAAATTTGGGAGTTTAATGCGCGTCGCGGTGGTAATTCCAAATCTTGGATCTAGAAAATTATGAGACAGAATGGTTCATGTAATCCCCACATCAGAGGGAAATAATTTCACTCACTCAGTAGCAGCTGCAAGACGCGCAACCACTGCCAAATCTTTGCTTGCGCTGCATTTACATTCCCATGTTTGGGTCCTGTTTGGGGACCCTTAGGCTTTTCCAGGGGGCATCGTTCTTGAACGTTTCGACCCTTTTATAGAAAGATATGTGTAGGAACCATCGATACTCAATTTCACCTTCAAACCATCTCAAAAAACTTCACTACAAAACACAATTAGACACTAGTTTAACTTCAACTAGTTTCCGACCGCCTTGAATGTTTGACCTCTAAATTCTTCCAAACTTTACGTACTATCTATAAAACCTATTATTATTAATTTTAGGACAGTAAAAATCATTACACACATGTTAGGCTCTAGTTTCAACTAGATCATTTTTAGAGGAGTTACACATGGAATCCGGTGTAAACCACTCAGACTGAAAAGAGGGCACCATACTTGCAAAGGTAAGACATTAACATAATCATAGAGTCTAGGTTGACCAAATTGATATGTTCCTTTGGGGTCACATTTTTAAAGAACTAAGATGTTTCTACTATAAATCGTTTTAATGTTAATTAACATTGGAGTATCAACCTCATCAGAACAATGTCATTTTTAAACATTATAGTATAAGATAGACTTAGGAGACTAGCTCGTTATATAACATATATATAGGTCATAGGATAATGACAAGAATCTACTTTCATCAAAACATACTTCATGTGAGAATATCTTTTAACAGAATCTTAACAAATTCTAGTATAGACTGCAATTAAGGAAACCATCCATTAGACTCCTATTACTAGATTATCATTAACATGCTTAATTCATACATTCATGTGTGTATGTGTACATATATGTGGAAACCTTTTACATAAACACATTGAGACACCGCTTGATCATACTTCACTAGTCATATACTTTACATCATCATAATATTAATAATATACACAGTCCCTCATAATCATACACTTATTATCATCTCCTGTACATAATTTCCATAGCCAAATCATGAATTTAGACTTAAATATATACATAAAGCACCCTAGGAATTATTCCCTCAAGGTTCACGTAGGTAAGGTACAATTCCCTTAGCTACACTAGTGCACCTCTCAAATAATCCTAGTTAACATGCATCTTATTCCTTTCATCTATTCAATTGACATCATGATCATATTACAATTTTATTTATGCATGAGATGTGTGTGCATACATATTGGTCATTATGATCACCTAATAACACCAACATTAATATGGAGTAAACAATGCTTAAAAGGATCACAACACATACAAAATCCCTTAAGTCATGAAAAACTCACATATACATCATTTAGGGATGATAGACCTACACTCTATGTTACATCATAGGAAACCAGAACATATTCAACATTTGAATAGATGACTCATAACATGAATAAGGTCATACATTCATATTGGGTTCCATAGGTAGAGGGTCACTTTACAAGAGTATTCCTCAATCTTAATTATGTAGGACATGCCTAACCCTAACAACATCATTCACACGTACTTAACTTTATCAATACACCCAAATCATCATACTAGAATTGAAGACTACATAAGACCTTCACACGTGTGATCATCATCACTACAATCCACATTAAATCTATTGACTTCAAGTCCATGATCACAACATTCATAAATAGAAAATAATGTAAACATCGTCATCATAAGTTCACCGTAGAATATAACAATAATTACAAGACTATATTAAAAATTTAGGTCAACTGAAAAATTCTCAAAGATATGATAACCATAAAACGATTATCAAAATTCCTAATCAATTGATATGCATAGAAATACAATTAAACAATACAGTATTATCTAATAACTACTAAATCATCATCTAATTAACATCACAACAGCCACATTATATCATAAATTGATAAACTAAAGAGATCATAGGTTATTCAAGAAATTTCATTGAAAATCATCATATAATAGTAATTAAACATTTATTAATCATTAGAGTGACTTAGAAAATCGTTTGACGATGAACCCATAGCTAGACAGAAATATAGGAATTTTCACCTTAGAAACACATTAGAAAACCTGTGATTGAGCTCCTTAGAAGCAATGTAACTAAGTATCAAGGGTTAACATAACTTCATAGAAGAAAAGCCCAGAAAATTAGGAGATGAAATCCATTGAAAATTTATCTTCAAGATTGAGCTTGAGTTCGGCCTCCAATGGAGGTTTGAGATAATATTGGAAGAGAAAATAGTTCTGGATTTTTGATTTCTTATTGGGTATTGGCATTTTTCCTTGAAAATGGAAAAATATGACATAAAAATCGTGTATTTCTAAATTGCAAAATCTGAAAACATCCCCATAATTATATGGACATTTTGACATGTCAAACTTGACTTTAAAACGACATAACTGAATCTGGGACATGGCTGCTCGTTTTGGAGGAAACTCTAAATTTTACTTCACGAATTATTTGAGGCAATGAACCTTGTAACTCAATCGCGACTCTGAGGAACGTTGAGTGATAGGCGCGTGATGCGGAGTGGACTCCAGATCTAAATTATGCACGGTGCCTTGGAAACATCTTGGCAACGCTTTGGGTCATCTTCTAGGACCCTTAAGGTGGTCCTCAAGGAATCATACCCAAATATGTTTTACCTTAACATGTTTATTATGACACTAGGGTAACCTTTAATTTTTTGAGACTCCAAATAACACATAAAAACAAGTCAAATATATAAGAAAAAACTAGAACACAAATGACTAGTTTCCGGACATCTTGGTCGTCCATGAACATTTGACCTAATCCTATTAAACCAATTATTACGAGTTGTAATACACCTTATTCACAAGTTATTAACTGACAAAATTCATGTGAGTCTCTAGTTTATCCTAGATCATTTTGAGGGTCATGACAAGAAATGTCTGGTGCGAGGGATCTTTCATGCACCAAATCCTATCCACTCCATCACACTTTATAAGCAGGACCACAGGTCGTGGCCTCATTATAAATACCCGAGAGCACCACCAATTCTAAACATGTGTACTCGACCTCTCGGAGGTCTTATAAAAGCAATCAGGATTCATCAATGCACCTATTATAGAACAATAGTGGAAAATTTAAAATTTTTTACTTTGGAATATCTACATAGTTCATAAATGAGAGTAAAATCTATACTTGTCTCACAATAGAATCTAGACATAAGAATTTAAAAATTTAGATTAGACCATACATCAAATAGAAAGTCTAGAATAGGAAATACAACATATTCGCACAATAGACAAAGGAACTAAAGATAGAATCTTTGGTGTAGTGTCCTAGGACATGACGCGTCACAAACTTTGAGGAAACAAGTCCAAGTATCTTGAAAAATGGCCTCGAATCACCTCATTGGGAAAAACCTACATTTTTTTTCAAAAAACGATGAATATATAGGTTATTAAAACACACGTACTTAGTATGCTTACTATGAATACCACCTATTGAAAAATGCGTTGAATGTTATTTTAGTTACGAACATGTTTATTTATCAATTAATCCCAACATGCACATAAATTAAATATAATAAGCCAACCCAACATAACAACATCCAAACATGTGTACAACTCAAGCAACACTAGTGCAATGGAAAGGATAAAATCCCATAACCTTATCAAAGCTAAGTATCACCTTGAACAACCCATTTTATACGTACATTCAAAATATCATATTTCATCATAACTTTCCATATTCAAAAAATAATACATAGATTACCATAAATAAGTCATAACAACCAGAGTCTGAAGAGAACACCTACTACGACCTTTTCTTAGGATCCAACAAGTGCAATGTGTAAGAGAAGTTGCATACCTCCCTTTCACTGTGTAGAGCTTTTTAATAAAAAACTAGTACGAGCTCATACATTTCATCCATTTACTTTTACATTATAGGAAGGTTTCAATGACTAAAACAGACCACATGATCCACATGGAATCCGGTGTTCTACTCCCACCCCGATAAAAGAGGGTAAACACTTGCCTAAGCTGTAACCTTTCCTACATAGCTATCTAGGTGGATCCACTAAGCTAGAGTTCTATATGGGCACATAATAAAGGGACAAAGAGATTTTTACTAGAAATCCTTACTTTCTATATGTGGGTTTTACATCTCATGAGTTAACACGTATCTTAGGGAATCGAGACATGCTATACGTTAGGAAACCCATGTGGAGATTTGGACTTACTAAATGTGAGACCCCCACATACTTCACATGACCTTTAAGTGCAATGAATCTATTTACTTTTGTAATAGTTTTTACTCACACATTAGTTCACTTTAAACTTAGTAGACTCATATGTAAATATGTTACCATAATAGCTAAAAGGTATTCACAAGTCAGAACAATCCTTTCACTTAAGAAACACTAGCAAGTGATTAAACCTTTCACTTTAACAATTCATTCTAATCGTGAGAACTACCTATCAATCATATAATAATAATATAATAACATGCATGCATACTTCATAGATAATTCAAGTGTAAGGGGTTAAGGATGAGGAAACCATGTCATCAATATCACAACAAAACAATAGATATGGCATCATTACTATCTATGGTATTCATCTTTCATAGATGAGTTCAATTAAGATCTAACATCTATACATTTTTGCCCTTCATGAAATTTCATACTTCAATCACACAACAATGCATAATTAATACATAAAATAACATAAACTTATGATGTAACAACATAGCTAACATCAATATAACCAATTGATATATTCATCTTCTTCAACCTATTACCATATCAAATCCATGAATTATGATATTTGAGAATAACATAGTTACAACCCGAGGGTATGCCATAGAAGTTACGGTATTCTCGAATCTTAACACATCGTCTTCGACCCTCCCAAAGGTATAAGACAAGCCCTTACACATGTTTCATTGAATAATTTTAAAAATAGCGGAAAATTTAAAACTTTTCATAGCACATCATATGCTAGACAATTAGATCATATATATAAAGTATCATAATACATTGTTAGACTATAATGTCTCCTTGCCATATTAAGACACACCTCAATAGAATAGAATTGAAACACGACCCATCACAACATAAAATAACATCTAAGCTATTATATGATTTGAATAAGAACTTGACATAGGGAAATCCTTGATTTATAAGGATCCTTATTCTTGAACTTGGGAGATCTATCCAAGCTCTTCACTTAGGAGACATCTTCTAGAAATCACCACCTGCACTTGGTGCAAAAAGAAAGAGAAGATTGATATTATAACAACAATCCACTAAGTATAACAACCATGCAGAAACATCCATTTTTAAGAGGACATTTCATTTGAAATCACGCAACATGTCTTTTTAATAAACTTTATAAACATAGGCACATATAATATCAGTATAATTCACATACATAATATATACATGCATAATACCCATAATCACACATAAATCCACTTAGAATACTTTAAAGCATATTGAATACATACAATACAATACCTATATTTTTATCTTACTTCTTTACTTAAGTAACCCTCAAGTGTAATTAGGACAATGTATCACCTTGAGGTCAGCTTACAATAGTATTTCATAATTTACTTCATAGCACGACCACATTTACTCACAATTCATATGCACATCAACGACATCAACCTCACATAAGGACCATCACCTAAGACAACTCTTAAGTTATACTAGTGCAATGTGTAGATAGCATCTCATAATACTAGTTCCACTAAGTGCACCTAAGAATTCACCCTAGACTAGGCATAACATATTTAACGTCATAATATATTCAACAAGCATAACATATTAAACAAGTCATCACATATTCATTTACAACTAGCAATAAGGACACATACTTCATGTCATCATAAAAGGACTCTTTCATCTACTACTACCTTAGTAATAACTCATTTAGTTCATATCATAGGTTAACCACCCTTATCACCCCTTCACAAGCTTAATTGTCCAATTGACACATGGTGTCCCATACCCCAACATATACTAAGTAAACTCATTTAGAAGCCATAAGTGTAATTCACATGCATAGTCATAATTCATATCATATCATAACAAGGTCAGTTAACATGCATCCATACAAGTCGTGCATAACACAAGTCGTTAGTTCATAAGGGTCTCCAATCCTATCCTTATTGAATTCATCTAGTGCAATTTATAGATAAGGTCTATAGTCCTCCCATAACAAGTGCACTTCTTATGGAATTTAGATTAGAGGTCATATTCATATATTAGTTAATTATTAACCTTCAAGATACATACTCCCTCATATATCATATCGCTCAAAGGTATCTAGGGTGAGAATTCTACATTCACCATATAACCAACATTATGTGAGAATGTCCTTTCATATAATCATATCATATTCATACATTCATGTGTGTGTGTACATATATGTTAGATCTACCTTCACATAAACACATTTAGGAACACAGGCTCATAACTTCATAAATCATGTACTTTACATGCATATAAATAGATAATGATGCATGGGAGAACTATCCTTCCCTTATTTATACTACTCATAGATATGCATGAAGTGTGTGTGCATATTGGTCAACATGATCACATAATGGCTATCATATACTGGATTGAGGAAGCCACCCTCTAAAGACCACAACATATGTACAACATTCTTTAAGACTCAAGTCATACAAACATATAGAATATTGAGGACTATAGAATACATACACTAACATAACCTCATAAAAGGCAAGTACATATTCAACTAGAGAATATAAGACTCCTAGTATACTTTTATCACACATTCATATAAGGTTCATATGGGTAAGGGTCAGGTTATAAGGATATTCTTCATCATTAGCCATATAGAACATACCTAACCTTAACATGATTATCGCACATATACATTTAACATCATCTCCACATCTAGGTTAATTAACTAGTGTAGAAGACTATACACCTAACATCACTAAACATGAATTCACGTAGATCTAATATTAGAATCAAGCCTTAATCCTTAAACCTCCTAAAATAGAAATCATAATATCAACTTATAATGCATCTAATATCTTCAAGCCCATGATTATAACACATAAACATGTACAAAATTTGTAAACACTTTCATCATAAGTGGACCAAAACAATCAACACAATTCAATATACATTCTAACCTAATTAGAAGAAACATGTAAAATCACCAAATTTCGAAGCTAATAATCATCTTTGATCATTTATAAACAATTCATATTCAATTGTTAAAGAAAGTTATAGTAACAATCAATTCAATACATTCTAATCACAATTCAATCAACAACAAAATCAAGATCACAAGACCCACATCATTGGCTAATTTGATAATTTAGGAGAATCATGGGTTCTTCATAAAATTGGATAGAAATTCATCATAAAATCAGTAGATAAACATATATTCATAATTATAATGCTTTTGAAATCAGTTTTAGAATGAACCCATGGCTTGATTCAATATAGGATTTTTGACTTAGGATTCATGTTTTGAAAATCTTTTAAAGGAATCCATAGATGAATGGTTATCTATCGATGAAGGATCGCCATACCTTTTTCATTTAAAAGCCCATCAAAATCTGAGAAGAAGGCTCCAAGAATCCAACTCATTAGTTTTTTTTCGAACTTGGTCTTAAATGGAGGTTTTGGGGTTATTTGAAGAGAAAAGAACTTTGTGAATTTTATTTCTTAATGAGTGTTGGAGTTTTAGCTTGGGAATATATTTAAAAAGGTCCTAATAAAAGTTAATAAAACGTCCCTAAGTTACCAAAACACTCCCACACGATTTGGGGCTCTTAAACATGTCACAATTGACATAAAAATGACATAACCGGATCTAGGAGTGGACTGTGCGTCGCGGAGCAGCCCCCAAATTCATCCCCAATTAATTTTTGATGCAGTTAGGTGCATGCTAGGTGTGCGTCGCGAGGCAAAGGTCTCTTTATTTCTCCGGCACGCTGCCTTGGGCAGCCTCTTGTCGCCACGGTTTTAGTCCTCCTTGGGGGCCTTCGGGTGGTCCCCGGGGAGTCATACCCAAACATTTATACCCTTAACATGTCATATTAAGGTAATAGGGTCAACCAAAGTTCTTCTAAACTCCAAAAACATATAAAATTAAGCCAAATATACAAGGACTCACTAGCACATCAAAAGACCAACAGTCGAAGGTCTTGTACGTTATTGGACGTTTGACTTCCAAATGACTTCAAATAAAGTATACAAGCTATAAAACACTTAATTAATATCTTATTAACCATTTATGCTCTTGTGAGGCTCTAGCTACCATAGCTTGTTTTGAGGACGTGTCAACTCCCCCACATAGAATAACATTCATCCTCGAATGACACTAAAACAATTTAAACACTTTCAAGGGCTCAATGACTTCCATAAACTTCACAATTTTATCGCGAAAAATTCAATGAACCAAATATACAAGGAACACAAACTTAATTCTAGCATGCATTTAAAGCAACATAATCAAGCATGGACTACCTCTGTAACTCAATTCATGCATACATACTTCTTCATATTCATTGCCACTTGGAGGAACTATGTTCTCCAACTTTAGGCATATTCATTTATTTTTCAATTACAAGGCTAAACATAATATGGATTCAAATATAACACTTGGGCATAATCCACACTTCCACTCATGAGAATATTTGAACACTTCATCTAGTTGCACAAGAATCATGAATACGATATAATAACTACAATCTTATACCCTATACATAATAAAATAAAGGTCATATATGACATTAACATGCTTAGTTTTGTTCAAAGAGGAAGTACCTTCTCCTATTCACAAGATATAGACATGGCACCATAGAGTTCACCTAAAAGCAATGCATAGAGGTTATGTCATATTATGGAGGATTTATTTTTTTGGAAACCACATTATGCTTCTACTTCCTTCCTAATGAAATCAACATCGTTGGTCACACTAAGCATATCATAACTTTAGAAGTGATTCACATCTTTCTATTTCTAGCACATCACTAGATTTCATAAGCATGCATCATTAATGAAAATTTATCACGATTTATAGGCAAACAAATAAACATAGGCTACACAAACCATCACTCTTTAAGAGAGAGCCTATTATATTTTCCCCAAATATCATACTCATACATTAATGTGAAATAAAGCATACTCACTAAGCTATCTCATGAAATTAAATTAAAATTTTATCATATAAGGATGCACAACAACATGAGAGACATGCAAATTTAATAAAATTTCCTTTTTCATGCAATAATGACCTTCGATAATATGTATAACATACTATTATTTAATATATGCATGACATATGTAAAACATGATACTTATCATTTCTTGCAAAACGTCTATCATGCAAAAGCTACTTAGGAACTCTTTGGTTTCAAACTTGAGTAAGAATAGAAGGAAATTGATAAGGATATCTAAAACCTTACTACTCAAGTCATCCTCACCAAGTTAGGATAATCCCATTTAATAGAAGCTCCTCTCAACTCCAGGCGAATCATAACTTACCAACCTTATTAACTAAGTACATCATCCCTCTCTTAAAATCTAAGATTATGAACACCTTTCTTACCATCACTACAATGTTATATTCAACCTAGAGAAGTTCAAGGGAACTCAATGTAGGGACAACAAGGGCCCTAAAAATCATACCATATATGCACATTATCCCCCACTTGGGGTAATCCTAAGCACATCATGCCTTAAGCACCAAAATAAAGGCAGGTCAAGACAAACCTACAAGGGTCATCACTTTTGAGAGGAACATTCAAACCAACCATGCCTAGGTAAAATCTAACTTCCTTAATTGACCATACTCAAATTCAAGCTTAAAAGACAACTAACCACTTCAAAGTAGGTCAACCTCAATTCTCTCTTTCTCATGAATATCTACGGGATTACATATTATACATTCATAAATAACCATAAGGTAATAATATTTCTAACTTATGGAGTAAAACTCCTTTTTCCTTTTTTACCACTCTAAGGATAGGTTCATAGAGGAAATCATTTACTAGTGGTAAGGTTTCTACCATTAACTATCATACCTCACAATCACCTTACAAGGCTCAACACACAATCTCCCCTCCTTAGGAGCAAGCCTAAACAAAACGTTCCAATCAACAGAAGGACAATTTTGAAGCATTTCACATATACAAAGGCAACATTCATCTTTCTCACTATATACCACATTCTCTAAGATTTTTCAAGACTATATCATAAGATCATGCTACCATTCTGCATTGTTATAAGACATTTTATGTTTGAATGTTGAACTCTATTCAACCATAACAACTACTAACAAGTTATAACTATGCCATATCATTAGTTCTCAACATTGCATCTCCTTCCACATAAACCACTTAAATCCATAAATGACACCACATTCACAAATACTATGTGCAAACATATGTGAATTATGTCTATCAAGTACAAAAAAAATGAATTTTTATCAACATATTTTTAAAAATATTTTTTTGTAATGTGATGATATCATTACTTTTATTGGAATGACTTTAAAGAAAAAAACATCAATTATGCGACTCATCAATTTTTACGTTTTTTTTTTAAAAAAAATACATGGTTTCATCTCTTGCAACTTTTTAAATTTGTTGGAATTTTATAAGAACACAACATAAGGGAGGGATATGTCTAAAGTTGTGTTCTCTTTGTCTTGATTCTCAAAAATAGTTTCGACTAGGAAAAACATCATTGAATCCCTTCCAATTAAACTAATGATTCTCACCGTTGAAAGGGTTGGTTCCTACTCCCTGCAAGATTTATTGTGTGTTAAATTAAGTTCCAGGTTCCTCAATGAAGTCGTTAATGAATGCTCTATATATCAGAAGGTAAGATTGGCCAGCTTTCCATTTGAACATAAATGGAAGATGAATCAACAAGCCATCTCTTTCATGAAATTTGCATAACATCGGAGAACTTAGAAGAATTATACAAAAGACGTGGTAATTTAAATTTTTTTTCACATTTTCATCAATATAATTTTGTAGTCTTAATGTGTTCTTTCTTTTACAGTTCAATTTTTTCAATTGTAATGATCCAACTAAATTGGGAATGGTTAAAAAAATAGTAAAAAGTGGCCACTATTGTGTAGATTATGTGCTAGCCTTAGTTTCAATCTTTGAAGGCGGTGAATCCACGAGATAAGGCTTGATGTTCATTACCAACATAAAAAAAATGTGGCAATAATAGTGAGAAGATGTCAACACCATTTGTAATACATTTAAATCAAATATGGATGCCAGAACGTAATATGTTGGGACAGAGACCCATTTGTTGCACTACGCATCAACCCCATCAAATAGACCGCAGGAATGAGTGGCCTTTGGAAAACGACGATGAAGATGATATTCGTTGTGTATTGTATAGTTTTCATTTATACCTGAATTATTTAGTTAAATTTCTTCCTCATACGAATGTCTGGGATTAATCTATTATGTGGAAACATATGATATGGTGAAAATGTTGTCTTTTTTTCTTTTGTACTTATTTTAAAATTACTATATAACATAGGTACTTATTTTGTACTTATTTTAGAATAATACAAAATACAAAATTAAATATTTGCTTCTTCAACTTTGAATTAAATTTGTGGGAACATATACTTTTCACAATCTTCACAAGATGTCTTCGTCTTCAGAAGTGCCTTTTCGTATTAAGAAGTGTCTTTTCGTATTCATTACATTAGAGTTATATTATTGTATGTATAAGAAGAACACAACTTATATCTTTTCATATAATTATCTCCAAGATGGGAAGAAAGAATAACAAATCTTCAAAAATTACATTGAGGAAAAAAAATTACATTGAATACCTTCCGAGGGAACTAGTAATTGTTAAAGGGTTGATTCCTACTCCCTCAAAGATTTAATAAGGGTTAAATTATTGTATGTATGTATTAAATAATTTTCATTATTTAATTCGATTTCCTAAACATTCAATTTGATTTGTTTTAGTTCCAGGCTCTTAAATAAAGTCGCTAATGAACTTTTTGTATATCGGAGGAAAATTTGCGCAGCATTCTAGTGTTTATATGTCATTCTTTATTTTATCGGAGATGCACTTTTTTCATGAAAAAGTGTACTGAATCGGGGAATTTAGAAGACGTATATAAAAAAAAGTGTGGTAATTTTATTGGTTTTTGTATGCATTCATGTTTTTATCAATATATTTTGCATTTTAAATGTGTTATTTCTTCTTTGGTATGATTTTTTCAAGCGTAGCGATTCAAATAGATTGGGAATGCTTAAGCGGGCAGTAGACGGTGACCACCTTTGTGGAGGATATGTCAATTCCATAATTTTATTTTTTCAAAGGCAGTGAATCAATGAGAGAATACACAAGTTTCATTGGCAACATGAGTATACCATCGCTTAGAAGATGTCGTGACTAGTTTTGACATAGCTTACATGGAAGGTTCCATCGAAACCTAAAAAGATTGGAGAAATACCAATTTGTTGAACTACTCATCGATTCTCTTACACCCTATATGGTTGTGACTCATGTTGTTGTAAATTTGAATTAGATTAAGTAGTTTATTTAATGGGATGCTTCCTAAATTAATAAAATTTTGTCCAACTTGATGTTTCATCGATTAGTCCCTTCTGGATGTTTCATCCGTGCCAACATATGTAGGTTCTATTGGCAAATTTGCAATAGACCTAACATATGTGGCAACAACTTACATCATAAAATGCATCTTTTGGGTGTTAATTTAATTAAATGGTAACCTAATTCAATGTGTAACACTAAGATATAGTTCTACAACATACCTAAGTATCAATTGATGGTCCAATTCAACAACCTTCAATTGATTCTACAAAATATATTTATAAAGACTATCATTCCACTAGTTCATCATACAACGACCAAGTAAATACATATGTATATATATAACACCCTTGTAAATCGTTGTTCCAAATGTTATACATTATTTTATTGCTTAATTATGGTAAAAATCACTAAAATTTGGTCAAACTTTCCATATTTCAATTTCAAAATCGACCAATTCATTGCTTCGTCCCTTTTTAACGTTTTATCTTGGCGAATATATGTAGATTCTGTTGTTGAAACTGCAACAATTATTGCTTTTGTGGCTACATTTAACTATAAAAATTAGTCTTTTGAGGGTTAATACGATTATATTGTCACCTAATTCGATATATAAAAATAATATATAGTCCTACAACATGTCTATGAAACAAATTATGGTCGTATACAACAACCTTCATTCGATTCTACCAATTATTTCATAAAGACTATTATCCCACTAGTTCGTCATACAATGACCAAGTAAATCTATATGATAGTTAGAGAACACCCTTGTAAATCGTTGTTCCCTTATTTTTAATGCTTAATTATGAACTAAATCACTAAAGTTTGGTCGAACTTTTCATTTTTCTATTCCTAAATCGATCAATTCTTCGATTAATCCCTCCTACATGTTTTAATTGTTCCAATATATGCAAGTTCTATTGTTTAAAGTGAGACATATATTGCATTTTTTGTAAAATATAAATATAAGGAATTTGTATTTTGGGGGTTAATTAAATTAAATTGTCACCTAATTCGATATGTAACACTAATATATAGTCCTACAACATGTCTAAGTTATATATTATGTTCCTATACAACAACCTTCATTCGATTCTACCAATTATATTTATGACGACTATCATCCCACTAGTTCGTCATATAATGACGAAGTAAATCAATATGATAGCTATATAACACCCTTGTAAATTATTGTTCCAAATGTTATACCTTATTTTTATTGCACAATTCTTGTCTAAATAAGTAAAATTGGTCCAACTTTTCATTTTTCCTTACTTATATCGATCAATTCGTCCATTAGTCCATCGTACATATTTAATTTGTGCAAACATATGCAGAATCTGTTGTTAAATTGCGAAAGTTATAGCGTCTGTGGAAACATATTAATATAACGTGTAAGTAATTTCTAAAACAGGCCTAATGGTAGGCAAAGCCGAGTCTGTCAAACAAAATTTATAATTGGCCCAATCGACCAATTATTTCATCTCTAGATATATATATATAGAGGGTTTTCTATTATTTTCATTCTTGCCACTTCGGTTTTGGCGCTTTTTTCTCTCTCCCTCTCTTTGATACGGCCTCTTGCTTTGCATAGATGTAATGTAACGTTATTATTTGATTTTCATCAGTTTTTTCATCTGTAAGTCTTTTGGTTATCTTTTTTAATACGCAATTAATTTGATTGGCCATTTGTTAAACCAAAATTTTTGGACTTACATGCAATATTAAATCTATTTTCATTAGCTCCATGTTGATGATTTTTGTCCTGTCCACGCTATTGTGTGTGTTTATTTTACATTCTTTGGTGACTTAAGATCTTTTTATTTTCTTCTTTTTTTAAATTTTGTTTCTTTTTTTTGTGGTGTGCATTTTAGGAGAATGCATGCAACTTCTTTAGGTTGAGGGATCGTGAAAATATTGATAAACGATGAAAGTTCGTTATTCTCATATTGAAAAACACAATCAAGGAGTTGGAAAATGTTGATGAAAGTAATATTAAAAGAAGTACCGCATGGGGGGTGAAGGAGAAGAAGAAGACCAAGTTTGTAGCATGTGGAAGCTAATGTTGTTTTTTTTTTCTTTTATTATTAAGAATTACAAAGAAGAATATTGTAAAGGATAGAAAATTCTTACGTAGTTTTGTACAACCATTAAATTTATCATAATTGTCGAAATAATTAACATAGTTTTGCATTCCTGATCAAATGTTTGTTTGACACTTTGAGGCTAATATTAAACCATATGAGTCGTACGTTGCTAGATATGCCTCCAATGATGCTAAAGATGCCTCAAATGGGTCCAACAAAATAGCAAAATTTGACCACATATATGTAATTTGTTGCTACTGATGGGTGATATGTTGCCACATATGTGTCATATGTTGTTGCAGATGTGTGATATTTGACACATATGGGAATCTGTAGCAATATTTGTGTCACATGTTGCAATAGACGAATAATTTGTAGCAACAGATGCCTTAAATGACCATAAAATATTTCTACATATGAGGAATATGCTTTAACAGATGACTTAAATGTTTCTACAAATGAGAAATATCCACAACGCATACTATATACTTCATCTCAAAGTAAGATAAAATAGAATAGCATAATTGATAAAATAAAGCATTTTCTTTAGTTACAAACACATTGTCAAGGCTTTAAGCTCTGAGACATTATCCCTTCAATTCAAACAGATTGCATTCGTTCAACTAGGTTTTCACACAACATGGTTTGGGAGGTTGAAATCTATCCCACTAACCAAATGCTCGATGAATAAAAGGGAATATGACCCGCACACTGCTCCAGTTAGATTTGTTTCCATGGGATCCATTCGACCATTAAATTCCCATCTACTAACTATTTAATTCCTCTGTCACCAATAGTTGTTGCCTCATCGCTCAGATCATTATATCTTTTTTGGAAGTTGAAATAAATGATGAGATCCAGAATTCTATTAGAGGGATCATAGCAATTCACGTATGTCTCATGCCTATGACACTAGAGGATAAGGATTTCGTCAATACACTAAAATAAAAAAATAATAAAAACGATAAAAAACTAGTAGTCATTGAAAAGATAAAAGAAACACGTTTATAAATTGAAGGTTTACCCAATCTTCCCACCAAACATTCATGCTTGTCATGTTCCTGAAATATTGTCCTATAAAAATGTGCATGTCGTATTCTATTTGAATATCCTTTGCACATGTAAGATTCAACACTTTTGTTTTTTCATATACACTCGCACGCTTATAAACATCAACCTTTTGTACTCCTTCACTTCTTCTATTACAACACTTTGCAATTCGCCAAACATATTCTTCTTCAAATTTTGTATTGCCTTGGAAAATGATATTTTTCTCCTCTTGGCCTGTGGAGTATATTGATATTGAACATTCTTTGATAGAATGCCCTTGACCACCCTCATGTTTTTAAATTCATTGACAACTTGACTCAATCTTTGAAGATAGATGATATAATCTTCATCTTGTTTCTTTCACTTCTCACAAAGAAAACCACAACATATTCTACAAGAGGTAGTCCCTTGGTCACCAGCCAGCACCACACCACCATCACTAACACCATAAAAAAAAACTAATTCATTATAAACTCCATTAACAACTCTGTCTTTCTTGATGGTTGTTTCTCCAGCCAACTCCATTTAATTATATCAACAACACGATCAAAAATGGTTTCAACCAACCCTACAGTAAATAGATATGACGTCTGCAATTCCTATTCTGTTTGGGTAATCCATGGATGAACAACCTAAAATTAAAAAAAATGAGTCATCCTCAGATTATTAGGGTCATATATATGTTGCCAGTAATATGTCATTTGTTGGTACAGATGGGTGATATGTTGCCACATATGTGTGAATTGTTGACACATATGGGCATAAGAGCAACATTTGTGTCACATGTTGCAACAGACGAATCATCTTTAGCAACACATATTGCAATAGACAAATCATCTGTAGCAACATTTGTGTCACATGTTTCAATAGACAAATCATGTGTAGCAACGTATGTCTTTGAAATTGCAATAGATGTATACTATGTAGCAATATAGGAGTCATCTGTAGCTACATAAAAGTGTAATATACTAATAATAACTTACTGCATCAAGAGAAAGGTTAAAAAGATCTGGAATATGCCCATCTTTGGTAGTTTTTTTTCTTGATCTCAACCATCTCAATATCAATTACTTGATGGGTCAAAAAAGGAATGACATCAAATGCCCAAGCTTGTAAAAAAGAAGAATGTGTCACAAATCAAATTTTGAATTACTTAATATAATATAAAAATATTAAGAACCTTCAGTTGTATCATGAAATCCCATGGAATGCCAAACAAGTTACTAGTTTTTTCTCCTAAAGTTTTCAACAAATATATGAGAGTTAATTCAAAGCTCTCATGACCCCAAGAGTAGTTGTTGAAAGCCTCGATATCCTGAAAGAAATTAATTCCTTTAAGTTGTATATTGTTGTAGAGATATTTTGGCAAAAGTATATTATGTGTAAACCAAAGTAAGCACAATTAATCCTTGTGTTTCCTTTGTATATCCTCGTGTTCCAACAACTAGACTAAGTCCTTCTTCTTAGTTGGCGGTGACTGTTGTCCTGCTTCTGCTACTTCTTTTTTAACAATGTATTATGGCACGGGCTCAAGAAGAGGATGACATTTTAACTCTGTAACTACGAAAAACTCTTATTTGCCAAAGAAAATTGCCTTGCCACAATAATAAACTACAATCTCATTCTTCTTTTTGGTATTTTCAAAAAATGAACCTTCTTTTAAGAAATTCATACACAATGATCATTTGAAAACGTGGAGTTGTATCGATGGGTAATTTAAGAAAATGACTGAAATAACTATTTCTAAAAAAATCTTCTAAATGATGTCTCTTGATTATATGCCTGAAGTTGTTGAAAGGTTTTCGCATGACTGACCTAATAGTGCTATCTCCATTAGCATTAGGCCGTCGATGCACAGCGAAAGTGTGTGCATTGATTATTTTAATCCCATCATAACTAGTGTAATTGGTAACATATTCGAAAACTTAATTTATTTTTTCATCTTGTGCCTCAACTTCTTCTCTAATATCTAATTCTATATTTTCCCCTCATTCTTCCTCAACCTCAATTATTTTTTTTTCTAGTGGCTCAACTACTTCTCTATTAACTACTTCGATAACTTTCCCTTGTTCTTCCTAAACAAATTTTTGTTTTTCCTCTTCTTCTTCCACTACTTCCCTTTATTCAAATTCTTTTTGACAAAATTCTACTTCTTCTTGAGAAGAAGAAACTCCTTCAGGTGCAAGTTCTTCTAAAAGAGTGGTATTTTCATTCCTCTTCCTAACAACTTTAGACCTAGCGTTCTTCTGGATCATTGTTGTGTCTGATGTATCATGTTTTCTTCTGACATGAGTCATTATATTTGTATCTGCAACCACAAAAATAAAATATTTTAATGCTACACATGAGCTATAAATGAAGCTATTTGAAATACACAATAAAATACATAGCTAACAAACAACAAACCACATAATCCTCAATAAACACTATACAACATATTACAATGAAGTTTTATTGAAATCATAAATTCATTCAAAATACAACAACTACAAAACCAAAAAGTATTACAAAACCACTTAAAACAGGTAAATAAGTAAGCAGATAAGCACATGCATTTCAAACCCTAATTAAATATTACTTGAGAGTATATATCAACGATAAATTGGAAATGATGAGGACAACAACGCCTTGTTGTTGAAGAGGATCACAACTGATTACAACTAATGCTTTAGAAAATATAGCAAGAACAATGATTTGTGAAGGAAGGAATAATGGAACAATAGAAAAGAAAACTGAAATTAGTAAAATGAAATAAAACTTGGAATATGAAACAACTTTTATAGAAGAGAAAAGAGAAAGGAGAGGAGAGAGGGAAAATAAAAATTAAGGTACAATTGTGTTAAAGACATTTTAATTTTTATATTTGAATTAGGACAATTCAAATTGTGACATATGTTGCCACATATATACTTTTTGTTCGGGCACATATGTCATATAATAGTCTAATGTTGCCTCATATTTCATTTCTGTGACATATCTTACCACTTATCTATTTTCTTTGTTATACGTTGCCAGATGATCACTTTCTGTTGGTACACATACAAACAAGCGATGATTAATATGATCAGTAAAAAAATTGAAATTAGTAAAAATAATTAAAATTAAAATAAACTAATTTTATAAGAGAGATGAGAGAGGGAAAAAGAAGGGACGATTATATTAAAGTAGTTTAATTATTTTTTTTTCTTTTGAAAATTCAAATTGTAACATATGTTGTCACATATATACGTTGTGTTTCGTGACATACCACCTTTTCTGTGACATGTTATATAGTATAATGTTGCCATATATATCCGTTCTGTGACATATCTTACCACATGTCACCTTTCTGTGAAATATGTTGCCACATGTATCCTTTATGTTTGTACACATGTAGATAATTATGTGGTGTTTATTACAACAAGAGTTATATATGATGCCAAAGATAACACATTTGATCCTTTCCATCATAATTGACATTTGTTCCAACAAAATCGAAATAATCTTAAAAACCATTTATGTTAATGCTTCACTAATTTTTTATACAACTTATCAAAAAGGTTATTCACAATAATATACATAACCACCTATATAATCAATGGTTGTAAACACAACATTTTCATCGATCTTAGATTTGTTAGGTGTAGGCATCATTGGGTCTTCGTTGTTACTAACATAGCCATTTCAAGCTTCTATGGCCATAATTCCATATGAGTGAAGCATATCTCAAGCGAAAGGGTATCAACAGTAATTCCACAAGATGGTACTTCTAATCCAACACTCAAAAACTCAACATTTACAGCAACAAAAAGTCCACAATCTCTGCATGGTATATCATCAATTATAAAATATAATACATAGCATTTCGATAGTCGTAAGACAAAAAAAATAATGTGATACTTACAGACTACTACTTTCTTGTTAGTCAATACAGTAACATATCTAACTTCAAATGGATAAGATTTGTTCTTTCCTTAGTAAAATTCAAGAACAAACCAGTTGGTTCTCTCTTTTTATTCAAAAAATCAACTTAACTCAAAGTACTTTGGCGAAATTGTAGACAACTTTTGAAGCTTGAAGGATAATTTTCGATTATACGTAGTTGAATACATGGAATCATGCAAATTTATACATTGTTCCTTCAATGCAACGACTTTCAAGACACAACAGAATTCCCCATTACTATTTACACGGACATAAACATTATCTGTCAAGTGTCAAGGCAGTCCAGAAGGTATAGCAAACCCTTTTATTATGCCACGATTTATCCTCATATTCACTAGCATTGTCAATGTATGTTTTTTGAAAAAACAACCATTGGTGGTATATTGATATTTAGAATGAATTTGTTTCTTCGACTTCTTATGCAAATAGTAAAATATTACATCTACTTACTGCACATATGCATCAAACAAGTGTATCAATTTACTTGTATATATTCATGTACTAAACAATACATAAAAGTGCGCATGGATTTACCTCATCATTCCAGCACTTATTGGTTTGAAACTATACGTAGAAGTAGTCCTTATTCTTTGAAAATGCAACTACAAAATCAAGTTAGTCAAAATAATGTTTAAAGCAATTTGCTAAGTAGTGATCAACCTTGATTCCTCTGCAATTGTGTAATCACTATAAATCATATTTAGTGAACAACAAGAAGAAATACTAATAATTGTAGAACGACATTACTTACCTTTTTGCATTATTCTTGTAAAGACCTTCGTTTATCCATTGCTAGAAAGATGACATTATTTCTGTTGAAATTTAGCCGTCAATGTTAAAACCCTCAAACGTATATTGTCGCTTCACATCACAAATGATGAGTTCGACTTTCTTCTCTTTCTTTTTCGCTTTTTCTTTCTGCTTCTCCTTCTCCTTTTCCTTAAACTTCTGCTTCTGCATCTTCTTTTCCTTCTTCGTCTTCTTCTTCTTCTCCTTCAACTTCTTCTATTTTTCCTTCTTCTACTTCTCCTCCTTTGCCTTCTTCTCCTTCTCTTTCTCCTCCTTTGCCTTTTTCTCCTTTTCTTTCTTCTCACTAATTATAGAAAGTGTTTTAGGAATAGATTTTTTAAACCTCCTACACTTCAATGTCTTTGAAATCTTCTTGGATCTTTGGACATCAATATTATGACATATTTTCTTTAAAATATCAGTGTGTTTTTAAGACGACTAATAAAATAAAAATGTTGTTGCTCCATTCTTCGCATAGAAAAAAAAGTATTTTAATTTAGAAGAGGAAGCAACATCAATAAGAGTTTGAGTTGTCATGGATGAAACTTCTTGTATCATTTCCTCTACAAGGTAAATAAGAAAATATAGAGATTTTAGAATTCATTATAAACAAGAATAACAGTATGTTTCCACATATGGATAGTCTGCTGTCATAAATTATCATTATGTTGTCGGATATGTACCTAGTGTTACAACACATAAAAATTTTTTTGCCACATATAGATGTTATGTTGTGACAAATGAATCATATGCTGACACAAATGTGCCTATTA
Source organism: Solanum lycopersicum (assembly GCF_036512215.1). NCBI lineage: Eukaryota > Viridiplantae > Streptophyta > Magnoliopsida > Solanales > Solanaceae > Solanum > Solanum lycopersicum. The sequence continues at coordinate 32,191,873 of NC_090809.1, forward strand.
TTTCCACAAATAAATTTTTGTTGTCACATATGACGATTTTGTTGACCTAAAGTGACATGTTACAACATATGATGACTGTTGGAATGTGTACCAACAAATCAATAAAATGTGGAAGCATACGATACAACTTTCAACAAATGAAAATATGCATTGGACAACGGAACAAAACTATATTTCTAGTATCTTATCAACAAAATGGCCACAAAAAAAACAACAAAAAATGACTTTTCACTGAATTTTAACAAGGGATCTATGTCAATACATATAGATTTCCTCAAAATGAGGATTTTTTGGGTTGGTTGATTGTCTTTCAAAAATAATAAATAATAGACACAATTAAATCGATTATTCATGTTTTACATATATAGAATGTATTATTGTTCATTAATCTATGAAAAAAACATCAAAAATTATAAAATATTTCAAAAAGATTACTTACCCATTTCTAATCGAACACGATTTAAGTTAAGAAAAATGAGAGACTAACGATTGGAGAAGACGAGGAAAATATTTGAGATACGGATAGTTAGTGGGAGAGGAACATAATGGATAAGAGATAGTTGATTCCCGAATTTCTAAGAAAAAGAAGAACAATCCTCCACTAGAAAAGAGAAAGGAAGAAGAAGATTAAAATATACTTTTTAAAAAAAAATTATTTGTATTGAATGATAAAAGTTTGATTCTTTGTAATTTATAAAAGATTAGAAATTGTTAATAATATTAATTTTGTCTCATATTTATTTAACTATGTTTTGTAGTATAATGTAACGCAAACAACACATTATAGTGGGAGTTTTTATAAAAGATAAATGTTTGGGGTTTAATTTTAATTTTCAAAAGATTCAAATAATGAAATTGGACCTAAATATTTAAAAAAAAAACTAGTTGGTGTTATAAAATATTTGTATTATAGTGAATGTCTAATTCTTTGTAGTCTTTGTAGGATATGGTTAGGAATCCTACTGGGGGACCAAGTAAGGTGTTCCCTATAAATAAAGGGTTTTCATTCATTGTAAATAAGATTTGAGGAAGATCTATGAATCCTGAATATACTTCAAGAGAAATAAGAATTCTTTTTTCTTCTTCCTACTTTATTCGTCTTCTAATTTCATATAGTTTCGTAATACGTTATCAGCATGATTGTTCTATTCTTAAATAATGATGAAGAAAATGGAAAAAGTGCAAAAGAAATCTTGCATAAGTATGAAATAAGGTTCTTATATCTTTAAGGTTTCTATTCTAAAGAATCTTGTTAATATTTCAAGTGGACACCTAACAGATATGTGTAGTATTTTTCTTGATTAACATTTATTGTTAATTTTGATAATCTACAAATTAATTGACAAAATAAAAATGTGATATAATCGCATATAAATTAAAAAAAAACGGTGGCAGTGAACATATTTTTTTATATTTGCATATGTACATGTTTAATTTTAATTTGAAAGTTATTATTATTATTACTATTATTATTATTATATATGAAAAATTAATTCAAAAATATTATTGGAGTTGATGTGGCATAATATCATTAGAGACTTGGGTGAGTCTTAATTGAGAATAAGATGATGAATCTTTTCATCGCATGAAAAGCATAAGAGGATGAATTCATGTTCAATTGCACCAACAGGGTAAAACATCATGAGTCTAAATGTACAATATTGATTATATAATAATGACTTAGGCAAATAATGAGTTTTTGATAGTCATGAAATATATCTCGTTGAAGCAGATCCATTTCCCAAAGTGTATGTAGCAGTTCATAAATGTCTAAAAGAAGACAATTGATTAAATGATGCACATGAATATAGAATGAGGTATTAAGTAATCAAAATTTGATGTACTTAGATGATTGTGTTCTATTATTCAAGAATGAGACTTTTTCATAAATGCTAAAAATATCGATTCATTATCTAAAGGGAATGAGGTTTAAGTAACCATGCTAGGCATAAGAAAGAATGCGACCTTTGGTTAACGATGTGGTATCATCAAGAATGTCTATAAGAAGACATGTATTATAGAAACATTTCATGCTTTATTTTAATGCTTGTATTGGACAAGAATTAGTTCAATTGAGGCATATTCTATGATAAATAAGAAGTTTTCTAATTTCAATACTTTCTTATTTTGGCATGATTGTGTGAGACTTTCAATAGTCCATAATGTTTAGACGAATTAAAAAAAATAAAATGGACATCCGTTGAAGAACCTAAAAATTCTTTTAAATGGTGAGTTTTCTTATAATGATTGTTAGCAAAGAAAGCTAATTGTGAGAACATCATAAACGAAAGTTGAGATTGAATTATCTGCATTCTAGGAACGTATATAGATATTTGTGGACCTAATCATCCACTTATTTGATTGTTTAGATATTTAATGGTCCTAATAAATGTTTCTTCTATATGGTCTCATGTGTGCCTAAAATTATCTCGCAACTTGATGTTTGCAACAATGGTGGCACAAATAATATGTTATATGCACAATTTTCATTAGATTAGTTCATTTATTTATGGGATCACGACTCACCTAAAGGGCAAGGTAATTGAGAAGAAATAAATATGAAAATTACTCTTTGATTAATAAAATTGAAATTTACAAATATAATATTAAATCAGAAATTTACTAAAGCAAAAGGCACATGATGAAGTAAACCTTGAGTTTACAAGTACTAAAAATTTTGTTAGTTGGCATGAATAACCTTGTCATCCCAAAGATGTGCATACTTAGTAATGAAAATACATTGAAAAACTACAAGATTCTTCAGGAATTCTTTACGTTGCTTGTTCTCGTGATAAAATTTATTGGATTAACTAAAGTTGGGAATAAATCCCGAAATTCGAAAAGGTATAAAAGGTGAATATGGTACCATTCACCTATCATGTGATATGATAAAAAGATGCATCTATAAGACAATAACATGTGCGTTTGTTGTCAACATGTAATTTGACATTCACAAAATTATTTGAGCAAGATAATTGAGCTAAAAGCACAACTTTTAGAATATCAAATAAAGATAATTCATCTTGATAATATTGATAAATATATAAGATGATGCGAAATTAAATGTCTCATATAGTGAATCATTTCTTATGAAAATAAAGTTTCATATATTGATATGAAATGTGATATTACATACAAACATAATTGTATGAATCAAACAAATAACTTATGAACAATTTTTCTGTTAATTGATTTATGTTCAGGGACCAAATAGTTTTCATCTGATAATTTTGATGTGCATTATATGATTAATGAATATACTATGATGCACAAAGATAGATTTTCCAAAAGATTGAGATATATGTTAGGTTGTCTAACTTAAGGGGGAGATTAGAAGCAACACAGAAGTTATAAATACTCCTATTGAATGTCCCTTAAGAATAAAGTCTATGACATACATGACGCATGATAGACAAATCAATTCTAAATAAAATAATCTTTGAAAAAGTGGGTGGATCAAAAAATCCAAATGATCATATAAGGAGACAATGTGATCTTGGAGAGCCTACGACATAACACGTTATGGAACCTCATGAGAGGGGTAGCTACCTAAAAAAAATGAAGTGATGAAATCTCACTAAGTTTTGTTGTGTTGTAAATTCATACAAAATGGTATATCGTTGACGATATCTTTGATACAATAGCGCGCAATCTTGTAAAAGATTATGAGAATATGAATTCTACATCTATTAAAGCATGCTTGTGTAGAAATAATTATCAAGTGAAAAGTGGAATGATGCGTCTTGGTAAGCGTATAGCTTATTTGATTTGCAATCTAGGCACTAGAAGATGTCATACATCTAATATTGAATGTTGTTACTTGACATAATTGATATCAAAATATCCAATGTGTTCAAAATCTAAAGCATATACAAGTTTTTGGAAAACTTATTTATCATCCTCATACGAGGATTAAATAGATTCAAAATGCATAGAGCATATACAAGTATTATTATGCAAGTTGATGACTAGAATTTAAACTCTTGGCAATAAATTATTTGCTTAAAGAAGTTGAAGTAAGAAACATGCAGAAATATTTGACCCTGAAGGAAAGATTTATAAAAGCAGATAGAAGAACGCATATTCCGTCAAGGTTTTTCTACACTCATAAGCTCCCAAGAATGGTGATATCAACATGCAAGAGGTCTGTTCAAGTGATATTATTGTTAATTTATTCACCAAGTCTTTACTAACTAAAACTTTCAAGAAGATGGTGCACAATCTTGGAAAATAAAGATTCTAGTCTCTGAATTGATGTTGTCATTAGGGGAAGTTAATATGCGATGTACTCTTTTTTCCTCACAAGGTTTTGTCCCAGTGGGTTTTCTTTTCAAGTTTTTTGATGAGGAATCCATAATGCGTATTATTAGATATGTGTACTCTTTTTCCTTCACTAGATTTTTTTTCCTACAGGTGTTATCTAGTGTGGTTTTAACGAGGCACATAATCTATCGACTTTCAAGGGGAAGTGTTATAAACAATTTGTATTATACTGAATGTCTAATTAGGTGTAGTCCTTGTAGAATATGGTAAGGAATCCTACATGGGGACCAAGTAAGGTTTCCCCTATTAATAAAGGGTTTTCCTTCGTGGTAAATATGATTTGAGTAAGATCTATGAATCCTCAAATATACTTCAACAGAAATAAGAAACCTTTTCTCTTTTTCCTACTTTATCATCTTCTAATTTCATATAGTTTCATAACAGTTTGGGAATTTTTATATATTTGCCAAAAATATTTATCAAATAATGGGAAATTGTATAGACAAACATTATTTGCACCTTTTTTCCCAAATATTATTTAGCAAATCTATGGCGTGAGCTGAAGAGTTGATGAAAGGAGGATCTGAAGTCGAAGAACAATTAGGTCTCGCAGCTTGAAGATGATTATTTCAAAGAATCAAGTTTGTCCCGTTATTTATCTAAGTATGTCCTTCATCTTTTTGGTTTACTGTTTCTGTCGGTGCTTTGTTTTTGGATTGTGTACTTTGTTTAATGGAACTTATTTCTTTTCTGTACGACTTGGAGTCTATGACTGTGTGTATATGTGCTTGTTTTTGATTGAACTAAATATAGAGATGTTTTGCTCTTTCAGGATTTGTACTTTTTAGGTTTTGGGCTAAAATCCATGGCTTTTATGGTTGAGCCACCCTTTCATATGCATAATGTGTATACCCTTTTTCTCTACTATTAGGATTAATTCTTATTGTTATTGTTTTAATGTCTGTTAATTATATTCTTTTACTTAACTTATTTACTTGCATATCTAAGAAAACATTTAATATCAATTGGTTTAGATACCCAATTCTTGTAGTAATTGATAACCTATGCTAATTTAAAACACCTAACTAGCTGAAAGACAATCTTTTTCCCTGTATTGGGATAGTATATGCTGATGAACTAGTTTGTGAATGAGGACTAATTTATTAATCTTTACTTGGGCATGCATTGTGCTTGCGAGGTATAAAAATTGTGGTTACAAGAATATATGGTCATTACCAACTAGTGTTTTGGACGGTATTTTGTTATTTTGTTAACAATCTTTTCTCCTTGTGCTATTCTTTTGTGCAGGGAAGTGGTATAGATTAAAGTAAAATCAGGGGACTTCTCTTTGTTGAGAGCTAGGATTATGGCGTACTCTAAGAATGTAGAAAGTATTGCTCAAGATGCATTAGAATGGATTAAGGTTGCAGCCTTGTCTACTGCAAAAGGTTTAAGTCATGCTCAGGCTGAGCATGCTTCTAGGAATGTCAATGATATACCGTGGTTTTACGGTATAATTAATACTTTTTCCTTAAGTTTAGTGTGTCCGAAAGCCTTTTTTGTGCTAATTTTGATATAAGTTTCTCTTTGTTTTGCAGGAATTCTGTCCAGAGCTGAAAGGGGAGATTTTGAGCGAAAAAATGCAGAAGAGACCACCTATGGAGCTTATGACGGTCCGTCGTTCCTGTGATGGTCCGTAGGTGACAGCGTAGAGAAGCTGCTGAAGGAAGATGGGGAAGTCTGACCAAGTGTGAGATTACGAAGTTTGTGACGGTCCGTCCTGCAGGTTCGTCGTGAAGATCAGAGAAGTGATCCCAGTACCCAGATTCCAAGAGTTGAAGTATTTTGAAACGAGACCCTCGACGGACCGTTTTGCCTATGACGGTCCGTCACACTTGCAATCGAGGGGAATGAAGGAAGCAGCAGAAGAAATTGCACCAAGTATGGGACGACGGAGTCCACAACGGTCCGTTGTGACCACGATGGTCCGTCGCGTGGTCCGTCGATCCAGCCGCGTTTTGGAAGATTTCCAGTAATTAGAATCCTTGTGTAATTAGGTTTTTATTTTTTATAAATAGTTCAAAAAACCTCGTTTTTGAGGTTAGACTCTAGGAGATTAGACATCATATTATTAGACTTTGTGTATTAGTGTTTGATTTTTTGAGATTCTTACAAGTGATTTTTGGTGATTAATCAAGCAAATTTTCGGACTTTATTCTTTCTCATTGAAGTAAGTACATGAATTCTTGTTTAACATATTTGAATATTGTGTTTATGGCTATGAGGAACTAAACTCCATAACTAGGGTTGTGGGAACCATAGGCAAATAATGAGATAAACCCTAGCTAAAATAACAATTCTAGAATAGTGTCTTGCATGTATTAATAATTCTTTCGCTTAGAAGTCTTTTTAACGGATGATCAACGTTAGCTTGCCGGACCAAGTAGGTAGATAATAGGAAAAGAATTATTAACATAGATTTAGTGTATACTATCTAATAGACTAGTATTGATTGATACGAGGTAATTACTTAGTCAAATATAGAATACGATGCTTAATATGAGGTAAAGATAAGGATTAGGAAAGGAACACACGTAGCCGGACCAAGGTGCGGAGTGAGATTTTCTAGATGCCGGACCAAGGATTTAGAAATACATAACTTATCACTTTGCATGCAAGATACTAGGAAAGAATTGTTATAGTTAGAATTATCAAGTTATGAACCTGTGGAAAACACGTAAACCTAAGATACTTTGATTAATTGATTAAAACCCAAAATTAAAAGCTGTTAATTGTCTCTTTCGAGTTCGTTGTTTATTTTCACTTATTTAGAGATAGAACTCCCTTTTTTATGTTTTTACTTTCTAAGGAAGTCATCAACCGAATAATAGTAGTAACAAGTTGAAGTTAAGTTTAGATTATTTTCCTCGTGGGAACGATCCCAACCTTACTAGTTGGGTTATTTACTTGACGCGACCGCTTTACTTCTCATTTGAGAAGTAAGTTGGAGCGTATCAGTCAACACATACGTAAACAAGGAAGAAGGACAAGCCGAGGACAAGAAAGAAAAGAAGCAAAAAGGAAGATGTCATTGCTTCTTTAGTGCTCCCGTAATACATATGTTAGCAAAAAGACAGCTTGATCTAACAGTTGGTTTTGCAGGATTATATATTTTATCCAACAAGTGATTACATTTTTATTCCAAACGTAGATTTGACATTGACACCAGTTGTAAAAATGTGATTCTGATGTGTTGTTGTCTGAATTTTGAAATCGCAAACAAGGAGTAACTGATTTTTGTATGTGCCAAGGGCCATAGATGTAGATCTCTTGAAATATGTTTGTTGATTAGTGTTTGCTGTTTCGACTCATTAGAAGTTGAGTTCATTTTCTTTTGAGGGGGAAAGAGAAGGAGGAGGATTAGGAAAATATAGTCTTTACTTAGCTTAAATCAACTGTGGTTTTGAACCGACTTGTTTAAGTGACATCCTGTCGACCACTAGTCCTTGTTGAAATTACCAAAATTATTTGAGAAGTACCTAGGTTTTATGCATCATTTGTTCCTTTCTCAGACATAAATTTACCTTCAGTACATATACAGTTTTTGATATACCATCTTTGGGATAGAAGTTGAAAATTAGTATGATATCATGAGGAATATCTTCTTCCTTATAATTCTCACGACAAAATCATCTGTATTGGAATTGGTTTCCCTATTTCTTTAAAGTATATAATCTAGGGGTATTTTATCTTTCTACAATTTTACATAAAGAATAAGAATTCAATAGGCATACTTTTAGTAATTGTGCTAGTAGGAAGTTTGTAGTTTGTAACTTTGTGCATTCAATCTTCTACTTTGGCCTTCATGGGATGAATTGACAAGTTGCTAAATTTACAGTCGAGATTCATTGTTAACAAAATTTGTTAAATAAGTAGTGTTGTAATTTTGTGGAATCATGATTACCGATCGATTGATTGTTTTCTTTTACTTGTTTATTTTTATTGGAAACATGTCATGGAGAGTAATATAACTTGGAAGGATATTTTCATATATTGAGAATTGTTTATGGTGCAGGAAATAAATATGAGCACAAATGTATGGACTGATGCAGGGAATGTTGTAAATCAAGTGTATGATATACTAAACGTTATGGGCATGACGATGTTGTTGTTTTTGTGGGAGGTGAAGGGGGCATACTTCCTAATGGTACCATTCTGCATGACGTTGGTTGATATCTTGGTGTAGTTTATCATGTGGCAAAAATCTCCATCTACTCAACTTTTAGCACTATTCTGCAAGTAAAAAAAAATTGCTTTAATGACATTTTTTTGTTAGTTAAACATCTCCATAATTTCTGTTTACTTTAAATCTTGAGTTTTCTTACTCTAATTTTCTAGGGAAATGCTACAACTGGTTATTGTAGATACAGACAAGCTATTCTTGCGGATCCTAGAAGACATTTAAATATCAACTCTAATTCTAGCTTCAAAAAGAGCTTCCTCCCACAGGTATAATTTTTTATTAATGTGAAGGGGAAGATTACTATGCCTAGCTTCCGTAATCGCAGCATTTGAACTGTTGTCTAGTTGTCTTACTTGCATCTTTTCTAGTTTTACAGAAGAAGATAAACAATTAGACACTTTAACTTCAGTCTGCAGTAAGGTTGAATGTAACAAAGAATATCGTTTAAACGACCAAGGACCACTGGTTATCTAAATTTGCCTTTGTTCGTTATTAGTCACAATGAAATGGCAGATAACAACAACATTCCCAATGAAATCATATAAGTTGTGTCTGGGGAGGGTAGAATGTATGCTGACCTTACCACTAATTATGTTGCACAAATCTATAACTAATCATATCATATATTACTAAAAGCATGAACTAAAAAAAGTTAAAAGTTGATTACTATTTTACCCCTTCTATAAATTAAATTGTTATAAAATATTTAAATATTTAATTGCATAAATTTAATTAAAATATTAATGACTTTTAGACTTCTTATGATTAATTTCTAATTAAATATCTAATTAATTAATATTTATCATTAATAATCTATATGTATATAATATTTATAATTTTTTTTTAGAATGGTCTCTACCTAAATTGCTACATTTTTCCTCTTCTCATAATTTTTTCCTTAAACCCTTAACGATAAATAACCAAATTCAATAATTTAAAGGTTGTAAATCTGCAAAATGGAGACACACATTAATACTGTCCTCTTGACTATTATTAAAGAATGACTCTATCTTCACAAGTTAAATTCATTAACGCTTATTACGTGATAAGAACTTTAGTTGTTCTTTCTAAATGGTTTGCTAATTTTAATTTTCTTTTTCATATTCTTCATTTATATATTATTATTTTTTAATTACTTATTTACTTTTATACTCTTAATATTTATATCTATCATCTTTTCGTCAAATATTTAAACATAAACTTTAAGATTTCTTTTGATATTCATTCTATTCTATCTATATAAATCCAACTTCTTCATCTCATGAAACTCCTACCAAGATTATTAGGCTATCATTTTTATTCTATAGTTAAAGTAAATGAAGAAGCCTCTTGAATTTTAATAGGATATGGAAGGAGTCGATAAGAACTCAGAGAGTTATGTACTGATTTTTTCATGTCTACATTATATTTTTTAATTAAATCTGTTTCTTTTTATCTTTTTTTTATCCATTATACTTCTTTATTTAGTTTTCTATGAATGTTATATTGCGTAAGTTTTTATTCTTATTTTGTAATTATTACATTTTATTATTCATTAGATTTACACATATATTTCCATTAAACTTTAGTCATTCTAATGTATCTATAAAAATTCACATGGAACACACGTGCGAAGTACGTCCTAAGAAACTAGTTATATTATAAGTGGGAAGCTCCAAGATGTAAAGTTGAATTACCATTTTATCCTATACTAAATAAAAAATATTCTATTCATATTTGATTTTTTTTTTTGAAAAATAATCTAAATATTAAAAAAATGAAGAGACAAATGTTAGTTAATGAGAGCAAATAAGTAGAGATTTAAGTTGGACATTAACTAATTGAAGCAGTTACATTTACATCGCTAGAATCTTAAAAGTTGTAGATTTTAATACAATGAACCTCATAATTAATATATTAACACATGTTATTTTCAGTGATAAATACATGAAAAGAAGCTAAAAGGACTAATTAATCATTTAAAGTCAAAGCATTATATAAAGCCAAGAATAATTTTCATTTTCCTCAAGTCCCCTATCCATGTTTATGGGCTCTAAAGAAGAGTATATCATTTTTCTGAGCAGTTTTTTCTCAATCAATGTCAAAGTTAAAGGCTATTAAAATACGCTATGAACGTTGTTGGATTTATGCAAGAATTTCAGCTATGGATGTTGTTGGATCGTCAAAGAAATTCCTTAGTGAAGAATACACTCATGACACTTATTATTTAATTTCCTTGCTATGGATTAATTTGTGCAACACACGACATTAATTTCTATATTTACTGACCATACACATATTTTATTAACGTAGCACATAACATTTCACTTATTCATGTAAATATTGTAGTTGTATAGTTTTTTGGATTTTGAATCATAGAAACAAAAACACCATATAGGAGGATGCTTATCAATTTTAAGAACATGTAATTTGTATTTTCTATTTTATAACACATAATATAACCTAAAAATATTGCTAATATACAATCTTCACAAAAATATTTTTATTTATACGCGCGTGGCGCATACCCAAAAGCTAGTTGTATATATATGTATGAAAGAACCTTACTTTGAAAAGTGCTTGATGTGTATATCTAGACTTGGCGCTTATGAAACTATTTTTGAGGATAAGATCAATTTATTCTATCCTTTGTTAAATAACCATGACTATAAATAGGGGATGATACATTATTCACCTCTTCGACAAGGAATGATCAACATAATTTCATGTGGTCCCATAGGGGTCTTCTCATCACCACATACAAATTTTTCTAGGACATCATATGATAATAGATCATCTAATCTAGGAGCATGTGAATCATAAATATTTACTGAAACCTTGTCTTAATTTTGTTTTTCTTACGCACTGTACCGAAGGATTTAAAATTGAACAAGTGAAGTTGTTCTTGATTTTGTTGGGATTTAGCAAGTGTGAATGGAAAAAAAAAGAGAGAATATGAAATGTGAGTAACTACTTTGGAGGGAAGATGAAAAGTCATTTGCAAAGTGCAAATGAAAAGTCATTTCTCCCAAATCGGCAAAAGAAAGGGAAATTGTTGTCTTTATAGAAGAAAACGCTTCCATTACTTCTTAAAGAGCTAAGAAGAAGATGCCCCCTCGCACCGTCGTCGTTGTCGCTCTGCCTCGGCTTCGGCTTCGGATTTGGATTTGGCAATTGATTGATAAATATTTTGGACAAAATTTACTTAATCAGTTTTTATTAAATCAAATAAATCATGTTAAAATTATCTCCTATAAATTTGCAGGTAACGGTAACATTCCAAAAAATTGTTATTCTTTTCGAAAATTTGTTACTTTCTGAAAAGTCGATACATTCCAAAAAGTCCCTATTTTCCTAACAGACACAATTTTTCGAAAAGTTGTTATTTTTTTCAAAAGAAACAACTTTCTGGATAAAATGGGTCTGAAAAAAATTCACTGAACAAACATGTTCCTTGCTGAAAATGGCAATAAAAGGAAGTCAATTTTTGATTTTTAGAACACAAAAAAAATATTTCTTTGTTTACATTTATTTTTCTGTCAAATAAAATCAAAGTGTCGGTCGACTAAGTCTGTGCGACTTATTGTTGTTCTTAAGTTCGTTGAAGTTAAAGAAGTTTGAGGTACCACTATTTTCTTTAACAGGTTTAATCCGTTTTATCTTGGGAGAAATTAATCCATAACCTTGGGTACAGTGAGGGGATGATATTTCTTAAGGACACACAGAAGTTTCTGTGGACTCGGATTAATTCTTGTATTTTACATTTTTCCTGCTTCGTCTTATTTCTGTTTCTGTTTATTAACTTTATAAATACAGGTTATTCTAAGAACAACAATCTTAAGAAATTTAACAGTTTCTTTATTTGAGGTTTTTGGAGATTAAAACCTTTATGGTTTTCTACTCCTGTTGAATTTTTAAAATTCATTCGATTAACGATTAAAAGAACATAAAAACATTATCGTTAAATCAGAAACAATTTGTGTAAAGATTTGTTCTTTACTGTTAGTATTTCAAATACTTAACTTATCTGCTATTTGTGATAGAAAAAAAGACTAATTCAAGTCAAACAAATGTTGGAACAGTAAGTGATTCAAAAACATCAGTTGCACATAACTGTTCAAATGCTGCCTTAGCACCGGCTGAGAAACCTGCAAAGGTTTCTGGAGTCGACTTTAAGATATAGAAGAAAAAGATGTTCTTCCATGTCACCACATTGAGTCTGCAGAAGTTCATTAATGAGAATGCTCCTGTTATGTCAGATGAAACTCCGGCTGAGGAACGATTCTTGGTAACAGAAGCATGGACACACTGAGATTTTTTGTGTAAAAATTATATTTTGAGTGGTCTGCAAGATGATCTGTACAATGTGTACAACAATGTGAAAACCTCAAAAGAACTCTGGGATGCTTTAAAAGAAGTACAAAACAGAAGATGTCAGAATGAAGAAATTCATTGTGGCAAAATTTCTAGACTATAAGATGATAGACAGTAAGACTGTCGTCACCCAAGTTCAAGAATTGCAGGTCATAATCCATGATCTCCTTATTGAAGGTATAAATTTATTTAATGCCTATGTTAGAAATATTAAGTTTTCCCTTAATACTCACATAACCTTTTATGTAGGATTGGTTGTGAATGATGTTTTTCAAGTGGCTGCAATTATTGAAAAGTTACCTCAATTGTGGAAGGACTTTAATAACTACTTGAAACACAAACGCAAAGAGATGACTGTTGAAGATCTCATAGTAATGTTGAGAATCGAAAAGGATAACAAGGATATAGAAAAGAGGTCACCTGGTAAATTCAGCAATATCTGGAGTAAATTTTGTTGAAGAAGATCCCACAAAATTAAAGAAAATAAAGAAAACATCTGGTCCAAAAAGCAATCCTCCTAAGAAGAAATTCAATGGAAACTGCTTTAATTGTGGTAAACATGGTCATAGGGCTAATGAATGTCGGGGTCCTAAGAAAGACAAGAAAAAGAAAGATCAAGCAAACTTGACTGAATCTAAAGGCGAAATGGACGATATCTGTGCAATGCTTTCAGAAAGTAACTTGGTTGGAAATCCAAGAGAATGGTGGATAGATTCAAGTGTCTCATGCAATGTTTGTGCCAACAAAGAATTATTTTCATCATATACTCCGGCACTTACATATGAAAAATTGTTTATGGAAAACTCCGGTGTTGCAAAGGTGGAAGGAACTGACAAAGTCCTATTAAAGATGACATCAGGCAAGGTGGTGACTTTCAATAGGGTCTCATATGTTCCAGAATTGAGAAAGAATTTAGTTTCAATTCCAGTTCTGACCAAGAATGGATTTAAATGTGTATTTGTTTCTGATAAAGTAGTAGTAAGCAAAAATGATATGTATGTAGGAAAAGGCTACCATAGTGATGGCCTTTTCAAACTCAATGTAATTGCAATTGATATGAATAAACATTTTGCTTCTTTTTACTTGCTTGAGTCTAAATTTTTATGGCATGAACATTTGGGACACGTTAATAACAAAACCTTGCGAAAACTGAATAACTTAAATATTTTACCAAAATTCGAGTGCAATAAATCAAAATGTCAAATTTGTGTTTTATCTAAGTATGCTAAGCATTCTTGTAAATCTGGCGAAAGGAATTCAAATCATTTAGAATTGATTCACACTGATATTTGTGACATGAAGTCAACACCATCACGTGGTGGAAAAATGTATTTCATAACTTTTATTGACCATTGCACTAGATATTGTTATGTCTATTTGCTAAATAGTAAAGATGAAGCAATAGATGCATTTAGGCAATATAAAACTGAAGTTGAATATCAGTTAGATAAAAAGATCAAAATGATTAGAAGTGATAGAGGTGGAGAACATGAATCTACATTTGCAGAAATATGTTTTGAAAATGGAATAATCCATCAAACTACTGCTCCCTATACTCCTCAGTCTAATGGAATTGCAGAAAGAAAAAACCAAACTTTAAAAGAAATGATGAATGCATTACTTATAAGTTTAGGTTTACCACATAACTTGTTGGGGAAGCTATCCTTACAGCAAATCAGATACTTAAAAGAGTGCCTCCCTCAAAGACAAATGTAATTCCACATGAGAAATAAAAAGGTAGAAAACCCAATTTGAAATATTTAAAAGTGTGGGGGTGTCTAGCAAAAGTCCAAGTTCCTATACCTAAGAGGGTAAAAATAGGACCTAAGACTGTGGATTGTTTATTCATTGTATATGCCACAAACAGTAAGGCATGTCGATTTTTGGTTCATAAGTCTATCATACGGATATTCATGATAATACTGTAATGGAGTCAGATAGTGCTGGATATTCATGATAATACTGTAATGGAGTCAGATAGTGCTGAATTTTTTGAACATATCTATCCGTATAAAACTAAACTTGAGTCATCTAGTGGGGGATCTAAACAACCCTGAGAAGAACCAAAAGAGAATGAACAAAATGAAGAAAGTCCAAGACGCAGTAAACGTCAAAAGACATCTACTTCATTTGGATCAGATTTTGTAACATTTCTTGTTGAAAGTGAGCCTCAAACATTCAAGGAAGCATGTTGTCAAATGGATTTAAGATCAATGAATGTGATAAATGTGTTTACATTAAAGATACTCCAAATTAGGATGTTATTTTATGCCTATATGTAGATGATATGCTTATAATGAGCAAAGACATTGCTAATATAAAAGCTACAAAGCGTATGCTTGATAATATGTTTGATATGAAAGATTTAGGAGTCGCTGATGTGATATTAGGAATTAAAATTCTTAAAAATCCTAACGGTCTAGCATTGTCTCAAACTCATAATATTCAAAAGATACTTGAAAACTTTAAATTTTTGAATTTTAAAAGGGCAAAGAATCCAATTGATGTAAATCTTCATCTTGCAAAGAATAAAGATGAAAGTCAGTCTCAATTGTACTATGCTAGCGTATTGGGAAGCTTATTGTATATCATGAATTGTACACGACCAGACATGCCTTGTGCTATTAGTAAATTGAGTCGATACACAAGTAATCCTAATCATAATCATTGGTTGGCAATGAAGAGAGTTCTGTGATACTTAGATGACAGTCAAAACTATGCTTTACATTACAACAAATATCCAGCCGTTTTCGAAGGATATAGTGATGCAAATTGGATTATTGGGTAAACTGAAACAAAATCCATAAGTGAATACGTTTTTACTATTGGTGGAGGAGCAATATCTTGGAAATCATCCAAACAAACATGTATAGCTCGCTCTACAATGGAGTCTGAATTCATTGCTTTAGACAAGGCACGTGAAGAAGCTGAATGGCTCCAAAATTTCTTAGAAGATATTCTATTTTGGCCCAAACCAATGGCCCCTATATGCATACATTGTGATATTCAAGCTGGAATAGGAAGGACTGGAAGCATTATGTATAACGACAAGTCTCTTCACATAAGACGAAGACATAACTTTGTGAGACAACTACTCTCTAGTGGAATTATCACAATTTACTATGTGAAGTCAAAAGATAATGTGTCAGATCTACTAACAAAAGGCCTAAATATAGAGAGAGTTGAGAAATCATCGATGGGAATGGGACAATAGCCGAGAACTAGTCATCGTGGCGGTAACTCTACCTAGAAGACTGGAGATCCCAAGATATAGGTTCAAGGAGATAAAACAAAGTCATTGATGACTGTTCAACATTGTCAAAGGAAAAGAAAAAAAATATTATTATTTTATGGCCCATTCTCATGATGAGACAATGTTTAGTAATCAGGATAAAGACATAAGGACTTTTTAATGGTTTCTAAGTTTGATACAGGGGATATCAAATATTGTATCTATGACATAACACATTTAGAAATTACCTATGTAAGTGTGAATTGTAAGCCGCTTAAAGGAGAATCTGGTAAGGCTAGTTCTTCAAGAACTTACTATCCATGATGTGTTCATGGCTGAAACGAACAAAACAATGAGAACTAAGAACAGTTCAAGGGTTGATTGTGTGACATATGTTGTCTTGGTATACACCAAAGCTCGACATTTTAAAGATATAAAATCTATCGATTGACCGAGTATATCCGATATATGTTCACCATGGAATGTTTAAAGGGAAACCTACTTATCCAGATACGATTAACCTTTACCTACAAGACACACAAGTTTTTTCATACATATGTTTTAACAATAGCCTTCCCTATTCATGTGGGGGATTGTTGGGATTTAGCAAGTGTGAATGGGAAAAGAAAAGAGAGATTATGAAAAGTGAGGGAACTACTTTGGAGGGAAAATGAAAAGTCATTTGCAAAGTGCAAATGAAAAGTCATTTCTCCCATATCGGCAAAAGAAAGGGAAATTGTTGTCTTCATAGAAGAAAACACTTCCATTACTTCTTATAGAGATAAGAAGAAGATGCCCCCTCCCGCCGTCGTTGTCGTCGCTCTCTCGGCCTCTTGCTCGACTTCAGATTTGGATTTCGCAAATGATGTGATTGATTGATAAATTTTTTGGACAAAATTATTTAATCAATTTTTGTTAAATCAAATAAACCCTGTTAAAATTATCTCTTATAAATTTGCAGGTAACGGTAAGATTCTGAAAAGTTGTTACTCTTTTCGAAAATTTATTACTTTCCGAAAAGTCGTTACTTTCAAAAAGTCGCTATTTTCCCAACAGACACAATTTTCTGAAATGTTGTTATTTTTCCAAAAGATACAACTTTCTGGATTAAATGGGTCTGAACAAATTTCACTCAACAGACATGTTCCTTGATGAAAATGGCTATAAAAGGAAGTCAATTTTTTATTGTTTAGAACACTGATTTTTTTTTCTTTCTCTGCATTTATTTTTCTCTCAAATAAAATCAAAGTGTCGATCGACTGAGTCTGTGTGACTTGTTGCTGTTCTTAAGTTCGTTGAAGTTAAAGAAGTTTGAGGTACCGCTATTTCTTTAACAGGCTTAATCAGTTTTATCTTGGGAGAAATTAATCCATAACCTTGGGTAAAGTGAGGGGATTAAATTTCTTAAAGACACACAATAGTTTCTGTGGACTCGGATTAATTCTTGTATTTTATATTTTTTCTGCTTAATCTTATTTCTGTTTCTGTTTATTAACCTTATAAATTCAGGTTATTGGAAGAATAACAGATTTCAGTTGTCAGGAAAACATCTTACAACCTATGGCTATGGTGCCCCAGAATTGTGTGGATAGTATATAATGGTCCGTACTTGCTTGGTTCTTGACAACATGTAAAGGTGCAATGCGATATTTGTACCTAATTTTTTTGTGTCGGTTCTTTTGTTTTATAGTCTTTGAAAACTAGCTTAGAATAATGCAACTTATTACCTTTTTTTGTAGGAGTTAATCAAATTTGGTATTTCATATCATGAACTAGGATACATATGCCTCTGTTTTTTTGCTAATAACATCTTAACGTCTTATATTGTATGATTAATTTGAACTTGTACTTGTAAAGAATTATGTAATTTTATATGTCAACCCGTGTCTTCTATGAAGTAGAATTTTTCGAGATTTCTAGGACATTAATAGTATATTGTTCTTCAATGGGTAGTTAAAGTGCATGTCACTTGTGTTTAACAATGAAATGATGACAAGATCGAATATTTTGAGTCATTTGGTATAACGACCAGAAACTAGGCATGATTAGTTTAAATATCTTTTGAGGAAAAGATTCTATTCTAAGAGTGACATGGAGGAGGAAGTCTCTTTTCCTTCTTTGTAGTTTTGGGACATAAAAAGATTTTTTTTACCATTCTTCCTAAAGCGTGACATATTTTTTTGTTTCCATTTTTCTTAATGTTGATACAATTACAAGGGCGCATGATGTTTATCCCATCAATTGTGTACAAATGGAATATTCTTTTTGGACTATTGATATATATGAAGATGTAATTCCAGTTTGTAGTTATGCTTGTATCTGATGAATGTTGTCACTCAAAGATTAAGATCACTTGAATGGCCAACAATGTTGAATATTAAACCACAATATTTAGCATATAGTATTTGAAATGATTCATCAATAAGAAATCTGTTGATAATAGAAAGAACTTCAAGAATTGTCTAATATTTTTTCCATTCCTTAATACAAAGGATTTGGCATCGGGATTGTTCAATACAACTCTCTAGGCCAGGGGTTCTTTTGCTGGAATGAAATCATAGAAAACTTGCCTGTAGAAAAGTCTGGTTGTAAGTAAATGCAGTAGTTCCAAGTATATATTACGTACAACAAAGTTCCTTAAGTGATCATCATTTTATTTCCCTTGTTTGGTATAATTATAAACATACTATGTAAGAGATGATGGTAAGAGATTTCATGCCTACCGCTCCTGTGTCACATTTTCTACATTCTAGCTAACTAAATCCAAGATAGCTTAGTTCTCAGTACAATTTTGGGAAATGAAGAAGCAATTAATCCTCAAACACAATCTACTTTTTTGTGAAAGATCTTCAGTTCTCATTCATTATATATTCAGAGTTATTTCCTTTCAATACCAACTAAGGTTTTGCTCCTTCACAACCTTTTGTGATGATGTGTGTGAAAGAGAAGTCTTTCTCTGTGTATATTTCTTAGGAGATTTTTTCACTAATTTCTGTTTTTTCTTTTATAAATATATATGATATTGAAGGTAGAATTAAAAAACCAGTAGTTTTAATTGTAGGTATGCTCATTTCTATTGTTCGACTTAGGTAACCAAAGAAAAAAAAATATGTTTTGCAAACCGGTTAACGAGTGGAAACAAGTCAAACCATTACAAGGGATGTGATGAAAGTACCTAATGGCGGAGCAAGGTGGAGTTCATGATTTTGGACAGATTCTAAGGCAATTCCAGTGTCATCACAATGATAAATTAGAGGATTGGTGGTGCAGACATTCTTCACGCACCTTCTAGATTCGAGCCTTGCAGACCGGACCAACTATATGCAATGAAATATGCAACTATTGTTGTTGTTCATGCAGTAGGAGGACTCATAGATACTTTGCTTCTACTACTAGTTATCGATCTTTTTATTTAATCTTTCTTTCGCCATTTGATATTTATCTGAATAAAACTTTCATTTTATAATGATGTTTCTTCATTAAAGGTACAAATGTTGCAGTTATAGAGTGACCAAGATTTTACGCATGTAATGTAAGCACCAGAGAACTAGAAATACTCTGTTCTTCCATTAAAATATGACCTACTTTGACCTCTGCAATTTCTTTGAAATGTCTGGTAGATTATAACTTTTAAGAATAATGTAAAGAGTGTAAAATAACAATTTGGAATATAAAACAGTAGAATAATTGGAGTTATCTCTATCCATGTTCTGGATTTTGTTAGTATTTTCTGATTTGTATAATTTATTTTATCTTTTTGTAACATAAATATGGGTTATATCAATCTTAGCTAGCTTACTATCAATTTTTACCTCTATAATTTGTTCCATTTAATGCACGGTCGTGGTGCTTTAAAGAATTTCATACGTAGATCTTCCACTACACTATATGGACCCTTTCAAGTTGTATGACCCAGTAGAAGGTGAACATTTCAACATTTTTGTGGCTGGTATAAAGACAGCAGATCGGTAGTCACGGTTGTTCATGGATATTCATGGGAACTTAATACTTCCAAAGGTGGTTGGGTTAGCATAATATAATTAATGAGAATTATTGGAAATATAGGATATTGTGAATAGGAATGATACAAAAGAGTGGAACCCTGAGTTGAACATTCACCTACAGTCTCAGATGGTTACCTGAACTGGTCCTTGGTCACACTGCAGACTGGCAAGCCTCAATATAAAGTGGCATTGCAGAAGGAAGTTGGTTTACCAGTTCGAGATGATGTCACATTGATCAGTTTCACTGTGAGGCACTGTAGTCTACAAAAGGGTATTGATCCGATTGCTGAGTCAGTGCCTTGGATGATCGTCCAAAGTAGAATGAATAGGTTAAAGTAAAAAAAAAGATCTATATTTATTCCGCATGTCTTCACTACTGTAGTATTGTAACCATTTGAAAGGTTGAGGATGGGTGGTGGATTTGTTGGTTTTTCAAACTTTAATTTTTTCTGTTAACTTTTCCATTATCTTAATTTAAAAACTACTAAGCTATGTGCACGTGTAAATGATTAATCACTTTCTAAGCATTGGTTGTACAAGATTATGTTATTATGTTGCTATATATTGGCTATATTCAATTCAAAAGTGTTCGTTATAGAATTTCCAATGTTAAAGTTACACTATAAAAGTGTTGCTCTAGATGATTAATAAAGTTACACTTTATGAGTGTTGCGATAGATGAGATATAAAATTACACTTTACAAGCCTTGCTCTAAATGAGATATAAAGTTACAATTTATAAGTGTTGCTCTAGATGACCTATAAAATGCAAATTTTTTAAGTGTGACCAACAATACTTCAAAGGCAATGATTTTAAGTGTAGTATGATAAAAAATAGGTAACCCTAATGCAACAGAACAAAGCGTGACCTTATACCTCTTTGGATACGCTTTATAAGTGTAGCCACAGTAACATTTTAAAAGTTTTGCCTAATATAAAAGGTTACGCTTCTTTTGGACACTCTCTAAAAAGCATTGCTTAAAGTCAAAAAGTATTCCCATTTTCTAGTTTCGGTTACACTTTACTGGGGTGGCCGTATGCCTAAAATGGTGTAGTGACTAATACTTTCATCTTAGCTTACATCATTACATTCATACGTTAAAATTACATAAAAATTTATAACATTTCTACATTTATCTGGAGGTTTACATAGATATCTCATATACGCATAATATATTCATATCAAGTATGAATAGACCCTTCGTATATGACGATTACTCAGTCATCTACTTTTACTGCATATATATAATCTTTAGTACTTAGATTAAAGAAATAAACATATTGTGTTTAAGACTAGAACAACATCAGTAGCTTGATAGTGACATAACCCTTGGAAAGTGAGGACCTACCCAACTAAAATGAGTGAGAATTCTGAGTCTTCATTCAGAGTTTTCTCAAAAGCTCTTCAACTACCGAAACCTAAAATGTTGGGGGAAAAGAGAGAAAATGGGATTAGGACACCACTTATACTAAGTATGAAAGTATGCACACACATCATAAAATCATGGTAGAATGGGACTTTTCATTAAAGCATGCTATATTACATTTGAAAAAACTTATGAACATTGAAGAATCAATACAAGTCATTAATGCATACTTATCAAGTAAAGACCATATTCATCAGAAGACCAACTATGCTGAACCTAGCCAAGTCAATCGTACATACCAACATACTAAAAAATATAATCAAGGCAACTCTATCATCAAGTTATAATATAAATAACTATGAATAAAAGTTCATTATTACATAACCAAAGAAAAACCATTACTCATGACTCTCTCTATGTTCGCTTGTGCAATGACTAAGCAAAACCCATAACCTTACTAAGTCAAGTAAACCTAACTATAACATTATCCAATGTCTAATTTCTCATAGCATGTCATTAAGAGTAAACATTAACATACTTTTAACAATAGAAACCAAATGTATCTTCAAAGTGAATTCAACATCGTAGGGTGCCATCAACATGTAAGATCATCATATATACATAATTTATATTTATAAGAATGTACATACATAAGAACATCCTTGTAAGACATTCCTTAAAATTAACTAGTACAATGTATCTGTAGAGTCTCATACCCCTACAAAGAGTAACTCACACCTCCCAAGTTCTCTTGGTTAGAGTCCATTTTATTACTTTATTTTACTTTAGGGAAAATCTTGCCTTAACCGACATAGCTCACATGATCCAATGTGGAAATCCGGTGTCATAGAACCCTATACCTAAGGAAGGCGGACTATTTGCCAAGGTAGTACAATAATATGAACGTAGCAACTACATAGATCCACTTGCTAGTATTCCTACGGGGGCAACATAGTTCGAGAACTACGAGATATAGTTGGGACCTCTTTATGGTACATGTATTATAGTCTCTAAACTCAAGAGTAACTTAGTGATCCTACATTCTCTATGTGTAAAGGGACACTCCTCACTCTAGTTCACTCGATTCTATGTTAGAGTCCCTTTTGAAATGTCTTTAATACCTTTATTAATCATCATAGCCTAATATAGGTCATAGGGTCTATCCCTATATGATAATCATCATCATAGGTCAATAATAATTGTATGAGTATTGTCCTTTCATTACAATATACACAAGCGGGGTTGGTACATTTACATTTCACTTCATAATAAGGCACATTCGTAAGTTATCATCATCCTTATAACATTTAAATTTTAGCCAACACATCATAAAGCATAGTAAATACATTTATATTTAAGATCATACCAACCCTATAAATATTAATATAAGGTATACTTCAATACTACATCACAACTTAATCACAAGTAACCACAATTGAAGTAACGAATAGAGATCACAAGACTTACTGAATGTCCTTCACAATGCATTCTCAATGTTCTTACCATCAACCTCCAACTTAAACCACTAATGGTATAATAGCACAACATAATAGTAACCAACATAATAACAAGTCCAATTGAATCATTATACAACAATCTCTCACTAGTTCATAGCCTACAATTAGTGACTTATATCAAGTTCATAGTCTACTTTATCATCTAGTTAAATTAATCAAAAACTAGGATAATTGGATTACAATATATCAAAATATACTCATAATTATCATAATAAAAACGTATGATAGTAATTCACACACTAACCAAGCCAATTGAATCAATACTATACAATTCGATTCAAGATCCCAACCAAAGTTTAAAGGGAATATGTCATCTTCTACAATTTAGACAAGTATATCATGAATTAACATTAAGTTATAATACATATTAATATACTCATAATATCCAATATAAATCATAAACACAACAATTCACAACACCAATTTGTATTGGAAGAAAAACCAATTAGAACTCAACTCTTTGAAATCAATTTTGAGGAACCCTTTGTCGCAAGAGATCCCAAAGGTGAAAGGAATCCCGTACCTTGATATTTAATTAACATTGATGGAGAAAATTTGATTTTTGCAGCCCCATAACCTCCTTGAATATGACCTTTTATGATGTTCTTCATCTTGGGAGAGAGAAAGAAGAGAGAAGTAGGATCGATTTGGGTTTAAGAAATTATGATGGTTAGGTTATCTTAATAAGTTAAGGTGTGGTCCTAAACAGGTCAATGACTCAATATGCTTTTTATAGAAATTTTGTTTCATGTTAACCCTTGTACACACGCTCACACTTCATGCATGCTTACAAGTAGTATAGGTCCATGGTGTCTAGTATCTTTTTGTCATGCAAGACTCAACATCATTAGAGTATCTTAGGGACACAATGCTTAACATCATAAAAAAAGTATATAATTACAAGATTTTAGACATAACATAACATAAGACATACTTGGATCTTAAAGGATTCGTTTTGCTTGACATAGGGTATGCAATTCTTATTATACTATGATGATGACGAATATATAAGTGATAGAACATTTTACCTAAATTAAACTATTATTATTATAGAGGTATTAAAGACATTTGAAAAGATACTATAACTTAGCACCGAGTGAACTGGAGTGAGGAGTGCCCCTTTCCACATAGGGAAAGTAGGATCGCTAATGTAATCTTGAGATTGGAGACAATAATGCATGTCACATAAAGAGGGTCCCAACTATGTCTCCTATTTCTTCAAGTATGTTTCTCACATACAAATACTAGCTAGTGGATCCACGTAGTTTCTATATTCATGTTTTGGTACTACCTTTGCAAATAGTACGCTTTCCTTTGGTGTAGGTTTTATGACACCGGAGTCCACATTGGCTTATGTGGTCTATGTTGGTTAAGGCAATACGTTTATTAAATTATAATAAAGTAATAAAATTTACTCTAACTAATATAACTTGAGAGGTGTGACTTAATCTAGGTAGGAGTACGGGACTCTACCTATACATTGCACTATCTAGCCTTAATGTAAGGCTTATAAGGATGTTCTTATGTATGTATATGCTTATATGTATAAATTATATGTATATGAAGATATTACATATTAATGGCACCTTATGATGTTGAATTGACTTTGAATATAAGTTTGGTCTCTATTGCTAAAAGTATGATGATGTTTACTCTTAATGACATGCTACGTGAAGTAAGACACTGGTTCTATTTCTATTTAGGTTTACTTGATTGAGTAGGGTTATGGGGTTTTGCTTACTCATTGCACAAGTGTACTTAATGAGTGTCATGAGTAATGGTCTTGCTTTAGGTATGTTGTAATTAAATTTTATTCATGGTTGTTGATATTATAACTTTATGATAGATTATATGTTCTAGTATGTTTGTATGTATGATTCACTTGTCTAGGTTTAGCATGGTTGGCCTTCTAATGAATATGGTCTTGATTTTATAAATATGCATTAATGACTTGTCTTTGTTCTTGAACGTGCATAAGGCTTTCCAAAATTAAAATTGCATGCATTAATGAAAATTCCCTTTATATCATGATTTTATAATCTGTGGGCATACAATCTCATACTTAGTACAACTGGTATACTAACCCCATATTCTCCATTTTACCTAACATTTAATGTTCTGGTAGTTGAAGCCTTGAGGACTTTTGATAAAGACTTGGATTCTCACCCTCCAAGTTTCATAGGTCATCACTACTTTGATGACAATGCCATTTTCTAGTTTCAGATATTGATTAGTCTTAAAGACAATATGTCCATTTCTTTTATTTAATATTAATGATTGTATAGCC
Source organism: Solanum lycopersicum (assembly GCF_036512215.1). Taxonomy (NCBI): domain Eukaryota; kingdom Viridiplantae; phylum Streptophyta; class Magnoliopsida; order Solanales; family Solanaceae; genus Solanum; species Solanum lycopersicum. Next base: position 32,217,139 of record NC_090809.1, read on the forward strand.
TATATGTGCCATTTATTTTTTTACGAATGGGCTAGTCCCAATTTTAATTCGCTTATTTTGATGGTTATAAAATGAGACATACGATTTTAAGACTATGTTATATTTTATATATCTATATGCAAAAAAAATAGAAGTCTCCGTAAATATTCATATACGAAGGGTCTATGTACACTAACTATAAATATATTGTGTGTATGGTAGAGGTCTATGTAAACCTCAGAATAGACATAAAAAAGTTTATAATTTTTCCATTTATTTTTACCTATGAATGTTTATGTAAGTTGTGCGACTAGTCTTAGTTCTTAAAGAGGATGCCGACGCCGATTAAGTCTAGGGGGTGCCCCCCAAATGTGATAGATTACATGGAAGGGTTGATATTTCGAGACTAGAATGAGAAAAATTAAGTTTAGATGCTTATTATGGTTTTGTGACTAGTGAGTACATGTAAAAGGTGGTTATGGAAGATATATTTGTGATGCCATTTATGCTATATGTGACCTATAAGAAATGAGATGTTATATTGAGAAGTGGTGTGATGTAGCTTTTGCTTGATAAGGGTTTTTTATGTCGCGATGAAATCCATTTTTTAGAGGATGAGTTACCTAATTGTTATGTGCTATGATAGTAGGGAGTTATGGTGTATACTTGAGGAGTTTTGAAGGTATGTGATATGTATGGTGAGAGTTGGAAGTTTCCTTTTGTATGAAAAATGCTTCATCATTGTCCTTGTGGGAATTAGTGTCATTGAGTTGGTTTGCTCCTAATAAGGGAAGGTAGTGTGTTTACCTTGTAAGGTAACTGTGAAGTATGCTAATTAATGGGAGAACCCATATGACTAGTTGATTAGTTCCTATATGAGCCTAACCTATGAATGGGAAAAAGGAAATGAGGGGTTTTTGTTCCATCAGCTTGTATTATGTTTTACACTAAGGTTGACTTTAAGGGTAGTATGTACCCCTTAGTTCATAGGGAGAACAAGAGAATTGATATTGACCTAATTTAAATATGCAAGTTGTCTTTTAAGTTTGATCTTAAGTATAGTAATTTGAGGAATTTTCTTAGATTATACGTATTCAAGGTTGGTTGGAAGGTTCCACCAAGGGTCATTGGTTCTAATGGCCTAGAAGATATTTTGACCTATTGTTGCAAGAAAAGAAAGAGGCTTCTATGGCCTAGTCGCTTCTATGTTTCCCCAAACAATTTACCTAGAGGGGATGGTTATTCTAAATCTCTAGAAAAGTCGTAGAAGATCTTAAAAGTTCCGCAATATTTAATATGATTGGTTAGAATCTAGGCTTCTATAGTCTTAAATTTAAGAAAGATTGTCATAAGGCTACAGATGAACTACATAAGTGCTGACCTTTGTAGTCTTAAATTCAAAGCTAAATACCTTATTATGACTTTGTAGTAGAATGTGATGAGATATGGAATTACCCTTTGTATTCATGGTATAGTTACGGTCTTATGTTGTTGGGTAGTATGACCTAAATTAATTTTAGTGAATCTCCTTTAGGCGATAAACTTTGAGGAATAGTGACGCTTGAGGATTATCTCTTGATGATTGAGTTAGTAGGATCCTTGAATTACCCTTAATGCTGTCAAACCTTCCTATGTGAGGAGTATGTAGGTTTGGTCTTGACTTACCTTGACCCTAGTGGTTAAGATCATGATGTGATGAATATTTACCCCAAGTGGGGGATAATGTTCCTATATGCTAAGGTTATGAGTGCCCTTAATGTTGCTACTTTGAGTTCCCTTGAACTTTCATATGCGAAGAACCATTTTGAGTGACGGATGTCAAGGAGAGTAACTTAGGTGCTAATTTAGGATCTCTTGAAATCCTCACTTAATGGAGTGTGAGTGAAGATTTTTAAGAAAGGGTTCCTTTTGGATATTTCATATTACATGAAAAGGATATTTTTGGTAAAATGCATGTTTCTCACGTTGTTGTGCATTATAATATGAAATATGTGAATTTGACTTCATAAGATGGTTTAATTAACATGCTTGCTAACACTATTGATGGGTATCTTAGCCCCACAATGAGGCATTGACTTTTTTGTACATTAAAAAGATGAGTCCATTTAAAAATATGTGATTTTTTAATTTGTTAGTATAGGCTCATTCTTGAGGAGTGATGGAGTGACTACCCAATATTATTGATGTCTGCTTAGGAATTGTAATAATTCTCCTAAATGATGCAGATTTAATTTGTTAGTATAGGCTCATTCTTGAGGACTGATGGAGTGACATTCAATTAAAACCATTCTAAAATGACTTTTTTGTAAAAACATTCTCTTTTTGAAGAAACCTCATATGACAAGTACAAGAGTCACTTATAAGTAAACATAAACAAATATAAGTCATACCACAATTAGAATAAACATCACTTAAAACCGTATAGCCAAAAAAGCCTCCTACCAAAGGTCCTCCTAAGGCTTACTTGAGTGAGACATGAAGCGACCACCCAGACAACCCCTTCAAACACACCTTAAGTATCCACAAGGCTTCCTAAGATAATATTATTCCTTTTTCGACATCTAACTAACCCCCTAAGGTTATTCTAATATTCACTTGAGTAGGACCTGAAGAGACCACCCATACACACTCTTCAATTATACTTGAGCAACCCTCAAACCGAAGATAGATATCAGTTTATTCAACTTACATTAACTTAAGTTATAGTCATTCATTAAGTCAATTAAGAGATTTTACATCATATAAGGAATTCACATAATGGTGTTTTCAATGACATAGGGAACCTACACCCTAGAACCTTCAAAGCCTACTCAAGCCATGCCTAGATGGCGTCACATTCCACTACTTAAACCCTATTGAAACAATCCAATACTAGAATGTATCCCACATGATGAGAATATTAATTAACTGACATAGAAAATACTAGCTAGCCATGGAATCCGGAGTCTACCCTACTCTGACGGAGGGTGTTCTACTTGTCAAGGGTAGAACTAGGACACAATTCATGTAGTTACATGGTCATGGAATATCAAGGGCTTTTTTGTACTCTCGTCTCCTTTTAGAGAACTGCTATTGCTACGAGCATATTCACTCAGTGCTAGCGATGTTCTCATAGAGTTACTTCAATAACATAAGGGCATATAAAAAGGTACCGTCTCTTAGTCATTACGTAACCATAATGCATTACCAAAGATGGGTCCTCTATGGCTGCCACTTTATGGTCAATAATGATATTACAATGACATTCCTAGAGATGGTTTCACACCATTCCGGTAAATGTATCCCTAAGTCCACCATTAACACAAGAAGGATACCATTACGGCTTACAACTTGAACGATATCATAACTTCTTTTGTAGAAGGTTCCACGTTGACCATATTAATCAATGTCATATTTCAATGATACATATACATAAATGACTAAGTTTCTTTCGCTTACTTAGTCAAGGATCCATTTTCACATTTTTCATATATAAAGTAGAGGTACATAGTGTACCACACAAGACACACACACGATCACTCATATCAACTGTACATCAATATTCAAGTATCATGTAGAAACAACCAAGTCTATCCAGGAAAAACAAGCAATACAACTAGAGAAATCACCCTAGTCTAGCATAATCACCTAAAATCAAGTGGGATAAAACATTCTTTCATTTCAATCATACACATATACAACATATGACTTCACATTGATCACATATACAAGTTATAACATGATAACATCATAATTCGTAAAGTATTGCCGACGAGGCCATATTCTTTACAATTATAGAACATAAGCACCGACACCATAAGTGGACCAAACTGATCATCACAATTCAAGACCTGTACTACACAATATAGAAGAATCTAGGTCAACATACCACTATTCAAATATTAACAACTCCAATACATATCCAATTCAATCTATTAAATCTAGAAAAGCTCTTACCAATAGCCATAATCACTAATTCAACCCAATAATTGAACTATGCAAAGATTTAAGATAATATAATATGATATTAATCTAATAAAGACAGCCTATATACAATTTTAACATGATTATTAAATAATTTAATATCACAAAGTGATCTACACAACAAATCGATAGAATTGAGCTATGACCACATTACCCAAAATATAGCAAATAAAAATATTTCTTGATTTGCATGGGTTCATAGGAATTTTGATCTAAAATTATTCAATTATAAATCATTGATTCAAAATGTTTTATACAAGAACCCATGGCTAGATATCAAAAAAGAAGAGTTCATCTTTTGAGAAGTCTTTGAAAACACTTTGATGTTTGGCTGCCAATGATGAAAGAGAGTTCAAGGATGAAACATTATATCTTGATTGATAGTAACTCACGAAAAAGATTCAATGTAGAAATCAACCTTCAATCTGCCACCTTGCTTCAAGCACCAATAGAGTTCTAGAGGATTCTTCTTTAAGGTTTCAGTTTTGATTTTGAATATTGACTTGACTTGGGGTTCTAGACATGTAAAACAAATTACTATACAAAAAAGGCCATTAAGTAACCGCACAGACCATTTTTCTAAAGCCAGATTATTTATCTAAACTACTCCTTACCTGGCCGAGTTAACGTAGGAATATTGCATACCAATCGACGAGCCACCTACACTCAATCATTTGGACGATGAACCGTGCTCGTATGGCGATGTTTTGGTTAGAGAAATATTCCTGGGGCTTAATCTCTCACCACTAAGTGTGGAGCGACAACTTCCACTAATGAGGTATCGCCTGAGCTACGGTCTGCCGATCAAAGTCTTAGGTTTGACACTGTTTTGGCAGACTTGACCCACAAGTTGTGTTCTCCTCAAGGACCCTTAGGTTGGTACTAGGATAGTTGTGCCCGAACGTTTCTAACCTAGATACAGTCGTATAGATTTGAGGAACTTCCCATATCAATTCGAACAAAAAGGAACACGTAAAATATGCAAAGGCACCTAAAACACACAAGCACATCTCAAGGCAAAACATTTGAACGTCTTGGACGTTTGACCTTCAAACACTCCCAAACATTAATACTGCCTCAAAACAATTTTATTAACCATTGTAAGACTTTATAAAATCATGACATGCATGTTAGACTCTAGCTTCACCTAATTTTTTTGGGTATTTCATTCTCTCCCACTTTGACATTATTCATCCTCAAATGACACTAAAACCCTTTTAACACCATAAAGAGATCAAGACTCATGACTAGAATCTCATAACAACACCATACCATATATAATACACATAAATAAGTAGAAACTCAACTCCACAAAAAAGAGACTCAAAGCATAATAAGCAAGTATAAACAACTTCTACAACTATCATGCAATAAGACTCACATTCTTTATAACATATAGGATTAACTGCTTCTCCAAATATTACCATGATCATACAAAACATTTCCATACACGTTATAATCGCTTTTCATGAAAATACAATTTACCATAAATTCCAGATTCTTTACAGAGAAACATGTTCAAATATTCAATAATTCATTTTTAAGAAATTTATTATGAAGGCATGAAAATATGAGAGAAAAAACTATATGAACTTATTTTACAACAAGAACATAATATCATGAAAGGCACAATGCGAAGAGAACAATGAAATTTATTTTTAGTTAGACTCTTATACAACATGCAACATGCAACATGTTACTATAAAAATTATAACGCTCATGCTTAACTAGAGTAGAAGAGAAGGGACAACAATATATAACCCAACTACACACCATACTCCACCACTTAAAAGGACACCATAAAAACTAAAGAGAGAAAACAATAACTTACCGTCATCTTCATCTTTTTGTCCTTTAGCTTAGAGAAAAAATAAGCGATTTCTCCTTGGAGCACCATCATCTTGACCACTAGTAGGAAATTGTTTGGCCTCTCTTTCTCTAGCCACAATAGTAGCACAATCCTTCACCTTATCACCACCCTTTTAACAACCAAGGAAACGATCGGTACCGACTATACATTTCCCGAAATGATTCTTCCCACAAGTAGCACAAGTAGGCTTAACCACTTGGTAACCGCCACATGTCTCATAGTTTACCTTAGGAGAACTAGAACCATCTTGATTTGAAGCCCTCTTCTTAAAGTTAATTTGAACTTGCTCTCGGTTCTTCCTCTCTCAGCATCTTTATTTCTCCTCCCTAGCTTAGGCACTACAATAGATTGAGAATACACCATAAGCCTACATAGATTCATGTCACCATAGATCATAGTCGTACGTTACTCTTCTTTCACAAGGTCGGAAACACCGGTTACAAACCTACTCATCTCATCCTTAGGGTTAGACACCAAGGATGGAGCAGGCTTAGACAAGAGTGTAAACTTCAAGGAATACTCTTCCACACACATATTCCCTTGCCTAAGGTTAATTATCTGTTCAAACTTCACCTCCCTCCTTTCACGGGGAAATTACTTCCTCACACTGCCTCTTTAGACTCCCCACTCTATAGGACCCAACTTAACTGGCCTAGTTTCTTTCCATTGAGTGAAACACACTTGAGAAACCTCTTTCAATTGATACGAAACTAATTACGCCATATCCCTAGAAGTCCCTCCCATAGAATTCACTATCTTATACACGCCATCTAGAAACTTCTGAGGATCTTATCCCACAGTAGAGTCGAGGACGATAGAAGGATTTATTATTAAAGAACACTCAATGTAGATTTCATGGTACTCTGCAAAGAATTCACCCTATTATTAACACCCCTATTCACATGACTATCATGTCTCGAGATAAAGAAAGTAGACCTTATCTAATCTCCCCATTAGTCATGTCCGGGAAACCACTATAACCTTATTTCGTTCAACCACAATAGGGACTTGCTCACCTTGAGGAACCAGGACACCGTGTGGAACTTTTCCACACTGAAAAACTTGTGGAGGAAATTCCTCATGCACGGCTTCTTCTTCCTACCTTCTTGTGGCCATCCTTTCAGTAGTCATACCTTATGATCACAAGTGAAGATATTAAGAATATACACATATAACCTCAACTCTATGGCACGACACAAGAGTGATGAATAAAGGGAACTCTATTGTCCTATAGCCTCTCGCTCATAGATGTGTCCCTATTTACTCCGAAGAACAAGACTCTAATAGGCACGACTTCAATGAATCTTTGGATTGCTAGAGACTACGTCATAATCTATGCTCCGATACCAGGCTTGTCACAACCCGAGCGCATACCCTAGAAGAAATGGCATCCCTCAAGTCGTAACACGGCGTATTCAACCTCTTAGAGGTACTATTCAAGACCTTCAATATAATTCATCACATATGTATATATAAAAAGTAGTGCGTAATTATAAATTTTCACAATAATTGTATAGTACTTTAAAATCTCTTTTATAAAAAAAATAGAAAAGAATAAGTCATATTGTAACCATCATACACACAAGAATATATTGGGTCACATCTCATACATCAACATAATAGAATTAAAAAAATCTAATTCAATGTCTTTTAAAAAAAATGATAAACATACATATTTCCTCGATTCAATTAAGGATGAAATACCCCTAACTTGCTTGAATGGATAGTGAAATCAAGCTTCACATCAAGGGACTCCTCTCAAATGTCAACTTCATCTTTATAGATAAGAAAAATATATAGAATTAGTGTATTAGAATGCACATAGAATGGTGATATGTAATCAAAACCATGCTAAAATGACATTTGTATAAAACGTGTTTTTTTTAAAGAAAACGTCATAAGACAAATATAAAACTCACTTACAAGTGAACATAAACACATATAAGTCATATTTTAAAATATATCATAAACATCACTTCAAACCATATAAGCATACGAGCCTCCTAACTACGATCCTCCTAAGGCTCACTTGAGTGAGACATGAAGGGGCCACCAATACAACCCTTTACACATACCTAAATGATCCTCACATCTTCCTAATATAATATTATTCCTTTTTCGACATGTAAGGTTACTCTAAGATTCACTTGAGTAAGACATGAAGAGACAGGCCATACACCCACTTCAAAAATACTTAAGCAACCGTCAAATCTACTCTAAATAGGAATCCTTCTCTTCAACTTACAATAACTTAAGTCATAAACATTCATTATGTCAAATAAGACATATTACATCAATTAAGTAATTCACATAATGGTCTCGAAAAATAGATAGGAACCTATATCCTAGCACATTCAAATCCTACTCGTGCCATTTGTAGATAGCGCCCCATTCAACTAGCTAAATGATATATAACTTTTACAAAACTAGAATGTATCTCACATGATAAGAATACGCATTAAACGAAATAGACCATACTTTCTAGGCATGGAATCAAGAGTCTACCCTACTCCTATGGAGGATGTTGTACTTGCCAAGGGTAGAACTAGGGCACATCCCATGCAGGAACATGGTTAAGGAATATCAATGGCTTCTTTGCACTCTAGTCTCCTTCTCAAGTAGAGCTAATAACACAAGCATATTCACTCGGTGCTAGCCATGTTATCATAGATTAAGTTCAATCATATAAGGGAATATGAAAAGGTACCATCTCTTAGTTATTACGTGGTTAAGGAATATGAAGGGCTTCTTTGCACTCTAGTCTCCTTCTCAAGTAGAGATAATGACACAAGCATATTCACTCGGTGCTAGCCATGTTATGATAGATTAAGTTCAATCATATAAGGGAATATGAAAAAGTATCATATCTTAGTTATTACCTAACCATAATGCAACTGCCAAAGATGGATCCTCTAAGGATGCCACTCTATGGTCAATTAGGATAGCTCAATGACAATTATAGAACATAAGCATTGCCACTATATATGGACTATGCCAACCAAGAAAATTCAAGACCTATACTACACAATACAAAAGAAGTTAGGTCAACATAAAACAAGTCAAACATCACCAACTCCAATCCATAGCCAATTCAATCCTCAAAGGCTCTTTCCAATAGCCATAATCACCAATTCTACCTAATAAATGAACTATCAAAAAATTCAAGATAATAAAATATTAAATTAATCTAATTAATACAACCTATATACAACTATAACATGATTCTTACATAATTCAATAGCACAAATTAATCTATAAAAGAAATCAATACAATAGAGCTACGATCAAATTACCAATAATATAGGAAAAAATAAGGATTTTATGATTTTCCTGAATTAATTAGAATTTTGATCTAAAATAATCCAAATAACTTCAATTTAATCATAAATCATTGATTTAAAACGTTTTATGCAAGAACCCGCGACTAGATATCTAAATTGAAGAGTTCAACTTTTTAGAAGTCTTGCAAACCACTTTGATGTTTAGATCCTTTATGATAGAGAGTTCAAGGATGAAAGTCCATAATTTTACTGATGACAAACCACAAAAATGGCGAAGAATATATGGTGAAATGAATATCCAAGACCACTCTTTGCTTCAATCTCCAAAGGAGTTCTAGAGGAATCTTCTTTGGGGGTTTTTGTTTTATTTTAGAATAATGACTTGAATTGGGGTTCTAGACTTATAAAACAACATTAAATGTCAAAATTCCCATAAGTAACTACCCAAATTTTTTTTATAAAGTTGCATGGATTACCTAAACTACCCCTTACCTGGCCGAGATGTTGCCGGAAATTGCAGACCAAACGCGAGCCCACCTACACTCCATTATTTGGACAACGAGTTGTGCTCGTGTGGCATTGTTTTGGCAAGAGACCGATTCATGGGGTATTAATCACCCACCACTATGTTTCAAGTTACATCCCAAATCTATGAGGCATCCCCTATTATGGTCCGTTGATGACAGTTGTAGGTTGGAGACTATTTTGGCAGGCTTAACCCACAAATTGGGTGCTCCTCAAGGATCCTTAGGTTGGTCCTTTGGGAGTTGTGACCAAATGTTACCAACCTAAATAAACTCTTATAAATATTAGAAAAACTCCAAAATCAATTTGAAAAAAGGGAACAAGTAAAACATTTAAAGGCACACTAAAAGACACAAGCTCGTATAAAGACAAAACTTTCAAACGTCTCAGACATTCTTGGACATTTGATCTTCAAAATCTCCCAAACGTTAACTAATTCCTCAAAAAACATTTAAGAACTATTTTAGGACTTTATAAAGTCATGACACACATGTTAGGCTTAGCTTCAACTCATTCGAATTAGGGTGTAAAAGTAAGATAGAGCCTCACATGAGTGAAATGAGGTAATAACTTATTAAGGTTTGAAAAAACAGTTAATAATTTTTTTTGAATAGTTTTGAGGTTGAATTTCAAGGGAGGTCCATGATGTTAGGAGACTAGTCTTATGAGTTTATGTGTTTTGCTTACGTGTAGATTTGTTGTAGCCTTATTTGAATGAGTTTTATGATTCAACGTCAAGACATCTGTTAGAATAGAGGCTATAAGAACCTTGTTTATGTGTGTTGAAGGTTTTTGAAAAGTAGCCAAGCCAAAAGGGACAAGCCTTATCCAAAGAGCCAAGGTAGTCCAATGTTTTAATCTCACTACGTCAAGGTTTAAGGAGCACTTCACGGCCAGTGGTCTTCACCATGGCTCGTGAAGGAGGTCATAGAAGTTTCATAGCTCTGTGTGTCCTGGCAAGGCCAAGTTAGCCACTTCCTAGAGGACCACGGTCCTTCCACTTTGCCGTGGAACACATTCAAGGACATTGAAGGTGGACGTGGTCCGTGGAGGGGATGCCTCAAGGGAGGAGTTTTAAGTAAATTTATTCAAATGGGTTATTGAATGGTATTGATTCTAATTTTTTATACATTAAATATAAATAGTTTAAGGTCTTTTAACAATCAATTAACCCCTTATTTTTTTAAATCCCAAGTTCTTCTCTCTCTAACCCAAGGAAAAAGATAGATGCCATTCAAGTTGAGTTGAATGTTTTTCAATTTTTTCTTCTTTATATTCGTGGGTTTTTTTCTTACATAACAATTCATCGAAGGAGTTCTATCAAAGATTTTACAATGAGATTCTAAGATCAAATTTCCTAACTGTCAATCTAAACATGGGTTCATTGTCGAATGATTCTCTAATTCATTCTAAAAATAAATTAATGTTTAAATAATGTTTTTATGAATATTTCCTATTGAATTTCCTGAATAATTCATGATCCCCTTAATATCCCAATTTAGCCTATAATATGGGTGTTGTGATATTAATTAGATGTTTATTGATTGTGATTAGATTATTATGTATTGTTTAATCTTATTGCTATCTATATCAATTGGTTATGAATTTTTGAGAATTTTTCCATGATGATCATGGATTGGAGAATTGGTATGTTGGGCTAACTTCTAGTTTATAGTATTCTGAATAAAATTTTATGATTTGGTCCACTTATGGTGGAGGTGTTTACATTCTTGTCTATCTATATATGCTGTGATCATGACCTAGATGGCAATAGATGTAAAGTGGATTGGTATGAAGATTATCATGATTATGAAGGTTTGTGTAGTCTTTGATTATAGTATCATGACTTAGGTATATTGAGGACGTGAGTGATGATAATTAAGGTAAGGTACGGTTTACATATTGATTGTGACACATACCATTGTATTATTATACCTACTTATGTATTCCTATATAAATGTGTTATCTCATACATGTAAGGAGACTTTTACTCGAATGTCAAATATGTGTTTGTCTCCTACGATGTAATGTTGGTGTGTGGTTTCGAGCCCCTATTGCTTTATATGTGACTTGTTCATGACTTGAGGGACATGGAATAAGTGTTATGATACTTGAAGGGTTGTTTACTCAATATCAGTATTTTTGCTCTTAGGTGATCATAATGACCTATATGCACGAACGAATCTTATGCATAACTAGGAGTATAGTATGTTTATGGTATCAATTGAATGGATGATTCGCATATGCACATTATTCTTATATTATCTATGTAAAGTATATGACTAATGAAGAATGACTACATGTTGTCTTAATGTGTTTATGTGAAAGGCTTCTTTATATATGTGCACATACACACTTATGAATGTATAATGAAGAATGTCAATGATGATCTAATAAATGAGAGTCTCTTGGATGTTTTCCTTAATTTTACTCTATACTAGACTATGTTGTGATTGTGTAAAAGGATATACTAACATTATGTAGGTTTAGATGAAAGGACATTCTAATCATATAACCTCTGAGCTGTATACATGCTATATAAGGATTTAATCTCCAAAAGCCTATCTTATACACTAATGTTTAATAAAATCTTAAGGGCTTTTTAAAAAGGGAAAGTTAACTTAGCAACGTGTGAACATGACAATGAGAGGTGTTTCTTCACAAAAGAAAGAAGGTTCATACAATATTCTCTAATGAGGTAGAAACTATAATTCTAATTAGCATAAAGATGGTTTCTAGTAACAAACTCCTCGTTCATTAACTATGTTCCCCCATAGAAACCTTAGCAAGTGAATCAACCTAAATACTATTATCATGTCTATGTCTACCTTGGAAAGTCATATGATCTCCTTTAGGTGTGAGGGGTTGACACCACATTCCATATTTAGCTCAGATGGTATAATCTCAGTTAAGGAAAAGTTTCCTAGTGTAAAATGAATAATGTAAGGGATGTTATTTAGTGTAGGTGAGGAAATGAAACTTTACCTATACACTGCACAAGTATCTCTCAAAGGGAATTCTAGGAAGGAGTTCTATATGTATATGTATATGTACATGTATATATATCTTCTGCATGAAATTTTGGTGTTAACAAACGTGTCCACATGATAAAGGTCTTACCTAGTATGCATGTTGTTGGCTATATTAGTTAGGCTGATGTATGAAGTAAGTGTCAATACTTGTGATCTCCTTGATTTGTTTATTTAGTATGTGTGAGGTTATCGGGTTTTACATGTAAATTTAACTAATAGGCTTATATTGGGATTATTAATAATGAGTTATGGTTCTGTCTTAATGAAATGAACTCTATGTGTATAGCAACGTTGTCTATTACTTAATCAGAATCATATTGGTAGTATCGTCTTGCATGTTATCTTGAATTGTGCCTTAAGATAAAATGTCTTATGACTATGATGTGATAAATGAAAGAATCTTAATGAGGTCTATGAAGTATCTGTGACTTATATCCATGGTTAAATGCGTGTATTATATCTTGTAGAATGTAATGTGCAAAAGTTTAGGGTGACTTCATAGGAACACTTGGTGGTAGTATTGTAATATGATGCTACTTGCACATTGCACTATGGTGACTTGGGTTTGTCTGAGGTAGTGGCCTTATGTCAATCATGTTTTCATGATATGTTATGTATACACGAATATATATGTTTCAAATGACGAAGGTTGTATGAATGTTCACCTTGGTTCCTTAAGGTGATACTTTGGTATGTATGGTGTGAATGTGATATTATTAACACAATGCATGAAGTATTACGTTAGGTTTGCTCTTGGCAAAGGAGTTAAGGTAAAATTGAAAGGGTGTGCTATAGAGATATTGAATGTGTCTTAATGTGATAAATGACTTTATGTGTTGACGTGAATAGTATCCATGTTTATTATAATGAATTTAATTATATGGTGCTTATTTTGTCAAATGTTCATGATGTTTTACTGAAAGATATAATACATGATTTTTAACCATATGTCATATGTTCAAGCATGTTTTTGAATGGTTATCATACTCAGTGCATTCTTCTACTAATCCATTCTTCTTCATCTTTTTACACAAAATGTAGGTAGTGACAGCTAGCGAATCATTCCTAGAATGAAGAGCTTGGATAGCTATTCCCAAGGTCAAGTGTGTCCTTAATGATTCAATGGCATTCGTGTAAAGATGTTAATTAAGTTCATGTAATTGTATAGATTATTCTTTTTACGTTGATCAGGGTCGTGTCCTATTATATTATATTACATGACATTATATCATATTATATTATATTATTTTATATTATTTTATATTATATTATATTGTATTATATTATATTATATTATATTATATTATATTATATTATATTATATTATATTATATTATATTATTTATATTATATTATATTATATTATATTATATTATATTATATTATATTGGAGTTGTGTCTTAAGATGGTAAGATGAGACTTAGTGTCTTAAGAATGTACTTTATGTATTTTTAAAGTAGTTATCTTTTAGCATTATGTTTTTCTATGAAAACATTTTTAATTTTCCGTAAGTTCTATGACAATGCGATGAATAAATTCTAAGAGGCTTGTCCAAGACCTCCAAGAGGTCGACGACACCGGTTACCTCTTGAGGGTGCTCTCCGATCATGAAATTTTACAAGGGTGTTTAATCAATAAGGTATACTAACTCCTGATCCTTGTATAAATTTTCATTCAAGTGTCCTATCAATGATTTTCCAAAGAGTTTCTATGATCAAATTCCCCAATTTTCAATATTAGCATGGGTTCCTTGTCAAACGATCTTCTAAGTCATACTAATGATGAAAAAATGATGAATTATTGTGTTTATGATAATATCCTATGGAATTTACTAAAGAACCGTTGATCCCCATGATTCTCGAAATGGGCCAATAATGTGTATCTTTGTGAATATGATTTTATTCTAATCAATTTTACTAGAATTGAATTATACTGTTAGATTCTATTGTTATCTATATGTATTGATAAGGTAAGTTTTATGGTTGATCTATGATTGACCATGACTTATCTAAGTATAATATAATATAGATAAGGGAAGTTTCATGATCGGAGAGCACCCTCTAGAGGTAACCGGTGTCGTCGACCTCTTGGAGGTCTTGGACAAGCCTCTTAGAATTTATTCATCGCATTGTCATAAACTTACGGAAAATTAAAAGGGAAGTTTCATGATCGGTTGATCTATGATTGACCATGACTTAGGGAAGTTTTATGATTGATCTATTATATTATATTATATTATATTATATTATATTGGAGTTCTGTCTTAAGATGGCAAGATGAGACTTAGTGTCTTAAGAATGTACTTTATGTATTTTTAAAGTAGTTATCTTTTAGCATTATGTTTTTCTATGAAAACATTTTTAATTTTTCGTAAGTTCTATGACAATGCGATGAATAAATTCTAAGAGGCTTGCCCAAGACCTCCAAGAGGTCGACGACACCGGTTACCTCTAGAGGGTGCTCTCCGATCATGAAACTTCCCTTATCTATATTATATGATATTATACTTTATGTTTTACTGAAAGATATAATACATGATTTCTAACCATATGTCATATGTTAAAGCATGTTTTTGAATGGTTATCATACTCAGTGCATTTTTCTACTAATCCATTCTTCTTCATCTTTTTACACAAAGTGTAGGTAGTGACAGCTAGAGAATCATTCTTAGAATGAAGAGCTTGGATAGCTATTCCCAAGGTCAAGTGTGTCCTTAATGATTCAATGGCATTCGTGTAAAGATGTTAATTAAGTTCATGTAATTGTATAGATTATTCTTTTTACGTTGATCAGGGTCGTGTCCTATTATATTATATTACATGACATTATATCATATTATATTATATTATTTTATATTATTTTATATTATATTATATTATATTATATTATATTATATTATATTATATTATATTATATTATATTATATTATATTACATTATATTATATTATATTATATTATATTATATTATATTGGAGTTGTGTCTTAAGATGGCAAGATGAGACTTAGTGTCTTAAGAATGTACTTTATGTATTTTTAAAGTAGTTATCTTTTAGCATTATGTTTTTCTATGAAAACATTTTTAATTTTCCGTAAGTTCTATGACAATGCGATGAATAAATTCTAAGAGGCTTGTCCAAGACCTCCAAGAGGTCGACGACACCGGTTACCTCTTGAGGGTGCTCTCCGATCATGAAATTTTTCAAGGGCGTTTAATCAATAAGGTATACTAACTCTTGATCCTTGTATAAATTTTCATTCAAGTGTCCTATCAATGATTTTCCAAAGAGTTTCTATGATCAAATTTCCCAATTTTCAATATTAGCATGGGTTCATTGTCAAACGATCTTCTAAGTCATACTAATGATGAAAAAAATGATGTATTATTGTGTTTATGATAATATACTATGGAATTTACTAAAGAACCCTTGATCCCCATGATTCTCGAAATGGGCCAATAATGTGTGTCTTTGTGAATATGATTTTATTCTAATCAATTTTACTAGAATTGAATTATACTGTTAGATTCTACTGTTATCTATATGTATTGATAAGGGAAGTTTTATGGTTGATCTATGATTGACCATGACTTAGAGAATTTCTAACTTAACCTAACTTCTCGTCTAACTATATATGTTGTGATCATGGCCTTGAGGGCAATAGATGCAAAGTGAATTGTTATTATGATGATCATGACTATGGAGGTTATGTATGTAATTATTAATGTTAGTATCATGATTTAGGTGTATTTAAAATGTCAAGTATAATTTGAATAATGATGTTAGGGTAATGTGTGGTCTACATGATTGATTGCGTAAAGTATTATTGTGGAATGACCCCTACCTGTATGACCCTATATTAATGTGTGATCTTATATGTGTTAGGACTTCTCTATTCAATGTATAATGTGATCTTGTCTCCTATAATGAAATGTGGCTTTGTGGTCTATACTTCCTAATTTCACTATATATGAGTTTTTCATAACTTTGTGATATAGCAAATGTATTATGATCCTTTGAAGGGAGATTTTTCTCAAAATAATGTTGTTGCGATTATGTGATCATGAGGACCAATATACACATACTCCATGCATAACTATGAGTGGGGTATGTTTATGCTGGATTGAAATGATAATTCTCATCTAAACCTTTATATCTTATTATGCATGAAAAGTATATGACTAACGAAGCATGAACATGTGTTGTCTAAAGTGTCTATGATAAAGACTTTCTCAGATATGTATGTACACACATGAATATATGAATACAAGATGTTAATGATCATATAGTTAATGATATTTTCTTGAGAGATTTCCTCAATTAAACTCTAAACTTTACTATGTTATACATGTTATGATTATGTGAAAGGGCATTTTTATCATATAACCTATGACATATCTACATGTTATATGAAGAGTTGAATTTCCAAGGCCTATCTTATGAATTAATGTTTAAAAAATACTAAAGACTCTTCAAAAATAGAATTTATGTTAGCACCGAGTGAACTTGACAATGAGAGAGGTCTCGTTACAAGGAATCTTTCCCTGATGTTCTGATGAGTTGGATTCTACAATGCGAATTGGCATAAAGACGGTTTCTACTACCAACTTCCTAGTTCTATAACTATGTGCCCCTATATGAACCATAACTACTAGATCCATCTAGATGTTACATTCTGTTATGTAGAATGAACAATTGGAAGTAAGAAGTTTAACACTAACTATGACTACCTAAGATATGTTACTCAGTGAAGGTAAGGGAATGATACTATGTCTATATATTGCACAAGTAGCTCTTGAAAGGAATTCTAGGGTGACTTCTATATGTATATGTATATATAGGTATATTATGCATGACATTATGGTGCTAACATACTTTTATAATTATTTGCATGATGTAGTCTCACATAATATATATATATATATATATATATATATATATATATATATATATATATATATATATAATGATGGTCTCACCTAGTAAGCACGCTGTTACCAATACTTGTCATGATGATGTATGAGGTATATTACAATACTTGTGATCTCCTTGTTTGTTAACTTGATATTTGTGAGGTAATGGGGCTTCACATATACACTGAACTAGAAGACTTAAACTAGGGTTATGAGTAATGGTCTTGTGATTCATGGATGATATGAAATCTAAACATGCAATCTTCAATATCATTTCATTTTGGTGATATTTATAGTATGGACTTGTATGTTGCCTTGAGATGTTCATAAAGACTAAATAGGTTATGACTATGATGTAAAAAATGAAAGATTTCTTATATAAGGTGTATAGAGAATGTGGATGTTATGTCTAAAGTTAATGCACATGTTGCATTTTATTGAATATGATGTACCTAGTGTAGTGTGACTTTATAGGAACAATAGGTGTAAATAGTATTATGGGATGCTACTTGCACATTGCAATAGTTTGATTTGGAATTGTCTTATGTGATGGTTCTTTTTTAAAGTTATGTTTAATGATGTATTATGTCCTTAAGAATTTATGTGCTTTAATTGATAAGGTTGTACGAATATTCTCCTTGGAGACTTTAAGGTAATACTTTGGTATGAATTGTGGAATAGGACATTATTCATGCATTCCACTAATTATTACTTAAGGGTTTCTTTAGGTAAAAGAATTAGGTAAAAAGAAAACGTAATGTATTGGAGATATTGAATTGTATTAAATGTGATAATGGATTTAGGTGTTGCTGTGAGTGGTATTTCATGTCTATATGCTGAAAGTGAACTATATTATGCTGTTTGAATCAAACATTTATGAAGTTTCTCTAAAAAGTCATGATTCATGGTTTTAAACTAAATATCCTATTTAAAAGCATGTTTTTGCATGTTTATCACACTTAATGAATTCTTCAATTAATACAATTCTTTTTAATATTTTACACCAACTGTAGGTGGTAATGGCTAAAGGATTTTTCCTAGAAAGAAGAGCTTGGATTACTATTCCCAAGTTCGAGTGTGTCCTTAATGATTCAATAACCTTCATATCAAGAGTTTAGTTATGTTCATGTAAAAGTATAGCAATGTTCGTTTGTATTGTTAAGGGTCTTGTCTCTGCTCTATTGGAATCTTGTCTAAGATTGGGAGACGAGACTTAGTTTCCTAACAATGTACTAATGGTATTTAAATTTATTGACTTTTTGTTCCCGTGTTATGGTATAAAAATTTTCAATATTCTTCTCTATTTGATGTGTATGAAATTAATGAATGCTAAGGGACCTTATATGATCTCTCATAGGTCAATTATGACGTGTTACGACTAAGGGATTCTCCCTGGTCGTCACAAACATGGTATCAGAGCATGTGGTTTTGAAAACGGTCTTAGGATATAATATCTCATAATGCAAGATCTTTTAGTTTCTTGTTCATCGGTGTGAGTCGCGACATATGTATGGGCGAGAGGTTATAGGACGATAGAAGTTTCATTTTCTTCATTACTCTTGCGTCGTGCCATAGAGCTTAACTCTATATGGTCTCTCTCTTATTTACATTATATGTAGATTGCGCTAAATTATATCTCAAGGAGATTCTGAGAATGCTTCGAGCTCCTTTGTCTGTCATTTTGGATTGTGATGTTCAATTTACTTCTCATTATGAAAAGAATTTCTATCTGGACTTGGTACCATAGTGAAACTTAGTACTGGATTTCATTCACAAGCGGATGGTTTGGAAGAACGAACTATCCGAACCCTAGAACATACATTGAGGGAATGTGTCATTGACTTTAACGGTAATTGGAATGAGCATCGACGATTTACTGAATTTTCCTACAATAATAACTATCACTCAAGTATTGCCATTGCCCCATTGAAGGCTCAATATATGAGAAGATGTAGAGTTCGGGTTGTGTTGCTTTAAGTAGTTAAGATTTAACTTATAGGTCCCGAAGTATTTTATGAGGCCGTGGTGAAAGTCCAGCTCATAATGGATATATTGAAGATGACCCAATGTATGCAAAAATCTTATGCCGAAAATAGAGAGATGAATCTTGAGTTTATGGTAGGTGACTTGGTGTTTTTGAAGATATCAACCATGAATGGGGTGATGAGGTTTGGTAAAAAGTGGAAACTTAGTCCTCGATATATTCGGCCATATAATATTTTGAAAAGCATTGAAAGGGTCATTTTTGAGATGAAATTACCTATTGGGTTGGATACTATGCACCTGATGTTCCACGTTTTGATGCTGAAAAAGTGTGTAGGTGATCTAGTGTCTATCCTTTATCTAGAAGTCTTAGGATTTGATGCTAACCTTTATTATTAATAGGTCCCGATGTATATTTTAGAGCATAAAGTAAAGAATTTGAGTAATAAGGAAGTAGCTTACATAAAGGATCTTTAGAAGAATCATCTAGTGGAAAGTGTTACTTGCGAGGCCTAGGCCTATATGATTTTCCGATATCCTCAATTTTTTCCTTCCTATTCTAATCAACATTGAATTTTGTAATTCCTCCTAGTTTTTATTTAGTGTATGCATGCTCTTTTGAGAAATTATATTTCACTTGTGTCTTTAACTTCCATGATATTATATGACCTTTAGTCCTTATGGAACTTGATATGTTGTTGGTATATTGGACTTCAGCTGATACTTTAAATTAAAGTGATCAAGTGTTAATTGTTTAAATAATGTATTAGCTCCTAGTTTCACATGTTGAGCTATATGACAAAGAGAAGGAAATTCCTCCTTTTTATTGTGTTATAATTATATATCATGTGTTGGTTGGGCTTCTAATCATCTATTGTAATTTACAAAAAGACGTCGAAAGTGTAATTCGAGGAGGAATGCTACCCAATGGAGATATTGTTACACCTCTAAAATCCAACTACCAAGGCTAGAGCCTCACATAATGTATAATTACATAAAATTATGTTTGTAGTCCTAAAATAATGTAATAAAGTTTATTTGGAAGTAATAGTGCCTAAAAAACAAGAACTTACTATAACGTTTAGAAACTAGTGAAATTCAACTAGTAGGTGTTCTTAGGTCTTTTTAAAGCTTGGGAGTTTTGTATGAAGGGTATATCTTGTAAAACTAATATAAATAGGATAAACCATGTTTTTAGGGTCAAAATGTTTGGGTGTGACCTCCCAAGAACCACCATAGGGGTCCTTGAGGACCCAAAATTTAGTCCACAACAAGTTGCCAGGGTAACTTTTCTAGTAAGTAGTGGGAGTGTGTACGCGTCGCAAACTATCTCCACCAGTATCCAAAATGTTTGTCTGCGTCACAGACGCGGTCACACAACTCTCTATTCCCAAATTTAATTTCCATAAACTAAATGGAATACCTCCGCGTCGCAAACTTGTTCCACAACAAGAATTTATAAACAAAAAGTCAAGTTAGACTTCATTAAAAGTTCCAACTAAGGGAGTGGTTTTTTGAGTATTGAGGGAATTATTATAATGATTTTGATTCAGATTTTACCCCATTTTTTTGATAAAAAACAAATCTCCAAAATGAAAACCCAATTCTTCTAACTTCTCTCTAAATTCACTCACTGCCCAAACCTCCATTGAAAGACATTGATGCTCCAAGAAGAGAATCAATTCTCCATATTTTCAACTCAATTTCTTCGCTAAGTCTTCATTAATGTATGGTTTCTTTCACACTTGGGATTTATTTCCCCAAGAGTTCCTTTAAAAGTTTTTTTCAAAATCTCTCAAAATCTAGGATTTATTGTCTACGCATAAGTCTTCTTCTAAAACAAAAATTTGAGAAAAGTTAAGGTTAGTTATGAATATTCAGGTTTGTTTAGGTTTATAATGATGTGTAATTGTTGTTGTCAACTGGAAATTCCCTTGGACCCCATGTTCTTCACCAAATTTAATGAATCTTGGATTTGATATGTTTGATTTGTGTAAGATGATGAATATATCAATTTTCTTTATTGGTGTTAATTGTGTTACTACTGAATTAGTTACCTTATATGATGTATTGTTTAGGTTTCTGACCTAATTTCTTGAAGACACATGAATGACCCTTTTCTCTTAACCCTAACTCTTTAGTTATGTGTGTTTTAATTAAAAATGTTCTTGTGTAATTGACTATTGTGTTGTTATTATAATTTATTTCATGGATAATTATCATGGGTTTGGAATGATTTCTTGAGAGGGTATGTTGGAGTACCTTGGTAAGACTTTCAAGCTCATGAACATTCCATTGTAGTATTGTTTGTTTATCTTTGGTAATGTTTATATCATAAAGTATAAATGATGAAGTTACGAATGTATTATCATTCTATAAATATGAACATTGTTATATGATTATTGGTGTGCTATCATGAGGTATTGCATGTAATTTTCATGTACATCTTATTATTAAATTTTGAATTGTTGTTCTCGTATGATATTTATTTGTCATGAAAGGCCTTTCTAATTCTAAAATGTAACAATCCAAAAGCTCAAAACCTAATCTAGAGTCTCACATGAGTGTCTATAATTTATAACATTGTTTTAAAGTAAAAAAAATAAGTTTTATAAGTCATTCATGAAGATTTAAAGTCAAAACCTCAAGGAAGGTCCATGACATTCGGAGGCTAGTAAAAAATGTGCTAGTGTGCCTTAGCCTATTTCACTAGGTTTTAGGTGTCAAGACTTACTAAAATTTGGGGTGAAGGTGTTAAACACGTGTTGAAGGGAAATTTATAAGGGTTCTAGGGAAGCAAGAAATCATATTTTCTCCATAAATCATCAAGAAAAATGAAGCTATGTGAACCTTTTACCTCTGGGATTTCTTTCCCCTAAGGGTTTGTAAAAAATTGGTTTTCAAAAAGATGATTTCATATGGTTCAATTAAGTGGTTCTTGATGAATTAACATAGTATGTTGAATATATCATGAATTGACCCAAATTCCTTAACCCTAGGTGATGAACTCATGTTGAATTGATTAGTATTGATACAACTAATTATTTATCATGTTAATTACAATTGAATGATTTTGTTATACCTATTGAAGGATAAAATGGGATTGGTTGAGAATAAGAACAATGATAATGGCTTTTGAAGAAGAAATTGGTAAGACACTGTCATCTTAAACCTTTACTTTATGATGAAGTTCAACTGAAACATGTTTTGTGAATTAATTAGATAGGTGTTCGTATGATGATGATGATTTAGATGTCTAGATTATGTGCTCGTGAGATAATTCTTAGCATGTAATAATATAAGGCTGGTTATGAATTGCCTATGTGCCGTATAATGACATAATGACGATGATGAGAAAATCTTACATGTGAGGATTGTATAAAAAGGATATTCTCTTGCAATTCTTATTGAGATAATGATGATGATACACAAGGGTTTAGTGTCCTCTGACATAAAGTAATCTATGATGAATAATAAATGCTTGAAGACATTTAATTAAGGGACTCTATCTTAGCGCTGAGTGAACTAATACTAAGGAATATCTCTTTCCATGTAGGGATGGCAGGTTCGCTATTGTACTCATGAGATTGGACACAATAATTCAATGTGCATAAAGAGGGTCCCAAGAATTTTTGCTAGTTCATAAACTATATTGATCCAATAGGAATATTCGCTAGGGGATCCACCTAAAATTCAATGTTCATTTTTTGGTACTACCTTGGCTAGAAGTCCACCTTTCTTTGGTGCAGGGTTTCATGAAATAGGATTCAACATTTAGTTCTTGTGGTCTATTTCAGCTAAGGCAAGTGTTCTCAAAAGTAAAATGAAGTAACAAAGTGAACACTAACTAGGGTTACTTATGTGGTTTGAGTTAGTAGAGATAGCAGTATCGTACTCTACCAAAACATCATACAAGTTGAATCTAAGATGAGTCATAGGAGTTTGTTCATATGTATGATATTATGATATGTATGATGTTAACTTTATATGATGGTACTCTTACATGATAATAATTATGTTGTTGAACATCATGTTGGTCTAAATTCCTATATGTAGAAAAGACTATCTCTGATGATATATATTATGTTGAAAAACAATACTTATGATCTTCTATCTTTTTTTCTTAGTTGTGTGGGGTTCTGGGACTTCACATGAGCATTCCATTTGTAGGTTTGGTATGAGGTTGTTGGTAACGGTTTATATGCTATGTTGATATCAAGTTTTGAACATTTAGGTTGAAATATTTCTTATGTAAAGTAGATATGGTTCTTATGTGGAGATATATCGTTTATGTACATGACTTTAGTTATTATTATCGTTATGTGTTATATCCTTTCTTGTATGTTCATTAAATGCTTTCCAAACTTAGTACAAGTGGTGTACTAACCCATTATCTATGCATTCAAAACATAGTAAATGCCTCTCATGCACTATTTCAAATGCTTTATGTGCATGTGATTCATACTTTTTACAAGTGGTGTACTAACCCATTCTCTATGTTTTCTACATTTATGTATGTTGCGACCATTAAACTTTTTGAAGGTCCATTTGAAGAGTACTTAGATATTTCCCAATTGTTAGGTAGGTCCCCACCTTCCGAGAATGATGACACTATCGAGCTAATGTTGTTCCTTTAGTTTTAAGACATTATGTTCTTTCCTTTCTTATTTATAAAAGATTGTTATATAAGCCTTTATCTGGCTATCATTATAATGAAGTAAGGTCTATTCCCAATTTTTATTCGTTTTAGATGTTTTAATATGATTTTTATTCTAGACTTCTTATGAGATTATGTTCCTATACTATGTATGTTGAATAAAAGTAGAAGCCTATGTAGTGTTTCTTATTGTGATGAGTCTATGTGAATTCCCTATGCGTATAATATGTGTAAAATAGAGTTCTATGTAGATGAAAATTTTTAAATTTTCCACACTTTTTAACCAATGAATATAAAGATGAATTCTAAGAATGTAGTCTTAGTCCTCTTCAAGAATGACGATGTCGATTATGTCTAGGGGGTGCTCCTCGTATATGACAAACCTGGTATAAGAGAATAAATTTAATATATTTAGGATACATTTCTCATTGAATTAATACTATGTATATTTTTATTCATAATTATCAATTGTGCCACATTTATGAATGAGAAATGTGTGATGTTTAGGAAATCCACATCATCTAGTAATCCTATGTCGTACCTCTAGAGTCTACTTATTTTTATTTTTCACCTAAAATTTTTATTGTGGTTATAGGTATAAATACTCGAAGGAAATATGTATGAAGGATCGAAGAAGTAGTGGCTAATGTTGTAGCTCATGACAACCAAGATCCTCAAATAGACCAACAAGTTCTTACACTTGGCAAGTTCCTATGGGTAATGAAGATCCGGTTGCTCCTACTCCTTCTATGAGGGATGGAGAGATAAGGTCGGCATTTCTCAATATGGACCAAGCCATGACCTCTCAAGCTAATACTTTCACTTCTCAAGTCCAATCCATGACGGGCCAAGTTAATAAGGAAGTTGGACCCCGAATGCCTCATCATACTACCTCTATGGCTTCTCGACTAAGGGATTTTACCAGGATGAACCATCCAATGTTATTTCGGTCAAGAGTGGATGAACAAACTCAAGAATTCCTTGATGAAGTATACAAAATCTTTTTAGATATGGGTGTGACTTCAAAAAAAAAGTCTGAGTTGGCCGCCTATCAACTAAAAGATGTGGTGCAAACTTGGTACACTTAAAAGAGGGTTAATAGGGAATAAAGAGGTGCGTTTTTGACATAGGGAGATGCTCAAAATGTCCTTACTTTAGAGATTCTTTCTGCGAGAGTTTAGGGAAGCTAAGTTGTAAGAATTCCTATACCTTCGTCAAGGAGGTGTGAGTGTACTTGACTACTTCTTAAAGATTACTAAATTGTCCAAGTATTCTCTATCTATGGTGTCTAAACCAAGGGATCAGTTGAGTCATTTCCTTATGGAATTGTCTGATAAATTGGTGGAAGAATGTCATTACACTATTCTTCATGATAATATGAATATTTCTCTTCTAGAGGTTCATGCTCAACAAGTGAAAGAAAGTAGGCTAAGGAGCAAGAATATAGAGGCCATGATGGGCTATTTTTTGGAAAGTTCTTATTTAAAGGGGAAATTGGACATCAAGAAAAGCCTAGATTTAAAAAGAGGGTTTTTAATCAAGTTCCTTCTCAGTTCCCTAAGTCTTTTGATGATTTAGTGTATAACCCTAAGTATCAAAAAGGAGGAAGTACTAGTTCACCAAGCAAGAAGTTAATTTGTGGAATGTGAGGCAAGAAACATTTGGGTGAGTGCCTAGTGGGGATGAAGAATTGCTTTGGATGTGATAAAAGTGGTCATTAGGTTAGATATTTCCCTAATTTTAAGGGTCAAGACAAGAAAAGTGGACAAGAAAGTGGTTTGGGTGTTGATTCTCTGTAAAAGAATTGTTTTATGCTATCCGTTCTAGGTGTGAACAAGAAAAGTCTCCCGATGTGGTAATGGGTATATTACAAGTCATCTCTATTGATATTTATTCTTTACTAGATCCGGGTGATACCCTATCTTTTGTTACTCCATTGGAATCTAAATATTTTATATTTTGCCTGATATTCTAAATGAACCTTCAATGGTGACTACCCTGGTAGGTGAGTGAGTCGGTGGTTGCAAAGAGGGTATACAAATATTTTCCTATAATGTTTCCTATTAGATTTACTTGTGTTTAATTAATATAGATTGATATCATTGATTTTGATGTTATTTTGGGGATGGATTTGTTGCAATCTTGTTTTGCTTCAATTTATTGTAGGACTAAAGTTTTCAAGTTAAACTTTCCTAACAAACCCTTATAGAGTAGAAATGGAGAAGTTCTACTCTTAGAGGTCATTTAGTATCTTGTCCAAAGGCTTGTAAGATTATCTGTAAAGGGTGTTTATACCTTCTTATGAGAGTTAAAGATTTATACTTTGAAACCCCTCCCATTAAGTTAGTTCCATATAGTAAGAAAATTTCGTGAGGTCTTTCTTCATCATCTTACCAAAATCCCTCCCCTACTGGAAATTGATTTTGATATTGATATAATGGATACAAATCCAATTTTAATTCCTCCTTTTCAAATGTCTCTGGATGAATTAAAAGAATTGAAGGCTCAACTCAAAGATTTACTAGACAAGGATTTCATTTAACCTAGTATTTACTCATGGGGTGGTCTATTTTTTTTGGTGAAGAAGAAGGAATATGGCTCCCTTAGGATGTGTATTGACTGCCGGAAGCTCAACAAATTGAAAATTAAGAATAAGTATTCTCTTCCTTGGATTGACGCCTTGTTTGATCAACTCCAAGGGGAAAGCTACATCTCTAAGATCGACTTGAGATCGCGATATCACCAATGGAGAGTGAGAGGTGAGGATATACCTAAGATAACTTTTTTTAACTAGGTACGTTCTCTATGAGTTTGTAGTGATTTCATATAGATTGACAAATTACCCAACGCCTTTTATGGACCAAATGAATAGGGTTTTTTCAAAATTACCTAAATTCATTTATCAATGTCTTAATTGACGACACCGTGGTATATTCAAAGAATGAGGGAGATCATATGGATCATTTGAGGGTGGTTTTGTAGATTATTAACGAACACCAACTTTTTGCCAAGTATAGCAAATATGCATTTTTGTTGAGGTCGGTGGCTTTTATTTATCATATAATCTCTAGTTAAGGGGTAGAAGTAGATGTGAGAAAGACGAAAGAGGTCAAGAGTATTCCTAGGCCATTGGCTCCAACTGATATAAGAAGTATCATCAGTCTAGCCAGATAGTATAGGAGGTTTGTGGATGGGTTTGCATCCCTTGGTTCTCCTTTGACTACCATGACCCAAAAGAATGTGAAATTTAAGTGGTCGGGGACTTGTGAATTAAGCTTCAAAGAGTTGAAAAAAGGCTTGCCTCACTTTGGCGTTGACTTTACAGGTAGGTACCTAGGGCTTTTTCGTATATTGTGATGTGTCTCGAATAAGTTTGGGTTGTCTTCTTATGCAAGATTTGAAGTATATAGCCTATGCCTATAGGCAACTTAAGATTCATGAGAAGAACTATCCAACTCATGATCTTGAGTTAGAGGTCGTGATGTTTGCCTTGATAATATGTAGCCATTATTTTTATGGGATTTATGTGGGTGTGTATACTAACCATAAGATTATTCAATATGTGGTTACTGAAATAATTGAATATCCAACAATTATGATGGTTATATTTCTTGAAGGATTATGCTATTAGTGTTCTCTATTACCTCGATAAATCCAATATGGTTGGGGATGCTCTAAGTTGTATAACCATGGTTATTGTGTCTCATGCAAAGTAAGAGAAGAAAGATCTAGTGAAAGATGTTCATAGGTTGGGTCATTTGTGTGTTCAATTTGAAGAATCTCCTAATGGTGGTTTTGGGGTGCATAATAACTTCAAGTCATATTTGGTTTTATTGGTTGAGGTGAAGTCTAAGGTACACCTTGATCCATCATTGGTGGAGTTTGAGAAAGAAGTACTTAGTAGGATTAATGATTCATTCACCCAAGGGGGGATGAAGTGCTAAGGTACCAAAGTATGTTATGTGTACCCAATAAGGACGATTTGAGGAATCGGATTCTTGAAGAAAACATGGTTCTTGTTATTCGATTAACTTGGGTTTCAATAAGATGCATCATGACCTTAGAGATGTATTTTGATAGGAAGACTTAAAAAGGAACATATTGGAATTTGTTGCAAAGTTTCTGAATTTCAAACAAGTAAAACACAAAAAATTAATGCCAAGTGGTTTACTTCAAGAAATCAGAATTCCCACATGGAAGTGGGAAGAGATTAATATGGATTTTGTAGTGTATTTTGCTGGACTCGAAGGGAAAAGGACTCTATACATGTGGTGATGATAGATTTACAAAATTCTCTCATTTTATTCCCATTAATAGAACTTTCTCAGGAGAGGATTATGCAAAGATATACATAAATGAGATTGTGAGACTTCATGATATTACTTTATCCATCGTATCAGATAGGGTCACAGAATTCACGCTTAGATTTTGAAGGTCATTCCAAAAGGATTGGGTACAAGAGTGAAGTGAAGCACTGCTTTTCATCCCCAAATAGATGTTCAAGCAGAGCGTACCATTCAAAATCATAAGTATATGGTTAGAGCTTGTGTCATTGACTTCAATGAAATTATGAATGACCACTTTGCCTTTGGTGGAGTTCTCTTATAACAATAATTACCATAAATCTATATCCATGACTGCTTTTGAAGTTTTGTATGGTAGGATATGTAGATATCTAGTGGGATGGTTTGAAGTTTGTGAGTCTTTACTTTTTAGTCCCAAATGGATCTATGATTCCATGAAGATAGTCCACGAGATAAAGGACCTGTTGAAAACAGCGTATAGCCGCAAGTGTCTTTTGCCTACAATAGGAGGAGAGAACAAGAGTTTGAAGAAGCTGACAAGGTGCATTTGAAAATTTGACCCATGAATGGGGTGATGAGGTTTGAAAAGAAAGGGAATTTGAATCCTCGATATATGGTTCCCTTTTAAATTTTTGTGAAGGGTCGGCAAGGTTGAATACGACTTGAGATTACCTAGTGAGCTAGCCTTGCTTCACCCTGTTTTCCATGTATCTATGCTTAAGAAGGTTAATGGTGACCCAGAGTGCATTATTCTTATTAGATGTCTACGATTGGAGGTGTTATGGATGAACTACCTAGTTAAGGAAGCAACATGGCTGGCCGAGGCCGACATGGAATCCCGTTATTCTCATCTCTTTGCCAACTAATGTTAGTTATTCCTATCAATAAGGGAAATAATGAAAAAAGTTGAATTTGACTTGTTTTGAAAAGATATGCATATTCATGTTAAAGGTTTTCCTAAAATGACTTTCATGGAAAAATTCTCTCTTACTGCATTTGCGATTATTTGGTGTATTTTTGTATGTTGTTACCATTATAAAGTTGTATTGATCATGTTTATATTTTGTAAAAGGAATTTTGTCATAAATGGTTTTAATGAGTTCTTGAGCTCATTTGTTGTTGTTGACAAGGAAAATCCTCATATTGTGATTTTGAACTCTTCTATGTGAAAGTTGATGTTTTGAGTTGCTTTGTGTAAACTCCATATTGTTAGGTCATTTGAGTTGTGACTGATGCGTTGCTATGTTTTTGTTTTGTTGGGCTGCTAGTATCACGTGTATTTTTTCTTCAAAAGATTTTGGTGTCATTCGGAGACAAATATTCGTTAGGGGGGGATAATGAAACACTCCAAAAATTTAAAACATAATCTTGAGCCTCACATGAGTGTCTAAAAGTTATAACACTATTTTAAGGTCAAGAATAAGTTTTAGAAGTCATTAGGAAGTCTTAGAGTCAAAACGTCAAGGAACGTCCTTGACATCTGAGACTAATGAAAAAGGTGCTAGTGTTCCCCAATATATTTCATGAGGTTTTATGAGACTTAATTTAATGAAATTTGGGGAGGTGTTAAACACATCATAAAATGTAACACTCTGAAAGACCAAGGCTTAATCTAGAGCCTCACATTGTTAAATAGACCTTGTACAACGGTTTTACGACCTAAAATACTAAGTATAAATCATTTAGGAAGTACGTCCATGATATATGATGAATTGTGAAATAGAGATTTGTGTGACTTAGACCTTCACGGGGTTTTAGGAGTCGAAAGGTGTTAAACATGTGTTAAAGTGTTATTATGGTCGAAAGATCTTGGTATGACTCGCCAAACACCACTCTAAGGGTCTTTGGAGAAAACTTTTGTATTTCACCAAAATTTGCAATAAGACGCCGCCGCCACCTACGATTGCAGGCGACGGGGCATAGGTGGGACAACGGGTAATTGATGCTATCGTCTATCAACACATAGACATTTTACTAAAATAGCAAAAATGCATAGTCTCTGACACAAACACAGTTGTACAGAACAGTTTGTCAAGTGGGCGTCTACTAGCCCACGGGATCGAAGGTCGAGGTCTCAAAGGTCCAACCTGGTTTTGATGTGATATTTTAAGTTATTTCATTTAATTAGTTAGTATAATAATTATTTAATTAAGGGTAAAGGTAGGTCTAATAAAGTTAATTAAGGACAAATATAAAGACCTAAGACAAATTAAACTAACCTAACTCCCATATTCCCAAAACACATCTCTCTAAGATCTCTCTAGCCGCTCTCTTCGCCAAACTTCAACCTCCATTCAAGAACTGTAGAACTCAAATTCAATGATAAATTCATCAAATTTATCATCTCAAATTAGTTGCAAGATCCTCATCAAGGTATGGTATCTTTATGTTTTGGGATTACTTTCCCCAAGAGGCCCTTCAAAGATGATTTTCAACTTCCCCCAAAAAACTAGGGCTTAAATATAGACATGGGTTCTCTTTTAAAAACAAAAGTTTTAATAAATTAATATGAATTATAGTCTTTTATCATTGTTTTACTAAGTGTTAATGGTCAGTTGTTGTTAATCAATAGAGATTGCTCTTATCAACCCTTGTCCTCCTCTACATTCATTATGTCTTGTATTTCTAATACAATTGTTAAAGATGATGATTATGTGAGGGTGTAGAATAGTAATTTATATGTATTACTTCATCGATATACCTCGTTTATGCGTTTTTTATGATATTCTTTTTAATTGAAGTATGAAGTCAATGAGAGGGCAATATAGTATGAAGATTGATTCCCCTTGAACTCAATTATAAATTATGATTTACTTTGATTGCAATACTTCTATGTCTAAATGTGTAGTTGTGATGGTGATATCATGTATTCCTCATCCTTAAACCTAGAGAATTTAATTTATAACGAAGTATTCCAGTATGTTATGTTATGATTATCAAATAGTTGAAAGTAACTTCTCATGATTATGATAAAGTATTGAGTGAAAGGTCTACTTACTTTTATGTGGTCTTCTAACGTGAAAATATAGTTCTCACATAAGAATATATGTGAGCCACGAGGATGAATTGTTCAAGTCGGGGTGTAGAAGAGACTAATGTGATCTTATATGAAAGGTTTGATTATTACTAAAAGTAAGATTTTTATTACCGAAGGACATGTAAATAACATGGAGGTCTCATGTTTAGTATGTCCTACCTCTCACATGGGTTACTATACGTTTAGCAAGGTCGGATTCCCAAGATATGTATTGTCTCATGAGATGGAAACCTCCCCGTTAGTAAGTCAAGGTTTCTAGTAACAATCTCCTTTCCCTTTAACTATGTGCACAATATGACTATAGCTTAGTGGATCTACCTAGATAACTATATAAATTGGTCAGACCTTAGATATGTATTAACCCTCTATTTTTTATGTGAAAGGAGAACAACGGATTTCATGTAGTTCTCATGCTCTTATATCAATTGTTGCACTATTTTCCCCGATGTAATGAGATAGATGAATAAGTCATGTATATAACTATTATTAGGGTTATCTCGAAGGTTACTACATAGGGTAAGGGAGGGTATGTGACTTCTCTTATTCATTGCACAAGTGCAATTTAAAGGGATGATTTTAGTAGTCGGTTGTATGATTAAGTGGTCTATACATTACACATGTCAAGTGATATATGAATTTATGAATCAATCATGTTATGTTATGTTATGAGATTGTATGTGGGCAGTATCTAAATTATTGTGATTATTACTTTTGGATAGAATTAAGGGGTTCTATTCTTGTCGTTGCACAAATATTGCTTTAAGGGTTGTCTTATGTGTTGAGTTAATGTCATGTTGGGTTGTCTTATAATATTTAAAATATGTTTATGTCGAGTTATTAAACATAAACCATGGTTTTATCTAAATTGTGTCTTTTCTCATGCATTCGTGATATATGCATAGGAATTGTACATAGTAAACATGTTTTGTGCTAACCCATATTTCTTCCCTTTTCCCCCCCATCATTGTAGGTTCCGGCCATTGAAGAGCTTCTCGACCATTTTTCAATGGTATGGTGAGTCCTTCAAGTTTGAGGATGGTGCCTTTGATCTACTAGAGTAGTATTCATATAGTCTAAGAGACATTCATTGCTACCTTATTCTTAAAGACAATCGTTATAAAACCTAAGTGGCAATATATACTTGTGTAAGGGATATAAGCAAATATTGTGCTTAATTGAGAAGGTTTAATGTGAGACGGTATTATTATGCTAAATCCATATATGTTTTGTTTATTAACTAAATGAGAAGTGTAAGTAAGCTTCATATGTGAGGAGTCTAAGTAACTCCATATGTATACATGCTTTGTATGTGGGATATCAATGTATACGTCAATACATATAAAGATTCAATTTTTTTTAATTCTGACCTATGAAATGTAATGATGAATATTAAGAGGCTAATCATAGTTATTTACGAAACGACGACAATGATTATGTGATACTTTGGAATGTCTCACTTTGTTGATATTCTTGAATTCATGCCTCTATAGTCTAAACTCTACATGTCCTTATCTTCTTATACTTTCTTATGCTTATAGAAAAAATGAATACAAGAAGGAAAAACGCTCAAAGTGTCGCAGAAGAGAATGTGAATGAGGAGGTTACCCCTCCGACCCCTCAAAACCCTCAAGTTCCTATAGAAGAAGGGGCTATTTCTAATGTTGATATAAGGGCGGTCATTCATAGATTTAACAAAGTGTTTGCTACTCAAGTTTGTAGAAATACTAGGGTTCAAGTGATTCCCAATTCTATCCCATGGAACTAAGGGAGAGAAATATGTGACAATTCATCAAATTATGCCAAAGGAGAATGAGTATGAAAGAGTATAGTCTCAAATTAACTCTATTATTCATATATGCTCCTATTATTGTGGAGGATTCTAGAGAGAAGCGAAATTTTTTTATGGGGGTAACCGATCATGTTGTAAAAACCCTAAAAATGGCTACGCTAAATAATGCTTAATGTGTCTAGAATTCCTACGATTACACCGGGTTCGCATGAATTGATGAGCGTAGGACCAGACCTTTGAATTTTTACGACAGCCAAGCCAAATAAGTCGGGGAGTCAGTTGATCTAGTAAGGTTTTGTCCATCCATGTAAGGCTCCCGAATATGAACATTTACTCGAAGGAGTCTTTACCGGACTTAAAAAGGGGAAATCTTATGTTAGAGGGTCTAGGGTTAAAATGGTCTTTTTCAGGGGTAAGGGTAGTATTGTAATTACCAAAAATAAATAATTAATTATTTAACTAATTAGGTGGAGGGGCATTTTTAAGAGAGAGGGACGAAAATTGGCTATTTGAGTGAAGTCTTGCTCTACTCGGATTCGAACCTAGGTGGAAGCGATGAATTAAATTGTTTTTTATTCAAATTTATAAATTAATGTAATTTATTAATATTTATTTTTTATTGTCTTATTTTAAATAAAAGGGAAATAGATTTTTTTTATATTTAACTAAACCCTATTTGACTAAGTCCAATACTAGACTCCTAAGCCTAAGATAACTCTCTCCTCTCATGTCTATCTCTCAACACTCATTCAATATCTTTCTTTCACGTTCTCTCTGCCAAAATAACTTCAAGAACCGAAAGATAAACCAAGTTCTTCACACTTGAAGAACTCACCCCAAAAGATAAAAGTAAAAAAATGAAATCAATCACGTAGACAAAGAGAAGGTTGTCCGTCGACTTTGGTGTTGAACTTTTTGTGTTGTTTATGTGTTTGGAAGAGTTCTTTGGGAATAAAGTCGATGTTTGAACGTCAAAAAGATATGGGTTCTCTTCTCTCTTGGTCCTTTTCCCAACAGACCACTTAAGGTTCAATATATTCCGTCCGAAAAGTAGAATTGTTTCCCTGTTGCATGTCCCTGTCACTAGCTCCCATTGAATCATAGGTTGGTTATTTTTTCAGGTAGAAAACTAAGGATAAAACATTTTTTCGTGATGCTTATGTGTTTATATGTATGTTTGGAATTATGTGACTTAGGTTGGTGTTTTTTGGAAGTGTAACTACATGCGTTTAGGTGTGTTGTCGTGGCTATTGGTCCCAGTTTAGGATTTGAAATGCCATGTTAGTTCTTTGTATTTCATGTACAAATGTTTATGTAAATTGTGATGTTCATATGAGATTAAATGTGGCTTATTTGAGTGATAATCTCTTGGGTACACGAATCCATGAAAATGCACCTAAAACATTCTAAATGCACTATGAAATTCCCCTAAGAACTAACGTGTAATGGAATGGAAAAGAAACTGAAAATGCAAATGAAATTTTCAGCACCTTGTTGATTAATTTATGCCTATTTAAGTTGTTTTAAATTTCATGAGAAGTGAAGAAATACAAGTGAGGTCACTGAGGGTCGGGCCCGTGACCTTTACACATTAAAAGTTGTGAAAGGAGGAATCGAACCATGCTCTTGGCTGGAAAATAAAGTATGAAAATAATAAATGAGAGGAGTGGGATTCAAACTCACAACATCTCAGTCAAGTTTAAGGAAAAATGAAAAAAAAATTATGTGTGAGGCGTGGGAATCGAACCCACGATCTTTAGGAAGAAAAGGAGAATAAAAAGAAATAAGTAAAGTGAGGTTTTGGGGGTTCGATCTCACAACCACATGGTCAACTTGAAAAAGTCATGGAAAAAGAATTAAAAATAAAAAGTTCTATGTGGATTCGATCCCACAACCCCCCGACTAAAAAAAAATTTAAAGAAAAGAAATTAAAAGAAAAAGAAGGCATTGGGGCTTGATCTTGGGTCCCCAAGCCGTGTGGACTAAAATAAAATAAATGAAAAATGTAAGTGTTGTCCAAGGTATTTGAAACCGGGTTCCCTTGCCCAAATTCCGTATTGATACATAAGTGATACGTGATTTACATGTTAAAGAAAAATACTCCCTACATAGATTGGAATCGAGATTTTGGCATACATATAAGATGCACAAGTCATGTACCACATAATCTTAGGAAGATATAAATCACTTAAACGGATTTTGATTGAATCCGTTAGAAGTAATTGAACCTAAAATGTATGTAATGAAATAATGATGTAAACAATGAAATGATGAAACCCTAGAAGGGTTAAGTAAGAGTGTGAAACACACTAAATGGTTAAGTGCATTGACATATCATTAAATGAACATTCACGTAAAAAGGAGTGAGTAATTATGAAGAGAAAATGTGCCAATACTAATGATTTTGTGACAACATGATCTGAGGCTAATGTTAAAGATAAGGGAAATCTCAAATGAGCGTAAGTAAATATTACTAAAATGTATTCATCTATGAGAGTGTAAATTTAATGAAGAGACAAGTCTCTATGAAAAATCTAATGAAAGTATTGAGATTAACACACTTAATACTAATTTTCAGATAAGAAATCATCTATTGAGCTATGATTTCCTCATACTAGAAGCAAGCTTCCATGGCATAGGAGTTTAATGTAATGGAACTTTATACATAGAACCGATAGACTAGCTACGAGCGGTAATGACTTCTTTCAGGAAGGGAGGAGGTTCATGTAACTATCATGAGATGAGATTGTCTGTCATGCTGGTTATGGGTCTCCTTATATTTCTTAGTCTTCGAACATATATTGCCGATATAGAGATCTGGTGGGGTTCAATTACCATGTACGTTAGCATGTTTTAAGTAACTTTTGCTTGTGATTCCACCTTTTTTCGATGTGGGGGATACACTAGATTTCATGATACTCAAATGATCTATGTCGGTTAAAGTTAGATTGTCCAAAGAACGAATGAGGCCAGCATCAAATGATACACATAAAGAATTGAATGATACCAAAGGTGTTAGGATAGGATAATCAAAAGGTGAGCTAGACTTAATTAATGACACTACGTCATTCTTGATCTTTGCGCAGTGAATCCGTCGAAAGACTTAAACTACATCTTAGGTAAAACTTGTTTCTACTCTAGCTTATAAGTGTATGAAGTGAAGTACGTATGAAGGAATGAAGTAGACTATGTGTTTTCTAAAGAAGGCTCCCTAGTTGAGGTCCCTTATGTTTCGCGCTCATTTTTGGGAAGTTTTGATGTTAAGTCCATGATCCCAAAGTCTCATGGTGTATGATGAATGATATAAAAGATCTTATGTGCTATACACAATATGCTATCTGTTATATATAATATGTTATGTGCTATATGTAAGACGTTCTTTGATGTGTGCAATATGATACATATGATGATGCATGTAACATTCATTGATGACTTCCCCAATCAAATTTAGATATTCCACTGACTTTCCAAATCCATACTTAACAAGTTCACTATCTTTCCTTATCAAAATTTTGCAAGTCTACTGACTTGACTTTCTCTAAAGCATGTTGTTAGGAAAGAGATATTCTTGCTCATGCATGTCCTTGGTGTATTCTTGCATATACCCATACTTAGTACAAGTGTGTACTAATCCCATACAATTCTACGATTTTAGGTTCAGGCAAAGGTGGACGCTAGATCTTATCGGTTGACATTGCAGCTATCCGGACGTGGAACTTTCATCCATACTTTGTAGGTCCTCATGCGTTCTAGGATTTCTACCGTTATTATCTAGCTTAGATGTAGGCTTTAGCTAGTGGAGCATGTTTAACTAGTGTTTCTTTCCTCTGTTATTTCAGACTATGTATTGGTCTCATTTTGGCAAGAATTTTGTTTAATCCAATTATGAACTACTTCATTCATTTGACTATCTCTATATAAGATGGTTAATTTATGAACGCCTATGATATTAAGCTTAAAATGTTTAGCATTCAATATGAAAACAAAAAATTTAAATTTTCCACCAAAATTAACCTAGATGAAGTAAGATTGACATATGTAGGCTTGTCTGGGACCTCTGAGAGTCAATGACGCTTGTCTTGTCTTGAGTCCAAATTCCGGTCG
The DNA here is from genome assembly GCF_036512215.1 of Solanum lycopersicum. NCBI lineage: Eukaryota > Viridiplantae > Streptophyta > Magnoliopsida > Solanales > Solanaceae > Solanum > Solanum lycopersicum. Next base: position 32,254,573 of record NC_090809.1, read on the forward strand.
TGGCAAAGTTGGTATCAGAGCACTAGGTTAAATTATCAGAATAATAAGTTCACATCAACCACATTGAGTAGTTTTCATGTCATGGTAGTGAAGTGCACCACTATCCTGGATTAGAGACTGCATGATGCATAGGAAAATTTCCGTTCTTCTTATCTTATCGTGCCTTTTCCTAATGTCTGATTTCTTGATGTTATGAGAGTGTCTAACATCAATTCTTGTTGTTTTAAAAGAATGAATTCTAGAAGAACCATTCGTCAGAGAAGAGGAGGAGCAGCTGCTGGGGGCAATCAGGTTCCACCCCAATGCCGGTTAACCCTATTTGGTTGACTCTTGTTGAGGTACGGTAATCTCTGTCCCAGATGGCATATGCGATCACTATGCAGGCCAAGGCCATGACTTACCAGATTAACCGGAATAATGTTCAGAGGGATTTGTGCATGAGGTGAATAAGATTTTTATGGCTATAGTGGCCACAAATACCGAGAAAGCGGAGTTGGATTCCTATCAACTCAAGGATGTCGCATAGACTTTGTATTGGTGTCGTTTTTGCAAGAATATGTTTAATGCAGTCATGAACTGTTTCTTTCATTTGATTATCTCAATATTAGATGGTTGATTTGTGAGCGCCTATGATGTCATGTTTAAAATGTTTAGCTAAAAATAAGAAAACAAAAAACTTAAATTTTCCGCTAAAATTAACCTAGATGAAGTAATAATGACGTATGTAGGCTTTTCTACGACCTCTAAGAGCTTGACGATGACGATCTCGTCTACTGGATTTATGGATCTCATGAACAGAGTGTTTCGTGAATGACTTGACTCTTTTGTCATACCCTTCACTAATGACATTCTCATCTACTTTAAGACCAAGGAAGTGCATGAACAACATTTGAGACTAACCTTGCCGGTACTTAGACAACATCAGTTGTATGCCAAATTTAGCAAGTGTGAATTCTTGCGTAGAACAGTGACCTTCCTTGGTCATGTTATGTTCGACAAAGACATGGAGGTAGATACAAGGAAGACTAAAGCTGTTATGAACTAGCCAAAAAATCTTACTCCCAAAGATATTTGTAGCTTCATGGGATTTGCTGGTTATTTTCGCACGTTCATGGAGGGTTTTTCTTCCATTGCTGCCTCACTGACAACTTAGACTAAGAATAAGGAAAAGTTTGAATGAACAGAGGCTTGTGAAAAGAGTTTTAGGAGCTCCAGGATAATCTTACTTCAGCCTTGGTGCTTACTTTGCCTTAGTGTGGTGAGAAATACACTGTGTATTGTGAGGCATCTAGGTTTTGTTTGGGTTGTGTTCTTATACAGGGTGGTAAGGTTATAGGTTATGCATCAAGACAACTCAAGGTTCATGAAAAAATTATCTAACTCATGAACTAGAGTTGGCAGTTTTGGTTTTCGCATTTAAATTTTGGAGGCACTACTTGTATGGAGTGCATGTGGATATGTTCATAGACTACAAGAGTTTCCAATATGTATTCACAGAGAGAGAGTTGAATCTACGTCAGCAGAGATGGTTGGAGCTGTTGAAGGACTATGACATGAACGTTCACTACCATCAAGGAACAGCTAATGTTGTAGCTGATGCTTTGAGTAGGATGATCATGGGAAGTACAACCCAGGTTGATGATGGGAAGTAGAAGTTGGTGAAATACATACATACACTGGCCAGACTGAGTGTGCATTTAGTTGACTCTATTAGTGGGGGTGTTTAAGTTCATTCTAGTTCTGAATCATCTTTAGTAGTTGAAGTTAAGAAGGGTCAGCATCCTTATCATGTGTTGATGGAGCTTAAGGAATCGATATTGGTTAAGATGAATGAGTCTTTTGCTTTTGGAGATGACGTCATGCTTAGGTACCAAGATAGGCCGTGTTACCAAATGTGGATGATCTGTGGACTCGGATCATTGCAGAGACCCATGGTTCCAGATACTTCATACATCCAGGTTCCACCAAGATGTATCAATATCTTAAACAGATCAATTGGTGGTATGGCATGAAGAAGAACATTGCATATTATGTTGCCAAGTGTCATAATTGTCATCAGATTAAGGTAGAGCATCTTAAGCCTTAAGGTCTTACTCCGATTATTGTGGTTCCAACTTTGAAATGGGAGGCCATTAACATGGACTTCGTTCTTGGTCTTCCAAATACTAAGAGAAAACATGACTCCATATGGGTTATTATGGATATGATAACTAAATCTTCCCACTTTATCCCTGTGAAGTCTACTTACAGAGCCTAGGATTATGCGGATCTCTACATTGATGAGATTTTTAGATGTCATGGGATTCCTTTCTCTATCATTCAAATAGGGGAGCTCAGTTCACTTCACATTTCTAGAGATCCTTCTGAAAGAGCTTAGGTAGGAAGCTGAAGTTAAGTACTGCCTTTCATCCTTAGACTGATGGGCTGGTAGAGCGCACCATTCAGACATTCTAAGGGCGTGTGTGATTGACTTCAGGGGTAGTTGGGATGACCATGTATAATAATATCTATCACTCCACCATTGGGGTGGCACCGTTTGAGGCGTTGTATGGTAGGAGTTGGCGGTCTCCAGTTGGGTGGTACGAGGTTGGATACTCATTCATTTTGGGTCTAGAGATCATTCATGAGGTCTTAGAGAATGTCAAGGGTGATTAGGGACAGGTTGTCTACTCCTTCAGTCGGCAGAAGTCTTATTCAGAGAATAAAAAATGGCCCTTAGAGATTGATGTCGGTGACTAGGTCTATTTGAAGATATCACCTATGATGGGGGTGATAAGTTTTGGGAGGAAGGGGAAGTTGAGTTCGAGGTATGTTGGGCGATATGACATCCTACAGCGTGTGCAACAGGTGGCCTATGAGTTGGCATTGCCTGTTGAACTACTTTTTGTTCATCAAGTCTTTCACATCTCTATGTTAAAGAAGTTCCTAGGTAATCTATCATCGATTCGACCTGTTTAAGGTTTGGGAATCAATGAAAATTTGTCCTATGAGGAGTTACTTGTTGAAATTTTAGACAGACTGGTCCAGTGGCTGAGGAACAAGGAGTTTTCCATAGTAATGGTATTGTGGAGGAATCACCATGTTGAGGGTGCTACGTGGGAGACCGAGCCCGATATGAGATCTGGCTACCCCATCTTTTAAGCTCTTGATATTAGGTTTCCTATTCTTAAGTCTAAGTTTCCTTCTTTCTCCATTCTTTGTTGCTATTGCTTAATTGTGTATAGTAACTATGTTATGATCTGACTGGCATTAAGCAAAATTGTTAGTAGTGTCATTCGGGGACAAATGTTCCTAAGGGGGATAATATAACAACCCTATAAATGGCTATGCTAAATAATGCTTAACGAGCCTAGAATGCCTACGATTAGGTCAGGTTCACACGGATTAATGCATTAGAACCAGACCTCTGAATCATTACGATAGCCAAACAAACAAACTTGGAGAGTTAACAGAGCTAGGAAAGGTTGGGTCCATACATGTAGGTCTCTCGAATATGATGATTTACTCGGATGAGTCTTAATGGAGTTAAAAGGGGAAATCTTAAGTTTGGAGGGTTGAGGGGTAAAATGGTGTTTTTCCAGGATAAGGGTAGAATTATAATTATTCTAAATATATATTATTTAATTAATAAGGTGGAGGGGCAGTTTAGGGAGAGAGGGCCAAAAGTTGGTTCTTAGAGGGAAGTCTTGTTCCACCGGGGTTCGAACCTAGGTGGAAGCGATAAGTTAAATTTTTTTTATTTAAATTTGTAAGTTAATGTTATTTATTAATATTTATTATTTATTTGATGATTTAAAAAAATGGAAATCATATTTTTTTAAAATATTTAACTAAGCCCTAGCTGACTAAGTCCTAAACTAAATTTCAGAGTCTAAGACAACTCTCTCCTCTCATGTCTGTCTCTCAACACTCGTTCAATCTCTCTTCTCTTCACTTTCCTTCTGCCAAAATAATTTCATGAATAAAAAGATAAAACAAGTTCTTCACACATGAAGAACTCACCACGGAAGATAAAAACAAGCAACGAAATAAATCACATAGGCAAAGAGAATGTTGTCCGTCGACTTTGGTGTTGAAACTTTGGTTTTGGAGGAGTTCTTTGGGTCGAAAGTACAGATTTGAACATAAAAAAGGTATGGGTTGTCTTATTTCTTGGTCCCTTTCCTAAGAGACCCCTTATGGTTAAGTATATTACGTCTGAAAACTAGGGTTGTTTCCCCGTTGCATGTCCCTGTCACTAGCTCCCATTGAATCATAAGTTGGTTATGTTTTTTGGTAGATAACTATGAATAAAACATGTTTATGTGATGCTTATGTGTTTATCTTTATGTTCGAAATTATGTGACTGATGTATGTATATATCAAAAGTATAACTGCGTGCATTTGGGTGTGTTGTCATGGTTATTGGTCACGGTTTAGGATTCGAAATGGCATGTTAGTAGTTCTTTGTATTTCATGTGCAAATGTTTATGCAAATAGTGATGTTCATATGATATGAAATGTGACTGATTTGAGTGATAATCTCTTGGCTAAACAAATCCATGAAATTACACCCAAAATGTTATAAATGCATTATGTAATTCCCTAATAACTAAAGTGTAATGGAATGGAAAAGAAGCTGAAAATGTAACATAAATTTCTAGCACCTTGTTGATTAATTTCAGCAAATTTAAGTTGTATAAAATGTCATGAAAGTGATTAAAAAAAGTGAGGTCACTGAGGGTGGGAACTGTGACCTCACCATGTTAAAAGTTGGGAAAATAAAAAAGTGAAAAACAATGTGTTAAGGGGAAATCGAACTGTGGTCCTGGCTAGAAAATAGAGTATCAATATAAGAAATGAGAGGAGTGTGATTAAAACCCATAACCTCTCGGTAAATTTTATGGAAAAATAAAAAGAAAATAAGTGTGAGGAGTGGGAATCGAACAATGACCTCAAGGTGAAAAAGGAGAACTAAAAAAAACATAAAGTAAGATTGTAGTGGTTCAATCCCACAACCTCATGGTCAACTTTAGAATACATGGAAAAAAAATTAAAATTAAAGAGGCTGTGGGGATTCTATCCCACAAACCTTCAACCCAAAAAGAGAAAATTTGCATAAAAGAAATTAAAAGAAAAGGAAAGCGTTGGGGCTTGATCTTGCTTCCCCAAGTTGTGTGGACAAAATTAAAATAAATGAATAATTTAAGTGTTGTCCAAGGGATTCAAAACCCGGTTCCCTTGCCCAAATTCTGTATTGATACATAAGTCATAGGTGAATTAAATGTTCAAAAATAATGTTGCCTACATAGATCAGAATCGAGATCTTGGCATACATACATGATGCATAATTCTTGTACCACATATTCTTTGGAAGATATGAATCACTTAATCGAATTTTGATTGAATCCTCATGGCTTGTATGTATAGACACATAAGTCAAACATACATTAGAAGTAATTGAACCTAAGATGTATGTAATGAAATGATGATATAAACAATAAAATGATGAAACCCTAGAAGGGTTAAGTAAGAGTGTGGAACACACTAAATGGCCAAGTGCATTGGCATATGATAAAATGAATATTTACGTAAAAAGGGGTGAGTAATTATGAAGAGAAAATGTGCTAATACTAAAGATTGTGGTGAAAATATTATATGAGGCTAATGTAAAAGATAAGAGTAATTTCAAATGAGCCTAAGTAAATGTTACTAAAATGTACTCAACTATGAGAGTCTAAAGTTAATGAAGAGACTAGTCTCTATGAATACTCTAATGAAAGTATTGAGATTAACACGCTTTATACTAATTTTTAGATAAGAAATCATCTATTGAGCTATGATGTCCTCATACTAGAAGCAAGCTTCCATGGAGTAGGAGTCGAATGTAATGGAACTTTATACTTTTAGAACCGATAGACTAACTAATAGCGGTGATGAATTCTTTCGGCAAGGGGGGAGGTTCACGTAGCTCTCATGATATGAGACAATCTATCATGACGGGTATGAGTCTCCCTATATCTCCTAGTCTTCAAACATATATTGCCAATATAGAGATTTGTGGAGTTCAATTCCCATGTACGTTAGCATGTTTTAGGTCACTTTGGCCAGTGATTCCACCTCTTTTCGGTGTGGGGGGAGAAACTGGATTTCATGGTACTTACATGATCTATGTCGGTTAAAGTTAATGTTACCAAAGAACGAATGAGGCCATCCTCCAATGATGAACATAAAGAAATGACTAATATAAAAGGTGTTAAGATAGGATTATCAAGAGGTGAGCTACACTTATTAATGACACGAGGTCATTCTTGATCATTGCACAACGAACCCGGTGAAAGTCTTAAACTACATCATAGGTATAGCTGGTGTCTTCACTAGCATAAGAGTGTATGAAGTGAAGTACGTATGAATCAATGAAGAAGACTCTGTGTTTGTTAAAGAAGGCTCCCTAGTTGAGTTCCCATATTTTTAGCACATATTTTTGGGATGTTTTGATGTCAAGTCCATGATCTCAAAGTCTCTTGGCGTATGAATGAATGATATGAAACATCTTATGTGCTATACACATTATGTTATGTGCTATATGCAATATGTTATGTGATATGTGTAAGACGTTATGTGCTCTGGAATATGATATATATGATGATGCATGTTACTCTCATGGCATGACTTTTCTATTCAGATTTTGCAAGTCCACTGACTTTCAAAATCCAAATTTGGCAGGTCCACTAATTTTCCTAATCCAAATTTGGCAAGTCTACCGAGTTGACTTTCCATAAATTATCTTGTTAGAAAAGAGATATTCTTACTAATGCATGTCCTTGGTGTTCAATTTCATATACCCATACTTAGTACAAGTCTGTACTAATACCATACAATTCTACACTTTTAGGTGCAGACACAGGTGGACGCTAAAGCTTACATGTTGACGTTGCATCTATCCGTACGTAAAAGAATAATCCGGACTTGGTAGGCCCTCCCGCGTTCTAGGTGTCTACCATTATTATCGATTTTAAAAGTAGGATTTAGCTAGTGTAGCATGTTCTACTAGTGTTTCTTTCCACTTTCATTTAAGACTTTGCATAGGTGTCGTTTTGGCAAGAATACGTTTAATGCAATTCAGAACTATTTCTTTCATTTGATTATATATATATACTATATGGTTTATTTTTTAACTCCTATGATGTTAAGTTTTAAATGTTTAGCATGAAATAATAAAATAAAAAGTTCAAATTTTCCGCTAAAATTAACTTAGATGAAGTAAGATTGACGTATGTAGGCTTGTCTGCGACCTCTGAGAGGTAAACGACGCCGATCTCATCCGGGGTATATATTCCGGTCGTGACACTTGTGGTGAACGAATATAGGTCGTCAATGTTGATTGTACGAACATCCCGAACAAATAGAGAAGCAAAAACTTAAGGATGTTGTTATAGAATTAAAGAAGACAAGGTCGAATATGGGAATTCCTATATGACTAGATTTTAGGTGCAATACAACCCAAGGTTTAAGAAGAGGATTACTAATGAAAGTCCTTCTACCATTCCAAGGGTCATCAGCCGTAAAGTGTCTACACCCAAGTTGAAAGAGGAGAAAGGAAATAGTCCTTATGTTAAGAAGTCTACTTGTCCTAAATGTGGAAGGAATCATAAAGGCAAATGTCTAGTTGGTTTTCGAAATTTCTATGAATGTGCCAAGAGTAATCACATGAAGAGGGATTTTCCTATGATAAAGGATTGAGGGAGAGAAAATTCTCATTGACAAGCAAGTGCTCCCAATCTCAATGCTCTCAAGAATAATCTTTTCTATTCTTTACGCTCCAGATGTGAGCAAGAGCAGTCTCCTAATTTGGTCACAGGTATGTTCCAAGTCTTCTATATAAATTTTTATGCTTTACTTGATCCCATTGATAAATTTTCATTTGTAACTCCTCTAGTACCTAGGAAGTATGATATTGTACCTGATATTTTGAATCAACCATTTTTTGTTATAACCCTGGTGGATGATTCTGTTTTGGCTAGAAGAGTCTTTAGGAGTTGTCTTGTATATTTTCCCAGTAGAGTTACTTGGGTGGATTCAGTAGAACTTTACATGGTAAATTTTCATGTTATCTTAGAAATGGATTAGTTGCATGCTTGGTTTTGTTCCATAAATTTTTGAACAAGGATTATTAAGTTCAAATTTCCTAATGAACCCATCTTAGAGTAGAAAGGGGGTGATTAAATTCCTAGAGGTCGTATCATCAATTATCTAAAAGCTTGCAAAATTATCTCAAAATGGTTTCTTTACCATATTGTAAGATTCAAAGATCTTGATTATCACATTCCGCCAATTGAGTCGGTCCCCGTAGTGAATGAATTTCCAAAAGTTTTTTCGGATGACTTTCCCGGAATTCTTATCAAACGGGAAATTGATTTTGGTATTGACCTATTATCGGATACGAATCCCATTTCAATCCTCCATACAGGATGACTCAAACAGAACTGAAAGAGTTAAAACTCAAATTCAAAGACGTATTACATAAGGGGTTCATTTAACCTAGTATTTCACCATGGTCCATTTTTTGATTGCTAAGAAGAATAATGGAACCTTTATGATGTGCATTAATTATGGCCAACTTCATAAAGTCACTATTAAGAAAAAGTATCCTCTCCCTCGGATTGATGACTTATTTTAAAAACTCCAAGGGGAAAGCTTGAGTATAAAACATAGGGTGAGAGGTGAGGATATACTCAAAATGGCATTATAAACTAGGTATGGGCACTATGAGTTCTTAATAATTTCATTTGGTATCACAAATACCCCGACGACTTTTATTGACCTAATGAAGGGTGTTCCCAAACTACCTAGATACCTTAGTGATTGTCTTCATTGACGATATCTTGGTATATTCAAATAATGAGGGTGATCATATAGGTCATTTGAGAGTGGATTTACATGTCTTTAAGGAACATCAACTATTTTCGAAGTATAGCAAGTGTGAGGTTTGGTTAAGATAGGTGGCGTTTCTTGGTCATATTATCTCTAGTGAGGGTATTAAGGTTGATCCACATAAGATAGTGGTGATTAAAAATTTTCCTAGGTGGTTGAATCTAACCAAAATTAGGATTTTATTGGGTTTAGTCGGGTACTATATGAGGTTTGTTTATTGATTTGCTACCATTTTTTCTCCATTGAATACCTTGACCTAAAAGAGTGTGAAATTTGAGTAGTCAGAGGCATGTAAAAGAAGATACAAAATATTGAAAGATAGGCTTACTCTGCTCTGGTGTAGACTCTACCCGAGGGTACTAAGGGTTTTGTGGTATATTCTGATGCATCCCGAGTGGGATTGGGGTTTGTTCTTATGCAACATAGGAAGTTAGTAGACATGCCTCTTGACAACTCAAGGTTCATGAGAAGAATTATCTGACTTGTGATATTTAATTAGCGGCCATAGTGTTTTCTTTTAAAATATGGAGACATTACTTGTATGTTGTTCATGTGGATATGTATACTTACTATAAGATTCTTCAATATACGTTACCTCAAAGGAGTTTAATCTCCATCAAGGAATATGGTTGGGATTTTTGAAAGATTACCACATTACTATTCTCTACCACCCTGGCAAGGACAATTTAGATTATGTGTACCAGTTGTGAATGATTTGAGGAATAGAGTTTGTGAGGAAGCTCACTGTTCTTGATATTCCTTCCATCCGGGTTCAACCAAAATGTATCGCGATCTTAAAGAAGTATATTGGTGGAAATAATAAAGAGGGACATAGAGGGAGTATGTATCCAAGTGTCCAAAATGCCAACAAGTTAAAGTTGAGAATCAAAGGAATAAGGATCTTATTTAAGAAATGTGTGCTCCTACTAGGTTGTGGGACGAATTAAATATGGACTTCGTTGTAGGTTTTCCTCGAACCCGAAGGGAAATTACTCATTTTAGGTGATTGTGTATATATTAACAAAATCAGCTCACTTAATTCCCTTTAAGTGTACAAAATATGGTGGAGGAATATTCAAGGATCTATATCGATTAGGTTGTGAGTCTCCAAGGAACCCCTTTGTCCATCATATCGGATAGAGGTGTTCAATTCACATAATTATTTCTGAGATCTTTATAAAAAGGGTTGGGTACACAAGTGAAACTTAAAACCGCTTTTCAGCCCAAAATCGATGGTCACGCCGAGAGTACAACTAAAATCCTTGAAAATATGATAAGAGCATGTGTGATAGACTTTAAAGGTAATTCAGACTATCATTTTCCTTTGATTGAGTTTTCTTATAATTATAGTTACTATTCGATTAATTTAAGGTATCCATTTGAAGAACTTTATGGTATGTGATGTAATTCTCAGGTCGGGTTGCTCGAGGTAGGTGAGCCTTCACAAATTTTCCCGATATTATCTATGAAGCTTTGGAGAATGTTTGTATGATAAAGGTATATTATAAACAACCTATATTCAGAAAATTTCTATGCCAATAATAGGATAAGGGATCTTCAAATTAAAGTGGGAGGTATGGTGTATTTGAAGATCTCACCTATGAAAGGTGTGATGGGATTTGTCATAATATTGAAGTTAAGTCGCCAGTATGTGGGTCCCTATAAGGTTCTGGAAAGGGTTGGAAAGGTTTCATATGAATTGAGACTACCTAATGAACTATCTTTTGTTCATTTGGTCTTTCATGTTTCCATGCAAAAGAAGTGTATTGGTGATCCCGTATCCATTCTTCCTATTGCATGATTAGGTGTACATGATATCCTCTCCTATGAAAAGGTTCATATGGAGGTCCTTTATAGACAAATTAGGGAGTTGAGAAACAAGGTGGTGGACTCCGTGAATGCCATGCTGTTATGATTATTTGAGTATAGCTCATGATATGAAATGTTTTGATTTGTTGGGATGTTAGTATTAAGTCAATCCTTTCCCTTCAAAAGATTTTAGTGTCATTCTGGGATGAATTTTCCTATTTGTTAGTTAGTTAATTAAAAAGGTTAATAGGCGTCTAATCAAGAGAATTAATGAACTATACAAAGACCTAAGACTAATTAAACTAACCCAACTCCCATAATTACCTACCACACATCTCTCTAGCCATTCTCTTGCCCATACTACAATTTTCATTGAAAAACAGTGGGACTATAAATCAAGGAAGAATTCACCAAGGTATTCATATCAAATTTGTTGCATGATTCTCATAAATGTATGGTTTCTTTCACTCTTGGGTTTCCTTTTCCCAAGATGACCTTCAAAGATGATTTACAACTTCCCCAAACAAAAAACTAGGTGTTCAATCTAGAAATGGGTTCTATTTTCAAAACGAAATTGTTAATCAATTTTGATGAATTATAGTATTTTATCATTATTAAGTGTTAATGGTTAAATATTGTTAATAAATCAATATTGCCCCTTTGAACCCTTGTCCATCTCTACATTCATTATGTCTTGTAATTCAGTAGTAATTGTGGAAGTTCATGACTATTTGAGGGTGTACAATAGTAATTTCTATGTATTACATCTTTGATTTACCTTGTTTATGTATTGATTATGAAATTCTTAGTAATGTAAGTATTAATCAATAAGAGGTCAGTAAGGTTTGAAGATTGATTTTCCTTGAAATCGATTATTGAGTATGATTTACTTTGATTGCAATGCTTCTATGCCTAAATGTGTCGTTGTGACGTCGATAGCAAATATTCCTCATCATTGACTCTAGACAATTGAATTTATTATGAATTTTTCATGTATTTTATGCTATGATTAGCGTATGATTGAAAGTAACTTCTCATGATTATGATAAAGTGTTGAATAAAAGGTCTACTCACATGTTTGTGGTCTTCTATAGTGAAAGGATAGTTCTCACTTAAGAATATATATGAGACATGATGATGAATTGTTCACATGGGGGTCTTGAAGAGACTAATGTGATATTCTATGAAAGGAATGATGATTACTATAGGGAATAGATTTTTAGTACTGAAAGGGAATGTAAACGAGATGAAGGTCTCATGTTTAGTATGTCCAGCCTCCCACATGGGTTTCTTTACGTTCTGCAAGTTTGAATTCCCAAGATATGTGTTGTCTCATCAGATGGAAACATCCACGTTAGTAAGTTAAGGTTTCTAGTAATAATCTCCTTGACCCTTAACTATGTTACTAGATAGGACTATAGCTTAGTGGATCCACCTAGATAACTACATAAATTGGTTAGACTTTAGGGAGTGTTAACCCTCTCTTTTCGGTGTGGATGAAGAACATTGGATTCCATGTAGCTCAAATAGTGTCATTTCAGTTATTGCACTATTTTCCCTAATGTATGAGATATATGAATAATTTAAGTATATTATTGTTATTAGGGTTATATTGAAGGTTACTACATAGGGTAAGGGAGGGTATGGGACTTCTCTTATTCATTGCACATGTGGGATCCTAAGGGATGATCATGATAATAGTTGTTTAATTAAGTTATCTATATGTCAGGCATGTAAAGCTATATATATATATATATATATATGAATCAATCATGTTATGAAAAGTTATGAAATTATGTTGTATGCGTAAAATAAGTTACTTAATGTGACACTTAGCTTTAGCTAGGGTTATGGGGTTTTGTTCTTGGCGTTGCACAAGTATTGCTTTGGTTGCTTGTGTTTTGAGTAATGTCATGTTAGATTGACTTATAATATTTCAAATATGTGTATGTTGAGTTAATGAACATAAAGCATGTTTTTTACTAAAAAGTGCATTTTCTTATGCATTGATAATTTATGCATACGAACAATACTTAATACACATGTTTTGTACTAATGGATATTTCTTCCCTTTTCCCCAAACATTATCAGTTCCGGCCATTGAAGAGCTTTTCGGTTATTTTTCAAGGCTACTTGGACTTTTTGTCCAAGTCGTGTTGAGTCCTCCAAGTTCGAGGATTGTACCTTTGATCTACCTTAGTTGTATTGATATAGTCCAAGAGACATTCGTTGATTCCTTATACTTAATAACAATCATTTTAAGACCTAAGTGGCAATATGTACTTGTGTAAGGCTATGCCCAAATACTTTTGCTTCATTTAAATGATGTAATGTGAGACAGTATTATTAGACTAACTCCTTATATTTTGTATACATTAACTAAATGAGAAGCCTATGTAAACTTCCTATGCGAGAAGTCTAAGTGAACTCCATATGTATATATGTTTGGTATGCGTGATGTGTATGTATAACTAAATAAGTATAATGATTCACATTTTTACGCATTTTTACCAATGAAATGCAATTATGAATGCTAAGAGGGAAGTCTAAGTTCTCTATGGAACGACAATGCCGACTACGTATCGAATGTTCTCCCCGGTCGTGACACAAAATATGTGTAGGGTCAAAACGTCAAGGTATAATTCCCCAAGGACCACCCTAAGGGTCCATGAGGTAGACCCTTTCCAACATACCAAAAGCTTTCAAAAGACGGCAGCACCTACACCTACCAGCGATGGAGCGTTTGCTGGACGATGGGGTGTCGATACCTCCATCGACAACACTTAGTCAATTTACAAAAATGGAAAAATGCAGGTTCCTGATCCAACCAGTGGATGTGCATAACAGAGGGGAATTGTGCCCGTCATTTGAGCTACTACCTATAGGTCGGTGTTTCGTAGGTCAGGCCTGCACTTTTCTATTGTGTTTCAATTGGTTCATTAAATCAATTTAGTTAGTCATGGGTTTCATTAGGGATTGAGGGGTGGTTAACTATGTAAGTGAAATGACTATATAACCTACCCTATGCCTAAACCCATCTTAACACCTCACAATTCCCAAAACCAAATTACTCTTCTTTCTCTCTACTTTCTCTCTCCTCAAAAAAGACTCCATTGAAGGGAAATTTCTAACGGTTATAGGGAAGAAAGAACTAATATTTTATCCATCAATATTCAAGTAAAATAAATTTATGTGAACCTTTAACCATTGGGATTCCTTTTCCCAAAGGGTTCGTCCAAAATTGGTTTTTCAAAAAAAGATTTCATATGGGATTCTTCCTAAACAAATTTGATCTTCTAAATTGTATTATTTATGGTTTATTTTTGTTATTATTATTATATTATGTTTAATTATTGTTCAATTTCATTGTTTCTTGATGAATTAACCTCATCTGTGGAATAGATAATTAATTGACCCAATTCCCTAACCCTATGTGATGAACTCATGTTGAATTAATTAGTGTTGAAAAACTTGAGTTTTTTTATTGTTTTAATTACTATTAAATGATTTTGTCACACATATTGATAGATTAAATGTGATTAGTTGAGGATAAGAATATTGATGATGGATTTTTAAGGAGAAATTGGTAAGACGTTTTGATCTGAAACCTTTGCTCGAGTAATCTAGGCTTTTACTTGGTGATGAAGTTCATTTGATCCATGTCTTGTTATTACATAATGATGATGATGACAAAATCTTAAATGTGAGGCTTGTATTGAATGTATATTGTTCTACAATTCCTAATGAGCTATGATGATGATAAAGAAGAGGTTAGTCTCCTATGACCTAAACTAAGCTACGATGAATAGTAAAGTCTTAAAGACATCTCAAAAAGGGTCTCTAGCTTAGCACCTAGTGAACTAGTAGTGAGAAGTATCCCTTCTCAAGTAGGGACAGGGTGTTTTGAAGAGATTGTATGGGAGATCTCTTCATGTCATACCTAGGTGAGCCCTAGGATAACTTCTGATAGGAAGATTATGGTATTATAAGGTAGTTTACTGTAAGTATATGTCTGTCTAAGTGAGAAAATATGGAAGTTTGACCTTAATTGCTAAATTTTGGTTTACATAATGTTGAGAAAGATTGGTTCATTAAGAGTTTATCAAAATAGCATGAAAGTATTGTTTCAACTACAATGTCCTATTAGCATATTTTTGCATTATTCCATACTTAGTACAATGTTTGTATTTATTCCATACTTTTATATATATCATAAGTATAGTTATATGGGAAATGGCAGATTTTATAAGGCAAGGCTTGGGTAATTGAATCTCTCAATATTGGTATGTCCTTATCCATCTAAGGACATAGTTTATGTTTCCTTTAGTATTTTATTTTATGTTATGACTTAGCATTTTAATTTAATGTAAATTTATGTGAACCTTAAGTTTTGGAAGTGTCTTTGATATTGGCGCGTGACGATGAGAATTGTTCTTATTTTTTTATAAATATTTCCTTTTATGTCCTGTTGTGAAGAGTTTTAATTTGACACTACTTTTCATACTTATGTAATGAATAACAGTAAAGAGGCTTGTGCAAGACCTCTGTGAGGTCATGTACGACGTGGGGAGACACAAGAATGCTTAAACTTCTAGGGGTTACTTTAGTTCTCTACAGTGACTTCCTTTAGTATTATCTCATGCAGTTCCGACCAAGCTATCTCTAAGTCCATCATTCCACTCAAGAAGGATGTTCCATATAGGTCTATTCCTTCAAGAGTTCTTATTAACAATCTTTTCATATTCAAGGTTTCACAATTTTAAACTTATTTTCCTATTCAAGGTCTTTACATTCTTACTTTATTTTCTCATTCAATGTCTAACATTCATTTAGGGTTTTAGACTCATTATGAAGGGGCACCATGCTTAGGTCTACATGTTGAAGAAATAATCTAAAATACCTCATTTATAATTTATGGAAGGGAACCAACTTAGGTCTACCATTCATAGACTTTTTTCATACTTTCATTCAATACAATTCAATTACCATGTAGGGACAACTAGTCTACCACACAAGATATAACATGATTATATAAAGGCTCTCCCTTGTTCTTCATCATCAAATATCACCAATTAGAGAGGCAATATATTCAATCATATCATTATAGCACCCATACAAGATAATCTAGACATCACATGAGCACATTCACCTCATACATGCATTGATACTACATCATGATCATACCATAATTTTATATAATAATGTCGATACTGCCATGTTTATATCAATTATAACAATTAAACACCGCCACTGTAAGTGGAACATACCAATCAATAAAAATTCAATCTAAATTCTATGATAAACCGAGGAATTTGGTTAACTAACAACGTTCCAATAGCAACAATCACCATTCCTTGGCCTTTCCAACAAATTCACATAACAAGAGATCTTTACAATTGAAATATACATAACACTAGGCTAACAATTCCTCTATATCAATTATCCATCAATACTCAATAGATATAAAAACATTATAAGGCAAGCTATAAACAATTCTAATATTGATCAATTCATAATTCAATAGCCCAATACATCTGCACATAAAATCAATACAATTAAGTCATCATCAATTCACCCACTTTAGAGACAACATTAGGAATTCAAGTAATACATGGGTTCATGAGGTTTTTTTTCATAAAAACCACCAATTAACATTTATCAATGAACAAAACATCAATTCAACCATTTTCATGCAAGAACCCATGCTTAGAATTCAAAATAGGATTTCAATTTTTTTGATGATTTTTGGAAAGCCTTTGGAATCGGATCCTTGAAACGAAGAAGAATAAAGTATGAATCACCATAGATTAGTTAATGAAATACCATGAAATTTAAGGAAAAATAAATGAAGAACTTCAATCTTATATTCACCTTGACATCAAGCTTCAATGTAGTCTAGAGATAACTTATTTTGATCATGGGATTTTGATTTGGTAAAGTGAGGTCTAATTTGGGTATTAAATATATGAAATAACATAAAATACCAAAAACCACCTAACATAACTTTCCAGGAAACAACTAGGTTGTGAAGTGAATTTCCTAAATAGCCTTTAAGTTGGCCGAGACATGCAGGAAAATTGTAGGCCTCAATCGAGGGATCAAATGATGGGGAATCAACTAAACCACGACCCGTCCTGCAAGGTGTGGTTTTTGTTAGATATTCCCAAATGGGAGATTATATCCCTAAACTATGTGTGGAGCCACGCCTCCTAATGATGGGGCGTAATTCAATTAAAGGATAATCGATTGGGTCATCGTTTCGAATATTTTGGCAGCTTTGTGGCAAATGTTTGGGTCCTTGGTATGGACCCTTATGATGGTCCTTGGATATTCGTGACCAGAAATCTTTACCGTAAAAATGTTCATTTAGATATTAGAGTAAACTCTTATACATTTAGACAGTAAACAAAAAACATGCAAAAGCACACTAGAACACACACAAACTTAGTTTCCAAACATTTTCGTCGTTCTTTAATGTTTCACTTGCAACGTATTAAAGAAGACTTATAAATCTATTATTCATCATTTTTCCACATTATTACATCATAACTCACATTATAGGATCTAGTTTAACCTACTTTATATTGAGGTTTGTTACATTAGGTCATAGGGTTCTAATGTAAAAGATAGAAACTAGGTTACAAACCAAGAAGTATAAGGAATAAGACCTAAAAGTAATTTTTAGAATGATTTGTATAACGGGTTACTCTAAGTGCATTTAACAATGTATATGTTCGGGTCACTAAAGAGAAGTCATGATATAGCATTGGATTAGAATTGTCTTTCCTTGTTATAGTTAACTAAAGTTGAGTGATTCCTAATATATGAAAATCAAGTTTGAAAGAAGGTAAAAGTAGGTTTGATATTACTAGGATGACTTTAAGTCTATGCTTAGTGTAAAGGGTCATATAAGATGTCATTAATACATTGCAAAAGTGTGTTTTCGTGTAACTTAGAAGTATGGAGCCCTTATGGTATGGAGAATCTTTAGAGTAGACCATGTTAAGGTGACATGAAAAATAGGTCTTGACTATGAAGGTGGGCTATGACCAAGAATATGATGTAGTTTTCTTGTACTATTAAAGATTTATGGTTGAGGTGTATATTTTTTGTAGGCCTAAGTATATACCTTGACATTAATGTGATACTTCTCCTATGCTTATTAAATATGTAATAAGGTGCCTTGTGTTCATACAAATCGTATGTTGGGAAATATTATATGATTATGATGATTATTTTATGACCACATTATAATATCTCATGCCCATTTCATATGTTGAATAGCTTTTTTAGATTCTCTTAGATTTTCTGATAGATTTTATACGTAGTACATTTGTACTACAGGATAATTCCTACATTCTAACAAAATAGCGTGAGTACTTGCATGGGGTTGAGGTCCACCTACATTGTTAGCTTGAATAGTCAAGTGGTTAGTGACGACATGTGCTTGAGTCGTGATGAGTCAGGTCAAATCCATAAGGGTAGCCCTTATATCCATATTAGTGATATACATTTCAACTTAGGGATCTTGAGGACATTGGGCATATTGGGCATTTGGGGAAATTGAGGTCCTTGAGGTTCTTGGGGCATATGATGGAGAACATCCTCATTCACTTTGTCTTGGCCAACTACCGGGACTTGGTCACCATGGGGAGGGATCCTTTCATTAGCTACATCTCCCTCCTCCATTATAGTGGATGTCCTCCTTGTATTAATGCCCTATAAACACAAGATAAGACGTTGAGAAAGACATCTTACAAAACTCAACTCTAAGGCAGGACACTAGAATAATAAAGAATGTTAACTTTCGATTCCTTTATAGCCTCTAACTCATGGATGTGTTGCAACTCTAAACGATAAATAAGACTTTACTAGACATGTCTTGTGAGACTTTAGACCCTAAAATATTTCCCATAATTTATGCTCAATTACCAAGATTTCCACATCCCGAAAGTAACACCACAAAATTGGGTGACATCTAGGTCATGACAATTGCATACTTGAACTTTTGGAGGTCCTGTACAAGCTTTTTGCTATAATTCATTACATAACACAAGAAAATTAGTGGGAATTAAAACTTTTCAGAAAGTATCTAAGGAAAACAACCCTTAACTTTGAAAGAAAATACAAAATAAGTCTTGAATAAGAACTAAAGAAACAGAGATTATGCCCTACGATATATGAGGATTTACTTAGTTTTGAGAGAGTCGATTCCCAAGCATGACTTCACAAACTTCAACTCGTTTCCAACCTATACTTATAGAGTGTAGAAAAATATACCTTATAATGAGATTTATTAGGGTTGGTATGACGTTGAATTGAAACTTAATGATTTATAGCTTTTGAGTTGTTGGCTAATATTTAATTATATAAGGTTAGTGATGAATATCATATGTGACTTATTATGATATGGTGATGTACATGTGTTAACCTCACATGTGAGAATTGTATTGAAAGGATATACTCATACAATTCCTATTGAGCTATTATTATGACTATATAACGGGTAGACCCTATTACCTAAATTAAGTAATGATTATTAGTAAAAGACATTTCAAAAGGGACTCTAGCTTTGCACAAACTGAACTAGATGTTAGGAGTGTCCATTCTCACATAGGGAAGGTAGGTAACCTAATGTACTTATCAGATTTGAGAATGTAATGCATGTAGCAAAAACAGGGTCCAAATACATATCCTTGTTCTTGAACTATATTGCCCACACAGGAATACTAGCTAGTCGATCCACCTAGATGTTATGTTCATGTTTTGGTACTACCTTGTCAAGTAGTCTACCTTATTTCGTTGTAGGTCTCCATGACACCAGATTCCACATTAGCTCATGTTGTCTATGTCAGTTAAGGCAAGATTTTCCCAAAGGTAAAAAGAAGTAACAAGGAGAACTCTAACTAGGACGACCTAATGGGTTCGGCTGTCTACATAGGGGTATGGGACTCTATATATACATTGCACTAGTTAGCCTTAAGGGAATTCTTCAAGGGATGTTCTTATGTACTTATATGCTTATAATTGTAAATGATATGTATATGTTGATGTTACATGATAATGACATTATGTGATATTAATTTCACTTATGAACAGGTGGTCGGTCACTATTGCTAAAGTATGATGATGTCTACCCTTATTAATATAGTATATAATGTTGGACATTTCTTATAGTTCTTGTTGATTATACTTGGTTGAGTGAGGTTATGGGGCCTTACTTAGTCATTACACTAGTGGACTTGATGAGTGTGGATGAACTTACACATACCAAAAGTGGTATGTAATAGTGTTCATGAGTATATATTGTGACATGCTTCATATTATATCTCATAAGGTCCATTGAATGAAGGAACTTAGACATACTAAAAGATGTATATCCTAGTGTTTAGCTTAATATTCAACTAAAATCTTCATGAGAGAGAGTACCTCACAGGGTTCAAAAGTTTATGAGAGGAAGTAGGTTCCAGAAAAAGTAAAACTAGTAATAGGACCTGAATGTAATACTTAGAATGATTACTATTATGGGATTATATAAGTTCATTGAACAAAGGATGACTTAGGGTAACTAAAGAGAAGACTTGAAATAAGATTGGACTCAAGTTTCCTCTCCTAGTTATAGTTAATTAAAGGTGAGAGAATCCTTAATTAATAAAATGACGTCATAACTAAGGCCAATGTTTGGTTGATTTGACTAGGATGAATTCATGGCTATGCTTAGTGTTAAGGGTTGTATGGGATTCCTTTTATGCATTGCACAAGTGTGTCTTGGTTATACTTAGAAGTATGTTACCGTTATGGGAAAGAAAACCTTTAGAGTAAACCATATTTAGACTATGTTATGGTGACATAAAAACCAAGGTTTTGAATATGAAGGTGGATTATGA
The DNA here is from genome assembly GCF_036512215.1 of Solanum lycopersicum. Classification (NCBI taxonomy): domain Eukaryota; kingdom Viridiplantae; phylum Streptophyta; class Magnoliopsida; order Solanales; family Solanaceae; genus Solanum; species Solanum lycopersicum. The sequence goes on from NC_090809.1 coordinate 32,275,182, forward strand.
CTAAGAATGACCAAAGAGAGGTACTTAACTTGGATGGTATCATGGTATTCTCTCCTTGCATTTCACAAGAATACATAGAGGTGGATGGTGAAGTAGTTCTCTTGTACTATGAAAGACGAAGGGTTGACGTGTGTAACCTTTTATGTCTATGTAGACACCTTGACACAAACAATATGTTCCTCCTAAGTTCTTAACTATGTATTACATTGTCTTGTGTTTGTATAAATCTTACATTAGAGACTATGTTATGATTATGATGATTATGCTATGACCAGGTCATAATATCTTATGCTTATGTCTTAAGTTGACTAACAATTTAGGATGCTAATATGATGTTATGCTAGATTTCATACTTACTACCTTTTCACTAATGCATATTGCCTTTATTCTAACAAAATGAAGGGTTGGAACTTTGAGTAGCTATTGGAAAGTGAAGTTTCAAGGATTTATAATATTGAAGATCTTGCGGAATTCTCATAGCTTCGAGGACAACATCAACTTACCTTTACATCATGTATATTAATGTTTAACATTTTGTATAATCTACGTACTAAAGAATATTATTCATTTCAAGTTAGTTTGATTATACAATAGAGTTAAAAAATACTTTCGTTAGTGATTTATGGGAAGCTTTCGATTGTATAACTTGAAGTTTAAAATTCTTCAATAGTTTCAATAGTCTTATCTTATGAATATGATAAGAGATTGTATGTGATCCCTTCGGGGCTAAGTATTTCATGTTACGACTTCGGGGGTTCTCTCAGGTCGTGACATACTTGTGGTCTATGGATAGTCAATGGGGTCCGTATACCTCTGCAAAAAAAAATTTCTGCAGATTTGTCTTTCATGCCTTCAAATGTATCAACCGTTACGACATTCTTTTTTCATTTTATTGAAACTTTTTAGACAAGAACTCTTGATATATCTGGCCAAGACTACGACAAAAAATGAAATATCATTCTAAGAAATTACAGTAAATTGAATGTACAAATAAAACATATAGACCAAAAATAAAAACAAATAGGCAGCTAGATTGTACATCTTGGGTGGCCTCCAAAGCTGCACTTGATTTAACATCGCAACACGATGCAACCCTCTTAACTACTTAGACTTAAATAATATAGAAATGTCAAACGGTTTCCCGCACATTCTTATCTTTACCCATGAAGACCATGATTCTTTTCCTATTTATCTTGAACCTTGTTCACTCCTTATTCTTGAGCTCGACCGCTCCATGTGGGAACACGTCAGTTACTATGAATGTCCTTTTCCTCTTGGACATGAGATTTTAAACCTAGAATTTATTAAAATTATTAGATCACCAACAACAAGTTCATACTTTTAGATCTTTTGATCATAATACTTCTACGTCTTCTCCTTGTACAAGGCTGAACTTTCAAATGCTCTTAGGCGGAATTCATCAAGCTCATTCAAGTCATTTGCTTTGATAAGTAAATTCAAATTCTTAGCTCCTAACTGTAAGTTCAACTTCTTAACACCCACGTAGCCTTTTGTTATGGCATCACGACAAGTAGCAACACTTCGCATGTAAAAGTTAGAAACGGGACATACCTATTTGAGTCTTCAATGCAGTGTGATAGGATGATAGAGAATTAGTAAGGCTCTTTAATGAGACATTTATACTAGCATTCATAATCTTAGCAAGAATGTGCTTGATCTCTCTTTTGGACACGTCATCTTAACCACTTGACTGCAGATTTAATGGTCTACTGCATTGTGAGGAACTTTATATTTTTCTAACAAGGACTTGAAATACTTATTGCAAAGAGGGAACCTCGATCGCTTATAAATGCCCTAAATGTACCAAATTTGAGAATAAATTTATTTAATGAATGTTGTGACACTTGTACTTTAATTTTTTTAAAGTATAATTGCTTCCAACCATTTTGACACATAATAAACTGCAAGAATATACTTCATCCCATGTGAACTAACAAATAGATCCATAAAATAAATGCCCCATGCATAAAACAAATTAATAACTAATATTGGATTCATAGTATCTCTTGCCTCTTTGAAATTCCTCCATCTCGTTTGTAACGATCATAAGACTTTGCAAAATCATGAGCATCTTAGTGGTTTTTAGGAAAAAAATACCTAGAACGCAAAATCTTATGCGCAGTCTGAATACAACTATCATGTCCATCAAATAGGAAAAATAATGAAACCCCTCTAGTATATGCATCATCACATCGTTGTGCACACAATGATGCATAATCCCATTATTATGGAGACATAAAGTTTTGCCTTTATTATAAAGACAGATCCGTTGGAATAAATCACTTTCCAAGTAGGTAGCAAACTCTGTCAACCAAAGAATCAGATAATAAGAAGCACACAATAATTATTCGTCGATAAAAGCATCATAAATTTTAGCCCTATATCCTAGATTGAGCATAGCTTTCACCTCTAATCAAACAAATGATCAGAACCTTGATTTTCTGTTTAATTTTTGGCTTCCAACTCAAAGTTGAACTCGTGCAGCAACAATACCAATCTAATCAACCTAATTTGGTATCCTTCACAGCAATCAGACACCTGAATGTAGAATGGTCAGTATGCACTATAACCTTACTACCAAGAAATTATGATCAAAATGTTTGAATCCGAAAACCATTGCAAGTCATTTGTGTTCTAACACTGTCGTTTTGCCTCTTTTAAAATACAAGACAATTTATACTTCATTCCCATTATATATTACCTAAAGCACTTGCCCCCAATATGGTGACATAATGATATGTTTAGAAACTAGATTCCCTTCAACTCTAAAAATTCTCTTAAACAAGTAGCACCAAAATCAAGTTTACATTCTTTTTCTAGAAATTTTCATAATGGTTTTGCAATATAAAAGATATCATTGATGAACCTCTTATAGTATCCTTCTTTTCAAAGAAAACTTCTAAGACACTTAACATGGATAGGTGGTGGAAGATTTTCTACTACCTAGACTTTCCCTCTATGAACCTCAATATCCTACATAGATATGCGATGACCCAGAGTGATCCCCTCTTTCACCATGAAGTGGCATTTTTTGAAAATTGAGCACAAGATTGCACTATTTACATACTTTCAATACCTTGTCCAGATAATCCAAGCAGCCATAAAATGAGTTACAAATTAAAGATAAATCTTTCATTAATACCTCAATAGTATCCTCCACCAAATCAGATAAGATCAATATCACGCATTGTTAGAAGGTCGCTATAATATTACACAATCCAAATTGCACTTGATTGAATATCAAAGTCACATATGGTCAAGAGAATGTTGTCTCGTCTTTTTCATCAAGAGATATAAAGATTTGATTACATCCTGAATAACCATCAATAAAACAATACAAACCTTACCACAAAGGCAACCCAACATCTGATCCATGATAGACATAGAAAAGTGGTCCTTTTTCTGACCAATCATTCAATTTCTATATGTCCATACATACTCTCCATACAATCATGGGTTGCATCTGAACAAGGTTCCTTTATTGGCCATACACTAGTCATGACACACCTAACTACTATCATCAATAGGATGAATGACTGTAGAATCCAACCACTTGATGAGTTTCTTTGTTACTACTTCTTGCATAAGCGAATTTAGTCTCCTTTTGTTCTCGATACTAGGCTTGTGATCCGACATGAGTTTAATTTTGTTAGAAGAAATCATAGGAGGAATCCCACTAATGTGTCAAACAGTTCTCCCTATAGCTCGCTTGAACCTCTTCAATACAAAAACCAGTACCTCAAGTTGTTCCACATTCAAATCTACCACAATGATGACCGGTAAAGTACCATATCTACGAAATAATACATACCTCAAATTTGATGGTAAGTCCTTAAGATCTGATTTTGGAGTGTCTTTAATAGACGGTTTTGTTGGTGGAGAGTTGAAATTCTTCATATCTAACTCAAGGTTCTTTAGTTTGGAGATATTCAAACCTTTCAAGTGTAAAGACCAATTCATCATAGTCTTCAATACAATCATCCTAAGAATTAATCATTAATGCATAAAGTGTAAAAAACCCAACCTCCTTTTAATAGACACAACAGAACCTTGCTCCACAAATATGGTTCACCCAGATATTGATTTCACATCGCTTACTTGGTTGATTGACTTAAAAATATTAAAATTTAATTTTTTATTGTTCAATCGAAACATTATCTGCCCCTTCTCAATATCGACCAAGTCATGCCCAGTAGCAAGGAATGGTCTCCCTAGGATTATGGGGACCTTAAAATCAACTTCACAATCAAGTATCACAAAATCCACCAAAAATATAAAAGACTCCACTTTCAAAACTACATGTTAGAGTGCACCAATGGGCCTCTTTACAGTTCTAGAAGCTATGAGAAAACGCAACACGGTTGGTTTTCAAGCCCCTAAACCATATTCTTGTAAATAAAATTGCATCAGATTAATACTAGCACCCAAATCACACTACACCTTTGAAAGTCCATAACTATGGTGCAAGGAATTTTGAGGGCACTAAGATCTTCCTTCTTATTCACAAGTAATCTCATAACAATATCACTACAGTGTTTCAACTTTCCATCATCTTCAAATATAATAATCCTCTTCTTAGTCACCGGTTCCTTTAAAATGTTGCTTACCTATGCATTTCTTCTAGAGACTCTATCAACAGAACATTGATTGAAAGTTGTTTCAACATAGTCGTAAACATAACGTATTTGTGTTCTTAATTTTTTGTTTACCAATCTCTGTCGGAATGGAGGTGGATCACAAGGCATGCGAATAGATTTTTGAGTTATCGCATGTTTATTCTTTGCAGCATTCTTGTATTCTCTAGTAACCTTAACTATTGCGGTCCAGGAATCCTACACAGAATTAAGAGAATATACTTCAAAAATTTATTCCTTGCCTAGACCCACGAAACACTTTCAAACAATTCTCAAATTGTCCATGTTCCCGTGAGGATCCTTTAATGCCATACCCCGAAATGAACCCCTCTTTATAAGATTTTTCAAAAAAAAATGCAAGTCAACACTAATGTATTCCATGAAGGTGGAGGAGGTAGAACAGTAGGTCATTTGGATTCAACAGTATTGAAGTCGACCCTATAGTTATCAAACAACATTAGTTCAGCTTGATTTTGTATCTCAATGCATCTCATAGTAGATTAGCACCATGATCTTCTGCGTGCTAATTAACTACCCCACGAGGATGCAACTCAACCACTTCACCCAAATTTCCTTTGATTGGATTAACTTAGACCTGTTGGTTATTCATTCTTCTCAAACTTCTTATAAACTCTTAATCATATGGGGTCAATGGTTCACCTTGACACCATATACTTTGTTTACACTAGAGTACAAACTTGTAGAAACAAAATAAAAAGTAAGAGTAAAATTAGGAACTCATTAACAAAAGTACGCAATAATCAAAAATCTTTATCCCCCAGCACATATACCGAAATTTGATACACTCAAATTACACCTCCCTTAAAAGTATGAGTTATCGTTATCTAGTAAAGAACCCTACTTGTAGATTGGCGTGAATACCGTGATAAATATGGATTAGTTTTAAAAATAACTTACAATAATATTCATTAAGCCAACTTATTTCTTAGACAATAAAGTAAAGGGGGGGGGGGGGTTGATACACATATAAGTGATTGTTCTTTAGAGAGAAAGTGAGAAAGATTCGAACTTTTGTTTTTGTAAACGGGAGAAAGAAATTTTGGTGCATGTGTTTGCCATAATCTTATAACACACTAATCATAATAATAGATATCCTTTCCTACAGTATCATATGTAAAATTGTAAATTGTGTATTCGTAAGTGCTTGGCCCACCAAATACAATTTTTCACCGCGCACCTTGGTATTGATATGTGTGTATAATTTACTAATCCTTACTTGTACCTCATATTATACATCACATCAATGTATGGATTAGTTTCTAGGTCACACCAAATTGACATTAGACTTTCAAAAAGTATTACGCTAAATCTATGTTGATATTTATTTTCTTTTTAACTACCTCCTTGATCTGACATGGAGCAGAAAGATAAGACTAACATTGGCCAATATGAAAAAGACTTTTGAACGAAAGATTTATCAATGCATGCAACAGCACTAAGCAAGAATTACTTAGTTACTATTCATTTGAAATTCAAAGACAAATATTTCTATATCAAAAATACAAAATTCAATAGCTAGTTTTTGTAAATTAGTTCACATAACATACAAAGAATTAAAGTTAAACAATAGTAACTAACCTTAAAAAACAAGGTTTACATAGCCTATTTATAGAAAAAAAACTTGTCCTAAAGAAAAAGGAAATAAAATAAGCAAATAAATGGTTAGGCGCGACTTGAATAGAGATGAAATACCTACAGACGGTGGATGGACATACGATTCTTAGATCCCTTCGGTATCTCAAGACTTAATATATTTACACAGAGGTTGGAACACTCAACTTCCGATGCAAACGATGTTTGTGCAGTACGGACCCTTGTTGTTGCTACATACTTAGAAATTTTCATCAGATATTGGAAATCAATATCTCAGATATAAATTATAGATGTGCAGGATAGATTGTGGGTCGACCTACTCTCCATCAACACTTCCAAGATGCTCCACCTATGCCACCCACCTATGGAGCATGACTGGACCTACTGTTAGTAGATCACCTATATAGGTGGCTCCTGTTGCAGAACTCTTTTAATTGTCTCTCTCAACGACGTCCAAACTTAATTCTTGCAATTATAACTAAAAAACATTAGTTCTAATACAAAAACCGAGACACACATAACTCTTAAGACAAATATCTTAAAAGTACTTTAAGCTCACAGTAGATCAACAATTATAGGATATCAATTTAGCTTATGTTTTCAATTATGTAAGATGGATGTTTTATGGGAGAATGATTAGTTTTCTTAAGGTTGATGAATTTTGTAAAGCAGGCGAAAACGAAGATTTCTCTAAGAACATCCTGAGGTTACTTTTTGGAATCTCTGTTTACCCAATTAAAATAAATATTATTTTATATTCATTGGGATTGTAATTAAATATTTTTGAGAGATAAATTTATTCAATGTTGATGTGTTGGGATGAAATGATATTTATATACTTATATTTTAACCCCAAGTTCTTAGAGTGATTGAAATGCACATGAACCCACAACCCAACCGCAATTTTCACTTGTCTTACTTCTAACCCTATAAATTAAATAAAAAGAAAATTTTGTGGATATTGCACAAATTATGTTACGGGATTGTCTCCCTTTCAAATTAATCTCTAGAAACTTCAATTAGATGAATACTATGGATCCCCACTTTTTTTTGGACAAAGGGGATGAGGACCTGAAATCACAGAAAATATATGGTTTTTTCTGGGAAAACATGATGGATATTTTAATCGACACGCTCCTTTTGAAGGAAAAATTAAAGAATGGGAAATCATCTTAAAAGGGGGAAATGGGGTTTGAGATGTGACTAATCGTGAGTGGCGCCACAACTTTTCCATGTTTTTGGGCTCGTACGCCGTTATGATGAAGAAGACCATAAGATAGGGGCTAGCGTATGGTATGTTATTGTACGTTGTTAGGGTTTTTTTGCATGATGTTGCACATGTTTCTATGTTTTGTTTCTCTATGTAAATGTATAACAAGGTACATGCTGCGTTCTTTTGTGTCCGTACGCGTTTGTGTTCTTTTTGTTGTAGGTTTATTGTACTAAGTTGTGTTATTGAGCTGAAGATTTGGGTTGCGGTTTTATGTACTGATATTGTATTGTTGTTGTTGTTTAGAACGTAATTTTGTTTTTTGCTGGTTTGGGAATCGGGCATTGGGCTGCTAAAATTCATTGTAAAAGGACTCATACTTGTCTTAAAGGGATTGAAATGAAAATCGTCCAATATGCAAGATAAAAGAGTCTATGTTTCAAACTAAGACATCTCCATTTGAGTTAATTAGTAGCCAATTGTAATTAAGAAGGTAGCCAAATTGAATTAATATAATTAATTCGGCTTGAATTTAAAATTTGACAAAATAACATAATTAACGAGATTTCTTGATCTTAATAAAGAAAAATTATTATCTTAGTTAGAAACTAATTAGTTTAATAATATAAAATATTAATTAACTAAAATAATCCAAATAATCAAGTAAGAATAAAAATTTTTTAGGATATATATATATATATATATATATATATATATATATATATATATATATATATATATATATATATATATATATATATAGACACACACACATATATATACAGGTTTAGAAATCACAAAAAGGTCAGTATTACTTCAAATGTCTTGGACTATTGTCTTAAAAATACTCAAACTTCAGCCCATATTTTTGTTACAATACAAAACTTTATGGAGGACCTTTTCCGCACCACTATTTAATAGTGTATTGTAAAGTTAGATGTGTCTCCACGTGGACACATTAATATTTATAATGGTCCAATAATTATGATGTCCATGTGGGCGTATACGTACCTTTTAAAATACACTATTAAATAGTGCGGGAGGGGGGAGGAGGAGGGTAAAAGGTCCTTTGCAATGTTTCGTATCATAACAGTATTTTTTGTCAAATTTCAGATATATATCAAACCTTTTATTCCTAAATTTTATGATGGAAATATTCAAATTGTTGAAAATTTAAAAAGCTCAATGATTTTATATTTTGATGGGACAATATTGGGTGTCAAAAACAGTCCCTTGTTTCACTTTTTTTGAAGAATTAAATTAGAGGCAAAAAAATAATGAACCAATTTATGGACCACATTTTCATATCCTAGAAAAGGGATTTTGTCACGGACTATAGGAATGATGGCCAAACCACAACATAGGGTTTATACATGTCTCTTTCGATATGAGAAGTCAAGCCACTTGTAGTTCGATGTTCTTTATTTTACGTACGATTAAGACGAAATTCAATAGCTATTTGTATATCGCATTATGAAGGAATAAGTTGCTCAAAAATAAGATTTTAGAGAGGGTGTCTGAGTAGATAAGAGTTTTCAATCAAGTTGTTCGTAGTTTGCCTCTATCGATCTAAAAGAAAACCTATTATTCAATATAAAATTTTGCTTCCGAGGAGTGAAAAGTAAGTCGAGTGTGGAAACTTGAATCCTCTTAGCCATTATTGTTTTGCACTTTACACCCATAACTAAGAACTTACACCACTTAATTTCAAAAGCATTTGGTTCATTTTCCCTCTGATTGGAAAGTAACCCCCCAGATAGTGTTGATGTTTACATGATGTGGAACTGAAACCGATAAACTCAAAGAAAACACAAATGCATTCTAACATGGTGTGGTTTGATAATGCTGGATGTTTCTTCTCATCTCGCCTCTTAAGAATTTGATATTTCTTCTTCTAAGATAAAATTCCATGTTGTGATGCATCCTTATTGGATGTCATTCGTGCCTGTTATTTTATTTGAGTATTCATCCTTTTAGATGCTCTCGACAAGGAAAAAATAAAAGTTTTGATAGAAATTGTAATTTAAATAGTAAAGTGTTTTTTTTTACCATATATGACATATTTTTCTCCCAAATATTTGAGTGTCATCCTCCATCAATTTTGATGAATTGATACGATGCGACTCAGTGATAAAATTCTTGGTAATGTAGTATATTTGATGAAGATACTTTATTGATATATGGTGATGATGTCCCTTCGGGGGATAGTGATGCTACATGATTGGAAGATGATGTTTATATATTTAGGAATGATATTATCACCTCTAATAATATAATTCGTTTGTTTGAATATGTATTTTCCTTCTTGGAATTATATGTTGTGATGACCCTCTTGAACTTTGAATATATAATGGAGCTCCCAGTGATTTGAATATGGGATGATCTTTTGAGAATTTGAAGATACAATGACCTTTTTTGGAATTTGCATATAAGATGGCCCTCCGACGATTTGAATATGTAGTGGACCTCTTGGCATGAAATTGACATTTTCTCATGCAATGTTCCTTTTTGAATTTTCATTTTTTGATCTCTCCTTCGGCGTTTGATTATGATGTCCATCTTAGGGCTTAATGATGTCATGGCCCTCTCATCGGTTGAAGATTATGGACCTCTTAGTGTTTGAAGATGCAAAGACCCTCTTGGCAGTTAAAGATGCGATGGTGGCACTTTTGACAAAATAAATATGTAATTACTCCTTTTTTTATTTGAATATTTAGTGAAACTCTACTTATTAGAATATATCATGGATCTTATGGAACTAAATGATGCAATAGTGTTGTTTTAATTTGATGGTGCCGTCGTGTTCTTGGCAATTTCATACATGATGGGTCTCCTACCGGTTTTGAATATGACATGGAATTCTTTTCATTTGAAGATGTAATATTCCATTTGGCATTTGCATATATGATATTCCTCTAGGCGTTTGAAGATGATGGCCATCTCAACATTTGTAGATGATAGCCCTCTTTTTGTTTCAAGATTCAATAGTACTTGAAACGAGTGAAGAAGATATCCCTCTCTGCATTTGATAGGATCTTATTACACCTTCACAAAGAAGTAGAAGCGATCGTTATCCAGTAAAGAACACTACTTGTATATTGGATTCTGTCCCATGAAAAATATGGTTTAGACTAAATCTTAACTCTTCATTATATCCGTTAAGCGAACTTATTTTCAAGACAAATAATAAAAGGGGGGTCTATCAAATAACTGAGTGTTGTGTAGAGAACAATTGAGCAAGATTAAAACAATAGTTGTTATCAATGACAGAAAGAAACTAGGGTATATGTGTTCCCCGTAAGATCATAATGTGGTAATCCTAGTAATAGTAATCTTTTCCTAGTGTATCACATGCATAGTGGTAAGTCATGTATCTCTATATCCTTGATACGACAAATAGAAAATTTCACCCTGCAACTTGGTCTGGCTACATCTGTATGCTTTACTAACATTTACCATTAACTTATATTAGACATCACATCAATGTATAACTTAGTTTTCACACTCACACCAATTCAAATTAGACTATCATCTAGTATCACACTAAATATATGTTTATAATTCTTTTCTTATTAACTACCTCCTTGGTCTTAAAAGTAGCAATAAGGAGAGTACTATGTTTTGCCACAGTCAATAAGACAGCAAAAAGAAAGAATTATCAACGAATGCAATAACACTATGCATGAAAAACTTAGTTACTATTCATACTTTGTTAATCACTCATGGTTACAAGTCTAGTTGTGGATTTATTTAGCCATATAGCAATAAAACAATTAATCATTTTAGAAGAAGAATTCATGAACTAACGTAATGAATAGAAGAAACATTTAATCTTCAATTAAAAATCAAATTAAGAATCTTTATAAGAAAGTCTTAGAAAATAATATTGTTAGAGTTTGGAAGTAAATTCCCAACAAAATATCAAAAACTAAAAGTCAACAATAAAATCTAACCCCCATAAAAAAGTTTTACTTGACCCATGTATAGAAACATTATCCTAAACAAAATGCAAATGAAATAAACAAATAAAGTTTTAGGAGTCACTTCTTATCTACGACACTAACCTGGGGACCGTGGACTAACCTACTATCAGCATGTCACTTTTATGGTTTAGCACATAAGCATTTCTTCAACTCTCAATAACAATTGACGACTCAACGGTATAATTAGTGAGTTTGCTTGTAACATAGGCTCAAAGTAAGGTGTGGTGCACATAGGTATGTATTAATGTTTTTATGCACTCTTTGACAATATATTAGGCTTTTTACCTCTTTTTATCATTATTTTTCAGATCCTACTTTTTACCTTCTTTCCCTTAAGTCTTTTCACAATGGATGTGAGTTTTGAGTTTTTACCTCTATTATTTTCATTTTATTGAATTTTTTATTTTATTAGTACCTTTATTTATCATCTTTTTGCTTCTTTGGAACAAATTAATATTCTCTTAGATCTTCTCTTTTTCTCTTTTCAATACCAAACACTTTTCATACACATTTTTCTTTCAGTTTCCTGTTGCACAGATACCCTCAACTTACAGATTTACATTAGTTGAGGTGCACACATCTGATGTCAGGACAAGAAGAAGATTGAGGCCACTTGTAGAATTATCCACCCTCAACTTAAGCTTTTGACTTATGTCAAGGTTCACATATCCAAGGAGGGACCGTGTCCAACACACTTATTTTAGGCAAGTTAAGTTAGGTGAATCAAAAGAACTGGTCAATTTTAGGCTCAAATATTTGGATCATAGGGAATATTAATTTCATTTGGTTGGATTCATTTAGGCTTATATGGAATATTTGTGAATAATGGTATATGATTACTTTCAAAGTATAAGCCTAGATCATTTTAGCAAGATAGACAAGTCATGTTCTAGGTAGGAACAAATTATCTGATCATTCAACTATTTATATAAACTTTTGGCAGAATCTTTAATTATCATATTATTAGATTACCCAGTGCCAGTTTTAGCTTATTTGAAACTTTAAAATTGGTTTTTATCTTGTCACATTGAGATCCTAAAAATTTAGCAAAGTTCACAACTTTAAGACTAGTCAATTTATTTTATTTTTTTATTATCCCATATTACTTTTATTATTTATCATGCTTCGATACGTATAATCCTAACACATGCTAGTTCAACAAATATTAATACAGTCTCTTGGGAGAAATTGCCACATGCAAGAAAACCCCAAGAGGAGATTTTGAGTTGGGCTACTCAGACTTCAACCTATCACTCACAATTAATTTACTCCACCCAAATAATATATGTTGCAATTGTCCCCACTACAAAAAAAATTAAAGGGTAAAGAAACATGTGGAGCATAACACTGAAGAACTATCAACAAGCAACTAGTAGTTATTTCCCAGAGCCTTTTGAATCAACATGGGGAACTCCATCAGTAGAACTTCTCTCTATCATTTTAGCACGATTAGTAGTGTTAACATCATCTCTCATAGCAGCGACATCCTCTAAAATGGGCAAAAAACTCAAGAAACCAACAACACTCTCTCGAACCATCTACTAGCACAACATCTCATTCACAATGGAAGTGATCCTCTCTTGCTCATGCTACTGAGACTCCCTCTTATTTGAGTTGTGTCTTGATCAGGGCCTCTTTCTTCGACCACAGGTGCACTCAAATTATGTTATATCCTTATTGTATATAGCCTAAAAAATTGTATAATCCATCGGTGGATCAAGTGCAGACTCACACATCCATATGAAAAGATAAAGTTGCATAAAGGTTGGCCCGATGATGATCTTAATAACACAAAAAGGAGCAGATATTTTTTGCAACGTTTGTCACTCAAGGTTTCTAAACTCGAACGTGCCTAGGCGTTTATTAATGGCCTTGAACTTCAGGTCTATCATGTTCTCTATCATATAGTCAATCGTGGCCTCACACTTTGAGACAGAATGTTGAATCCCACTCTTCACATGCTAATAAATGTATATGTTTGTACCTCAAATATTGAACAAAAGCAAGGGGCACGACCACCGATCCTAAAAAAATGGTGGATCTAGATGAGCTAGATTCTTGATAGTCGACCGGAGAATAGAAGGCACGGAAATCCGTAGTAGTATCTAGAGTGGAAAGCTCATTACCATGCCTCTACTATACATTTGCAACTACATTTGCACCCATTGGAGGTACCTCAACCTGTGTCTCTCGTTTCAATGCAACTAAGTTGGCCTAATCCCTAATTAGCTTGATGTTTATAGTTTTAGTTTCTTTCACCATCTTGTCACAGTTCTAAATGTGCACCCCAACATTTGATAGTTTAAGATGAATTATAGTCCTATTATTCCAGTTCTTGAGTAATTAATCTAAATTATGACGTTCACCTTCTTCTCTTGTCTCAAGCTATGAAACAGTGATAATGATGCCATGATTCAATTAAGCTTATTATCATATTGGTTATTGTTATATGATGATAGTACATCCTTAAAGGGTTTAGTTAAGGGTTGATTGTAAGACCTTGATGATGCATTATGAGGAAGACTTGGTAAGTCTTGTTATCCCTATACTTTACATCAATTATGGTTAATTGTGATGAAGTCATGATTTTGTATTGGAGTTTGTCTTTTATTAAGATTGATATGGTAGGTATGATGTTGAATTGAAATGTCATGACTATGGATTGTGATATTTTGGCTAAGATGTAAATTTTATAACGACAGTGATGATTTACCAATGTGCCTCATTATGAAATGATATGTTAATATGCAAAACCTGACTTATAAAGATTGTGATGAAAGGACAATACTCATGAAATTATTATTTAGCTATGGTGATGATGTTTATACAAGGGATAGACCCTATGACCTACATTAAGCTATGATAATTAATAAAGGTATTAAAGACATTTCAAAAAGGACTCTAACTTAGCACCGAGTGAACTAGAGTGAGGGTTGTCCCTTCAAACATTTGAAAGGTAGGATCACTAATGTACTCTTGAGATTGGAGACTCCAATGCATGTAGCATAAGGAGGGTACCAACTATATCTCTTAATTCTTGAAGTATGTTGCCCCCGTAGGAATACTAGCTAGTGGATCCACGTAGTTGCTATGTGGATGTTTTGGTACCACCTTGGCAAGTAGTCCGCCTTCTTTTGGTGTAGGGTTTCATGACACCGGATTTTACGTTAGCTCATGTGGTCTATTTCGGTTAAGGCAAGATATTCAGAAAAGATAAAATGAACTAAAGGAATGAAGTCTAACTAAGATGACCTAAGAGGTTTAGCTTAGTCTAGGTAGGTATATGGGACTCTACCTATAGATTGAACTAGTTAGCCTTGAGGGAAGTCTTAGGAGGATGTTCTTATGTATGTATATGCTTACAAATATAAATGATGTGTATATTATGATCTTACATGTTAATGACACTATGTGATGTTGATTACTCTTATGATCATGTATTTAGTCTTTGTTGGTAAGGTATGATATTATGTATTATTAATGTGATGCCATCTGAAGTTGCACGTTTGTTATGATTTTTGCTAGGTTTACTTGATTAAGTAAGGTTATTGGACTTGCTTAGTCATTACACAAGTAGAATTAAAGAGATTCATGAGTAATGGTCTTGCATTAATTATGTTATAACGAACTCTTATCTATGCTTGTTTGAATTATAACTTGATGATGAAGTTGTTTTATCTATGTCTTCAAATAATGTAATATGCAGGTTTACTTGAATAGACTTAATATTGTTGGTCTTGTGATGCACATGTTTTGGACTTAATGAATATATCTGATTTTTTGGTATGGTCTTCTTGATGTGCATCAAAAGCCTTTCTATATGTTAAAATAACATGTTTTAATGAGATGTCCCTTTTTAGCATGATTTCATGATATGTGTGAATATGGTTTCATACTTACTACAAGTGTTGTACTAACCCTATTTTCTCCCTTTTCCCTAACATTTTAGGTTCCAGTCATTGAAAGGGTGTCAAGGCGACTTTGAAGGAAGACTTGGAACTCTCATTCATCCAAGTTAGGTAGGTCCTCACTTTTTGAGGGCTATTCCACTCTCAAGCTTATGGAGTTGTTTTAGTTTTAGGACTTATGTTCTTTCCTTTTCATTTGAGTACTTAACATTGTATGACCTATATGTGGTCTTATATCATTGATGTATCGGCTAGGCCAAAATTATTATACTCTTGTTAGATGGTTATGATATGAGACGTCTATTTGAGACTATGTTATATTCTATATATCTATGTGCAATAAAAGTAGAAGACTAAGTAATCTTCCTTTACGAAGGGCCTATTTATACATAATATAAGTATTATGTGTATGTAGAGGTCTACGTAAACCTAAATGTAAAATTAATGAAATATCTTTTAAAAGTCCACATTTTTAACCTATAAATGTAATGACTTAAGCTAAGAGGCTAGTCTTAGTCCTCAAAGAGGACGATGAAACTAGTTACGTCTAGGGAGTGATCCACGAATGCGACAATTAAGTCTAAAGGTTCTGAATTTCTTTCAACAAACTTATAAGGATATTTAACAAACTTACCTTCCACACAAATTTCGCATTTCGATTTGTCGTATTTAAAATCAGGCAATACTTTTGAAGTAACAAATTTTTGCAAGGCTTTGTAATGAAAATGTCCTAAATGGGCATGCCATAAATCATTTGCCTTCAATGTGTAAACAAAATCAGAATTCTTATTAATACTCAACAACCATTACACTCAATTTGAAAATCCCCTCATTGAGGTGGACCTTTCCTATGAACATCTTATTCTTACTTATTACACCTTTGTCACTAGCTAGACCACACCTAAACCCATTCTTAACGAGTAGTGCCGCAGAAACTAAATTCTTCTTAATAGTAAGAACATGCATAAAACTATTCAAAGTCAATGCCATGTTAGATGTCAATTTCAACATTACTTTCCTAGTTTTTGCAATATTTGTTATTACTGTGTCTCCCATGAATAAATCTTCATCTTTCTCAGTAGGAGTGGATGTTACAAAGACTTCTTTCGCAGACAAATTATGTCGAGTGGCACCAGTGTCAAGAAACTAATCCCTGGGACCTCCAACTAAGTTATACTTTGAGATCATTACATATCAGTTATCTACATCTTCTATCTCTTCCATGATGTTTGCTTGGCGTTTTACTTTGACTTTGTCTTTGTCCTTTCTTGGAGCACGATAGTCAGAAGACCTATGGCCAGTCTTACCACAATTGTAATAGTTGCCTTTTACTTTCTTCTTGGCATGTTCTGACTTTTTCCCATTGGACTTCTTTCTATTTTTGTCTTTGGTAAGAGCTTCTTCAATAATATTAACTCTAATGATTGTTGAACTCTTACGAGACTTATTTTTGGATTTTTTTTATCTTCATTAATCTTGAGCCAAATCACAAGATCTTCAAGCTTCGTTTCTTTACACATGCGCTTTAGATAATTCTTGAAGTCGTTCCACAAAGGAGGCATCTACTCAACTATTGAAGCAACTTGACAAACATCACTTACTAACATATCTTCAGAAATTAGATCATGCAAAGTAAGTTGAAGTTCCTACACTTGTGATCCATCAGTTCTACTATCTACCATTTTATAGTCTAAAAACTTTGCAACCACAAATATTTCCAAACATGCATATTCTATCTTATATTTCTTGTCAAGTGCATCCCACAACTCTTTTGAAGTTTTTATTGCACTATAGGCATTATATAAGTCATCCTCTAAAGCACTCAAAATATAGCCTTTACATAGGAAGTCTGCATGTTTCCATGCTTCAATATTCGTGAATTTTTCTCTGTCTGGCATACTAGCACCAACCACTTGAATTTCTTTGCTGGTAAATTTCTGCACACAATGAGTGGTGAGCCTGAAAAATACACATCGCTGCCATCCTTTAAAATTCACACCATTGAATTTACCTGATTTCTCTACTTGTGGTACAATATTTCGGGTTGGTGCAACAACTGCCACTATAAATTGTTATTTATCATTTCAGATAAGCAAAAATTGATATAGTTTTAGTAAGCTATTACATATAATTGAAGACTTCCAGGAGTATAAAATCACAAAGATTTTTGTCTCCACCAGAAACATAGATATAAAATAATATCCTTAATAGTGTTAACAATCTGTGTTTGAAAAACTAGAATTACTGATTCTAACAAAACTTTGCGGAAACAGGAAATATAAACAAAGTTTAATGAATCACTAAGAAATGAACATAAATTAATTAAGAAAAAGTAAAATTTGTAATGTACCAGAATCTGGAAAAAAATTGAGCAGGAAAAAGACCAAGTCCAGTGAATTCATAGTGTCCCTCAATGAAATTATTCCCCTCTAGTATCCAAGGTTTAATTTTGAATCTGTCCTCCCAGGATAAAATAATCTCAATCACCAGTGTGAAGATACCAAAAACTCTGGTGTCAACGAACCACTCAGCAGCAGTAAAGCAGACGAAGAAATTTTATCGCAAAAAAAAGAAAAAGAAATCAAATAAAATCATAAGGAAAAATTCTGATGAATGAATGGTATTTATAGGTAAGAAGAACATATTCTAAAAGATTGCTACTCTTTCTGAATCCATACAACCATTAATGAAAGTTTTAAACATTTTAAATGGTCCTGGTTGTTCGTGAAAGTTGCAACCTTTCAGAACAGACATTTTCAAAATGTGGGAAATCAAAATAAAATTGGGAAAGATTTAAATTAAATGGGTTACACGGATCTGAGTCGGGTCAGGTTAATCAACTAAAAATTGAAATGTTTTGGTTAATCTCAACTAAATAATTGAAATATTTTTGTTATAAACCAATTAATTCAAAATGTTTTGGTCGTTTAATTTAGTTTAATTTAATTAAATAAATAATTAAAACAAACTTTGTCGAAAAAGTAATCTCCCGATTGATCATTTTCCAAAGCCAAAGCCAAAGTCATAGTTGTAGATGAAGCTAAGCCGAGTGACGACGACGGTGCGAGGGGGGTCTCTCTTTCCAACCCTTTTAACAATTAATAGGAGTTTTTCTATATTCAAACTCTCCTATTTTACTTTCCACCACAAATGAGTGACAAATGCCTTTTAACTAAAGTGTAAGAAGATTTTTCAAGTTACCAACTTTTCAAGCTCCTCTTTTTTTATATTCCCTCCATTTCCCACTTAATCTTACTACAAACCCTAAATGGATGTAAAGTTGCAGAAAGCTCAGAGGGTCAAATGGCAATAATGAGTTTTTTTATTTGGACTCCCATTTGAGTTTGAGACTGGTAAATCACAAAATCCATCAAATTCTGAGATCAATTTTGTAAAAGATGTTTTCAGTCAGGTGTTGCACATAGAGAGTAATCCAACCAATCAACCGTAAGACCCCCAAAAATGAGTTAGGGTGTGTAGAGCCTCACTTGTGCCTATAATATTGTTAAAATGTTAATTAAGTGATTTAAATTTTGCATGGTTGATTTGAAGTAATTTGAATGTCAAACGTCATGGGACGATCAAGACATTTGATGACTTGTCACCAAAGGGGACTTATGTGTTTTTATGAGCTTTCATGTGTTCCATTGGCTTATTTAGACCTTGTATGATTTAAAGTGGTGTTTATATTCATTATGTTGAGTTTTATGAAGTTTGGAGGTCAAACTTTTAAGAACGTCCAAGACGTTTAAAAGTTAGGCCTTAAGACGCCCATGTATGTCTTGAGTAATCCTTGCATGTTAAGATGTGTTTTACGTGTTCGTTTTGGGTAAAAATGATGTTGAAGTTCCTTAAAATTAAAGGTATATATTTATGTATAAACGTCAGGGTACGACTCCACAAGGGCCTCGCAAAAGGCCCTCTAGGAGGACCCAAAGGTTGTCGAGACACTGCCTTGGCAGTGTCAATCAACGGAGACAAAGGATGGTCCGTCAGTCTACCAACGCCCTGTCGATGGTGAAGTGTAGATTGGTACTTAACCCGGGGAAGGATTAGACACAGCAAAGACTTAGATCGAAAAGACGGAGGCTGCCAACGGACCATCGATTGTCCTAAGGGGTGTCGATGGTTGGCTGTCGATGCAGGCTGCATTTAACTGCATGCACGTTGTCCCACTATGGGGTGATTGAGAAATTCACCCTACGTGCTAACCTGACCCTACATTTTATTTGGTTATTTTTTGGTGTATTTAAGTTATCAAAAATATGACAACCCCATTCCCAATTGAATTCACAAAAAATAGACTTCCCTCCCAAAACAAACTCCCTCTAGAACCTCATTGAAGGTAAATCTCAAGAAAAACTTGGTGCTTGTATTTCCATGTGTTCCTCTTCAAGATGTAGAGGTTTTCTTCTACATTAAGGTATGTTGATCCTTCATCTCTAGTTAATCTTCCATCTAGAGAGTTCCATTCAAATGTTTTCAATGCAAGTTCATGATCAAATCACTTATTCTTCAATCTATCCATGGGTTCTTTATAAAAACTCTTTCAAAGGCTTAATCATGAAGAATTTATGATCATTTACTTAATGTAAAAATGGATTTCAATCCAATTTTATGATGAACCTATGTCTCCTTCGATTCTCGTTTTGGCCTCTGTATGTTCATTATGATAATGACTTTGTATTGATTGAATTATGATTCTAGCATGATTAATTGCTTAAATTTACTTCCTAGTACGTGTATTTATTATGAATTATGTGATATTGGATCAATGTGGATTGATGCTTAAAGAACTTAGTGAAGTATGGCATTTTCTGTAACATGACTCTATAATTCATGATTCTGGGACTCGTTTGTGTAGGGATAATTGTATCTAGTGCCTTACATGAATAGTAATGATGCATTGTTGATGAGTGATCCATGTGGATCAAGTTCTGATTAGCCTATATTTTTCTACCTTCCATGGATTCCCAATGTAGCACGATCATTGTAAACTCAAGATGATGGCAATTGTAGTAGGATTTCATTTTGGTTATGATTTCTTTAAATACTACCTTATATTTATGTTATTGATTAATTTTAAGTATGGATCATTCATGATCAAAGTAAAGGAGTCTTGTTAAGGATTGATGTAGGTAATTGTAGCCTATAGATTGGATGTTCTAATGTGCATGATGTGGTCTTAATTCTAGGGTAGATGAAGCATGTGTTAGACTTGATTATTATGTCTTTAGCTACTGACCTAGATTGATACTATTGATAAAATATGATTGATGATCAATTCAAGTAAATTTTGTTAAAGAACTATGTCCTTCTACTTTATAGTATATTGGTGATTATTGTACTAGTTTGTAGCATGGCCTTGTAGTGGATTATTCATGGTTCCTTTTATGATTAAAGCATATTTATCTACTTCCCCTATAAAATTTGTTGATGAAAAAGTAGTATTGATCAAGGATGATCAAAGGGTAACAAATTAGTAAGAATGGTTTTTCATCTCTACTTTCTTATAGTATTGGTAGTTGACGAAGCCTTGTATCGCATTCTGTCGTATGGTCCACTTATGTTGGCGGTGTTTACTTTATTTCCAATATACATATGTGATTTTAACATGACCTTGAAGGCAATTATACTATCAATGTGTGTTGGTGATGATCACCCTATGTGAAGCCTTTGCCTACTTTAGTATTCTAGCCATGATCTAGGTTGTATGGCTAATGTTATGAGCATGTAAATAGTCATGTTAACTTTACATATATGTGCTTCCTATGATAAGGTCTTATAAAGATATATGTGAAGTAAGTTGATATAGGTGTGCAATGACTAGAGCTTATTCTAAAGATGTTGTAAGTCTTGAATAAATGTATCTCATGTTATGTGACCTATTTTATAATGTTGTGTGATGTATCATTCATTAGGATGATATGATAGGTGTACTAGTATGACATGCATTGCACATGTGTACCTTTATAGTATAGTTCCTTGGTTGGTCTTCTTAGTACATGCATAGGAATGTATGAACATGTTATGAATATGACTTATATGCGATTATGTTGAGTATATGATATGATGAAGTATGAATATGCATAGTATCTTGGTGTGTTTATATGAAATGATTGCCCATATATTTATACCTATACACTTATGAGTTTATGTATGAACATGTGTGACATATGTGTTATGTGAAAGGTTTGCTCACATATGAGTATACACACACATGTATGATAATCTAGTAAATGGAGGGGCCTTGAAAGGTGTGCTCTAGTGTACCCCAAACTAGATAGGTTCTTACAGATGCTATGTCCATGTGAAAGGGTTCATCAGATTATTTAGGTTGATGAACTCTCATCTATGACCTATGAGATAAGCATATGAGGAGTTATCTCTCCTAAGCCTAATTTTATGATAAAGTTAATAAAGGCTTTTCAATATAAATGGAAATTAGCTTAGCACCGAGTGAACTTGACAATGACAGGTTTTGGCTTCCCTTGGAAAATATTCACCATTGTGTTCTCATAAGGTGTTGACTTTCCTTGGAGAAACAAACACCTATGGCTCCACATGAGGTATTGACTCCCTTGAGGAAGATTCACCTATGGTTTCTCATGAGATGAGGCTTTAATGCTAATGAGAATGTAAAGGGTTATTTACACATCTTAGTTCCTAAACAATGCTTGCCACATAGAATATAGCGAGTGATTTCACCTAGTATTCTAGCATATGTTAATGTTCTACCTTAAATAGGTAAGAATAACTTCCCTTGATGTAAGGATTTACAACACCAAATTCCATGTTTAGCACCTCTTAGTGTCGTTTAGAACTATAGTTTACCTAAAGTAAAATTGACAATGGAATTAAATCAAGGACCCTAACTAGGATAACCTAAGAGTAGTTGGTTTGTATAGGTGCGGGTATGGTACTTCACCTATGCATTGTACAAGTGGCTCTTGAGGGAAGTCATAGAAAGGAGTTCTAATGCATGTGTCTATGTATAAGTTCCTTATCTATGACTTTATTGTATTTGTCTACTTGTTATGAAGATGTGCTTGGTATGACTCCTAATGGATCTATTTGATGTTGGTCTCTTCTTATATTCACTATGTCGATCTTATTGACTATATGATGAGGTCTTACCTTATGTATATGATATTGGTCTTATTAACTATGTGAATGAAGGTACTACTTGGGTTACATGTAGTTGACAATGGTATTATGTATTGAAATGTGAAGAACATGTTTTGATGCTTATGGTCCTATTATAGGTTTACTAAGTATATGTGAGGTTATGGGGCTTCACATTTTCACATCCGAGTTTACCCCCTAGATGTGATCGACATCGTCATCCTCGGAGAGTACTAAGACTAACCTCTTTGTCTTACATCATCACATTAATAGGTCAAAAATACAGAAGAATTAAAACATTTCATTACTTTTACTTGGAGGTTTACATAGACCTCTACATACAATTAATATATTCATATTGAGTATACATAGACCCTTCGTATAGGAAGATTACATAGTCTTCTACTTTTATTACACATACATATATATAGACGATAGAACATAGTCATTAAATATTGTATCCTCTCATAATCATCTAATAAGATTAGCGATTTCGGAATAGCCTTATATCAAAGTAAAGAAGCCACATATATATAATTCGTACTCAAATGACATTAGAAGGAACATAAGAGTGTTAAAAGTAAACCATCTCCATAAGCTCGATTTTGCATCGCCCTCGGAAAGTGAGGACCTACCCACTTGGATTAATGACAAACTCTAAGACTTCTTCATAGTCGTCACAAAGAGTCCATAACGACCGGAACCTAAAATATTAGGGAAAAGAAAGAAATGGGGTTAGTACACCACCGGTACTAATTATGAGACCACATGCACATACAATATAAAATCATGATAAAAAGGACATTTTATCAAAACATGCTACTTTATTCTTTAAAAAGTCATATGCATCATCAAAAGAAAACATACTAATCAAAAGGGCATATTCATCAAGTGAAAGCAGATAACATGCTTATGAACATACTTTAACCCATAGTTTAGTAAAACCTTACCATCAAGTAATTACATCACAAGAATGGATAAGAGTTAATCATATCATAATAAACCAAGACACTACTCATGCATCCTCATAAAGTAAATAAGTGTAATGACCTAGTAAAGCCCCATAACCTTACTAAATCAAGTAACTCAACGAGAACCATGACTAATATCCCTCTTCACCTATTATACATCTTTCAAGACGCATAACATCATATCTAACAAAATAGACCAAGTACATGTTCATATAAATATCATTCACCATATAAATATAATTTACATGTAAAGTCACCACATTATCATCATTAACACTTATTATCTTATATATACATAATATCAACCTCCTAAAGCTTCCATCAAGGCAAACTAGTGCAAGGCATATGTAGAGTCCCATACCCCTACCTAGGCTTAGTCCAACCTATCACGTTACCCTAGTTATTTTATACGTCATTACTTCATTTTAGTTCTATGGAACACTTGCCTTAACCGACATAGACCACAATAGCTAAGTGTGGAATATGGTGTTGTAAAATCTTGCACTGATAAAAGGTGGTCTACCGGCCAAAGTATAAACGAACATAAATGTAGCTTTTTAGGTAGATCCACTAATTAGTGTTCCTATGCTGGCAACATAGTTTATGGACCTTGGACGTCTTGGAAACATCACTCTACACCCTATTTGGGTCATGAAGCTATCCACCCCGTGAGAACCGTAGTGAACCCTACCTTCCCTATTTTGGAAAGTGACACCGCGTTATATAAAAGATCACTCGGTTCTAAGCTAGAGTCCTTTTTTGAAATGTCTTTAAGTCTTTATTTAATAATCATAAATTAGTTTAGGTGATAGGGTCTCGCCCTTGTATAATCATCATCCTCAAAGCTCAATAAAAATTGCATGAGTATAGTCCTTTCGTTACAATTCATATATGTGAGGTTAACCCATTACATATCATTTCATAATACGGCACATTAGTAAGAATCATCATCCTTATAACATTGATATCTTAATCAACCTCACAACCATAATCAAGAAATTTCTATTCAACATCATACCACCCTATCAATTCTAATATAAGGCATTCTCCAACACAACATCATGACTTGATCATAATTAACCACAAATTGTAGTAAAGATAGGGATCATAAAACTTACAAAGTCTCCTTCATAATTCATCATCAAGGTTTTACCATCAACCCTTACTTAAACCTAATTAGGTCATAGCATAATCATAATTCAATTACTAAACTCATAAAAAATCTAGAAGAATCACTACAGCATAATTCAATACTAAATCAAAGCTTAAGACAAGATACTTAGGTCAATTCTCATCACATAGATCACTTCTCAAGAACTATTGTGAAAGACTACAATTAACCCTAATTTTTTCATGATTAGTCTAACAACATCAACTTATAGTAATTCAACCAATAATCAAGTCAATAGAATCAAACACAACCTAATTCACATCAAGATCAAACCTAGGGTTAAGGGTCATCATCTAAAAACTAGACCAAACCATTAAGATATATCATAATCAAGTTATAAACCATGTTAATATATTCACATTATCCAAAATAAACCATAAATAAATCAATTCATAACATGATTTTTGACATTAAGAAGAACCCACATGAAAACTCAACTTTTGAAAATACTTTGAAGGAGCCGTTTGAGAAAAAAATTCTTAAAGGTGAATTAGATCCCATACCTTAATTTTTGATGAATACTTGATAGTGAAATATCCCCTTTACAGCCCCCAAAATCTACCCCTATCTTTTCTTTAATGGTGTCTTCCAATAGAGAGAGAAAGAAGAGAGAAGGAAGAGAATTTGTTTTGTGAGTTATGTTTAGTCTAATGAGGGTTGGGGTATTTATATGGGGGGTTAATTAACTTAATTATACTCCCTTAAACCCCTAATTTACCACCTAACCCCTTAACTAATTAAGTGAAACTTTAAGTTAAAATGTGCAGGAAAATTCGACCCTCATAGACGAGATCCCGATCGACGGTCCGTCGATGAGTCGATGGTCACTGTGCCCTTTCGTGCTGCACATCTATCGTTCTTATAAGAGACTATGCAATTGGGGTTCTTCAACAAAAAGTCTATGTGTTGGTCGACAGTTGGAAACGATGCCCCATCGATCCACACACGGATTGTCGACTATGTCTCGTGGTTACATACTGCCTAGGGTTGACACTAATGTTCAAGAGTCCTCCTCAAGAGCCCTTGGTTGGTCCTTGGGGATTCTAACCTGGTCGTTTCAACCATGAATTGACTTAAACACAAGTTATATACCCTTCCACCATTTTTCTTTGATTTTCAACTCCTAAAAGCTAGTCAAATAGGATTAAGCACACTAGTACCTCGTAGAAGTATTTTCCGTATGTCATGGACGTTCTTAGACGTTTTGGTTTCTAGAATTCCTAAATGACTTATAAATAATTAAAATAGACCCTAAAAATATTGTCTATACCTTATGACACTTGTTTTAGGCTTTAATACATGTCTTGGATTTTTCAAATGTTACATTATCCCGCCTTAGGAACATTCGTCCCCGAATGACACTAAAATTCTTTTGAATGAAGAAATAGACCCAAGACTAGCATCCAAACTAACAAAAATACATAATAACATCAACCATATCTAAAGGCATAAGAAAATTCAAAAACGTAACTACCACACATGAGGCTCAACATTACATTTTGAGGAATATCCTCCTCACGAAAACAAGAGCTCAACATAGCATATATGAGTCAATTATGTCAAAGTTCCACTTACAAACATGCTACATATCATTTCATACAGGACCACCATATTAAAATGTACAAGATATCTCAAACAAGACAAAGAGCAAAATTTCAACTTCAAATCTACTACTTCACTGTAATTCACTGTAAAGAAAAAAATCAAAAATGCACATTTTGTAACCCTTTACTAAAAACCAAAACAACTTCAAATTTTGTCATTATATAATTATTAGTAAGAACTATTAACCTTAGTTATCAAATAGATGAGGGTAACGGGACTTCATGTCGGCCTCGGCCTCCCATGTTGCACTCTAAACTAGGTGATTATTCCATAACACCTTTACGAAAACCAACTCATTATTCCTCAATTTCTTTACTTTCCTATCACGAATTTTAACCGGGACTTCCTCATAAGAGAGATTATACTTGACACCAAGACCCTAAATAGGAAAAATAGACTCGGGATCACCAATAGACTTCTTAAGCATGGAATCATGGAAAACTGGGTGAACCTAAGCCAATTCAGTAGCGAGTTTCAATTCATAAGCAACCTTACCAACCCTTTGAAAAATTTCATAGGGATCCACATAATGAGGACTTAACTTCCACTTATTTCCAAATCTAACCACCCCTTTCATAGGAGAAATTTTCAAATGAACCTTATCACCTTCTTGAAACTCCAAATCCCTTCTCCTATGATCGGCATAAGAAGTTTGCAACCGGTTCCTTATGATATGAACTTTTCTAAAGTCTTATAAATCAAATAAGGACCAAGAAGCGAAGGCTCAACCACTTCAAACCATCCAATAGGAGACTTACACCTCCTACCATACAAGACTTCATAGGGAGCCATGGAGATGGAGGAGTGGAAGCTATTATTATAAGCAAACTCCACCAAAGGATAATGCTTATCCCAATTCCCCTTGAACTCAATAATACAAGCCCTAAGCATATCCTCAAGGGTTTGAATAGTGCATTACGCTTGACCATCCATTTGGGGATGAAAGCGTTAACCTTCTTTGAATGACCTCCAAAACCTAGATTTGAGTTGCGCACCCCGATTTGATATGATGGATAACATAATACCATGGCAACACACAATATCATCTATGAATATCATAGAATAATCCTCCACCAAATAAGTAGACTTGACGGGAATATATATATCAGACTTGGTCAACCTATCCACAACCACCCATATAGAGTAATATTGCTTTTGAGTTGAGGTAAACCCACTATGAAATCGATATTGATGTATTCCCACTTCTAAGTAGGAACTTGCATATCTTGTAGTAAGCCACAAAGATTTTGATGTTCGTACTTTACATGATATCAATTTGGACACTTATCAACAAACTCTGCTATTCCATTTTTCATACATTCCCATTAATATACTTCCCTAAGATATTAATACATTTTTTTCAAACATGGATTAATGGAGTAGAATGACCCATGGGATTCCTCAAGGATCCGGCCTTCAACCAATCTACCTTAGGAACACACAATCTCTCTTGGTACCTCAAAACACTATCCCCCCAAAGGAGAATGACTCGTTTAACCTAACAAGAACCGATTCTTTCAACTCCATAAATTCTTTATCAAGCTGTTGTTAGGAATTCACCTCAACCACAAAATATGACTCGGATTTATAATGGACCATGAAACCACCATTCGGAGAATCTTCAAACCTCAGACCCAACCTAAACTGTAACTCCCCAAAATGAACTAAGTTGAACTAGTCTACTGACTGTTTCTTGAGTTAATTTTGTTTTAAAATGAGTAAATATATTGTTCTTAGGCACTGTGTTAAGTTAAGTTTAGTTTTGAGGTCAAACATCTAAGAACATCTATGGCGTTCATAAGATATGCCTAAGAAGTTACTTGTGTGTCTTTATGTGTTTGAGTGAGTTTTACGTCTTTGTTTTTAATTAAAATTTATGTGGGATGTTACAAATACCTAGAAGACTTATTTTAAGGGTTTAACATCAAGGTACAACTCCATCTAAGATCAAGGAGGGTCCCTAGAAGAGGACCTAAGACTTAGCTCCAAGCTGCCAAACCGCTCCTCTACTGCCCGTAGACTCAACGATACCCCGTTGTTTGGGGGGTGTGGCCTCATGGGTAGTTGGATCCTATCCCCCCATGAATCAGTCTCTAAATCCATCGACGCCACAGCAGAATGGGTTGTCGATCAAATGATACCCAGTAGCTATCGTCAATCGGCACCTGCAAAAGCTGTTGAATGTTTGCTGCTAGCTTGTGGTGTTTTGTGTAAATTCACCCCAAGTCTATCAGGATCCTAGGATTTTTTTTAAGTTTTCCAAGTTATATTAGATTATTTTTTAAGTCCTAGACTTAGACCCCTAACTTCAAATATTCAAGCCCTCTCTCTACTTTCTTATCTTTGATTTTAAGCATGGGTTTTCTTGTAAAGGTGTTTTAATGATTCAAATGTCTTTCTTCTAGAATGAATTGATGATTTTAATGACAAAACCTTCATGAACTCATGCTTATGCATATTTAAAACTTTTGGCTTAAAAAAGGGGTTAGATGAGCATATTTGTGTAGGGTATGAACTTTAATTTTCTTGTGTTGTTATTATGATTTATCTACTTCCATACGGTCCTTATTATGATAAAATTGTTATAAGTGGAGATGGCTTGGTTATATGTTGAGTCGCTTATATTGGTTGATCTTTATTATAAATTACTCTTGAGTGGTATGGTCCACCTTCTTGGTGGTAGTGTTCAATTGAAAACATTTGTTTATGTTTAGTATGTTGTGAGTGTGGCTTTGAAGGCTTAATATGTGAAAGAAAATGGTAAAGAGGGTGGTTCTTGTATAATTTTTTTTGTGAAGCTTGAAATGCATGTTTTGCTTATGTTATGCCTAAATGAAAAATATGATTATGTGAAGAATTAGAGTTGTGTGATTTGACTAATATAGGTCTAAAGCATTAATAGAAGTTAATTTTAATGAAATGGTGCTTTTGTGAAAGGTGTGCTCACATGTAAACACACATTCCACTTGAATGAATGTATGAAGCTAAGTTGAGTAAATAGGAGAGTTTTTAGGTGAACACTCTTCGTGAGTTGAGATAAAGTGTTTAGAAGAAACCTCACTACATCCTAAGAGCTTAATAAGTTAGGTCTAAGGATGAATTCCCTTCTTGAGTTGAGATGTGGTGTCACTAGTTATCCTTAGAATATCGCTTAAAATGTTTGAAATCCATGAGGGTTATGTCTAGCACAGAGAGGATATGAAGAAGAGGTGGTTACACTTTGTGAGTTGAGATGTTGTACTCCAATATATCTCTTGAGATGAGTACTCCTCGTTAATAGAGAATGAGTTACTTAGTAGCACTGTCCTTATCCCTTAACTACATGCTCGCATAGGTGTAGCTATTGGGAAAGTCATGTAAAGGCTAAACAGAATGACCTTACTCTAGGCAAGTGAGGATTCCTCATCCACTAGGGGTTAATATCGGTGGACTACATGTCTAGCTTTCATAGTCTATGTCGGTTAAGTCAACCTCCCATAAAAGAAATGAGTGTGCTATTTCTTCTAAAGAAGTGTTCTACTTAGGGTAGGTAGTGAAATGAGACGTTATTTATCCATTGCACTAGGTAGGCAATCTGAAAGGGGAGTCTTGATGATTTTGATTTGAATTGAATGAACTAAGTCTCCTAAAAAAATGTACTACTTAATGTAGGTAGTGGTATGGGACGCTATCTATCCATTTAACTAGGTAGGACCTTGTGAAAGGGGAGTCTTGGTGCCAAGCCCTCTAAGAGAATGTACTACTTAGGGTAGGTGCTGGTATGGGACCCCATCTACTCATTTAATTAAGTAGTCATTCCGTAAGGGAATTTTTGGTGTGTTTTTGGGTGCTCTTCTATTGTATTTTCTTCGAGTGGGTGCTTATTCTCCCGAGTTGAGTATGCCAAAAAAAGGGAGGTAGTCTTGAGAGTTGCTTGGGTGGGTATTGGAAGATGCATATGCGTACTTTCTTCATGTCTCATCTTAGTGAGTCTTAGGATTCCCTTAAATTGGGAAATTCCCAAGAAAATGATGCTTACTTATTCATTGGCAATACTTTGGAAGTCCACTACTTTAGATACAATTTAGCCACTGTTATGATAAAGGAAATTCACTGTAAATGATAAAATTGAATTCACTATAGTATTGAGTTATTCTACTATAAAGTGTACTCTTTGGCTAAAAATATGGAAATTCTTGTCTAAGTGTTAAATGATGATTCTTTTCATGTTTTGCTTTTAAATTCTTCAATGTTTTACTTAAATGGCATAAAATGTTTTTTTTTACTAAAATGTCCCTTTTCGTATGTTTTTTCATATGTCTTAGTACATTGTTTTGTACTAACCCCATACTTTTATATACTCTATAAGCATAGGTTGCAAGCTTTTGAAGGTTTGAAGGTGAAGCTTTTGGAAAGTTCCTCTCCAGACAAAGTATCTCCTCATATATTTGAGGGCATAGTCCTTTTCTTATTTTCATATTTAAAGACATACTATGTATTTCTTTTAATGTAAAGGGCAGTGTTCCTAAGATATTTTGTCGTGTCTTTAAGTTGGCTTGTGACGATGAGATTCTCTAAATTATTATGAAAGACTAGTTTTTATTAAATGTCTTAAACAAATTTAATTCCGCACAACTTTTCATATGTTATGTAATTAATGATATTTAAAGGACTTGCAAGACCCCAAAGGGTCAAGTACACCTTGCCACAAAGCGAGGGTTCTCCCTAACTTCTAGAGGGTACTTTCTTGTCGTGATAGACTTGGTATCAGAGCATAAGGTTATGGGAAATAGTTTAGGTTCTAAAAGTCTCACAAGCCACATCTAGTAGTATCTTGTTCATTCGAATGAGTCAGGACACATCCATGGACAAGAGGCTATAGGATGATAGAAGTTTAAATTCATGAATACTATGAGATCAACCGCTAGAAGGGACGAGGGAGGTGTATCTAATGAAAGGATCCCCTCCCTGAGTTGAACAAATTCCTATTGTTGGCCTAGAGGAATTGAATGAAGAGGTTACCCTTCAAGAACCTCAAGTGCCTCAATTCCCTCATATGCCTCAAGCTCCTTTTGTTGAAGGAGATATAACTAATACGGAGGTTAAGGATGCCCTAATGAACTTTAATTGAATCATGACGGCTCAATCTCATGTCGTCAATAATCACTTTGTCGCTCAAGCTAACCAAAAAGATAGGCCCCAACCTAATGCTAGTACTCCCGCTTCTAAAATTTGTGATTTCATGAGGATGAACCCTCCCACTTTTCATGGAACTAAGGTGGATGAAGATTCACAACGTTTCATAGATAAGGTTTTCAAAGTTGTAGATGTTATGGGTGAGACCCCTAGGGAGAAAGCGAAGGTAACCGCTTACAACCTCAAAAATGTGGCTGAAGTGTGGTTTGACCAATAGAGGGTTGAGAGACCCTTAAAGAGAGGTATGGTTGATTTGGAGGAATTCAAATAGGCTTTCCTAGATAGGTTCTTTCCCCTATAATGGAGAGAGGAAAAGATGGTTGAATTCATAAACCTCCGTTAAGGGGGAATGAGTGTGCAAAAGTACTCTCTCAAATTCACCCAACTCTCTAAGTATGCCCAATCCTGGTAGCCAACCCTAGGTCTAGGATGAACAAATTTGTAATGGGAGTGTCTATATTGGTGGAGAAAGAGTGTCGTATGACAATTCTTCTTAATGACATGGATATCTCTAGGATCATGGTCTATGCACAACAAATTGAGGAGTCCAAAATTAGGGAGATAAGGCAATAGGGTAAGAGGCCTAGGTTGGATGATTCTAGTCACCAAAAGCCTAAGAATAGGTTCTATCACCAAAATTCTTCAATAGAAAACAAGGATAAGGCTCCAAATAAAAATTCCCAAGCTGGTGGCCATACTTTTGAGAGGACTAGGTGCACTACTTGTGGAAATCAACATTTGGGTAAGTGTCTTGCCGGAACGCATGGTTGTTTTGCATGTGGTAATAAGGGACACAAGATGAGGGACTTACCTAACATCAAATCAATAGGGAAAAAGGTCAATAAATCTTCCCTATATCCTAATGCTTCAAAGAAGAACCCTTGTTATTGGATGAGAGCTAGGAAGGATAACTAATTTGGAGTTGATAGTCCCGATAAGTCTTAACTTGTCATTATTGTTGTTTTTATGATATGAAATGAGTTTATAAAGTTTTATACTTCATATGATCATGTCATCTTGATGAATTGCTCAAAGAATGAATTTTTGTAAATTTTTAAGCATGTTGGCAGTGAATGCTCACTATAGGAATTCTTTTTTTTTTGAAAAAATTGCTTTTCCTTGAATTGAAGTTTCAATGTGTGTAAAATGTTATATATGAGCATTTTTAATGTTGTAGAGGGTATTTCCTCCTTAAAAGAAGGTTAAGGGTGAGTTTTGAAAATTTTAAAGTTGGCAAGAGTTTTCTGTGTTTGCTAAGTGTTTGAGAATGTTAAAATATGATCCTTCATATTTGATGCTTTAATTTTGAGTTTTTTATTATGATTGTAATGTTGTTTGATGCTAAGTGAATCCTTGTTGTTCTTGAAGTTTTAGTGTCATTCGAGGATGAATGTTGTTCTCAGTGGGGGAGAATGTAATGCCCCAGAATGAACTAAGGTGAACTAGAGCCTCCTGAGTGTTTATTAAGTTAATTTTGTTTCAAAATGAGTTAATTTAGTCTTCTTTGGAAGTGTGTGAAGTTTTTTTAAGTTTGAGTACAAACGTCCATGACGTTCGGAAGATATACCTTAGAAAGTACTTGTGTATCTTGATCTGTTTGAGTGAGTTTTACATGTTCGTTTTAATTAAAATTGATGTGGGATGTTCCTAAGAGATATAATAATTAGTTTAGGGGTTCAACAGCTGGGTACGACTCCATCTAGGGCCCACAAGGGGCCCAAGAAGAGGACCAAAGAATTAGCACCAAGCTGCCAAACCGCTGATCCATCGATGAAGGGAAGTCTACTGGACGTAAACTCAAAAATGCCCCGTCGTTTGAGGGAGTAATTCCCTTACTTAGTGGGATCCTAGACCCCCATGAATACATCTGTGAATCCATCGATGCCCCAGCAGAACGGGCCGTCGATCAAACGGCGCCCAGTAGCTTGGGGTAATCGATTGGCACCTACAAAAGTTGTTGAACTTTTGTTGCCAGCTTGGGGTGTTTAGTTCAAATTCATCCCAAGTCTTTTAGAAACCTAGGATACTATTTTTACGGGTTTAAAGTTATATTAGATTAGTTTTAAGTCCTACACCAAGACAAGACCCCTCAGTTTAAATATTCAAGCTCCCTCTCTAAAGAAAACTCTATCAAAGGCACCATAGGAGTAAAGACTCAAGGAGGAAAATAAGGGTTGGGTTGGTCTTATTTCTTCACAAAAAATTAGTGGGTTTCCTTCTATTTGAGGTATGGCATCCATACTTGAACTCTCTTCCATTCAAGGAGTCATTTCCAAAAGATTTCCGAGAGGGTTTTCAAACTCTACTTTCTTTTATCTTTGATTTTAGGCATGGGTTTTCTTGTAAAGGTGTTTTAATGACTCAAATGTGTTTTTTATAGCATGAATTGATGATCTTAATGTGAAGACCCTAATGAACTCATGTTTATGCATATTTAAAACTTTTATCTTAAGAAAAGGGTTAAATGAGCATGTTTGTGTAGGGTATGAACTTTGATTTTATTGTGCTTTTATTATGATTTAGATACTGCCATACGGGCCTTATTATTATGAAATATTGATAAATTTTTTATATGTGGTAATGGATTTGTTATATGGTGAGTTGCTTATATTTGATGATTCTTATTATAAATTGCTTTTAAGGGGTATGGTCCACCTTCTTTGTGGCAGTGTTTAATTGATAAATTTTGTTATGTTTAGTATGTTCTTAGTGTGGATTTGAAGGCTTAATATGTGAAAGGAAATGGTAAAGAAGATGGTTCTTGTATAATGTTTTTTTGTGAAGCTTGAAATGCATTTTTGATGATGTTATGCCTAAATGAAGAATATGATTATGTGAACCATCAGAGGTGTGTGATTTGATGAATATTAGTCTAAATCATGAATATAAGTTAATATTAATAAAATGGTGCTTATGTGCAAGTTGTGATCACATGTAAACATACTCTCACACTTGAATGAATGTACGAAACTAAGTTGAGTAGTAAAGTAGTATTGGGGTGAACACTCTTTGTGAGTTGAGATGAAGTGTTTAGTAGAAACCTCACTAGTTATCCTTAGACTATAGCTTAAAATGTTTTAAATCAGTGAGGGTTATGTCTAGCACCGAGAGGATATGAAGAAGAGGTGGTTACACTTCCTAAGTTGAGATCTTGTACTCCAATATATCTCTTGAGATGAGTACTCCTCATTTGTAGAGAATGAGTTACTTAGTAGCACTCTCCTTATACCTTAACTACGTGCCCGCATAGGTGTTGCTATTGAGAAAGTCATGTAAAGGCTAAAAAGAATGACCTTACTCTAGGCAAGTGAGGATCCCTCATCTGCTAAGGTTAATGTCGGGATTCCATGTCTAGCTCCCATGGTATATGTCGGTTAAGCTAACCTCTCACAAAATAAATGAATGTGCTATGTCTTCTAAAGAAGTTTTCTATTAAGGGTAGGTAGTGGAATTGGACACCATTTATCCATTGCACTAGGTAGGAAATCCGAAAGGGGAGTCGTGGTGAGTCTTATTAGAATTGTTTGAACTAAGTCTCCTAAAAGAACGTACTACTTAGAGTAGGCGGTGGTATGGAACTCTATCTATCCAATCACTGTAATTGTTCAAATTGAATTCACTATAATATTTAGTGATTTTACTATTAAGTGTAATATTTAGCTAAAAATATGGAAATTCTTCTCAAATGTTAAATGATGATTTTTAGGATATTTTGCTTTTATAGTCTTGAAGTTTTAGTAAAATGGCATAAAATGTTATTTTACTAAAATGTCCCTTTTTCGCATGTTTTTGCATATGCCATACTCAGTACATTGTTTTGTACTAACCCCATACGTTTCTATGCTCTATAAGTATAGGTTGGAAGCTTTTAAAGGTTTGAAGGTAAAGCTTGGGAAAGTTCCTCTCAAGACAAAGTGTGTTATTATATATTCGAGGGCATAGTCCGTTTCTTAGTTACTTATTTAAAGACTTATTATGTATTTCTTTTAATGTAAAGGGTTGTATCCCTAATATATTATGTTGTGTCTTTAAGTTGGCTTGTGACCGCCCGGGGAAAGCGTAACAATGGGCCCTATCACCTGTCTGCCCATTGCCCCTACCATGTTGTGCTGTAGTGGCTCTAGTTTGCCCGTCACCCCGGCCAATTTGGTGACCACCATTACCTCGGCCACCACATCCTCCAGAATAATGGCCTCTACCATGACCACCTCTACCTCTAGCTGTTGGGGGTCTATAACTCTGTTTTGGACAATTCCTCCTAATATGTCCAATCTCCCAACATCCATAACACTCTCTGGAGTCAAGCATAGGTCTGTCAGAGAAGTGTTGGCCGGTCTGAGGTGGACCCCCAACTACAGTCTATAGTGAAGACTGAATTGGTCGGACCGAGTTACCTCCTGAACCCTGTCCTCTAGAGTAAGAACCATTAAACACACCTCCCTTTCGAAATCTTTTTGATGTCGATGCCATGGTGAAGTCATCTGGCTTCACTCCTTCCACCTCTATCACGAAGTTTACCACTTCTTGAAAGGATTTTGCCGTATCCGCTACCTGTAGGGTTGAAATCCGCAATTCTGACCTCAACCCCTTCACAAACCGGCGAATCCGCTCTTGTGGACTGAAGCAAAGTTGGGTGGCATACCTGGATAATGCATGAAACTTAACCTCATATGCAGTAACCGACATCCTACCTTGCTCTAGGCTCAAGAACTCATCTCTTTTCCTATCCCTCAAAGTCTGGGGGATATACTTCTCCATAAACAAGCTAGAGAATGATGCCCAAGTCATAGGTGGTGCCTCTGTTGGTTGACACTCAACATGTGACCACCATCACATTTTGGCGTTCCTTTGAAACTGATAAGTCACAAACTCAACACCAAACTGTTCTACTATACTCATCTTGTGTAGTAGCTCATGACAGTCAACCAGAAAATCATAGGCATCCTCAGATTCAGCACCCTTGAAGACTGGAGGTTTCAATTTCAAGAACTTACTGAAAAGTTTATGCTGATCAATTATCATTATATGCCCTGTAGTCAGACGAGGAAACGTGCCTATTTCCAATGAGGCATCCATGCGGGGAGCCACAGTAGTTGCATGTTGTGCCTCCGGAACATGAGGTGCTGGTGCAGAAAACACTAGAGGTGTCTGGCCCTGATCAGATTACCCGCTAAGATAAGCAAGAACCTGATTGATCATATCTGGGTAGGTTGGAGTGGCAATCCCTCATTCTGTACTTGTTCGTTCTCCCCTTCCTCGCCCTCTCTTACCACTTCCTAGGTCGGTGGAGGAGTCACCGCCCTAGTACCAGATGGGCTAGGTGCTTTTCCTCTTCCTCTAGAGGACGTCCTCCCACGACCTCTTCCACGGCCTCTTGCCACTACTCCTCTTCAAGCTACAGCCCCAGTGGCTGGCTCAGACGCTTCTTGTCTTGCCGGTGTTGGTGTTGGCGCAGTCGTTGCTCTAGTTCTAACCATCTGCGAAATAGAGTGAAGATGGTCAGATACCAATTTGTATCACCTAGATACCAATTGGACCCAAGTAATAGCACGAAAGAAAGAAAGAAAGAATGGAATTTTCCTAAAGTCTTATAGCCTCTCAAGGAAAAGTAAAGGCGTCCCCCTACCGTTCCTTAAGACTCTACTAGACTCATTCTTGTGTGATGATACCAACGAACCTAATGCTCTGATACCAAGTTTGTCACGACCCAAATCGAGCCGCGAGTGGCACCCACACTTACCCTCCTATGTGAGCGAACCAACCAATCCAAGCCCCAACATTTTAACCATAATAGACAGAATACAATGCGGAAGACTTAAAACTCATTAACAAAAATAGATTAATAACTTCTAAAAACTCAACAACTATTATTATCCCCAATATCTGGAAGTCATCATCACAAGAACATCTATCCTCAAATTACTAATCTAAGAGTATCTAAGAAGCTAAAATAAGTAAAAATCTAGTCTATGCCGGAAGTTCAAGGCATCAAGACATGAAGAAGAAGATCCAGTCCAAGCTAGAAGCATTAGCTCACCCTGAAATCCGGTGTAATGGAGACTGGCTAGAGTTGCGGTTGAGTTGAAGACGACGGCACGTTTGCTGCGCTCCACAAATAATCAAGAAAACAAATACAAGTAGGGGTCAGTACAACCACAAGTACTGAGTAGATATCATCGGCCAACTCAAAATAGAAAACAGTATGTATCAGATAATAACATAAAATCAACCATATTCCTCAACAGGTGAAAGCAACAAGTTCACAAATCATGTGTAACCACATCCAACACACTTATGAGAACTCAAGTCTCCACACCATGCTCATTTGGGATATAGGTTCTTTTCATTCGAATTTATTAACATAATTTCATGATTCATTATCTTTATTCCTCTTGTGTCATTACGTGACACTCCGCTCCCTTACTACTATGTGTCGGAACGTGACACCCCGATCCCCTTATTCTACGTGTCGATTCGTGACACCTGATCCCCTAATTGTATATGTCGGTTCGTGACACCTAATCCCCTAA
This sequence comes from Solanum lycopersicum, assembly GCF_036512215.1. Lineage (NCBI taxonomy): Eukaryota > Viridiplantae > Streptophyta > Magnoliopsida > Solanales > Solanaceae > Solanum > Solanum lycopersicum. The sequence continues at coordinate 32,313,129 of NC_090809.1, forward strand.
TTCTACGTGTCGGTTTGTGACACCCGATCCCCTAATTCTACGTTTCGGTTCGTGACACCCGATCCCCTAATTTTACGTGTCGATTTGTGACACCCGATCCCCTAATTCTACGTGTCATTTCGTGACACCCGATCCCCTAATTCTACGTGTCGGTTTGTGACACCCGATCCCCTAATCTCATTCTATTAATTTATCAAGCCTTCTTTTATACCAAGGCATCATCAATCTCATTACTTTGGTTCATCGCCTTCTTTTATACCAAGGCATCATGAATCTCATTACTTTAGTTCATCAAGCCTTCTTTTATACCAAGGCATCATCATTAACAAGGTAAATTTAGGATTAGAGATTCAATAGACTGATCATGCTTATTTATCACAATTATATAATCACATCATGTAAGCACACAATTAAGCATATAGAAGGTTTTACAATACTATCCAACACATATCATTCGCTATTAAGAGTCTACTACGAATAGCATAAAAACCATAACCTACCTCCACCGAAGATTCATGATCAAGCAAGCAATTTCCCAAAGCTTTGTTTCCTCTTCGTTCCTCTCTCTCTCGATCGTTTCTCCCTCTTCTCTCTATTCTTTCTATCTTTCTTATTCAAACCCTTTTTCTTTTACCCTAATTAGCATATAATTAAGTATAAAAGATGACAAAAGTAACCCACTAATTAATTTAAGGTTATCTCCTTTAACCCTCAAGAAATTGGATTATTAATATTCAACCACTAACTTTATAATTATAAGCAGGAATAGTCCAAAACGCCCCTTAAAATATTAAACAGAAATCCGACCCAGCCTGGGATTACGCAGTCTGTGACGGCCCGTCGTGCCTGCGACAGTCCGTCCTGCTGCTTCCGTCACAAAGTTCAGAGTTAATTTCTGTGGAAGATGTGTGACGGTCCGTCGTGCCCACGACGGTCCATCCTGCCATTCCGTTACGAAGTTCAGAGAGTCGATTTCAGTACCCAAACTTTAGAATTCTAAGTGTTTTGAAACGAGACCACCACGACGGTCCGTCGTGCCCATGACGGTCCGTCGTGGGATCCGTCGACCAAGACAGTTTTTCCAGAAATAAAATCTGCTGCTCAAAACGACTAAACAGGTCGTTACAGAAAATTAAATATTTCTAGAAACATCTTTAGTTATTTTTATTATTATTAACTTATTTTGTTATTACTTCACTTTTTTCTATGAGGTATTGTAGTATTTATTCATTACTCTATTTTACTAATACTTTAATTTAATTCTTATTATTTTTTCTATTCATTATGCTTATAGAAATATACCTACTTTATTATAAATACAAATTGTGAATTTCTTATTTTCACCTTTATTTTTACTCTAATTAATATACTTGAAAAGAAATAAGTGTGATAATATTAATAATATGTTTTAGATTGAAATAAAGAAAAGGATGTTAAAAAGTAATTTTACAAATAAAAATGAATAGGATGATATATTTACATTTAACACCATCAAGAATTGAAATGAAATTTCATTCTAACAAAAATCTATTAAGAAAAATAGCAAGAAAAATAATTAATTCTAGAAACATCTTTCTATATTTGAAGTGAATGGTGATCAAATGTAAAAATATAACTTCACGCAAACAAAAATTTATCAAGAATGATAAAAAAAACTAAATAGTTCAAAAAATATTTTTATTTATTATTATTACAATCAATTCATTTTGTTATTACTTTCTCTTTTATGAGTTACCGTGATATCTACTCATTACTCTATTTTACTATTACTTTATTTTAATTTTTCATATTTTTTCTATTCCTTATACTTACTAAAAATGCCTACTTTAATATAAATACATTATTAAAAAAATGTAATTAATTACTTTTACTTCTACTCTAATTAATATACCTGAAAAGAAATGAGTGTGATGTCACGATCCAAAATGAGTCGTGAGTGGTACCCACACTTAACCTCCTATGTGGGCGAACCAACAAATCTAAACTCCAACATAAACCAATAGTTCAACTTATGAATATTGCGAAATCTTCAAAACATGTTAAGTAACCAATTAAATGAGCTTCAAAAGTTTAACATTTATTATCCCAAAAATCTGAAAGTCATCATATCAAGGACATCTATAATCAAATTACCAAGTCTAAGAGTGTTTAAGAAATCAAAAATAAGAAAAAAGATGGTCTATATCCGAAATTAAAAGACATCAAGACGTGAATGTGATAGTCCAGCACAAGCTAGAAACAAAAGCTCACCCTAAACTATAATGTGCTGGAGACTGGCTAGAGCTGAGGGCGGGTCGAAGTCGATGGTACACTTGCTGCACTCCATAAAAGAACAAAGAAGAACATACAAGTAGGGGTCAGTACAAGAAACACATACTGAGTAAGCATCATCGACCAACTCAAAATAGAAACCAATTTATATTAAATAATAATATAAAATCAACTACAATACTTAACAGGTGGCAAGCAACGAACACATGAACCAGTGACAACAACACCATAATAGGTACACCATCAATCACAACATCAAGCAAACCTATGAGGAATCATGCCTCCGCACCATGCTCATTTGAAAAATGGATTCTTTGACATTGAGTATATTAAGTTAATTGAGGATTTCTTTCCTTTAATGTTCTTGTGTCGGAACGTGACACTCTGATTTCATAATACCGTGTCGAAATGTGATACTCTGATCCCATGTACCGTGTCGAAACATGACATTTCGATCCCATAATATCGTTTCGGAACGTGACACTCGGATCTAATTATCTCACTATTTTATTTCATCAAGTCTTCTTTATTCAAGGCGTCATTTTAAAAGAGAGGGTTCAACATTAGAAATTCAACAATCTCATAATTTTAGGCCAACCACAAACCACACAATCAAGACATACAACCACACAATCAAGTACATATAAGACTCTACAATATCACTCAATACATATCAATCACTATTGAGAGTTTATCTATCAAATAGAAATAAATAATAACTTACCTCCACCAAAGAACCGAAGTCAAGCAAGCTCCAATACTTTTTATTTCCTCAATGCATCCCGAACCTTTCCAATCTATCTAGTATATATATATATGCATAAGGTATCAGTTGATAATCCCATAAACACTCAGATTATTCTATATTTAGTCTAGACCCAAAAACTCACCTTTCTATATAATTAATTTCCTAAAGTTCAAACCTAAGGGTAGGTCTTAACTTTCCTAATTAACATAAATTTAATAAAATTTAAATAATTTAATACACCTGATATTTAATTATCTATCTTAATATCTAAACACATAATTCATTGTGTGATAACAAAAAAATATAATAATAGATCTTTAAAACTGAAGACACTAGTTACGAAACTAGGGGCGATATACTTCTGACACCAACACTTAGTGATCCTAATGTTACAGTAGTGCATTAACATAATTCCTTTCTTAATTTCAACAATAAAGTATTAATATTATATAATTCATATTTATTCCTTTAATTAATTTTATCACCCCATATTCTTATATACCCAATGAAATTCTCCAACCATTCGTCCCATTTATGAAATAATTTTTCATAATTATATTCTTTCTTACCTGCAACTTTTATCCATATACTCATACAAATTAACACCTAAATAGTCTTAAACCTTATCGACTGCTCAATTCCACGAAAATTAGCCATAAAAGGATAACTTTAACAAACCACATCGACTAATAAATAATGATTTCATAAATTTTGTTTTTACTAATGTTACCAATTTCCTTTTTTTCCAAACAAATGTCTTTCATAGTTCTAAGAATCACAAATTGTTCTTATGGTCTAATATTTCCTATCTAACCTTTATTATAAACATTACTTTCTCTATTAGTAAACCACAATTCATCCTAAAACTACTACCACCACACACTTGTTCTTTTCAATGTATCATTTAAATTAAAATAACCATAATAATAATACTCATTGAAAATAGTTATACAATCCAGTACGACCAATTTGCCCGCATTTATTGCATATCACTATCTTCCAATTCAATTTTATAATAAAATATATAAAAATAATATGACCATGCACATATAACCAATATCCAAGTAAAATTTTGATTACCTGATGAGATAATTGCTTCTTGACTGCTGCAGGTAAGGTTTTCACCGCTAAACCCTTATTTCCTCTTTTCAGAATATTTCCTCCAAAGTATTATATGACTTATTATAAGAGTGGTGAAAGTGACCCACTATTTGTTTTACTATTATTTTATTTCCCCATCAACTTAATATATTGTTAAAACTATCCCACTAATTTCATAATTATAATTATGAATAGTCCAAAACACCCATTAAAAATCTATCAAAAAATATTCATCAAAGAAAAAGTTCTAGTGCTCAAAACAACTGAATGGGTTGTTACAATAAATATCAATTTACCCATCGTTCGTCCTCGAATGATCAAAAGAAAGGTGTGGGTATTTTTCATGCATATCAGTCTCACTCTCCCAATTGGACTCTAAAACTAGCTGATTCTTCCATTGAACCTTGATAGATGCAACCTCCTTTGACCTCAATTTGCGGACCTCCCTATCTAGAATAACTACAGGCTCCTCCTCATAAGACAGATTCTCATCAAGCAGAACTGAATCCCAACGAATTATGTAGTTTTCATCACCATGGTATTTTTTTAACATAGACACATGAAATACCGGGTGCACTCCTGACAACCCTGGAGGCAAGGCCAACTCATAGGCCACCTCTCCCACGCGCTTCAGCATTTCAAATGGGCCAATATACCTCAGACTAAGTTTATATCGCTTAGCAAACCACATCACACCTTTCATAGGTGAAACTTTCATCAAGACTTTCTCACCCTTCATAAACTCCAAGTCCCTAACCTTTCGATCTACATACTCCTTATGCCCGCTCTGAGCTGCCAAAAGCATCTCGTGAAAGAATTTCACTTTCTCTAATGATTCCCTTAAAAGATCAGTACCCCAAGGTCTCACCTCAAATGCATCAAACCAACCAATGGGAGACCTACATCTCCTCCCATACAATGTCTCAAATAGGGTCATATAATACTCGAATAATAGCTATTGTTGTACGAAAACTCTCCTAAGGTTAAGAATTTATCCCAATGACCATCAAAATCTATCAAACACACACGAAGCATATCCTCCAGAACTTGAATTGTTCTCTCTGACTTCCCATCGGTCTGAGGGTTAAATGCAGTACTAAGATCCAGTCTATTACCTAATTCAGCATGTAATATCCTCCATAACTTAGAAGTAAATTGTGTACCTTTATTTGATATGATGGAAAGTGGAACTCCATGCAATCGAACAATCTAAGATACATAGAGTTTGGCTAACTTCTCCGCACTGTAGGTCATCTTGACCGAAATGAAGTGAACAGACTTAGTTAACCTGTCAACACTTACGCAAATAAAATCAAGCTTACCCTATGTTTTTGGAAGACCAACTATGAAATTCATTGCAATTGTTTCCCACTTCCATTTAGGAATGACATTCTCTGAAATGTCCCTCTAGGCCTATGGTGTTCATACTTTACCTGCTGACAAGTTGGGCATTGGGAAACAAAATCAACGATGTCACGCTTCATTCTACTCCACCAATAATATTTCCTTAGGTCACGATACATCTTGGTTGCACCAGGATGTATAGAATACCTCAAACTATGAGCCTCTACAAGGATAGTGTGAGTCAAATCAACACGTGGCACACATACCCTTTCCTTAATTCTCAAGACGCCTTCCTCATTAATTACTGCCTCTTTAGCCTCTTCTGGCAATATCATATCTCGAATTCGGCTCATCTTCTCATCATTAAACTACTTTCCCTTAATCTTGTCAAAAAAATAAGATCTTGCCTCTACACAGGCTAAAAATCCTCCTTTCTCAAGTACTTCCAGCCTCATAAAGTCATTAGCAAGAGTCTGAACCTATCTAGCAAATGGGCGTCTAGAAACCTGTAAGTGGGCTAAACTACCCATGCTCCCTGCTTTTCTACTTAAGGCATCTGCCAAAACCTTAGCTTTTCCAGGGTGATATAAAATAATAATATCAGTCTTTCAATAACTCCATCCACCTCCCCTGCCTCAAATTTAAATCCTTCTGAATAAAGACATATTGTAGACTATGATGATTTGTATAAAATTCACATTTGACCCCATATAGATAATGCCTCCACTGCTTTAATGCAAATACAACTGCAGCCAACTCTAAATCATGGGTCGGATAGTTACGTTCTTTCCCACTTCCATTCAGGATTGGGCATTCTCTGAAATGTCTCTCCAGGCCTCTAGTGTTCATACTTTACCTGTTGAAAATTTGGAAATCGGGAAACAAAATCAACAATGTCACGCTTCATTCTACTCCACCAATAATATTGCCTTAGATCACGATACATCTTGGTTGCACCAGGATGTATAGAATACCTCGAACTATGAGCCTCTACAAGAATAGTGTGAGTCAAATCATCAACACGAGGCACACATACCCTTTCCTTAATTCTCAAGAAGCATTCCTCATCAATAACTGCCTCTTTAGCCTCTCATCGCAATACTATATCTCTAATTCGATTCAGTTTCTCATCAGCAAACTGCTTTTCCTTAATCTTGTCAAGAAAGGAAGATCTTGCCTCCATACAGCCCAAAAATCCTCCTTTCTCAAGTACTTGCAGCCTCATAAATTCATTAGCCAGAGTCTTAACCTCTCTAGCCAATGGGCGTCTAGAAACTTGTAAGTGGGTAAACTACCCATGCTCCCTGCTTTTCCACTTAAGGCATCTGCCACAACATTAGTTTTTCCAGGGTGATATAAAATAGTAATATCATAGTTTTTCAATAACTCCATCCACCTCCTCTGCCTCAAATTCAATCCTTCTAAGTAAAGACATATTGTAGACTACGATGATTTGTATAAATTTCACACTTGACCCCATATTAATAATGCCTCTACTACTTCAATGCAAATACAACTGCAGCCAACTAAAAATCATGGGTCGGATAGTTACGTTCATGCACTTTCAATTGCCTCGAATCATAAGCAATTACATTCCTCTCTCGCATTAGCACTTCACCCAAACTAGAATAAGATGCGTCACAATAAACAATAAAAATTTTACCTTCCACTGGCAAGGAATGAATCGGTGCAGTAGTGAACAAGATCTTGGGTTTCAGGAAGGTTTCTTCATATTAGTCCAACCATACAAATGGAACATTCTGCTTAGTGAAATTGGTCAACTGGAAAGCAATAGAAGAGAATCTCTTAACGAATCGACGGTAGTAGCTAGCTAAACCAACAAAGCTCCTTACCTCTGAAACACTAGTAGGTCTTACCCAACTCTTTACTTCTTAAATCTTAGAAATATCCACAATCACTCCATCTTTAGAAACCACAATCCCCAAGAAGGATACTGAATCGAGCCAAAACTCACACTTGGAGAATTTAGCATAAAGTCTTTTCTTCCTTAACAGTTCCAATACAATTCTCAAATGCTCCTCATGTTCTTTCCTGCTCTTTGAGTATATCAGTATATCATCAATAAATACAATAACAAAGAGGTCCATATAGGGCTTGGAAATCCCGTTCATCAGGCTCATGTAAATAGCAGGGGCATTCGTAAGCCCAAAAGACAATACTAAGAATTCATAATGCCCATACCTGGTTCGAAAAGCAGTCTTTGGAACATCTGTTGCCGTATTATCAATAGATGATAACTGGACCTCAAATCAATTTTAGAGAAGGCACAATCACCTTGTAACTGATCGAACAAATCATCAATGCGAGGAATGGGATACTTGTTCTTAATAGCTACCTTATTCAACTGCCTGTAGTCTATGCACATTTGAAAACTGTCAACTTTCTTCTTCACAAATAACATTGGAGTACCCCAGGGAGATGCACTCGGTCTAATAAAACCTTTACCTAAAAACTCCTAAACTTGAGCATTTAACTCTCTTAACTCGGTTGCGGCCATTCTACAAGGTGGAATGGAAATAGAGCGAGTCCCCGTCTCTATGTCAATACAAAAATCAATGTTCCTATTTGGTGGCATACCAGATAGGTCTGCAGGAAAAACTTCAAAATCAACCATCTCAAGAATAATCAAATCAACATATGTATTCCTCCCCACAAAGGTCACAAGGCAAGACCTATACACCTTCTCAACATTCACAGACTTACCCACAGGGGTAGAGACACGAATAGGCATGTCAAGCAAATCATAATGTAAATCAAGACCAGTAGTGAATGATGAAGATACATATGAAAATGTGTATACAGGATCTAATAATCTAGAAGTCATGCAATCACAGACCAGAAGAGTACCTGTGATAACAGCATCAGATGTCTCTGCCTTATACCTCTCTAGGAATGCATAACAATGGACCCTATCACCTGTCTATCTATTGCCCCTACCACTCTATGCGCTACAGTAGTTCCAACCTGCCTACCACCCCGACTAAACTGGTGACCACCATTACCTTGGCCACCACGCCCTCCATAATGACAACATCTACCATGACCACCTCTTCATCTAACTACTGAGGATCTGTAACTCTTCCTTGGACAATATTTCCTAATATGTCCAGCCTCTCCAAATCCGTAACAAGTCCTGGCGTCAAGTGTAGGTTTCTGTGAAAAAGAAAAAGTCTGGAGATAACCTCCGAACTCAGAAAAAGGGTAACTGGTCTGCGGTGCACTCTTAGTTGAGGCCTGCAATGAAGACTGAATAGGATGGGCTAGATAACCCCCTGAACTTTGCCCTCTGGAGTAAGAACCACTTAACTCACCTCCCTTACGGAACTTCTTAAATGTTGATGCATTGGTGAAGTCATTCGGCTTCACCCCCTCTACCTCTATCACAAAATCAACTACTTCCTGAAAGGATTTTGCTGCAGAAGAATCTTGTAAGGCTGGAATCTGCAAATCTGACCTCAATCCTTTCACAAATCGGCGAATCCGCTCTTGTGGACTGAAGAAAATCGGAGTTGCATACCTGGATAGTGCATGAAATTTGGCCTCATTAGCAGCAACAGACATCCCTCCTTTCTCTAGCCTCATGAACTCATCTCTTTTCCTGTCCCTCAAAGTCCCTGTATATACTTATCCATGAATAAGCTAGAAAATGATGCACAAGTTATGCGTGGTGCCTTTGCTGGTCGACACTCAACATAAGATCGCTACCACATGTTGGCATCCCCCTAAAACTGGTAAGTCACAAATTCAACATCAAATCGCTCCACGATGTCCATCTTATGTATCAGCTTATTACAATCAACCAGGAAATCATAAGCATATTCAAATTCGGCACCCTTGAAGACAGGAGGTTTCAACTTTAAGAACTTACTGAAAAGGTCATGCTGGTCACCTGTCGTTATAGAACCTGTAGTCAATCGAGGAAATGTGCCTGTTTCCACTGATGCATCAATGCGAAGAGCGACAACAACTGCATGTTGTACTCCCTAAACCTGAGGTACTGGTACAGAAAACACTAGGTGTCTGTCCTTGATCAGATAACCCGCTAAGATAACTTAGAACCTGATTAATCATCTCTGGGGTAGGCTGGGGTGGTACTTTTTTATCCTGAATCTGCTCATCTTCCACTTCTTCACCCTCTCTTACTACCTCATCAGTCGGTGGAGGAGTCACTACTCTATCCCTAGCTGGACCAGGTGCTTGTCTTCTGTCTCTAGTTGGGGTCCTCTCGAAACCTCTACCACGCCTCTTTCCACTTCTCCTCCTCGAGTTACAACCTCAATGATTGGCTAAGATGCACCCTGCCTTGCCGGTGTTGATGTTGACACATTTTTTGCTCTAGTTCTAACCATCTGCTAAATAGAGTGAGAAGGTCAGATACCAATTTGTATCACCTAGATACCAATTGTATCTAAGTAATAACACGAAAGAAAGAAAAATATGAGTTATCCTAAAGTAATATAGCCTCTCGAAGAAAAGTAATGGTGTTCCCGTACCATTTCACATCCCCGTACAATTCTGCAAGACTCTACTGCATGTCCTTGTGTGATGAGATCATCTAACCTAATGTTGTGAAGCCAAGTTTGTCACGATCCAAAATGAATCGTGATTGGAACCCACACTTAGCCTCCTTGGTTGGCGAGCCAACAAATCTAAACTCCAACATAAACCAATAGTTCAACTTATGAATATTGCGGAAGCTCCAAAACGTTTTAAGTAACCAATTAAATATGCTTCAAAAGTTTAACATTTATTATCCCCAAAATCTGAAAGTCATCATATCAAGGACATCTATTTTCAAATTACCAAGTCTAAGAGTGTTTAAGAAATAAAAAATAAGCAAAAAAATAGTCCATGTACGAAATTAAGAGACATCAAGACGTGAATGTGATAATCCAGCATAAGCTAGAAACAATAGCTCACCCTAAACTATAATGTGTTGGAGACTGACTAGAGCTGAGGGCGGGTCGAAGTCGATGGTACACTTGCTGCACTCCATAAAAGAACAAAGAAAAGCATACAAGTAGGGGTCAGTACAAGAAACACATACTGAGTAAGCATCATCGGCCAACTCAAAATAGAAACCAATTTATATTTAATAATAACATAAAATCAACTACAATACTTAACAGGTGGCAAGCAATGAACACATGAACCAGTGACAACAACACCATAATAGTTACACCATCAATCACAACATCAAGCAAACCTATGGGGAATCATGCCTCCACACCATGCTCATTTGAAAAATGGATTCTTTGACATTGAGTATATTAAGTTAATTGAAGATTTCTTTCCTTTAATGTTATTGTGTCGGAACGTGACACTTTGATTTCATAATACCGTGTCGGAACGTGACACTCCGATCCCATATACCATTTCGGAACGTGACACTCCGATACCATAATACCGTATGAGAACGTGACACTTCGATCAAATTATTTCATTATTTTATTTCACCAAGCTTTCTTTATTCAAGGCGTCATTTTAATAGAGAGGGTTCAAGATTCGAAATTGAACAGTCTCATAATTTTTCGGCCAAGCACAAACCACACAATCAAGTACATAGGAAACTCTACAATATCACTCAATACATATCGATCATTATTGAGAGTTTATCTATCAAATAGAAATAAACCATAACCTACCTCCACCGAAGAACCGAAGTCAAGCAAGCTCCAATACTTTTTATTTCCTCAACACCTCCCTAACCTTTCCAATCTATCTAGTATATATATTCATATGGTGTCAGTTGACAATTCTATAAACACTCAGATTATTCTATATTTAGTCTAGACCCAAAAACTCACTTATCTATATAATCAATTTCCTAAAGTTCAAACCTAAGGGTAGGTCTTAATTTTCCTAATTAACATAAATTTGATGAAATTAGATAATTAAATACACCTAATATTTAATTATCTATATCAATATATAAACACAGAAATCATTGTGTGATAACAAAAAAATATAATAATAGATCTTTGAAACTGAAGCCACTAGTTACGAAACCAGTGGCGATATATTTCTGACACCAACACTAAGGGATCCTAATGTTATAGTAGTGCATTAATGTAATTCCTTTCTCAATTTCAACAATAAAGTATTAATATTATATGATTAATATATATTCGTTTAATTAATTCTATCACCCCATGTTCATATATTCCCAACGAAATTCTCCAATCATTAGTCCCAATTATGAACTAATTTTTCATAATTATACTCTTTCTTACATGCAACTTGTATCCATATACTCATATAAATTAACACCTAAATTGTCTTAAACCTTAACAACTGCTCAATTCCACTAAAATTAGCCATAAAAGAATTACTTTCACAAATACACATGGACTAATAAATAATGATTTCATAAATTTTGTTTTACTAATGTTACCAATATTCATTTGTTCCAAACAAATGTCATTCATAGTTCTAACAATCACAAACTGTTCTTATGGTCTAATATTTCCTATCCAACCTTTATTATAAACAATACTTCCTCTGTTAATAACCACAATTCATCCTAAAACTACTACCACCACACACTTGTTCTTTAAAATGTATCATTTAAGTTAAAATAACCATAATAATAAACTCACTGGAAATAGTTATACAATCCAGTACGGCCAATTTGCTAGTATTTATTGTATATCACTATCTTCCAATTCAACTTTATAATAAAAATATATAAAAATAAATGACCATGCACATATAACCAATATCCAAGTAAAATTTTGATTACCCGATGAGATAACTACTTCTTGACTGCTGCAGGTAAGATTTTCACCGCTAAACCCTTATTTTCCCTTTTCAGAATATTTCCTTCTAAATATTATATGACTTATTATAAGAGTGGTGAAAGTGACCCGCTATTTATTTTACTATTATTCGCATTAACTAAATAAATTATTAAAATTACCCCACTAATTTCATAATTATAATTATGAATAGTCCAAAACACCTATTACAAATCTATCGAAAAGTATTACATCAAAAAAAAGTTCTAGTGCTCAAAACAACTGAATGAGCTGTTACATGTGATAAATTAATAATATATTAGATTGAAATTAAAGAATAAAAAAATAATTTTAATATTGAAATATAATATTTAAAAGATGTCAAACAGTAATTTTACAAATAAAATGATAATTTTTTTTTTACTTTTATTTGGTTTCAAACATATTAATCTGAATAGTGAACTAATGTAAGTTTGGTTTAAATTCAAAGTTGACAGGTCAAAATGTGATATTTTTCTATTATGTAGAAATATGAAGTTGAGGACGATTAAGGAAAATATGGTAATTTTCATATATATTTCATTTTAAAATTATATTTTCAAATTTGTCAAAATATTTCTTCAAGTGGCTAAACTTCCTGCATAAGTTACATGACTATTCTAGAAAGTATAAGTTATAAGATTTTTCTAGAACTAAATCCATGATACAAGTAAATAGACACTAACACATTATTCATTTCATTCACTCTACAAATCTCTCCCCTCTCATGTCTTATACCAATAAATTTCTCGCTATTTATTTTTAATTTGCATCCTTAATTAGGAAGATCAATAATGCAACTTTTTTCTAATCATTAAAACTTCATTTTTGGTTAATTCTATATAATGGCCCTACTTTTGTAAAACAATTATATAACAAAAGTAAAATGCACTATTTCTCAGTGAACACATCAATTTTTAGATTTGTCCATATAACAAATTTTCAACAAAATTTAGTTGATTCACATTTTCCAAACATTCTTATGGATATGAAAATGAACCAATTAACTTTTTAAATCAAATATCAATCACAAGTGCAATTCTCAAAAGGCATAATTCATAAGGAATACATCCATGGGCAAGCTCTTCAATAAAAATAATTCAAAAATTTCGAAGCATGTTATGTCCTTTCCTTTGGTTCTCCTTAGACTTTTCAATTTCACGGTGTTGCTTTTTTTTTTTTGGATTGTAATATTATTTTTTTGAAGAGAAAAGACATGAAGTGATACCTGAAGTTGTCTCGAATTTTTAAAAAGACACCTTAACTATGCAGATGTCCTATTTCGAACATATATTATTACATCATTTTTGGATCAATTCTAGATTTTAAATGGCAAGTGTAATCACACACAAATCATTGTGCGACACGTGTTAATTCAATTTGAAATATTTTTTTTTTCATTTTAAGTTTTCTTTATTTCGTTCTCTTACTTTTTGACTTATTTTAGTTTTATTATTTTTATTTTAATTTCATTTCAATTTTTAATTCATCTTCCTCCTCAACTTTCAAGCTTCCTCCATTTTCTTTCTTTATTCCTTCTACTTCACCTCTTATCCTCACCTAACCTCACACTCATATCAAGTTGAGCCCCTCCATTTTCTCTCTTTTCTTCTTCTTATTTGGTCAAAAATCTCACTTTCCAAAATTATATTATTTTTTAGACTTTGTTAAGTTATTGATAACAAAGCTAATTATTTTTCTAAGAAAGATCAAAATTTTGAAGGTATCATCATTTAATTTATCTCATTTCTATATAAATTCAAAACTAGAAATGATAATGTCGAAAGCATAAAAATTCTCCCAAAAATTGAAAAAGTTTAATTAGAATTTGGATAAAAAACTAAGTAATGTCTACTAATCATCTTAAAATCTAATGGGTTTATCACATTGTTCGAAATGTATTAAAACATCTAGATATAATTATGAAATTAAAGAGAGTTAAACTAATAGTAGAATAAAAGAGCGATGGAGTTGTGGTAAAAAGTGACATTGAAAGTGATAAGTTAATGCATATGACGATGAATTTTTGAAGAAGAAGGAAGAAAGAAAAAGAAAAAAATAATAAGGAGAAAAAGTTAAAATAATAAGAAAAATAAAAATATATATTTTATAGTAAAATTCTTGTAAAAATAAAATTATATTCATTTTTTAGTTTGTTCACGCTCTTTAAGTGAGTGTATACACTCTCCATGCCAGGTGGACAAAAAATAATATAATAATATCAATTCATGATTGTTTATGGGGTTAATAGGACACTTGCATAGTTTAGGTGTCTTTTTAAAAATTTGGGACAACTTCATATGTCACTTTATGTCTTTTCTCTTTATTGAAATATCTACACTTGATTTCACTTTTTATATATAATCCGAAAACTCGCTAACATTTATGTCAAAATTTAATTCATTGAGAAACATATATTTATTTATTACTATTATTTTATCATCACTTAAAATCATTTTAAGCAAGTTATGTAAATAACTATTTAAACAACCTCATGTTAAATTACTGTAATATATATTATATTAACTTTTATTAATAATTTTAAATTCTCATTATTTGAGATAAAACATTCATCTTCAGGTATATAAATTACTTTAGAAGAAACTTCGTTCCTTACCATCTTAAATTGTTCTCCTGATTTTAATGAATATAAGACTAAATATAAAGTCGTAATTTTTTTAATCTTTTTATCATTTTGTAAAGAATGAGATGATTCATTCAAATATTTTGTCAAGTAAGTCAATATTTTCGTTTGTTAAACACCTATAAATTTTTGTATAAGTTTACTCAAAACTAATCTATAGATGGGATCAGTACGAAAATTATTAATATATTAAGACTTATAATTATAATATATTTTCTTGAGTGGTTTTTAATTAAAATAGAAAAAGAATTTTATTAAATTAATTATTTAATTCAAATATATTTTTGACATGATATTAGTCATTGAAGCATCTAATATATTATTGTTATTATCTCTTATCATATTTCTTTGAAAATGTCAATTTTTCTATTCGAAACTAATTCAATTACTATTATAAATTTATATAATGTTTTAATAACATTCATCTTCAGGTATACTAATTACATTAGAAGAAAGTTCTTTCCTTACCATCTTAAATTGTTCTCCTAATTTTAATGAATATAAACACAAAATATAAAATCGTAACTTTTTTTTAATCTTTTTGTCATTTCGTAAAGAAGGAGATGATTCATTCAAATATTCTTTCAAGTAAGTCATTATTTTTGTTTGTTAAACACCTATTATTTTTTTATAAGTTTACTCAAAACTAATCTATAGATGAGATCAGTACGAAAATTATTAATATATTAAGACTTATAATTATAATCTATTTTCTTGAGTGATTTTTAAATAAAATAGAAAAAGAATTTCATAAATTAAATATTTAATTCAAATATATATTTTTGACATGATATTAGTCATTCAAGCATCTAATATATTGTTATTATCTCTTATTATAATTATTTGAAAATGTCAATTTTTCTATTCGAAACTAATTCAGTTACTATTATAAATATATATAATGTTGTAATAACATTCATCTTCACGTATACAAATTACTTTAGAAGAAAGTTCTTTCCTCACCATCTTAAATTATTCTCCTAATTCTAATGAATATAAAGAAAAAATATAAAATCGTAACTTTTTTTAATCTTTTATCATTTCGTAAAGAATGAGATGATTCATTCTAATATTTTTTTCAAGTAAGTCATTATTTTTGTTTGTTAAACACCTATAATTTTTTTTATAAGTTTACTCAAAAGTAATCTATAGATGGGATCAATACGAAAATTATTAATATATTTAGACCTATAATTATAATCTATTTTCTTGAGTGATTTTTAAATAAAATAGAAAAAGAATTTCATTAATTTAATTATTTAATTCAAATATATATTTTTGTTATGATATTAGTCATTGAAGCATCTAATATATTATTGTTATTATCTCTTATTATAATTATTTTAAAATGTCAATTTTTTTATTTGAAACTAATTCAATTACTATTATAAATATGTATAATGTTGTAAAAACATTCATCTTCAGGTATACAAATTACTTTAGAAGAAAGTTCTTTCCTTACCATCTTAAATTGTTCTCCTAATTCTAATTAATATAAAGACAATATTTAACTTTTTTTTAATCTTTTTATCATTTCGTAAAGAATGAGATGATTCATTCTAATATTTTTTCAAGTAAGTCATTATTTTTGTTTGTTAAACACCTATAATTTTTTTTTAAGTTTACTCCAAACTAATCTGTAGATGGGATCAGTATGAAAATTGTTAATATATTAAGACTTATAATCATAATCTATTTTCTTGAGTGATTTTTAAATAAAATAGAAAAAGAATTTCATTAAATTAATTATTTAATTCAAATATATATTTTTTACATGATATTAATCATTGAAGCATCTAATATATGATTATTATCTCTTATTATATTTATTTGAAAATGTTAATTTTTCTATGCGAAACTAATTCAATTACTATTATAAATATATATAATGTTGTAATATTGAACTCGTAAATGAACCTTTCATTACAAATTTGTTGATAAATGATTAGGATTTTATCAAATGTAAAGCTTATGGTGCAGATATTACAAAAAGACGATGATAACATTGTAGAAAATAGATACCACTTGCGAAAATATATGAAGATCGATAAACTTTTTCAAATATATCAACATTTTATATGTTACTCGAATGTGAAATGTTTTAACTCATAATCTACGCAATTCTCTACTTCTTTGCTTCATAGAATTTTTTGAAATTTAACTTTTTTCGATTTAGATTGTAACGATGCATTTATGTCATATAAACATCTGAAAAATATTATTAAGTAGTATATTGAAGTTATTTACTGTAAAAAAAAAGAAGGTATAAAGTATAGAAATATCACATATTTAGAGGCTAATTATATCCTATCGTAGAAGTTTTCTCAATTACAAAGATCTCAACATTTTTGTTGCTCTCAAATACATTCCTTGGTTGTCTGATACATTACTAATGATATATATTATTTCATGGGAGGGATGTAACCAAGAGGGGATAAAAATATATCCGAGAAGGGATTATGATATCTTAAGTTGTGAATTTATGTAATTTTATAGACAAAATATATGTAACGACCTGTTTAGTCGTTTTGAGCAGCAGATTTTATTTCTGGAAAAACAGGCTGAGACGACAGAACCCACGACGGACCGTCATGAGCACAACGGACCGTCGAGGGGTCTCGTTTCAAAACACTTAGAAATTCTGAAATTGGGTACTGAAAATCGACTCTCTGAACTTCGTAACGGACTGGCAGGACGGACCATCAAGGGTGTGACGGACCGTCACAGACTCTTTGGTGGAAATTGAGTCTCTGAACCTTGCGACGACCTGCAGGACAGACCGTCGCAGGCACGACGGGCTGTCACAGGTTGCGTAATCCCAGTCTGGGTTGGATTTCTTTACACGTTTTAAGGGACGTTTTGGACTATTCCTACTTTAATTATAAAGTTAGTGGGTTTATGTTAATAAGTCTAATTACTTGGGGGTTAAAAGAGGTAACCTTGAGTAAATTAGTGGGTTATTATTGCCATCTTTTATTCTTAATTATATGCTAATTAGGGTAAAAGAAAGAGGGTTTGAATAAGAAAAAGAAAAGAACAGAAAGAGGGAGAAGGAGAATCGATAGAGAGAGACGAACGAAGAGGAAAAACACAAGGCTTTGGGAAATTCTTGCTTGATCACTAGTCTTCGGTGGAAGTAGGTTATGGTTTCTCTTACGATATTCGTAGTAAACTCTTAATAGCGAATGATATGTATTGAAAATATTGTAAACCCTACTATGTGCTTAATTGTATGCTTGCATGAATGTAATTATATAATTGTGATTATATAAGCATGATGAAGTTATTGAATCCCAAATCTTGAAAAACCCTAATCTCTTTGTTAGTGATGAGGCCTTGGTATAAAAGAGGGCGTGATGAACTAAAATAATGAGATTGATGATGCCTTGGTAAGAAAGAAGGCTCGATGAATTGATAGAAGGAGATTAAGGGATCGGGTGCCACGTTCCGGTACCAAGATAGTATATGAGGATCGGAGTGTCACGTTCCGACACCAGGATAGAATATGGATCGGGTGCCATGTTCCGGTACTAGGATAGTATATGAGGATCGGAGTGTCACGTTTCGAAACCAGGATAGAATATGGATCGAGTGTCATGTTTCGGTACCACGATAGTATATGAGGATCGGAGTGTCACGTTCCGACACCAGGATAGAATATGGATCGGGTGCCACGTTCCGGTACCAGGATAGTATATGAGGATCAAAGTGTCACGTTCTGACACCAGGATAGAATATGGATCGGGTGCCACGTTCCGGTACCAGTATAGTATATGAGGATCGGAGTGTCACGTTCCGACACAAGGATAGAATATGGATCGGGTGCCACGTTCCGGTACCAGGATAGTATATGAGGATCGGAGTGTCACGTTCCGACACCAGGATAGTATATGAGGAGCGGAGTTTCACATACCGACACGAGAGGAATAAAGATAATGAATCTTGAAAGATGTTAATATACTCAATCTAATGAACCTAAATCCCAAATGAGTATGATGAGGAGGCGTGAGTCCTCATTGATGAGCTTGGTGTTGTAACCAAGGGTTATGGTAATTGTAAATGCTGCATGCTAAGGATATTTGTTGATTTTATGATGTTATCTGATATATATTGTTTTCTATTTTGAGTTGGCCGATGATATCTACTCAGTACCCGTGTTTTGTACTGACCCCTCCTGCCTTCATGTTTTCTTCTTTGTTATTTATGGAGTGCAGCAAACGTACCGTCATCTTCGACTCAACAGTAACTCTAGCCAGTCTTCATTACTCCGGATATCAGGGTGAGCTAACGTTTCTAGCTTGGACTGGATCTTACTCTTCATGTCTTGATGCCTTGAAGTTCCGGCATGGACTAGCTTTTATGTATTTTTGGCTTCTTAGAAACTCTTAGATTTAGTAATTTGAAGTAGATGTTCTTGTGATGATGACTTCCAGATTTTGGGAAATAATAGTTATTGAATTGGTTTTTATTAATGAGTTTAAGTCTTCCGCATTACTTTATGTTGATAGTACATTGAAATGTTAAGGTTTAGAATTGGTTGGTTCGCTCACATAGGAGGGTAAGTGTGGGTGCCAGTCGCGACCCGATTTGGGTCGTGACAAACTTGGTATCAGAGCATTAGGTTCGTTGGTCTCATCACACAAGAACGAGTCTAGTAGAGTCTTAAGGATCGGTAGGGGGACGCCTTTACTTTTCTTTGAGAGGCTATAAGACTTTAGAAAAAATTCCATTCTTTCTTTCTTTCTTTCATGCTACTACTTGGATCCAATTGGTATCTAGGTGATACAAATTGGTATGTGACCATCTTCACTCTATTTCGCAGATGGTTAGAACTAGAGCAACAACTGTGCCAACATCAACATCGGCAAGACAAGATACATCTGAGCCAGCCACTGGGGCTGTAGCTCGAGGAAGAGCAGCGGTAAGAGGCCGTGGTAGAGGTCGTGGGAGGACGTCCTCTAGAGGAAGGGGACGAGCACCTAGCCCATCTGGTACTAGGGCGGTGACTCCTCCACCGACTGAGGAAGTAGTAAGAGAAGGGGAGGATGAGGAGAATGAACAAGTGCAGAATGAGGAATTGCCACCCCAACCTACCCCAGAAATGATTAATCAGGTTCTTGCTTATCTTAGCGGGTTATCTGATCAAGGCCAGACACCTCCAGTGTTTTCTGCACCAGCACCTCAGGCTCCAGAGGTACACCATGTGGCTACTGCGGCTCCCCGCATGGATGTTCCATTGGAAATAGGCACGTTTCCTCGTCTGACTACAGGGCCTATAATGACAAATGATCAACATGAACTTTTCAGTAAGTTCTTGAAATTGAAACCTCCAGTCTTCAAGGGTGCTGAATCTGAGGATGCCTATAATTTTCTGGTTGACTTTAATGAGTTACTACAAAAGATGGGTATAGTAGAACGGTTTGGTGTTGAGTTTGTGACTTATCAGTTTCAAGAGAACGCCAAAATGTGGTGGCGGTCACATGTAGAGTGTCAACCAACAGAGCCACCACCTATGACTTGGGCATCATTCTCTAGCTTGTTTATAGAGAAGTATATCCCCCGAACTTTGAGGGATAGGAAAAGAGATGAATTTTTGAGCCTAGAGCAAGGTAGGATGTCGGTTACTGCATATGAGGCTAAGTTTCGTGCATTATACCGGTATGCCACCCAACTATGTTTCAGTCCACAAGAACGGATTCGCCGTTTTGTGAAGGGGTTGAGATCAGAATTGCGGATTCCAGCATTGCAAGTAGCGGCTACGGCAAAATCTTTTCAAGAAGTGGTAGACTTCGTGATAGAGGTAGAGGGAGTGAAGCCAGATGACTTCACCATGGCAACTACATCAAAAAGGTTTCGAAAGGGAGGTGAGTTTAATGGTTCTTACTCTAGAGGACAGGGTTCAGGAGGTTACTCAGTCCGACCAATTCAGTCTTCACTACAAACTGTAGTTGGGGGTCCACCTAAGACCGGTCAACACTTCTATGAGAGACCTATCCTTGAACCCAGAGAGTGTTATGGATGTGGGGAGACTGGACACATTAAGAGGTATTGTCCAAAACAGAGTTACAGACCTCCAAATGTTAGAGGTAGAGGTGGTTGTGGAAGAGGTCGTCATTCCGTAGGACACAGTGGTCGAGGTAATGGTGGTCACCAAAACGGTCGGGGTGATGGGCAAACTAGAGCCACTATATCACAACATGGTAGGGGCAATGGACAGAAAGGTGAGAGGGACCATTGTTATGCTTTCCCTGGGAGATCGGAGGCGGAGACATCTGATGCTGTCATCACAGGTAATCTTCTGGTTTGTGATTGCATGGCTTCTGTATTGTTTGATCCTGGATCCACTTTTTCTTATGTATCTTCCTCATTTGCTAATGGTCTAAATTTACATTGTGAATTACTTGATATGCCTATTCGTGTTTCTACTCCGGTGGGTGAGTCTGTGGTAGTTGAAAAGGTATATAGGTCTTGTTTGGTGAACTTTATAAGGAGCAACACTTATGTAGATTTGGTTATCTTAGAAATGGTTGATTTTGATGTAATTCTGGGTATGACTTGGCTTTCTCCGCAATTTGCGATCTTGGATTATAATGCTAAAATGGTGACGTTAGTCAAGCCTGGGACAGATCCGTTAGTGTGGGAGGGTGACTACACTTCCAATCCGGTGCGTATCATCTCCTTTCTTTGTGCTAAGAAAATGGTTAGTAAAGGGTTTTTAGCTTTCTTGGCACATCTCAAGGATGACACTACCCAAGTACCTTCGATTGAGTCGGTCTCGATAGTTCGTGAGTTTTTGGATGTGTTCCCTGCAGATCTTCCTGGTATGCCACCAGATAGGGATATTGACTTCTGTATTGATCTTGAACCGGGTACTCGCCCCATTTCTATACCCCCTTATAGAATGGCTCCGCGGAGTTAAGAGAGTTAAAAGCCCAACTTCAAGAGTTGTTTAACAAAGGCTTCATTAGACCAAGTGCATCTCCTTGGGGTGCTCCGGTTTTGTTTGTGAAGAAGAAGGATGGGAGTTTTCGGATGTGCATAGACTACCGGCAGTTGAACAAGGTAACTATAAAGAACAAGTATCCTCTTCCTCCCATTGATGACTTGTTCAATCAGTTACAAGGTGCTTGTGTCTTCTCTAAGATTTACTTGAGATCCGGTAATCATCAATTGAAAATACGGGCAACGGATGTGCCAAAGACTGCTTTCGAAATAGGTATGAGCATTACGAATTTGTAGTAATGTCTTTTGGTCTTACGAATGCCCCTGCTGCTTTCATGAGCTTGATGAACGAGATTTTTAAGCCATATTTGGATCTCTTTGTGATCGTATTTATTGATGACATACTGATATACTCTAAAAGTAAGGAGAAACATGAGGAGCATTTGAGAATGGTATTGGAAATGTTGAGGGAGAAAAAGCTTTATGCCAAGTTCTCTAAGTGTGAGTTTTGGCTAGATGCAGTGTCCTTCTTGGGGCACGTTGTTTCTAAGGATGGAGTGATGGTGGATCCTTCTAAGATTGAGACAGTGAAGAATTTGCTAAGACCTACTAATGTGTCAGAAATAAGGAGCTTTGTTGGTTTAGCTAGCTATTACCGCTGATTTGTCAAGGGATTCTCTTCCATTGCTTCCCAACTGACGAGCTTGACTAAGCAAAATGTCCCATTTTTATGGTCGGATGAGTGTGAGGAAAGCTTTCAGAAGCTCAAGAATCTGTTGACTACTGCACCAATTCTCACCTTGCCAGTGGAAGGTAAGAATTTCATTGTCTATTGTGATGCATCCTATTCGGGTTTGGGTGCAGTGCTAATGCAAGATAAGAATGTGATTGCTTATGCTTCAAGACAATTAAAAGTGCATGAACGTAACTATCCAACTCATGATTTGGAATTGGCCGCGGTAGTGTTTGCATTAAAGCAATGGAGACACTATTTATATGGGGTTAAGTGTGAGGTCTATACGGATCATCGTAGCCTACAGTATGTCTTTACTCAAAAAGATTTGAACTTGAGACAGGAGATGGATGGAACTACTGAAGGACTACGACATCACTATTTTGTATCATCTGGGGAAGGCGAATGTTGTAGCGGATGCTTTAAGTAGAAAGGCGGGAAGCATGGGAAGTCTAGCTCACTTGCAAGCTCCTAGACGTCCATTGGCTAGAGAGGTTCAGACTCTAGCTAACGACTTGATGAGATTATAAGTAAATGAGAAGGGAGGATTTTTAGCTTGTGTGGAGGCAAGATCTTCCTTCCTTGACAAGATTAAGGGAAAGCAGTTTAATGATGAAAAATTGATTTGGATCCGAGATAAAGTGTTGCAAGGAGAGGCTAAAGAAGCGACAATCGATAAGGAAGGTGTTTAAAGGATTAAGGGAAGGGTATGTGTATCCCGCGTCGATGATTTGATCAACACTATTCTGACAGAGGCTCATAGTTCAAGGTATTCGATACATCCGGGTGCAACCAAGATGTACCGTGACCTAAAGCAACACTTTTGGTGGAGTAGAATGAAGAGTGATATTGTGGATTTTATTGCCAAATGTCCAAACTGTCAACAAGTAAAGTATGAACACCAAAGGCCCGGAGGAACACTTCAGAGAATGCCCATTCCGGAATGGAAATGGGAGAGAATCGCAATGGACTTCGTGGTTGGTCTTCCAAAGACGATGGGTAAGTACGACTCTATTTGGGTGATTGTTGATAGGTTAACTAAGTCTGCTCATTTTATTTCGGTTAAGGTGACTTACAATGCTGAGAAATTAGCCAAGATCTATATCTCAGAAATCGTTCGACTGCATGGGGTTCCACTATCCATCATATCAGATAGAGGTACGCAGTTTACTTCTAAGTTTTGGAAAACATTGCATGCGGAATTGGGTACTAGGTTGGACCTTAGTACCGCGTTCCATCCTCAGACCGATGGTCAGTCTGAGCGAACGATTCAAGTGTTGGAGGATATGCTTCGTGCGTGTGTGATAGAATTTTGTGGCCATTGGGATAACTTCTTACCCTTAGCGGAGTTTTCATACAATAATAGCTATCACTCAAGCATTGATATGGCTCCATTTGAAGCATTGTATGGTAGGAGATGTAGGTCCCCCATTGGTTTGTTTGATGCATTCGAGGTTAGACCTTGGGGTACTGACCTTCTGAGGGAATCGTTAGATAAAGTGAAATCTATTCAAGAAAAGCTTCTAGCGGCGCAAAGTAGGCAAAAAGAATATGCAGATCGAAAGGTTAGAGACTTAGAGTTCATGGAGGGTGAACAAGTCTTGTTTAAAGTTTCGCCAATGAAAGGGTGATGTGGTTTGGTAAAAGAGGCAAGCTAAGCCCAAGGACATTGGTCCCTTTGAAGTACTTAAGCGAGTAGGGGAGGTGGCTTATGAGTTAGCCTAGCCTCTAGGGCTGTCCGGAGTACATCTGGTATTTTATGTGTCTATGTTAAAAATATACCATGGGGATGGAAACTACATCATTCGTTGGGATTAAGTGCTGCTTGATGAAAAAATTGTCTTATGAGGAGGAGCCTGTGGCTATTTTAGATAGAGAAGTTCACAAGTTGAGGTCAAGGGAGATTGCATCCATCAAAGTTCAATGGAAGAATTGACCAGTCGAAGAAGCCACTTTGGAGAAAGAGGCTAATATGCGATAAAGATACCCACACCTGTTAGCGGATTCAGGTACTCCGTTTCGCCCTTGTTTTCCTTCTTGTGATCGTTCGGGGACAAACGATGGGTAAATTGCTATGTAATGTAATGACCTGTTTAGTCATTTTGAGCAGCAGATTTTATTTCTGGAAAAACAGGCTGAGACGACGGAACACACGATGGACCGTCATGAGCACGACGGACCGTCGAGGCGTCTCGTTTCAAAACACTTAGAAATTCTGAAATTGGGTACTGAAAATTGACTCTCTGAACTTCGTAATGGAATGGCAGGACGGACCGTCGCAGACTCTTTGGTGGAGATTGAGTCTCTGAACCTTGCGACGACCTGCAGGACGGATCGTCGCAGGCACAACTGGCCGTCACAGGTTGCATAAACCCAGTCTGGGTCGGATTTCTTTACACGTTTTAAGGGACGTTTTGGACTATTCCTACTTTAATTATAAAGTTAGTGGGTTTATGTTAATAAGTCTAATTACTTGGGGGTTAAAAGAGGTAACCTTGAGTAAATTAGTGGGTTATTATTACCATATTTTATTCTTAATTATATGCTAATTAGGGTAAAAGAAAGAGGGTTTGAATAAGAAAAAGAAAAGAACAGAAAGAGGGAGAAAGAGAATCGATAGAGAGAGATGAATGAAGAGGAAAAACACAAGGCTTTGGGAAATTCTTGCTTGATCACTAGTCTTCGGTGGAGTTAGGTTATGGTTTCTCTTACGATATTCGTAGTAAACTCTTAATAGCGAATGATATGTATTGATAATATTGTAAACCCTGCTATGTGCTTAATTATATGCTTGCATGAATGTAATTATATAATTGTGATTATATAAGCATGATGAAGTTATTGAATCCCAAATCTTGAAAAACCTTAATCTCTTTGTTAATGATGAGACCTTGGTATAAAAGAAGGCGTGATGAACTAAAATAATGAGATTGATGATGCCTTGGTAAGAAAGAAGGCTCGATGAATTGATAGAAGGAGATTAGGGGATCGGGTGCCACGTTCCGGTACCAGGATAGTATATGAGGATCGGAGTGTCACGTTCCGACACCAGGATAGAATATGGATCGGGTGCCACGTTCCGGTACTAGGATAGTATATAAGGATCGGAGTGTCACGTTCTGACACCAGGATAGAATATGGATCGGGTACCACATTCCGATACCAGGATAGTATATGAGGATCGGAGTGTCACGTGCCGACACCAGGATAGACTATGGATCGGGTGCCACGTTCTGGTACCAGGATAGTATATGAGGATCGGAGTGTCACGTTCCGTCACCAGGATAGAATATGGATCGAGTGTCACGTTCCGGTACCAGGATAGTATATGAGGATCGGAGTGTCACGTTCCGACACCAGAATAGAATATGGATCGGGTGCCACGTTCCGGTACCAGGATAGTATATGAGGATCGGAGTGTCACGTTCCGACACCAGGATAGTATATGAGGAGCGGAGTGTCACGTATCGACACGAGAGGAATAAAGATAATGAATCTTGAAAGATGTTAATATACTCAATCTAATGAACCTAAATCCCAAATGAGTATGATGAGGAGGCGTGAGTCCTCATTGATGAGCTTGGTGTTGTAACCAAGGGTTATGGTAATTGTAAATGCTGCATGCGAAGGATATTAGTTGATTTTATGATGTTATCTGATATATACTGTTTTCTATTTTGAGTTGGCCGATGATATCTACTCAGTACCCGTGTTTTGTACTGATCCCCCCTACCTTCATGTTTTCTTCTTTGTTATTTGTAAAGTGCAGCAAACGTGTCGTCATCTTCGACTCAACAGTAACTCTAGCCAGTCTTCATTACTCCGGATATCAGGGTGAGCTAACGTTTCTAGCTTTGACTGGATCTTCCTCTTCATGTCTTGATGCCTTGAAGTTCCGGCATGGACTAGCTTTTATGTATGTTTGGCTTCTTAGAAACTCTTAGATTTAGTAATTTGAAGTAGATGTTCTTGTGATGATGACTTCCAGATTTTGGGAAATAATAGTTATTGAATTGGTTTTTATTAATGAGTTTAAGTCTTCCGCGTTAGTTTATGTTGATAGTACATTGAAATGTTAAGGTTTAGAATTGGTTGGTTCGCTCACATAGGAGGGTAAGTGTGGGTGCCAGTCGCGGCCCGATTTGGGTCGTGACAATATGAAATTATATTGGGTCCGTATCACGGGCCGTAAATTATCTAGTTTCTATTATATAGAAGAGTGAAGTGTAGGACGACCAAGGGTAAAAATATAATTTCATTATAACAAAAATATATTAAGAAAGATAGTAAATAATTCTAGAAACATCTTTCTTTATATGAAGTGAATAATGATATGTAATTTCACGCTAACAAAAATCTACCAAGAATGATAACAAGAAAATTAAATATTTCTAGAAACATATTTAGATATTGTTATTACTATTAATTTATCTTGTTATTACTTCACTTTTTTTTGTGAGTCATTCTAATATCTATTCATTACTCTATTTTACTTTAATCTAAACTCTTAATACTTTTTCTATTTATTATGATTATCAAAAATGTCTACTTTAGTATGAAAATACATTATGAACCAATTATTTTCACCTTTAATTTTGACTCTAATTTATATACTTGAAAATAAATAAGTGTGATAAAATTAATAATATATATTAGATTGAACTAAAGAAAAAATGTTAAAAAATAATTTTACAATGAAAATGAATAGGATGATATATTTGTATTTAAGACGACAACGAATGAAAATATAATTTCATTCTAACAAAAATCTATTAAGAAAAATAGCAAGAATAATGAATAATTCTATAAACGTCTTTCTATTTATGAAGTGAATGATGATTAAAGGCAAAAATATAACTTCTCGCAAATAAAAATCTATCAAGAATGAGAACAAGAAAACTAAATGGTTCTACAAATAATTTTAGTTATTATGATTACCATTAACTCATTTCGTTATTACTTCACTTGTTTTATGACTTTTTGTGATATTTACTCATTAATCTATTTTATTATCACTTTATTTTAATTATTGATATTTTTCTATTCATTATATTTTCTACAAATGTCAACTTTAATATAAAAAATTATTATTTAAAAATATAGTTAATTACATTTAATTTTATTTTTGCTCTAATTAATATATCTAAAAAGAAATAATTAAGTGTAATAAATTAATAATGTATATTATATTGAAATTTAAGAATAAATCAAAATTAGTTGTGATATTACGAAAATAACATTTTAAAAAATGTCAAAAAGTTACTTTACAAATAAAATGAATAGGATGGTATATTTGTATTTAAAGTAAACTAAAAATGTTTACTAGATTATAAATGACTAGTTCTTCATTAAAATATATAATCATAATTTTACGTTTATTTGATTTCAAACATATTAAACTGATGTCACGACCCAAAGTGAGTCGTGACTGGCACCCACAGTTAACCTCCTAGGTGGGCGAACCAACAAATCTAAACCCCAACCAACATATATCAATAGTTCAACTATGAATAACAAAAATAATGCAAAATCTCCAAAACTTATTAAGTAAACAATTAAATAAGCTTCTAAAGTTTAACACTTATTATTCTCAAAATCTCAAAGTCATCACATCAAGGACATCTATTCTCAAATTACCGAGTCTAAGAGTATTTAAGAAACCAAATTAAATAAAAAGATGGTTTATGTCTTAAATTCAAGGACATCAAGACGTGAATGAGAGAATCCAACACGAGCTAGAAATAATAGCTCACCCTAAACTTTGTTGTGGTAGAGACTAGCTAGAGGTGAGGGCGAGTCGAAGACGATGGTACACTTGTTGTACTCTACAAAAGAACAACGAAGAAAATAAAAGTAGGGGTCATTACAAGGAACACATACTGATTAGGTATCATCGACCAACCCAAAATAGGAACCAATATATATTGAAAAATAATATAAAATCAGCTACAATACTCAACAGGTGGCAAGCAACAAACAACATGAACC
Source organism: Solanum lycopersicum (assembly GCF_036512215.1). NCBI lineage: Eukaryota > Viridiplantae > Streptophyta > Magnoliopsida > Solanales > Solanaceae > Solanum > Solanum lycopersicum. The sequence goes on from NC_090809.1 coordinate 32,341,697, forward strand.
AGTGACAACAATAGGTCCACAATCAATCACAATATAATGTACACTTATGAGGACCCATGCCTCCACACCATACTCATTTGAAAAATGCATTTTTTGAGATTGAGTATATTAAGTTAATTCGAGATTTCTTTCCTTTAATGTTATCGTGTTGGAACGTAACATTCTGATCCCATATACCGTGTCAAAACGTGACACTCCTATCCCATAATATCGTGTCGGAACGTGAAAATCCGATCAAATAGTACCGTGTCAGAACGTGACACTCCGATCAAATTATCTCATTAATTTATTTTGTCAATCCTTCATTATTCAAGGAGTCATTTTGATAGAGAGGATTCAAGTTTATAAATTCAACAGACTCAGAATTTTAGGCCAAACACAAACCACACAACCAAGATATACAACCACATAGTCAAGTACATAGGAAACTTCACATTATCACGCAATACATATCAATCGCTATTGAGAGTTTATCTATCAACTAGAAATAAACCATAACCTACCTCCACCGAAGAACCGAAGTCAAGAAAACTACTTATCCAATTCCTTCCCTTTCCTTAACGCCTCTTAAAGTTTCCAACCTATCAAATATATTGTCACGATCCAAAGCGAGTCGTGAGTGACCCCACACTTAACATCCTTAGTAGGCGAACCAACCAATTTGACCTAAATAACAAAATACAAGCATAACGCGGAAGCTCAAAATCTTACTAAATATCATTTCCTCAAAACCTGAAAGTCATCACACCAAGGACATCTAATCTCCAATACTAAGTCTAAGAATATCAAATACACAAAAATAGATGAATAAAATGATAGGTGTCCAAAAGTATAGGACATCATATCATGATTGCGAGAATCCAACATGAACTTAAATGAATAGGTCACTCTGGAACCTGATATGCCTGAAACAGTCTAGAGCTGAGGGCGATTAAATTTCGTCGGTACACTTGTTGCACTCCATATAAGGAAAACAAAGAAAAACACGAGTAGGGCTCAGTACGAGGCAATATGTACTTAGTAAGTATCATCGGTCATCCCAAAATAGTAACTAATATACAAAGAATAATAGTATAAAATAAACTATAGTACTTAATAGGTGATAAACAACAAACAACATGAACAAGTGACAATTGAATCATGAACAATATCAAGCACACACAAGGACTCATGCCTCCACACCACGTTCGTTGAGAAATGGATTCTTTGAGATTGAGTACATTAAATTAATTCAATATCCTTTTCCTTCATGTTACTGTGTCAGAACGTGACACTCCGATCCAATTATATCATGTCGGAACGTGACACTCCAATCCAATGATACCGTGTTGGAACGTGACACTCCGATCCAATTATACCGTGTCGAAACGTGACACTTCGATCCAAGAATACTGTGTCGGAATGTGACACTCCGATTCAAGAATACCGTGTCAATTTATCCTTTATTATTACCATTTTCAATTCATTGTTATATTATTTCATCAAGCCTTCTTTATTCAAGGCATCACTTCGATAAAGAGAGTTCAACAATATAATTTCACGATTTTAGGATTTCAGACAAATTACAAAACACACAACCAAGCCACACAACCACAAAATCAAAGTACAAATAAAACTATATAATATCATTCAATGCATATCAATCATTATTAAGAGTTTACTATCAAATAGCATAAACCATAACCTACCTCCACCGAAGAACCGAAGTCAAGCAAGCTACTTCTCTAATATTTTTTCTTTCTTCTATGCCTCCAAACTTTCTTATCTATCAAGTATGTCTATGCATAATTTGTAAGTTAACGAGTCTATAAATACTCCTATTATTTTATGTCTAGCCTATAACCACAACTTACCTAATTCTCTAAGCAATTTTCTAAGTTTTAATTCAAGGGTAAGTATTAATTTCTCCAATTCGCACAACTTTAATGAAATTTAAATAATTCAATACACCCACTATTTAATTACCAATCTCGATACATCAAAATATAATTTTATATAATAATAGAATTTCAAAACTTAAAGTTGAAGTCACTTGTCACGGCACCAGTGACAATCAACACCTACCAAAATTCATCTCCAATTCACATTGCACCCTAATAACAATAATATAATAATTAAATATTTGTTTAAAAGAAATCAACCTACTAATTCATGGAAATCATAACTATCATACCCACAATGTGAAGCCTAAGTCACTTTAATCTAGTCTAAATCTCTGGTCATTAACTTGTCATTGACCATCTTTAAATTTGCTACGTTACTATTTCTACAAATTAGTCATTAAAACTTGTCTCCAACTTTTCCTATTCAATTTGTCACCCACGTTACCTGTTTTTCAACTCAAGTTCACGTGCAGTGTGCATACTACACCATAATCCTATTAACTTGCTCCCCATAATTTAATTTTACTCATATATGAAACAATCAATATAACGAATTAAAATAGAAATGAAGATTCAGTTACCAGAAGTGGGTTTGTCACTTTGAGCGGTGCCGATGCCACTCTCCATAATTCTCTTCCTCCCATATTTTCTTTTATTCTAAAGAATATTTATTTACCCTAATTCATATACTTGTCTAATTATAAAAATAATGGTAAAAGTGACCTACTATAAATTTTATGTTATCTTCTTTAACCACCAACTAAATTAATTATTAAAATACCCAACTAATTTCATAATTATAGTTATGAATAGTCCAAAACACCCATTTAAAATCTATCGAAAAGTATTTTATTGAATAAAAACCTCTAGTACTCAAAAAGATCAAATGAGTTGTTACATTAGATACCAATTTACCCATCGTTCGTCCTCGAACGATCAAAGTTGGCGAGGGTAAGAAAGGGTAGAAGAATCAACAAAATGTGTAAATAACTTTTGTGCATATCATGCTTAGTCTATCAAGGCCTTACCTCAAATGCATCAAACCAACCAATGAGAGAGCTATATCTCCTCTCATATTATGTCTCAAATAGGGTCATCCCATTACTCAAGTGGTAGCTGTTGTTATATGAAAATCAACTAACAAAAAAATATATTATCAATAGCCATAAAAAATAATCGTACACACATATCCAACATGTTCTCAAGTACCTTCACAAAACCATTAGGTGGAATTTTTTCACATAACCATCATAAAATGCTGAATCAATACTGATTTTAATCGGTAGTTAACCTCAACCAACCACCACACACTCATAATGTACAAACCATCATGGATCTTATCAGTATTTTGCTCTTACAACATAAGCTTTTCACGAGCTTAAGTTATAACAATTTGATCTTTAGACAACAAGTACTCATCAATATAAAATAAAATTTATCTAATCCAAAGAAGGAAATAATTAAGTAACCACGAATTGAGCGATACACCCAAACATACAGAACCTCTAATAACACTTTCAAAATATTAGATTAGTAGCTATTATAGACAAACATTAAGAATGACAAAACTAGACCGAATGGTCCTCACATTAATTCACACATAGCCAAAACATGATATCGATGATGAGATAAATCTTAAGTCTTTTGAGCAATTGTAAATTTCAATGGTAGCTTTCCTATATATTCTCATATGCAAAGTTGTGTATGTTGAATTAATGGTATACTTCAACCATTCCAAACAACACCAAATATTATATAAGTGGAATGAACAAGTCTAACCAAGAATGTCATCCTACCAGAAGGAAAATCAGAGAATCTGTACACCCGATCCACTATTTAGGACTCACATATTGAAGTGAAAACATAAACGGATGTGGAAAGTGAATCATACTCTAAACTACACCCAGAATGAAGTAGTTGCTCACTCTAAGCTACTTCCATAGTGCCCATATCAACATGTTCATTCATTGACTCAATCTCTTTGATTTTCTAGCTACCCACAATCACCAATCGTTAGGTAGTGGAGCCTGATTAATTTTAGGTTTTCCTATTTATTCTCTATTTTAGGCTTTCCTATTTATTCTCTATTTTAGGTTTTCCTATTTATTCTCTGTAATAAAAAATATTCTGATTTATTAATATAAATATACCTCACCACCGTGGAAGTTTACTTACGTGGTTTTACCACGAAATATTGGGTTTTCTCTTTCTCTCTCTAGATCTCTCATCTCTTTCTCTTGAAAGTTCTTGTGTTCTTCATTCATCTAGTGTGTGCGCGTGAATTTGATCCTAACAACTGGTATCAGAGCTAAGGAGATTCAACACGATCACTGAAGATTGATAGTTCAAAGCTTGGAATCGAGAAGTTTGATGGATCCGATTTCAGTTTCTGGAAGATGCAGATCGAAGATTATTTGTACCAGAAAGATCTTAATGAACCGTTGACTGGGGTGAAGCTGGAATCCATGACGGAGGAGAAGTGGAAACTCAAGGATCGCCAGGCTCTAGGGTTGATCCGGTTGACTTTGTCAAGAAACGTGGCGTTCAACATCGTGAAGGAGAAGACTACGTCCGGTCAGTTGAAGGCACAATCAAATATGTATGAAAAACCATCAGCTATGAATAAGGTATATTTGATGCGTAGATTGTTCAATTTACAGATGTCTGAAACTGTATCCGTTTCTGATCATATAAACAAGTTCAATATGATTGTGAGTCAACTCAATTATGTTGATATTAATTTCGAAGATCAAATTAAGGCGTTGATTTTGATGTCATCTCTGCCCGAGTCTTGGGATACTGTTGTTGCTGCGATTAGGAGTTCCCGTGGATCTGAGAAACTGAAGTTTGATGAAATCCGTGATGTTGTTCTTAGCGAAAGTATTCGCAAACGAGAAGTGGGAGATTCATCGGGCAGTGCTCTCAGCGTTGATCGAAAGGGGAGAAGTAAGACGAAAGGCCAAAATCAACATGGTCGATCAAAATGAAAGAATCGAGGAAAATCACTGAACAGATCAAACGTGACTTGTTGGAAATGTGGAGAAAAAGGGCACTTTCGGACGAACTGTACAAAGCTAAAGAAAAAATAGAATCAGAAATTTGGAGATGACAATGATTCTGTAAATTCAGCAGAGGACATTGGGGATGCTCTAATCCTTAGTATGAACAGCCCGGTTGAATCATGGATTTTGGATCCTGGTGCATCTTTTCATTCGTCTCCAAGCAAGGAGTTGTTCCAAAACTTCAAATCTTGAAATTTTGGAAAAGTATATCTTGCTGACAATAAAGGCTTAGAGATTGAAGGAAAGGGGGATATTTGCATAAAGACCACCTCGGGAAACCAGTGGACAATGGAGGATGTCAGATATATTCTTGGGATCAAGAAAAATCTAATCTCTGTTGGTCAGTTGGATTGCACGGGATATGCAGCAGAGTTTGGGAATGGTTCGTGGAAGATCGTGAAAGGTGCTATGGTAGTAGCTCGTGGCACCTAATCTGGAACCTTGTACACCACTACAGGGTGTATAAACATGGCCGCTGTTGCTGAAGGTGCATCCGGTTCATGTCTGTGGCACAACAGACTTGGACACATGAGTACTAAAGGAATGAAGATGCCGGTTGCAAAAAGAGCATTAGAGGGTCTGAAGTCTGTTGATATGGGTCTTTGTGAGAGCTGTGTTATGGGCAAACAGAAAAGAGTAAGCTTCACAAAGACTCCTAGAGAGCCACAGAAAGTGCGGTTGGAAATGGTCCATACAGATATTTGGGGACCATCTCCAGTATCATCACTTGGAGGATCTAGATTCTATGTTACCTTCATTGATGATTTCAGCAGGAAGGTATGGGTTTACTTCTTAAAGCATAAGTCAAATGTGTTTGAAACTTTCAAGAAGTGGAAAGCTGAAGTTGAGAATCAGACCGGTTTGAAAGTCAAATGCCTAAGGTCTGACAATGGAGGAGAGTATGACAAATCAGAGTTCAAGGAATTCTATGCAGCTGAGGGAATCATATTGATGAGAACAGCTCCCGGTAAGGCAAGGCCGAATGGAATTGCTGAGAGGATGAATAGAACATTGAATGAGCGTGCAAGGAGTATGAGGATACACTGTGGGCTGCCCAAAACACTTTGGGCAGATGCTGTGAGCACAGCTGCATACTTGATCAACAGGGGACCATCAGTTCCTTCAGGGTTCAAGATTCCAGAGGAGGTGTGGACAGGAAAAGAACTCAAGTACTCACACTTGAGAACTTTTGGTTGCACTGCTTATGTTCATGTTGATCCAGAAAAGAGAGACAAGCTTGATGCCAAGGCTGTGAAGTGTTACTTCATAGGATATGGTTCTGATTTGTTTGGTTATAGGTTTTGGGATGACAAGAACAGAAAGATCCTGAGATATTGTGAGGTGACATTTGATGAGTTATTACTGTACAAGGACAGAGAGCAGAAGGTTCTAGAGTTTACAAAGCAAGTGGAGTTGAGGTTGAGTTGGAGAAGAATAACCCCAGAGATGTCGAAGCAGATACTCAACCAACTCCTACTGAAGAATCTGAAGTGGAGCAAGTTACACCTGAGCAGGTGTTAAGGAGATCATCAAGATCCATCAGGGCACCAGATAGGTATTCACCTTCATTACACTATCTATTGGTGACTGATGAGGGGGAACCAGAGTCTTTTGATGAGGCCCTATAGGTGGAGGATTCGATCAAGTGGGAGAAAGCCATGGATGATGAGATGAGGTCACTTGAGAAGAATGACACATGGGTGTTGACTGAGTTACCTGCAGGGAAGAGAGCTTTGCTGAATAAGTGGGTGTTCAGAATCAATACTGAACCAGATGGCAAAAGAAGGTTCGAGGCTCGTTTAGTGGTTAAAGGATATTCACAAAGAAAAGGTATTTATTATGCTGAAATATTCTCTCCTGTTGTGAAGTTAACCTCTATTCGAATTCTGTTGAGTATTGTTGCATCAGAAAATTTGCATCTAGAGCAAATGGATGTAAAAACAGCATTTTTACATGGAGATCTGGACAAAGAGATCTATATGCAGCAACCGGAAGGATTTGTGGTTCGAGGCAAGGAACACATGGTGTGCAAGCTCACCAGGAGCTTGTATGGACTAAAGCAAGCACCAAGGCAGTGGTACAAGAAGTTTGACTCCTTCATGACCAAGAGTGGATTCTGCAAAGCTGAAAAGGATCCTTGTTGTTACTTCAAGAAATACACTGATTCATATGTATTTCTACTCTTGTATGTGGATGATATGTTGATTGCAGGATCTAGTATGAGAGAGATTAACAATCTGAAGACAAGGTTGTCTGCAGTGTTTGAGATGAAAGATTTGGGTCAAACAAAGCAGATTTTGGGGATGAAGATTTCTCGGGATAGACCTGCTGGCACTTCAAATCTATCTCAGGAGTTGTACATTGAGAAGGTGCTGAGCATATTCAGGGTTAATGATGCTAAACCCAGGACTACTCCATTGGCAAATCACTTTAAATTGTCAAAGAAGCAGTCACCCAAGACTACCGAGGAGCGTGATCACATGACACTTGTTCCATATGCTTCAGCAGTTGGTAGTTTGATGTATGCTATGGTCTGCACTAGACCTGATATAGCACATGCAGTGGGAGTAGTTAGCAGGTACATGGCGAACCATGGGAAAGAGCATTGGGAAGCTGTGAAGTGGCTTCTGAGATATCTGAGAGGTACATCCAGTACTTCACTTTACTTTGGCAAAGGCAAGGTGACTCTACAAGGTTTTATGGATGCTGATCTTGGTGGGGACGTTGACTCAAGCAAGAGTACATCCGGGTACATTTACACCATAGGTGGAACAGCAGTGAGTTGGATGTCCAGGCTTCAAAAGTGTATTTCTCTTTCATCTACTGAAGCTTAGTATGTGGCAATAGCTGAAGCTGGGAAAGAGATGATATGGCTGGCAGATTATCTTGAGGAATTGGGCAAGAAGCAAAGCGAGAAGATTCTTTACTCAGATAGCCAGAGTGCCATACAGTTGGTGAAAAATCCAGTCTATCATTCGAAGACAAAGCACATCAGAAGGCGATACCATTTCACTCGCAGGGTAGTGGAGGATGGTGATATGTGCTTGGAGAAGATAGAGGGTGCAAAGAACCCGGCAGACATGTTGACGAAATGTGTTGATGTTGGGAAACTGAGGTTATGTAAAACCTCGGTTGGTCTTCTATAGTTGTTGATACAGATGTTGCGGTGCGGTAAAGATGTTGATCATGAAGATATTTTTTTGAGAATGTATTTTTTGGATGACTGAGTCAGTCTCCAAGTGGGAGAATTGTTAGGTAGTGGAGCCTGATTAATTTTAGGCTTTCCTATTTATTCTCTATTTTAGGCTTTCCTATTTATTCTCTATTTTAGGTTTTCCTATTTATTCTCTGTAACCAAAAATATTCTGATTTATTAATATAAATATATCTCACCGCCGTGAAAGTTTACTTACGGGATTTTACCACGAAATATTGGGTTTTCTCTTTCTCTCTCTAGATCTCTCATCTCTTTCTCTTGAAAAATCTTATGTTCTTCATTCATCTAGTGTGTGTGCCAAATTCGATCCTAACACAATTTAGTCCCTATTATAATTGTACACATTCTTGGTCTATCGTACCTCACACCCACTGACGTCAACACTCTTAATACTAAAAAAATATCATAATTAAATCGATCATCTACCTTACTCCAAACCATCATTAGTACTAAGTGTTATTATCAATTACATAGTCAAACTATGGATATCTCTCTTTCTATATAAGTGTTTTATGACAAATACGAGTCACAAACATGACTAATAACACTAATTTTATAATTTTATAGTACATTTCATCGAGATAAAACTATTAATTCACACCCAAAGTCAACTTCACACAAATTTCACATACCATGCTTTAGCTACCATTCTAAACCATCACATACCTCATGTCAACGCTTTCGGAAATTCTTGGTCACTCATATTATTTTGTATGCCGTAAGCTCATAACCTCTATTCATACCTTTATAAAACATACCACCACAAAAGTAGATGCAAAGTGAAACATTTGAATTATAAATCGAACAATGTAACTCAATTTTCTTATCTATCAACATGATTGATACCTTGAAGATTTTTGTGAATTTACATATCCTAACTTATCGTAGATCGTCTCTTCATCAATCTTATCATATCCTTCGCTAAAAGTTTGATGCAGTTATTAATAGACTCAAAATTAAAAGAGAGCTTATCATGACACTTGAATTGAGTGTATTTACTGTTCTTTCTTAAGTCTTATTAGATAGCTTTTAACCAATTTGGTAGACATGTGACACTAAAACCATGACCATATTAAAAAATATGAACCCACATGTCTCAAAAAACCCAATTCTAGTCCTCCAAAATATACCTCTTTATCCCTTACAATTTGAGAAAATATTCTTGTTCTCACCTCTTTCTGAAGACTTATTATATCCCACAAATTTTATTGTTGTTATTATTATTATTATTATTATTATTATTATTATTATTATTATTTCATTATGACTCTAACTCTTTTAAATTCAATTCAAGTGGTGTCCCCAAATATCTTAAAATTTCCATACAACTACATTTTTCATCAAATAATGAAGAACCACAACATTAGATACTCACAATTCGTTAGTATCGTAAAAACTTATTTAACCAACAATTCTTATTATATAATTTCATATCAATCACAATCATCACCAACCCCTCATCATCATTACGAACTCTTATTACCTCCAGTGTCTTAAATTAATATTTCTCTTATAAAATTTCATATTAAAACACCTCATAATACAAACTATAAATACAATGCCTCTACAATTTTAATGCAAGCACCACCCAAACGTAACTGTTGTTCGGAACCAAAAAAATAATCTTACAGATATTTGAATTCAATCTCCACCGTTCAAATCAACCACCAAGAAGTCAGAAATACATAGTTCAAATTTTAGCCTGATCCAACAGTTATTTAATTGAGAAACACGATCTGAAGGTTGTCGGCCGTAGAACAGGTATGCAGCAAAATAAATCTTTTCCTTCTCTCTTCTATCTTTTCTCTTGTTGAAAGCTCTCTCAAAACCTCTCTTATGTCCTAATGTCTTTCAAGAATAATACTAATGAGTAGTTCAATTTTTCGCTCAAGACCATCCTCTATTTACACAGTACTACTTTTTCTTACAAAGTAAAGTCAACTAAAAATATGATTACAATTTCAATCCTTTTCCTAATTGAATTGGAAACCAAATAAAGAGAATAATTTCAATCCTTTTTCAAATAAGTTTAGGCTTATTGTCTAACTCTTAAACAAATACTAAATTCGATATCAGAACCGGTGAAACACTTTCAAGACTTTATTGCCACTAAATTAATTCTAAATGAGAATATTTGATACTAATAGAACAAACATAAAGCATATAGGTCATATATCACTTTCTTTTTTTACCATCATGCTTAGCTTGACCTTTTCATCATCAAAAAGTGAACCTTTTCCTCTACATGACACCTTAAACTCAGGTATACCAACCAGATTTAAGGGACTAACACAATTTTATAAGCATTTTCTTACTAAAATCTTCAATTTAGTTCACCCAAATATACTCAATAAGACTTTCTTTTCCTATAAGTTTGTCTTCCTAGTATCAATCTTTCTTTTGATGGTTAAGATAAAATGGTCAGTCCTCATTCAGAACCATCAGGATACATTTCACAACCTAAATATATTAGTATTGTACCAAAGATCCACCGCTAAAATATATCTAAAACAAAAATAAAAAAATAAAAATTAATGTAATCCAAGTGCTATAGTAATAAACTAGTTGATTTTTCAAAAGTGAAAGCAACACAGAATCCCAATACCTAAATATGTCACACCACTAATTACTTCTTAAGTAGTTAATATTCACATTTGCCAATCGATGTATTCGTTTCTACAAAACACTAGTACTGCACCGTGAAAGATCATTAAATCTATGACTAGAACACATCATAGTAATGAGAAGATAGTAAGCAACATATTTTTATCCATTGAATAGATTCAAAATATTATTCAATTCATTTGTAGCTTAGGTCGATGACAAAAATAACACACATCATAACTTTAATCAAGTACCCATCGATATTAGTGTAGTAGTCGTATTAAGACCCTTTCTTAAACACACTTAATCTATAAAATTGTGGTAAAGATTCTGCCCTCAATTGACTCAACAAAATTTCATTATTCACTAAGCAATGCATATATCTTATGATAACTTTACTATATTTTCCAAAGTAATGATATTCATTATCTAGTCGTTCCTTACGAACTTTTTGAATGTTGTCACCTTGGAATAGTCATCTTGCTTCACCCCCATCTACCTCATATCCATTAAGATCTGTAGAATGTACTTCTCCATGAAGAAGCTGGAAAATGCTACCCAAGTCATAGGTAGTGTCATTACCGGCAAGACTCAACATAAGACTGCCACCGCATTTTCGCATCTCCCCAAAATTAGTAAGTCAGAAACTCAATGTCCCATCACTCTACCATATCCATCTTAGGAAACAACTCTCATGACCAACAATAGGGAAACTATAAGCATCTTCATATTCAGTACCCATGAAGAATAGGGGTTTCAACTTTAAAAACTTAAAAAGATCATACTAGTCACTAATAATTACATGTCTATAGTGAAGCGTGAAAACATATCTATTTTTAAGGATGCATACTCTCTTTCTGGTGTTGGTATTTAAAATTCTACTACTCTAATACTAATTATATGCGAAAAAGAGTGAAGAAGGTTAGATACCAATTTTTATTACCTAGATACTAATTGGACTCAAGTAGTAGCACGAAAGAAAGAAGGAATGAAGTTTTCTTAAAGTCTTATAGCCTCTTGAAAAAATTAAAGGTGTCCCCATACAGTTCCACAAGACTCTACTAGACATGTCCTTATGTGATGAGATCACCAAACCTAACGCTTTGATACCAAGTTTGTCACGACCGAAAGCGAGTCGTGAGTGGCACCCACACTTAACCTCCTAAGTGGGCGAACCAATCAATTTAACCTAACTTATAAAATAAAAGCATAACGCGGAAGCTCAAAAACTTACTAAATATCATTTCCCAAAATATGAAAGTCATCACATCAAGGATATCTAATCTCCAATACTAAGTCTAAAAATATCAAATACACCAAAATAGAAGAATAAAATGATAGGTGTCCGAAAGTACACGACATCATTTCATGATCGAGAGAATCCAACACGAGCTCGAATGAATAACTCCCTCTAGAACCTGATATGCGGGAGACTGACTAGAGCTGAGGGTGATTCAAATTCATCGTTACACTTGCTGCACTACATATAAGAAAAACAAAAAAAATACGAGTAGGGCTTAGTACGACGCAATATGTACTAAGTAAGTATCATCGCTCAATTCAAAATAGTAACTAATATACAAAGAATAATAGTATAAAATCAACTATAGTACTTAATAGGTGATAAGAAACAAATAACATGAACAAGTGACAGCTAAAGAACGTACATAATCAATCACAATATCAAGCACACACGAGGACTCATGCCTCCACACCACGTTCGTTAGGAAATGGGTTCTTTCAGATTGAGTACATTAAATTAATTCAATATCCTTTTCCTTTGATATTGTTGTGTCAGAACATGACACTCCGATCCAATTATACCATGTCGAAACGTGACACTCCGATCCAATTATACCATGTCGAAACGTGACACTCCGATCCAATTATACCGTGTTGGAATGTGACACTCCAATCCAATTATACCATGTCGAAACGTGACACTCCGATCCAAGAATACCGTGTAAGAATATGACACTTCGATCCAAGAAAACCGTGTCAATTTATCCTTTACTATGACCACTTTCAATTCATTGTTATATTATTTCATCAATCCTTCTTCATTCAAGGCATCGCTTCGATAAAGAGAGTTCAAGAAAATAATTCCACGATCTCAGGATTTAAGACCAATCACAAAACACACAACCAAGCCACAAAATCAAAAAATCAAGTACCAAGAAAACTTCATAATATCATTCAATGCATATCAATCACTCTTAAGAGTTTACTACCAAATAACATAAACCATAACCAACCTCCACCAAAGAATCAAAGTCAAGCAAGCTACTTCTCCAGTACATTTCCTTTCCTCTATGCCTCCAAAGCTTTCCAATCTATCAAGTATATATATGCATAATTTGTAAGTTAACGAGTCTATAAATACTCATATTATTTTATGTCTAGCCCATAACCACAACTCACCTAATTCTCTAAGCAATTTCCCAAGTTCAAATTCAAGGGTAAGTCTTTATTCCTCCAATTCACATAAAATCTTAATTCCTCCAATTCACATAATTTTAATAGAATTTAAATAATTTGATACACCGAATATTTAATTATCAATATCTATACATCAAAATATAATTTTATATAGTAACAGAATTTCAAAACTTAAAGTTGAAATAGCTTGTCATGGCACCAGTGACAATCAACACCTACCAAATTCATCTCTAATTCACAATGCACCCTAATAACAATAATATAATAATCAAATATGTATTTAAAAGAAATCAACCTACTAATTCATGGAAATCGTAGCTATCATACCCATAATTTGAAGCCTAAGTCACTTGAATCTAGTCTAATATCTCTGGTCATTAACTTGTCTTTGACCATCTTTAAATTTGCTACCTTACTATTTCTACAAATTAGTCATTAAACTGGTCTCCAACTTTTCCTATTCAATTTATCACCCACGTTACCTGTTTTCCAACTCAAGTTCATGTGTAGTGTGCATACTACACCATAATCCTATTAACTTGATTCCAATAATATAATAATAATTTAACTTTACTCATATATGAAACAATCAATGTAACAAATTAAAATAGAATTGAAGATTCAGTTACCAAAATTGGGTTTGTCACTTTGAGCGGTGTCGATGTCATTCTCCGTAATTTTCTTCTTCCCATTTTTTCTTTTCTTCTTCTAAAGAATATTTATTTACCCTAATTCATATACCTGACTAATTATGAAAATAATGGTAAAAGTGACCTACTGATAAATTTTATGTTATGTTCTTCAACCACCAACTAAATTAATTATTAAAACTACCCCACTAATTTCATAATCATAGTTATGAATAGTCCAAAACACCCATTTAGAATCTATCGAAAATTATTTTATCGAGTAAAAAACTCTAGTACTCAAAACAATCAAATAGGTTGTTACATATATATGCATAAATTGTAAGTTAACAAGTCTATAAACACTCAGTTTTTTCTATGTTTAGACTATACCCAAAATCATCACCTAATCATATAATCAATTTCCTGGAGTTCACACCTAAGGGTAGGTCTGTAACGACCCTCTTAGTCGTTTTATGAATTTTACCCAATTTTCTAAGTTAAACCTTTTTAGTAACTTTTATAAATAATTTATGAATTATGAAAATGAGTGTTATAATTTTTAAAATAAATTTAGAGTTATTTAAGTTTTCTCAAAATAATAAAATTAAAATAAATGATCTACACCCAATTGGAAAAAAATAGGGTTAAAAATTGTTGCTGCCTCGTAGCAGTCACGCAAAAAGCAGAAAGTTTAAAGAGAAAGGGAGGCGGAAGATTAATTGGCTGGTTGTTATGGAGAGGTTTTGGAATACAAAAAAAAGGTATTTATCCGTACCGGATGATGTGTGGAATGATGATCAACACAAGTATTGTTTCAGGTAAAAGAAAGGAAAGTAATGCAAGATTTAATTTAATTGAATACCTTTAATTTCTATAATTTATTAGCTTCTTGTTATAATATTAGTGAATAACAATCGTATTAATATTTTAACGGTAGTAGTGCGTAATTCACTTAAGGCCAGGAGACAAAATTGAGTGGGCTGGCACAAAATTGTTATTGTTGTTTATATTATCATATAGGATTCAATCTTAATAGTTCAATATTGGTTAATAATAATTGGCAAGGTCTTAGTCTAATGATTAGGTAATATTAGACTCAATGATTGGAAGGAATGTTGGTGGTGAAGTGATGAAATTTAATATAGAAATAACTATATAATAATATTCAATGTTGGATAACAGTTTGGTCTACGCATAATGTTAAAGACGGTTACCGAATGGTTTGACTACGATCACTTTCAAGTCTAGCTGCTAATGTGCAGATATCACATAGAATTATCACAATAATTTGGATAAATTAGGGTTTTAGGTCTAGGGTTTTTAAAATGAAATTGTGTTAGCCTTTTTGTTTTTGGGAGAAAGTATTACTTAATCCTAGATTTCAAATTTAGAAAATATGGAAATTTACATGTTGGTTGAAATAAAAATGTAGGAAATTTATTATACATTTGAGTGAGTTTTTCGGTAAAGGCTAGACACATAATAACATGTGTATTCTTAGTTTTGAAATCTTATCGTGATCATTTATTTAGATAGATTGTTTTGAGTTGGAAGTTCAACGAAAAAGGAAGACTCAAGTCCCAAGATTATTCCACTTATTGAGGCAAATTGATTTCTAAACTCTTGTTAAGTGTATGAAATGTGTGTATTTCCTTTTGGTATATGTGTGGGAGTAATGGACTTGGTGATGGGTTGACTTGTCCACATTGATTAACTCTAATTATGAAAAAGGGGTAACAAAAGACAATGTGATTAATTGTTTATGTGAGATGTGTTGAGAAAGGTTTAAAGGCATGTTGAGTCATTGTTGTTGTGATATTCTGTTTCGATTGTTGTGCATTGTGCAATGTTATGAAAATGGTCATATCCTCTTTATTTGTCTGAACTTGTCATTTTCATTATTTTAAGACATGGTTGTGACAAGTCTTATGTGCATTGAGAAAGAATGAGAATTTAAGGAGGATGTATCATTTCGAGGGACAAATCGCGCGCCGCGATGGATACTATATTTTGAAGGACGTATCGCGCGCCGCAATGGTTACTATTATCGAGGGTCGTGTCATGCGCCACGACAGATGCATGGACAGATATGTCCCTCATGGGTCCTTGATTGAAAGACAACGGTGTTGTAATGACCCTCTTAGTTGTTTCATAAAAGTTACTAAAAAGGTTTAATTACTAAAATGGTTTAGCTTAGAAAAATGGGTAAAATTCATAAAACGACTAAGAGGGTCATTACAGGTGTGTATCACTAGGTCATACATGCATCATTATACTTGACATTGCATTGCACATACTTACCATTAGTGAACTTAATATTGTGTTTTTCTAATCTTGTGATTGCCATTTTGCGGAACATGTGATTGTTGAATACTGAGATTATTATTGAAGATATACAATTTGTTGAAGTGTTGTTTTTGAGGACATGTAATTTGTTGAAGTGTTGTTATTGAGGATATGTAATTTTTTCAAGTGTTGTTAGTGAAGATATCTAATTTGTTTAAGTGTTGTTGTTGAGGAGTATGTAATTTGTTAAAGTGTTATTGTGGAGGATATGTAATTTGTCTAAGTGTTGTTGTTGGGTTACGTGCTATGTAAACCGTGAGCTGTTAGGTTGGATTGATGTTTATGCAGGTTGTAGTTGTGGAGGTTCGGTTGGGGGTGGTAGGAATACCCGTATTTCATCCCCTTAGCTTGTGTTAAGGGATTTACTTGCTGAGTACCGTGTGTTTTTTGTACTCACCCCTTGCTTCT
Source organism: Solanum lycopersicum (assembly GCF_036512215.1). NCBI lineage: Eukaryota > Viridiplantae > Streptophyta > Magnoliopsida > Solanales > Solanaceae > Solanum > Solanum lycopersicum. The sequence continues at coordinate 32,358,285 of NC_090809.1, forward strand.
ATAATTTTTTGTAGGTTACTAGCCTGGACCTTTATGATATATTCTCTTCTTTTCTGAGGCTTCCTGGAGATTTATGAGGTAGTTGTTGGTCATCTCAGCATCCCTTCTTACTCTTATTTATGATTTTGTTCTACTCTGGAAACACTATCATATTAGACTAAAATTTTCTTTTGATTCAATTGTAATACTTTAGAGGCTTGTACACTTGCAACCAGGTTTTGGGGTGTAATGTAAGTTGATAGTAAATTTTCCGCATTTTATTGTAGTAGTTGAGTTTTAGACTGACTTATCTTGGTGGGATAAGATAAGTGTCATCACATTTATTTGTGGATCGTGACAAGGTCTTAGTTTCCCTAAATTAACATGACTTTAATAAAATTTAAATAATTTGATATACTTAATAATTAATTACCTATCTCAATATACTAAAACTCAATTTATCGGATGATGGTAAGTAGTAAACTTCCAACTTATGTCACTCATACCGTAAATCAGTGGCAACCATATACTGCAAAATGCACTTTATCAAAACCTTAGCTAATGATTAGCTATTCAATTTAAACAATTCAATTGTCAAACAATATAAAAATTAAATGGCATAAGTTCGTCCAAAAATAGAAAAAAAAGAAGAACATTCCCCTTTTCCACAACTAACAGAACCATAACTGCACCAATTCCATATATAAAATGTACTGTCTAATTCCATACCTATATAATATATAACAAATGCGACCGTTCTAGCACTCTAATCTTTCAATATTAATTGTTTCTGCTTTTATTTTGATCAATCATCACATCTACACTTAAAACTTTTCAATCAATTTTTTTCAACCAAATTCGCGTGGGTATAAAAGGGCCTAACAATTCACCTCCTTCTTCTTTAACACATACCAATATAATAATCTATCCATATGATTACACTAAAATATTGAAAGCTGAAGGAACAAATTTGCTAAACTGAAGCGCTTCAATTTGTTCTTGACAATCCTGTGGCTCCCTTTTTTTCCTTATTCTTTCAACAGATCATTTATCACTCTAATTATATACCTTAATATTATAATTGGGTAAAAGTGACTCGTTATTTATTTTATTATTATTTTCTTTAACTACCAACTATGTATATTATTAAAATTATTCCCATTAATTTCAAAATTATAATTAATCAATAGTCCAAAGTACACATTTACAATCTATTGAGAAGTATTTTATCAAAGAAAAAGTTCTAATGCTCAAAACGACTGAATGAGTTGTTACACCTGAAGAGTGAACTGACGCAAGTTTGATTTAAATTTAAAGTTAACAGGTCAAAATTTGATATTTTCTATTATATAAAAATATGAAGTTGTGTACAATCAAGGATAATATGGTCATTTCATATATATTTCATTTTAAAATTCTATAAATTCTATTTTTAAATTTGTCAAAATATTTTTTCAAGTAGCTAAATTTCCTACAGAATTACATAATTATTCTACAAACTATAGATTATAAGATTTTTCTAAAAGTAAGTCTATGACTCAAGTAAACGAACACTAACACATTCTTCATTTCATTCACTCCTCTATTCTCTCCCCTCTCGTGTCATATACCAATAAATTTATCACCCTTTATTTGTAATTTGCATGCTAAATAATACATGTTTCGGTATATATCTCTTATTAAGAAGATCAATAATGCAATTTTTTTTTCAACATTAAAAACTTCATTCTTAATTAATTCCCTACATGATGATCATACTTTTGTAAAACAATTATAATACAAAAGTAAAATTCACTATTTCTAGTGTGAACACATCATTTTTGAGACTTGTCCAAATAACATATTTTGAACAAAATTCAATTGATCCACATTTTTCAAACATTCTTGTGAATATGATAATGGACTAGTTAACATGTTAAATCCAATATGAATCAAAATTACAATTCTTAAAAAGCCTAATTCATAAGGAATGTATCCAGTGAGCAAGCTTTTCAAGACCTTTCCTTTTGTTCTCGTTAGACTTTTAGATTTCATGGCGTCGCTTTTGTTTTCAAATTGTAAAATTAGTTTTTGAAGTATCTAATTTATTTGATGTCTCTTTTTATGTATAATTCCAAAACGTATATGTCATTATCTAATTAATTGAGAAATATATATTTATTTTTTACTATTATTTTATCATTAGATAAAATCATTTTAAGCAAGTTATATAAAATATTATTTTAACTTTCTTATGTTAAATTACTGCAATATATATGATATTAACTTTTGTTAATATTTTTAAATTCTCATTATTTGAGATAAAACATTCATCCATCAAGTATATAACTTAGTTTTAAAAAAATTCTTTCCTTACTATACTAAATTGTTCTCCTAATTTTAATGAATATAAAGACAAAATATAAAGTCATAATTTTTTTTCTTATCATTTTATCATTTTGAAAAGAATGAGGTGATTCATTCTAATTTTTATCAAGTATGTCATTATTTTTGTTTGTTAAAAACCTATCAAACAAATTTATAAGTGTACTCAAAATTAATCTACACATAGATCAATATTAAAATTTTAAATATATTGAGACTCATAATTTTAATCGATTTTCTTTAATGATTTTCAAATAAAATAGAAAAATATATTATTAAATTAATTATTTTATTCGAATATTTATGTTTCACATGATGTAAAAATAATCACGAGAACATCTGATATTTTATTGTTATTACGTTTACTTGAAAATGTCAAAAATAATTTTACATTTGAATTGTTGAGAAAGAATTAAATTTTTGATGTATTCTTAGATTGAAGAAATAGTTTTTGGCCTTTATTAACTTTGTGCCCTCCTTAACCCCTCTCTAAAGGAGTATAACTTGAAGATTTGAAGTCTTGACTACTGGGTATAGTGTTCATTAGTAGTTTTTTCTCACTATTCCTGGATTTGATCGAATACGTTGTCTTACTTTCTCTCTCACACACACATATTTTCCATAGTAATTTATTAAATGTGACGATGGATTTTATTGGTTTAGCTCTTTCTATTTCAAAATGTTTAATCTCTGTTTTTTCTTTTTGAATTAGGTAGCAACTCCTTGTAACATAGGTAGAAAAGTGATACTTGTGTTAATAATTTAGCATAGGATGTTGTAATGAGCCAATGACACACACTTGGATGTGATTTTGCAAGTTTATTAAAGGAAGTAATAGGTAAGTGTGATATATATGCTCGTATGTAGGGGTATAAAAAGAATATCAAAGATCGTCTGAACCAATCAAATAGAATGGCATCAAATCATTTTATTATTATTAAATAAATATTTAATAAATTATGGGTTATTGTTTAAGTGTATACCATGCCAAACAAGTAGGATGAATTTTTCATTTTGTAAAAGAAAATAAAAAAATTTCCAAATCGAACAATCTTATATGTGTATCAAAATATTTATATATAAATATAAACAATTATATTATATATATATATAAATATATATTCTTTTCGAACATTTGTTAAATATATATGCATCTTAGGTCTTAGATCTCTGATGACAATTCAAATTAGACATCATAATTTACGTTGTTGGGCCCAAGCATAGCACATCCCAATATTCAACTTGTATTATTATATAGAAGATTCAAGTTAAGGACCACCAAGGGCAAGTTTTTCAATTGATAAAGATTCTAGAATGTTTGTTTCTATGTTATGATATCAAGAAAGTTGTAATAGATTTGTAATGACAAAACAATCAAATATATTTTCCTAAATGTCATGTGTATTCGACTGATGTGACATTTAATATGAACCCACATTTTCAATATCATGACCCAAATTCATAAGTCGTGATGACACTTATGTTCCCAACCAATAGGTAAGCCAACCAACATATTTAACCAAACTTAACCAACTAATGAGTACAAAAAAATAATTAACAAATCTCCAACACAGAGTTCCTTATAAGTAAGAAATGCGGAAACTAAAAAAAATACCACCCCAAGAATTGGTGTCATATGTACAAGAGCTTCTAAAATACGAGGCAAGTCTGAAACTTAACTGGAAAATCTAACATAAGGGATACCCTATCTGAATACTAAATGACAGAATAAGTAAAACATAGAAGGAGGTGTGGGTCACGGAACAGCCAAGAAGATCACCACAACTCCAAGACACTCCAAGCTCAGACTCATAATGCTCCACGTGATGTTCTCGTATCCGGAATCGAATCTGCACTACAAAAAGTGCAACAAGTGTAGTATGTGTACGAAATCACGTATACCCAGTATATCTCATTGACCGACAATGAAGAAGTAGTGACGAGAGTTTTTGTACAAGAAAAAAACAATTCTTCAATCATACAAGTCTATATTACACTTACTAGTCAAGATTCATGAAATAGAGGTAATCAAATATCAAGTACTTTCCAATCACCAAAGAAAATACATAATCGTCAAAAATGAATGATGTGATGAAATGCAATGCAATATAATCTCATGAAATGATATATCTCAAAATACCCAGTACTCTCTCAACCGTATATACATGATACTCCTCGAAAGTACATCGAGAGATCATGACCCATGGGGACTCGCGAGATCCATATACCGACACGGACGATCTCAACACGTCTGTGAGGACGATCTCAACGCACTTTCATACAATCAAATAATTTTTGCACGAACAGTCTTCACGTGCCCAAATTACAATCTTAACATCTCACCATCCCCAGCACGGACAATCTCCACGTGCCCAACTTAAACTCAATCTCATGTCAATGCATGTACACAATACTATTTCAATTAAGGGGACGATGATGCACCTTAATCATTCAAGTATCAACATAATACATAACCAACTCAATTATCACCACTATACGAGTATAATAAAAAAAACACAATCACACAAGGATTTCAAGTCAATAATATATCAGTTAGTTCCCATATGCTTTGGCATTCTCAAATTTACAATCAATATTTTATGGTAGTAACTTTCTCTTTTATAACACCAGTACTCATGTCAATGCCTGTCACACCATTAATACAAGACCCCCAACTCTAGCCCTTACCCCTTTGTCTATTTCATTTTTTTAATATTTAATTAGAAAAACGTCGTTCAACAAGCCTAAAAAGCCTTAACATACCTCAAGTGTCGAACTCGTGCCACGAATCCTGAAAATAGTTTCTTCCCTTTTCGCAACGGTTCGGAACATTAACGATATACCAATAATGAAATATTTGTAAGTAAGCACGTTTGTAGACATTTAAATCATTATATGTCTATCATAGACCCTAAAACTCACTCATATTTTTAATCTAGCTCCGAATCTTGATAAAATTTGTATGCCAAAATTATCATACTTGCTAAATTTCAAGCCAAGAATTTATCTTTAACCTCTCCAAATACCATAGAATTCAATGTTAAATCATATAATATATACCTAATAATTAATTACCTATCTCAATATATCAAAAAATATTATCTTAATTTGATATAATAAATAAAAATAAGAATTAATTAAGAGAACCAAAGAATATAGCAGTGTCGAGACCACATTTTTTCTTCTCTTCAAATGCATATGGTCAATTGTCTTACTTTATAAAAAATTATACATATAAATGTATAATGTGTCCAATAATTAAGAGTTCATTGGCCATCATTACCTCAATCAACCCTATGCTACTTTGATATTTAATATAATATGCATTCCAACAACTACCTTAGGACTTAATCACCTCTAAAAACTTATTTTATTATATTACTACAAGTGCACCATATCAGTATATATAAACTTTACTGAATCTGGATTGGTTTACCTGAAAATCAATGTTCGTTGTAGCGGTTTGGTTCCTCTCGTATCGACATAGATATTTTCTAACCTTTATTTCTTTTTTCTAAAATAACCTACTAATCTATTTTAATTATATGAGCCAAATGGTAAGGATTAATAAATAAAATATAAGTTTGACCCATTTACTATTCAAGTATTAATTATAAAATAGATATATTATCAACTAGTACTCCTAGTTACCGAATTATTTTAACATACCCCTTTAAATTTCACGGAAGAGTCAAAATAGTCCTAGTTCTCAAAATGACCTAGCGGGTCTTTACATCACCTACCACTTAAACAAATGTTCGTCCTCGAATGGAAAAAGAAAAGAACTCACCTGAACGCTCAAAAAGCTGAGGATATTTACTCCTCATGTCTAACTATATCTCTCATGTAGCCTCATCTATTGGACGATGTTTCCATTGAACCTTTAATGAATCAATCTCTTTTGATCTCAACTTTAGAATTAGCTTATCCAAAATGGTAACTGGCTCCTCCTCAAAAGTCAAATTCTGATCAAGAAACATTGAATCCCATTGAATAACATGAGCACCACCTTGATGATACTTCTTCAACATTGAAATATGAAATACAGGATGGACGCCTGACAAACCAGGTGGCAAAGCAAACTAATATTCCACCTCACCAATATGCTCCACAATCTCGAAAGGACCAATATACATTGGGCTCAACTTTCCCTTCTTTCAAAATCTCATCACAGCCTTCATGGGTGAAACCTTCAATAGAACTCTCTCTCCAACCATAAACTCCAAATCAAGAACCATCCTATCTGCATAACTCTTTTGCCTACTCTGAGCCATGAAAAGTCTATCTTGGATCAATTTGACCTTGTCCAAGGACTCCCTCAGCAAATCTGTACCCCACGGTCTAACCTCAAATGAATCAAAACAACCAATTGTAGAGCGACATCTCCTACCATACAAAGCCTCAAATGATGCCATGTCAATGCTTGAATGGTAATTATTATTGTAGGCAAACTCCGCTAATGGAAAGAACTGATCTTAGTGACCACCGAATTCAATTACACATATCCGCAACATGTCCTCAAAAAGCTGAATAGTCCGTTCAGACTGACCATCCGTATGAGGGTGAAAGGTTGTTCTAAGATACACCCGAGTGCCCAACTCCTTCTTTATAGACCACAAAAAATGAGATGTATATTGGTTGCCACGATATGAAATAATAGAAATGGGAACCCCATGCAAGCGAACTATCTCTCAAATATAGATCTTCGCTAACTTCTCTGAATTATAGGTTAGTATGAACTGGTATAAAGTGTACTTAGTCAGTCAATCAACAATGACCCATATAGCATAAAACTTACCCAAGGTATGTTGCAACCCTACCACAAAGTTCATAGCAAGACACTCCCACTTCCTTTCAGGTATAGGCATGCTCTGAGTCATACCTCCAGGCTTTTGTTGTTCATACTTCACTTGTTTACAATTCAAACACCGATATACAAAATCTACTATGTCCCTCTTCATACGATACCACCAATAATGTTGATTCAAGTCATGATACATTTTAGTATCCCCCGGATGAATAAAGTACCTCGAACTATGAGCCTCCTCTATGATCAATCTAGTCAAATCACATGTACGTGGAACACATATATGACCTTAATCCTCAAAACTCCCTCACTATCAAGAATTGCAACCTTGACTTCTCCTTTTAATACCTTGTCTCTAATCTTACATAAATCCCCATCATCAAACTGTTGAGTATGCATCTGCTCCAACAATGACGACCTAGCCTCCATATAAGCCAACACCTTACCGGATTCTGAATGTTAAGTCATTGGACATCCCTATCTAAAGGATGCTCGCTAACCTGTAACATGGCTAGACTACCCATACTTACCCCCTTCTGACTTAAGGCATCTGCTACAACATTTTCCTTGCTTGGATGATAATAAAAATAGTCATGTCGTAGTCCTTGAGCAACTCCAATCATCCTCGCTGCCTCAAATTGACATCCCTTCGATTCAATATATACTGGAGACTACGATGATCCATGAACACCTCATAATGCACATCATAAAGATAATGCCTCTAAATCTTCAATACAAATACAACAGCCGCCAACTTTAAATCATGAATAGGGTAGTTATTATCATGAACCTTCAACTGCCTCGAAGCATAGCTATCACCTTTCCCTTCTGCATCAATACACAACCAAGACCAATCCAAGAAGAATCACAATATACAACAAAACCCTCTTCCTCCATGGGTAGGTTCAAAATAGGAGCAGTAGTCAATAAAATCTTGAGCTTTTTGAAACTAACATCACACTCGTTAAACCACTAAAAATTCACCTCCTTCTGTGTCAATCTAGTTAATGGAGATGCTTTCACGACACGAAAGCACCCCCTAGAAGCTTGGGAGAACCCTTTCGGGTCCTGTACAAGCCCATTAACTAGCATTCAATACATAAGACATGAAAAGTAGTGCGGAATTGAAACTTTTCAAGAACATTTAATAAAAACTAGTTTTTCATAAATATTTAGAAAATATCATCGTCACAAGCAAAACTTAAGACACGACATTATATCTTTGGCACACGGCCCTTTACAATAAAGTAAAATACATAACAAGTCTTTAAATAAAAACTAAGAAAAGGACCATGCCCTCCAATATATGAGGACATACCTTGTCTTGAGAGGAACTTTCCCAAGATTTGCTTTCAAATCTTTCAAAGCTTGCAACCTCTACTTAAATAGCATAGAATAGTATGGGGTTAGTACAAAACAATGTACTAAGTATGACATATGCAAAAACATGTGAAAAGTGACATTTTAGTAAAATACCATTTCATTCCAAATAAGTATAAAATTCATGAATTTATGAACAAAACATCATAAGAACCATCATTTAACACTTAGATAAGAGTTTCCATAATTTTAAACCAAGAGAGATCATTTACAGTAAACTTCCAAAACTTACAGTGAACTCGAATTTGCCATAACAATGAACTACTTAAGCACTTACAGTGAAACCATTTGATCATTGAAAATCAATCATTTAAAGTATTTACAGTAAATTCAACTTGAACAATTATAATGAACTATCCTAATCTAAATGAGTGAACTTCCAAGACCAAGCGAAAGAGAAAGTGAACTCATTTTCCGTAAGAGTTTTCCTACCTCGGGATTATCCTAAGACTTACTAAGGTAAGACATGAAAGAAGTACGCATATGCATCCTTCAATACAGACCAAAGTCATCCTCAAGACTACCTTTTTTGGCTTACTCAACTCGGGAGAAACAAGCCCCTCAATCAATGGCGAGACATTAAAAGTCACCCAACAAACCACCATAGTCTTCCCTTTTGGAATGCCTACTTAGTGCAATGAGTAGATGGCGTCCCATACCACCACCTACCCTAAGTAGTACATTCTTTTAGAAGGTTTGGAACCAAGTCTTCCCTTTCAGAAGTTCCTACCTAATGCAATGAGTAGATAGCATCCCATACCACCGCCTACCCTAAATAGTACGTTCTTTTAGAAGACTTAGTTCAATCAATTCTTTTGTGGAGTGTTAGCTAGCCGACATAGACCATGAGAGCTAGACATGGAAACCCGACATTAATCCCTATCGAATGAGGGATCCTCACTTGCCTAGAGTAACATCATTCTTTTTATCTTATACATGGCTTTCCCAATAGCAACAGCTATGCGGGTGCATAGTTAAGGGATAAGGAGATTGCTACTAAGTAACTCATTCTCTACTAACGAGGAGTACTCATCTCAAGAGGTACATTGGAATACAACATCTCAACTTACGAAGTGTAACCACCTCTTCTTCACATCCTCTCGGTGCTATACATAACCCTCATGGATTCTAAACACTTCAAACTATAGGTTAAGGATAGCTAGTGAACAATACATCCCAACTCACGAAAGACATTCATCCTCCGACCCGTCTTGGAAAGCTCTTAGGATGTAGTAAGGTTTCTACTAAACACTTCATCTCAACTCACGAAGAGTGTTCCCCTCAAAACTTCTCTATTTACTCAATTTAGCGTCATACATTCATTTAACTGTGTGTGTGTTCTTGTGAGCACATCTTGCATATAAGAATCATTTCACTGACATTAGCTTTTATACATGCTTTGGTCCAACATTCATCGATTTATGCACTTAATATGCTTCACAAGTCATATACTTTACTTAGGCATAATCTAATCCAAACATGCTATTCAACTTCACAAAATAGGAGGCACGACTTATCTTCAATATCACTTCATTTCATATACTAGGACATCAAAGAGAAACTCACAAAACATGCTAAGTAATATCAAGTTCATCAAATAAACACCGCCACCAATAAGGTGGACCATACCACTCAAGAGCAATTTATGATAAGAACTATACAATATAGGCAACTCACCATTTAACAAGCCATTATCATTTATAACAAATTTATCAATATTTAATCATACTTAGTGCCTTAGGGAATTAGCTAAATCAAGGTAACAACATAAGAAAACCAAATTTCATACCTTATCCACACATGCTCATTTAACCCATTTTTTTAAGCTAAAAGTTTGAAATATGCATATACATGAGTTAATTTGGTTTTTAACATGAAAATAATCAACTCACATAAGACTAAACATAGTTAAATCATTAGAACATTTGTACAAGAAGACCCATGCTTAAAATCAAAGATAGAAGGAAATAGAGTTTGAAAGCCTTTTTGAAATCTTTTGGAAATTATCCATGAATGAAAGAGAATTAAAGTATGGATACCAACATACCTCAAAGAAAAGGAAAACCACTAATTTTGGTGAAGATACACGTCCAAATCATCCCCTCCAAGTTCTTCTTGACTTCTATTTTTCAAAGAGACTTGAGAGAGAATTCTAAGGGAGAGGGGTTTTGGATTTTAGGAAATGAAGTCTAAAATGGGGTCTTGGGGTTTGAAATTCTTTATTATATCTAATTAACCCTAAAAACCTAGGTTCATAAAAGACTTGTGGTGAATATACCAAACACCCCAAGCCATGGCAGTCCAATTTACAGCTTTTTGGGCAGTCTCACCAATGGACCAACCAACAGACCGTTTGTCAACATACAGACCGTTGGTGAGGTCTCGTTGGTTGAGAATTATGTCCATTTGGATCCTCCTCAATCCCAACTTGCAGGGCCAATCGACACCCTAGGTCGTGGACCGTTGGTGGATCAACGAACCGTCCTTAGGGTCGTCTATTGGCCACTGTTTTTGGAAGCTTGATCCAAGTCTTGGGCCCTTCATATAGTGCCCCTTGTGGGTCTTATATGGGGTATTTACCGGATGTTAAACCCCTAAACTAAGTTATCAAGGCCTTAGGAATACCTCACATCAATTTCAAGCAAGACGAACATGTAAAACTCACTTAAACACATCATGACACACAAGTACTTTCTAAGGCATATCTTCCGAACATCATGGACGTTCTTGGGCGTTTGTCCTCCAAACTTAACAAAACTTCACACACTGCCTAAGAAAACTAAAGTAACCATTTTAAAACAAAATTAACTCAAGAAATACTCACGAGTCCCTAGTTTACCTTAGTTCGTTTTAGGGCGTTACAGATGCAAAGGATGAGAAACCCTCTACAAACTCCAAATCTCAATAGCTGAAGCACGTCTGACCCAATATCTTACTGCCTCAATATTCTTAGGATACATAATAATAACCTTTTTGTACACTACATGTCCCAAGAATGCTACCGAACTAAGCCAGAACTCACACTTTGAAAACTTTGCATAAAGCTTCTTCTCCTTTAGAATCCCAAGCACAATCCTCAAATGATGCTAATGTTCTTCCTTAGTGTGTTAGTATATCAATATGTCATCTATGAAGACAATAACAAAGAAATCCAAATACAATTTGAAAACTCCATTCATCAAGTCCATAAAAGTTGCAAGGGCATTTGTCAATTCAAAAGACATCACTAAAAACTCGTAATGGCCATATCGTGTTCGAAAAGTTGTCTTAGGGATATCCTCCGCCCTATCCTTCAGCTGATGATAGCCAGATCTCAAATCAATCTTGGAGAAAATAGAAGCACCATGCAACTGATCAAATAAATAATCAATACGAGGTATCGGATACTTATTTCTGATGGTTACCATGTTCAACTGCGATAGTCAATACACATACGCATAGATTAATATTTCTTCTTCATAAATTACACTGGAGCACCTTAAGGAGATACACTTGGTCTTATAAAACCCTTGCTCAGCAAATTCTGCGACTGCTCCTTCAACTCTTTTAATTCAGCCAGTGCCATACGATAAGGAGGAATGGAAATAGGTTTAGTGCCTGGCTCCACATCAATACAAAAATCGATATCATGATCTGGTGGAAGACCTGGCAAATCAGTCGGGAGACCTCTTAAAATTCACTAACCACTGGAATAGACTTAAGCATGGGAGTCTCAACACTAGTATCTCAAATGTGTGCTAAGTAAACCAAACATCCTCTCTGTACAAACTGACGAGCCTTAAGAAACGATATCATACCCTTAGGAGGGTGACTAAGAGAACCTCTCCATTTTACTGTAGGAATTTCAGGCATAGCTAAACTGATTGTCTTGGCATGGCAATTTAAAATTGCATGGTAAGAAGATAATCAATCCATACCAAGAATCACATCAAAATCTACCATATCTAAGACCTTTAAATTTGCATGAGTGTCATACCCTATCAAGGTAACAATACATAAATAATACACCTGATCTACTACTACAAAATCCCCGACAGGAGTAGAAACATGTATAGACAAATCAAGAGACTCACATAATATATCAAGACTAGGAGAAAAATTTGTGGACACATAAGAATAAGTAGAGCCCGGATCAAATAATACACTAGATGGTCGATGACAAATCGGAATAATACCTATAATAACAGCATCTGAAGCCTCAGCCTCTGGCCTACTCAAAAAAGCATAACAATGAGAACGACCTCCCTCAGATTGTGAACCTCCACGACCACCACCTCAACTAGAAGGAGAATCACTTCTACCTATCACGACCCAAATACCGAGCCGCGACTGGCACCCACACTTACCCCCTATTTGAGCGAACCAACCAATCTAAACCTTAACATTTCAATGTAATATCAACATAAAGTAATGCGGAAGACTTAAACTCATTAATAAGAACCAATTCAATAACTATTATTTCCCAAAATCTGGAAGTCATCATCACAAGAACATCTACTCAAATTACTAATCTAAGAGTTTCTAAGAAGCTAAAAATACATAAAAGCTAGTCCATGCCGGAACTTCAAGGCATCAAGACATGAAGAGGAAGATCCAGTCCAAGCTAGAAGCATTAGCTCACCCTAATATCCGGAGTAATGAAGACTGGCTAGAGTTACTGTTGAGTCGAAGATGACGGCACGTTTGCTGCACTCCACAATTAGACAAGAACAAAACATAAAAGTAGGGGTCAGTACAAAACACGGGTACTGAGTAGATATCATCGGCCAACTCAAAATAGAAATCAATATATACCAAGTAATATCATAAAATCAACTATGATACTCAACATGTAGCAACAACAAGTACTATATCATTCACAATTACCGTCAAGTTCACACATGAGGAATCAAGCCTCAATACCATACTCATTTGGGAATTATGTTCATTAGATTGAGTATATTAACATCTTTCAAGATTCATTATCTTTATTTCTCTTGTGTCGGTACGTGACACTCCGATCCCCTACATCTTCGTGTCGGTCCGTGACACCTGATCCCCTAAATCTACGTGTCGGTTCGTGACACCCGATCCCCTAAATCTACGTGTCGGTTCGTGACACCCGATCCCCTAAATCTATGTGTTGGTTCGTGACACCCGATCCCCTAAATCTACGTGTCGGTTCGTGACACCCGATCCCCTAAATCTACGTGTCGGTTCGTGACACCCGATACCCTAAATCTACGTGTCAGTTCGTGACATCCGATCCCCTAAATCTACATGTCGGTTCATGACACCCGATCCCCTAATCTCCTTCTATCAATTCATCAAGCCTTCTTTCTTACCAAGGCATCATCAATCTCATTAGTTTAGTTCATCACGCCTTCTTTTATACCAAGGCCTCATCATTAACAAAGAGATTAGGGTTTTTCAAGATTTGGGATTCAATAACTTCATCATGCTTATATAATCACAATTATATAATTACATTCATGCAAGCATACAATTAAGCACATAGCAGGGTTTACAATATTATCAATACATATCATTCGCTATTAAGAGTTTACTACGAATATCGTAAGACAAACCATAACCTACCTCCACCGAAGACTAGTGATCAAGCAAGAATTTCCCAAAGCCTTATGTTTTTCCTCTTCGTTCGTCTCTCTCTATCGATTCTCCTTCTCTCTCTTTCTGTTCTTTTCTTTTTCTTATTCAAACCCCCTTTCTTTTACCATAATTAGCATATAATTAACAATAAAAGATAGCAATAATAACCCACTAATTTACTCAAGGTTACCTCTTTTAACCCCCAAGTAATTAGACTTATTAACATAAACCCACTAACTTTATAATTAAAGTAGGAATAGTCCAAAACGTCCCTTAAAACGTGTAAAGAAATCTGACCCAGACTGGGATTACACAACCTGTGACGGCCCGTCGTGCCTGCGACGGTCCGTCCTGCAGGTCGTCGCAAGGTTCAGAGACTCAATTTCCACCAAAGAGTATGTGATGGTCCGTCACACCTGTGACGGTCCGTCCTGCCATCCCGTCACGAAGTTCAGAGAGTCGATTTTCAGTACCCAATTTCAGAATTTCTAAGTGTTTTAAAACGAGACCCTGCGACGGTCCGTCGTGCTCATGACGGTCCGTCGTGGGTTCCGTCGTCTCAGCCTGTTTTTCTAGAAATAAAATCTGCTGCTCAAAACGACTAAACAGGTCATTACACTACCTAAATGAGAATCACCTCTACTACTCTATGCACCACTCCTAGATGGAGGTTGTGAAGCCCTGAAAGTCAAAGCCTAAGAACCTTGATGTAAGCCACCTCCTCTGCACCTAGGGTAGTCTCTCACAAATATATTTTCCTAAATTTCATGTGTATCCTAATGATATGACAATAAATACGAACCCATATTTTCAATGGCAAGACCCAAATTCATAAGTCGTGATGGCACCTATGTTCCCAACCAATAGGTAAGTCAACCAACTTATTTAGCCAAACTTAACAAATTAATGAGTAAAAAAACAATTAACTAATGTCCAACACGGAGTTTCTTAAAAGTACGAAATGTGGAAACTAAAAAGAATATCACCCCAAGAATTGATGTATTAAGTACAAGATCTTCTAAAATACGAGGCAAGTCTGAAACTAAAATAACAAATCTAACGTAAGGGATACCCTGTCTGAATACTAAATGACGGAATAAGTAAAAGATAGAGGGGGGTGTGGGCCACGGAACAGCCAAGCAGCTCACCACAAATCCAAGCCACTCCAAGCTCGGACTCAAAATACTCCACTAGATGTGCTCGTACCCAAAATCAAATCTATACCACAAAGAGTGCAACAAATGTAGTATGAGTACGAAACTAAGTGTGCCCAGTATATCTCATTGACAAACAACAAAGAAGTAGTGACAGGAGTTCGTTTATAAGAAAAACACAATTCTTTAATCATACAAGTAAATATTACAGTTAATAGTCAAGTTTCATCAAATAGAGGTAATCAAATATCAAGTACTTTCCAACCGCCAAAGAAAATACATAATCGTAAAAAATCAATGATGTGATAAAATGCAATGCAATATAATGCCATGAAATGATATGTTTCAGAATACCCAATACTCTCTCAACCATATATATATGATACTCTTCGGAAATACATCAAGAGCTCATGACCCATGGGGAACCCTCGAGGTCCATATACTGACACGGACGATCTCCATGTGTCTGTGTGAATGATCTCAACGCACTTTCATACAATTAAAAATTTCCGCACGGACGATCTCCACGTGCCCAAATTACAATCTTAACATCTGATCATCCCCAGCACGGACAATCTCCACGTGCCCAACTTATACTCAATCTCATGTCAATGCATGTACACAATGTTATTTCAAATAAGGGGATGATGATGCACCTCAATTATTCAAGTATCAACATAATACATAACCATCTTAATTATAACCACTATACGGGTATAATAAAGAAAACACAATCACATGAGAATTTCAAGTCAATAATATATCAGCTAATGCCATATGCTTTGGCATTCTCAAATTTACAATCCACATTCTATGGTAGTAAATTTCCCTTTTATAACATCGGTACTCGTGTCAATGTCTGTCACACCATTGATACGAGACCCCCAACTTTAGCCTTTAATCCTTTGTCTATTTTTTTTAATATTTAATTAGAAAAACGTCCTTCAACAAGTCTAAAAAACCTTAACATACGTCAAGTGTCGAACTCGTTCCATGAATCCTCAAGATAGTTCCTTTCCTTTTCGTAAAGTTTCGAAACGTTCACGATACACCAATGATGCAATATTTGTAAGTAAGCGAGTTTGTAGACATTCAAATCATCATATGTCTCGTAGATCCTAAAACTCACTTATATTTCTAATATAGCTCGAAATCTTGATAAAATTTGTATGCCAAAATTGTCATACTTGTTAAATTTCAAGCCAAGAACTTAACTTTAATCTCTCCAAATACCTTATAATTCAATGTTAAATCATATAATATACACCTAATAATTAATTACCTATCTCAATATATCAAAAAAATATTATCTTAATATGATTAAATAAATACAAATAAGAATCAATTAGAACCAAAGAATAAGTAGTGGCGAGACCACGTTCCTTCTTTTCTTCAAATGCATACGGTCAATTGTCCATCGTTTTAAAAAATTATACATATAAATGCATAATGTGTCCAATGTTTAAGAATTCATTGGTCATCATTACCTCAATCAACCCTATTCCACTTTCAAATTTAATATCATATGCATTCCACCAACTACCCTAGGACATAATCACCTCTATAAATTTATTTTATTATATTACTACAAGTATACCATATAATTATATATAAAAATTACTGAATCTGGATTGATTTACCTGGAAATCAATGTTCACCGTAGCAGTTTGGTCCCTCTCGTCTCCACACAGGTAGTTTCTACCTTTATTTCTTTTTTCTAAATTAACCTACTAATCTATTTCAATTATATGGGTCAAATGGTAAGGGTTATTAAATAAAAATATGAATTTCACCCATTTACTATTCAAGTATTAATTATATAATAGATATATGTATCAACTATTACTCCTAGTTACCGAATAGTTTAATCCCTTTAAATTTCTCGAGAAGAGTCAAAATAGTTTTAGTTCTCAAAATGACCTAGCAAATGGATCGTTCAATAATACTTTTTTCATAATATAGACTAATTTTAATTAGTCAATTTTAATGAGATAGTACACTTCGTATATATTTATTTTTTGTATAGTGTGTAAAATTTTCATCAAATCAAAGTATCTATTAAATAAATGTAGGGTAAATTTTTATTTTTACAACATACTAATGATTTTTATAGGTCTAAAGGTAATTCTAAATTAGTGATTTGTTAAGACCTAGAAAATTAATTTACGTGATGTTTGTCTTAAAAAATCATATAATATATTTTTCTATTCTATTTTACAGAAGAGTCAAGTTAAGGACGATCAAGGGAAAATTTGTCAATTCATAAAGATTCTAGAATATTTCTTTCTATGTTAAGATTTCAATAAAGTTGTAATAGATTTATGATGACAAAACAATCAAATATATTTTCCTAAATGCCATGTGTATCCTAATAATGTGACATTTAATATGAATCCATATTTTCGATCATACTTTTTTCATAAAATAGACTAATTTTAATTAGTCTATTTAATGAGATAGTAAAATACATATATATTTATTTTTTGTACAGCGTAATAATCAAACAAAAAATATTTGTTGAATAAATGTAGGATAAAATTTTATTTTTACAAGGTACTAATGATTTTTATAGGTCTAGAGGTGATTCTAAATTAATGATTTGTTAAGACCTAGAAAAATAATTTACGTGATGTTTGTCTAAATAAATCAAATTAATATATTTTTCTATTCTATTATATAGAAGAGTCAAGTTAAGAATGAACAAGGGCAAATTTGTAATTCATCAACGTTCTAAAATGTTTCTTTCTATGTTATGATATCAAGAAAGTTGTAATAGATTTGTAATGACAACACAACTAAATATATTTTCCTAAATATCATTTGTATCCTAAAGGCAAAATAGTTATAAAAACTTAAATTTCATAAATATAAAACAGATCTAAAGTTTGTACTTGCTCCATTTCGATTTATTTAATGTTTATTTGACTTAACATGGAGTTTCTTTTTTTTAAAAAAAGAACACATTTAAGACTCGTAATCTAAAATAAATCATAGATGTTCATATGATTATAAATCATCTTACTAAGAATAAAATGAAAATTTTGAAGTCAAAATATTATTAAATATATTAATATATCATTCTTTTGAAATTGACTATAGAGAAAAATATGTTACATAAATTAAATAAAAATTATATGAATTCTCGTAGTATTAAGAGTTAATTACATTATATCCATACTATTTTTTAAATTACAAAAATTTCTTTGAATTAAATATTTTTGGATACATCGGTCGTGACACTATTAAAAAAATTGTTGACACATATCTCACGGATGAATTCAAGATGGAAGGAGTGTATCCGAGAGGGAATATGGGTGCACCCATGAGGAGAGATGTATTTAAGAGGGGATAAATATGTATTTGAGAGAGGATAAAGATGTACTTGAGAGGAGAAAAAGATATATTTGACAGAAGATAGAGATGTATCTAAGGGGATTTTTGTAATTTTTTTAAATGGTATAAAATTATAGAAACTATAATAAAATAAAATGAGAATTTAGGTAAAAAAAAAGTTAAATTAAAACTGGAAAGATAATTAATTATATTGGGCCCGTGAACAGACCTTCAATTATCAAGTGTGGGTGTTGGTGTGTGTGTGTGTGTGTGTGTGTGTGTGTGTGTGTGTGTATATATGTGTATATATATATATATATATATATGTATATATATATATATATATATATATATACACACACACACACACACTCACTAGATAATTTAAGGCCGTGATACGGGCCCAATATAATGAAAGACTCGTTCACATGCTCAATATAACAATATTATATGTACTTATAATAGAAATTAAATTTGTTTTCAAAAATAAAAATTATTATGACATTTTCAGATAAACATGATAAGAAATAACAATAAAATATCACATGCTCTGGTGATTATTTTAACATCGTGGTAAACAATATATTCAAATTAACTAATTAATTTAGTGATATTATTGTTCTATTTTATTTGAAAATCATCATGAAAATAAATTAAATATGAGTCTCAATATATTAACAATTTTCATAAACTATATGAAGATAGAGTTTATTCATTCATCTATAGATTAATTCTGAATACATTTAAAATTTATTTTATAAGTGTATAAAAAATAAAATGATGACCTGCTTTTAAAATATATTTTTAAATATTATTACTTAATTATTTTTATTTTTTAATTTTAATTTAATATATTTTTCTACTATATAGAAGAGTGACGGCCATGGATAGCCACAACTATATTTGTTGTACCTTACGCTACAATGATTAGACAAATATGTATTCTCCCTAATTTTAACCAAAAGTGAGGGCATTTATGTCCGTTGACTATGTTTTTTCTTCTGCTCTGCTTCTCCATCATTCTCGGCTCTATTTTTCTCTCTCCTTGACTTTCTTTTTCCAGATCAAACAAAGAGTTTCTCAAATAGTACATCATTCTTTAAAATACTCGTCCCGAATTTTTCAGTACAAATTTCAGCCTTTGGTAGAGAGTTTTCACATTGTTAATCGATAATACTTCCAATACAGTTATCTAATTTTCAATTTTAGTCTCAAAATGTCGTATCAAAATCAAATCTGTAGCTTTCATTCTCTCAGCCTTAAGTCCTCAAATTAAAAGGAGTAACTAAAAATGAGACTACATACTCATTATTTGAGACACTCAAGGTCCATTTATATGGAAGTGAAGAAATTGTGGATTTGTTATACTACAACTAAGGTACGCTCGTGTCACGACCCAAAACGAGCCGCAAGTGGCACCCACACTTATCTCCCTAGGTGGGCGAACCAACAAATCTAAACCCCAGGATTTACCAGTAAAACATTTATAAATAGTAAAGATAATGCGGAAGTTCTAAAACTCATTAACGAAACCAATTAAATCAACTTCTAAAGTTAAACACTTATTGTTCCCAAAATCTGGAAGTCATCACACCAAGAACATCTATCCTCGAATTTCTAAATCTAAGAGTATTTAAGAAGCTAAAAATAGTAAAAAAGATAGTCCATGTCCGAACTTCAAGACATCACGACGTGAAGGAGAGAATCAAGCACGAGCTAGGAATAATAGCTCACCCTGAAATCTGAAGTGCTGAAGACTGGCTAGAGTTGAGGACGAGTCGAAGTCGATGGCACGCTTGCTACACTCCACGAATAACAAAGAAGAAAATCACAAGTAGGGGTCAGTACAAGGAACACGTACTGAGTAGGTATCATCGGCCAACTCAAAATAGAAAACCATATATATTGAATAATAATATAAAATGAACCATGATACTTAACAGGTGACAATCAACAAGTATAAGAACCATTGACAACAACACCAAGCACACCTATGAGGACTCAAGCCTCTACACCATACTCATTTGGAAAATAGGTTCTTTGAATTTGAGTATATTAACATAATTCAAGATTCATTCTCTTTATCATTATCGTGTCGGAATGTGACACTCCGATCCCCTAATGCTACTGTGTCGGAACGTGACACTCCGATTCCTTAATACTACCGTGTCGGAACGTGACACCCGATCCCCTAATACTACCGTGTCGGAACATGACACCCGATCCCCTAATGCTACCGTTTCAGTACATGACACCCGATCCCCTAATGCTACCGTGTTGAAACGTGACACCCGATCCCCTAATGCTACCGTGTCGGAACGTGACACCCGATCCATTTATCTCATTATTTTAGTTCATCAAGCCTTCCTTATGTCAAGGATCCATCTTAATAGAGAGGATTTATGATTAAAGATTCAACAGTCTCATCATTCTGACCACCACAATTACACCAGCACAACATACAAACACACAATCAAGCATATAGAGACTTTACAATACTACCCAATCCATATCGATCGCTATTTAGAGTTTATCTATCACATAGAAATAAACCATAACCTACCTCCACCGAAGAATCGTGATCAAGCAAGCTACCTTCCCAATGCCTTTGCTTTCCTCTTCGTTCTCTCTTTCTCGCTCGTTCTCCCTCTCTGTTCTTTTTATTTTTCTTCTCCCGATTCTTTTTCTTTTACCCTAATTATCATATAATCAATTATGAAAGATGATAAAAGTAACCCACTATTTATTCCCTTATTAACTTCTTTAACCACCAAGTAAATAAATTATTAAACTTACCCCACTAATTCCATAATTATAATCATGAATAGTCCAAAACACCCCTTTAAAACTTTTAGCAGAAATCTGACCCAGTCGGGGTTACGCAGCTTGTGACGGTCCGTCACAAAGTTCAGAGAGTTACATTCAGTAATAAAGCTTGTGACGGTCCGTCCTACATGTCCGTCACAAAGTTCAGAGAATCAATCCCAGTACCCAGATTTCAGAGTTGAAGTGTTTTGGAAGGAAGACCCTTGACGGACCGTCGTGCCTATGAAGGCTCGTTCTACCTGTCGTCGAGGGTAATGAGGAGAGCAGCAGAAGAATTCACACAAGTATGAAACGACGGAGTCCATCACGGTCCGTCGTGACCATGACGGTCCGTCGTGTGATCCGTCGACCTAGTCAATTTTTATCAAAAATAGTTTTACTGCTCGAACCCACTAAACAGGTCTTACAGCTTGCGTACATGATGATGCCCATAATTTTTTCTTCAAGAAAATTAAATTCCATTGTTCCATTGTGTATTTGTTATATGTTGAATTGAAGAAATTACAGATTTGTTATACTACAAGTATCCTTTTTAACCTGCAAAGTTGTCTTTTTTTACTTTCATGTTCTTAACTGATTTTAAGATGTCCTCTTTTTTTAAGGTACAACTAACGTGAGTTATGCCTTAACTTACCAATCCTAATCAAATTTTTAAGAACCTCAAATTAAGGGAGTCAATAAAAATTCAATCTTGCAAGTCCTACTATTTTTATTTTATGCTATAAGAAATGTAGGTTGTTGTCTTACATGTATACAATATAATATTATTAGGCAATCAAATTGATAATCAGAAATTTTATTTGGTACCTCGATTGAAAAACATGCAACAATGATGATTTTGTATATTTCTTATTGTGGATACTTTTGAAAAGGTGTATAGCAGATACATGACGCTATGATTCATAAGAAATTCTTCTTGCATTGGCAATTCTTATAATTTTTTTCTTACTACTTATATTCGTTATTCATATGGATTAGGAAAAGTGGAAAACAACATTGCGTACACTTACCCTATCCAGATTCCACTTTGTGCCACCATGCATGGTATGTTGTTGCTTAAATAGTATTGATGGGATTTTTTTTTGGAAGAAGCAGGGTTTCTAAGGTTTCCATTTTTAAGTCATATAAGTTTGTTCTGTATTCTAGCATATTAAGACCAAACTATCTTACATTCTTTTACAATATTGAGGTCAATTACCTAAGCATATGTGAAGTAAGATCAAACACGTCACAATCAATCACAGGAGATTGCGTTCAATAAAGATTTAGATCTTTATGATTGTAGTGTTTGGGCTACTTGTGTGCACCTCAAACTGATTTCATAAAATACTTATATCCCTTCAACAGAAGTTATTGAGTTCCTCTTATAATTATCAAGATTTAAAATTATTTTCTTGATAACCAAATAAGTTCTCCATATGATTGGTTTATTTTTAAAATAATGATCTCTATGTGAAATAAATTGATAAAATGTCTCATTGAGTTCTAAACCACAAGAAGCTTACGTGAGCAGTAGGCATGTATTTGTGAATTGGTGTTTTTCAATTAACAATAAAGCTAACAACTTTTTATTGAAGGGAAGATGGGCAAATGCCCTTACATGTATGAATTGAATTAGAGACATTTACAAAATTAATATTTCGAATGATATGGCTGTGACTCAAGTAGAAGACTGACTGGTGGATATTTGATCTCTGCCTTATTCATGGCGAAATGAGAATAAATGGATCATGTTATCATCAATGGCTTGTTTTATTTGTAGTTTTGATGATTTGACAAACTTAGGGACCTCATAAAGGTACAGGGTTTTGTACTTGAGTATTGCAGGTGTCTTGTTTAAAGTATTGCAGATGAAACAAACCCAGGGACCTAGTAGAGGTACAAGACTCTCATGATGATGAGCTAGTCGACTGCCAGCTGGAGACGGTACAGAAAGTAGGTGCACACTTCCCGATGGCGTCAGAAAAGTGTGACCTTTCCAGCCAATGGCAAAGAAGTTTAGGAAAGTGACTTGCCCATATAAAAGGCACTTTCCTAAACATTTGGAAAAAGTTTTTGCAACTTGATAAAAACTTTTCAAGAACTCTTGCAAAGGCTACACAAAGCAAAGACAGAATTATTCTAAGGACATCAGCAACATCTGGAGCTTTTCGTCTAGTTGTTTAGGAATTTATTCTCTTGTTCTTAAATTGTAAACCACTCCTAAATCTATAAACGAATTGGTGTGTTGTGTTAAAAGTCTAGGTTGTCCAGGTGGGATAGCTTAGTGGGTAGATTGTTTTTCTATTTTGGCTTGTTGAGCAATAGAGGTCTATTGCTTAACGGTAAGATTGATAACTCATTCTTATGTTTGGTGTAATCGTGTTTCGCTTTTGCTTTTGAAGATTAGTGAAAACGATTGAAAATCATGTGAAATAGGTCGTGGTTTTACTCCCTTAAGCAAGGAGGTTTCCACGTAAAATAATTGTGTTGATTTTACTGCATTTAACTTTCTTGTAATTTTCTAAAGTAAAGTAAGGGACCTGGTCCATTAGTATGTGAAGGCATAAATTCTATCAAGTGGTATCAGAGCAGGCACTACCTATTTGGTTAACACCAAGGAAGTGATTTTGTTCTAGAATCGCAGCTCCACTTAACCTCGAAGAAGGTCAGTCATCACACAGACCTCCTCGTTTCAATGGACATTTCTATGGTTGGTGGAAAGTTAGAATGCACGATTATCTCATGGCTGAAGATAGCGAGTTATGGGATATTATACTAGATGGACCCTTTGTTCCAATGATGGAAGTAAAGGATGGAGAAAAGACCATTACTGTTCAAAAGCCCAGGCAGAAATATGATGATGCTGAGAGGAAAAAGATTGAAAAGGGTTTCAAAGCTAAAACTCTTCTGGTCTGTGGGATAGGACCTGATGAGTACAACAGAGTGTCAGCCTGTGAGTCTGCTAAAGAAATTTGGGATTGCTTGTTGACCGAACATGAAGGAACTGAACAAGTCAAATAATCCAAGATTGACATGCTCACTTCACGATATGAGAAATTCAAAATGAAGGAAGGAGAAACTATACATGACATGTTAACCAAGTTGTCTTCCATTACAAATGAGTTGCGAAGTCTGGGTGAACCTATAAGCATGACCAAACAAGTCAGGAAAGTGCTTTGAATTCTTCCAAAGTCTTGGGAGAGCAAAGTTGATGACATTACAGAAGCCAATGACTTGAAGGTGCTGACCATGGATGCCTTGATTGGTAATCTTAAAACACATGAGATGAATCGAAACTATGATTTGTCAAAAAAGGAAGCCAAGAAGGACAAGTCATTGATGTTGAAGTATAAATCAGATGAATATTCAAGTTATGATGATGATATGGCATATCTCATCAGTAGATTTCAAAAGATTGTGAGAAAAAACCAAATGTATAAAAGAGGAACAAATGGGACTCGAAATGCTACTCAAGGGGATACTTGCTAGAAGTGTGGAAAATCTGGGCACTTCATTAGAGAGTGTCCTTTACTCAAGAATGAAAACAAGGAACATAAAAAATACAGGGGTGACAAAGAAAACAGAAAGGACCTGGTACCTGGTAATAGAGATCGTAAAGTTGCTGCTGATATGGTTGTCAAAAGGGCTCTTGCTGCATGGGGGGATTCTTCTAGTGACTCAGAAGATCCTGATGACTCAAAAGATGTGTCGATGGTTGCTGTGCATGAGGAGGAAACTGTCTTCAATGAAATGTTTGCTCTCATGGCACACACAGAAAATGAAGAAGAAGACAATCAGGTAACTATTCTTGACATGAAAAATGACTTGGATAAATATTCTCTAAAAAAATTGAGAACCTTGGCAAAAGTCATGTTAGATTCTGTGATAGAGTTAACATCTGAAAGAGATACCATGATTGCTGAACTTGAAATTTTAACTGAAAACAAAGGTCAATTTGAAGACAGAATGTCAAGAATGGTGTCTCTAGAGTTAAAAAACTCTGAACTTAAGAATCAGTTGTGTCAGATTACTGAAGAAGCTGAAAAGCTGAATGGAAAGCCAAATAGTCTTCAAGCTGAAATTCAAGAAAAATTGAAAAACTCTGAGAAAAATCTTAGTTTGTCATTTGAAAAGAGTAACAAATTAGAACAGGATATTGTGAAACTTAAGAAAGAGCTTGAAAAATCTCTTAAGTGGACCAAATCCTCAAAGTTGCTGTCAAATGTGACAAATCAGAGTAATTTCAATAAGAAAGGACTAGGAAGTCTGAACATAAGTCCTCCTTATAATCCTCACAGTAAGTATGTGTTTGTGTCTGACAATCTGTTGTGTCTGCATTGTGGTAAGAATGGACATTTGAAGAATGAGTGTGTTAGCTGGAGAAACTCATGTGAAAGATACTCTAATTATGCTGAAAGACAAAATGTACCAAATGAGAGACCTGGTCCTACAGAGCCTGTCTCAACTCACAGATTTTCAAAGAAAAAATTTGTTCCTGCTCCTAGGTCCTTTGTTAGAAAGATTCAAAGTCTACCATATTGGACCAAGTACTATCTGATCACTCCTTTGTCTTCCTACTGGGAACTCAAGCTGAAATGGGTTCCCAAGCTTAACAAGTGATTTTTGGTGCAGGTGAGTGAGAGGAGCAGCAGTCAAAGGAGGAGGTGTCTCATTTAGTGATGGCAAGAAGGGGTACATTTTGGGAGTTGGCAAAGTAGGAAGATCTCTTGAAGATTCAATTGACAATGTTTACCATGTGGATGGGTTAAAGTACAACTTGCTAAGTGTGTCACAAATCTGTGATAAAGGAAATGAGGTCAAGTTTACTTCTGAAAAATGCACTGTGTTGAGTTTTAACTACAAACAAGGTAATTCTTACTGCACACAGAAGTAACAATTTGTATGTGGAAAACATGGAAATCTCTCATGGAGATGACTTAACATGTCTCAGTGCTCAAAATGAAAATGCTGATCTCTGGCATTGTAGGCTGGGACATGTGAGTTCATCTTTATTGAATAAGTTGATTTCAAAGGACCTGGTACGAGGGTTGCCCAAAATGAAGTTTGCTAAAAATAAAATATATGAAGCTTGTGTTAAAGGAAAGCAAATCAGATCATCATTCAAGCCCAAGAATCAGGTAGCATCATCAAGAACCTTAGAGCTGCTTCACATGGACCTTTGTGGACCCTTGAAGGTTCAAAGCAGAAATGGCAAGAAGTACATCTTGGTGATTGTTGATGACTATTCAAGATACACCTGGACGAGATTTTTGAGATCAAAGGCAGATACAGCTGATGAGTTGGTGGTGTTCTTCAAAATGATTCAAACCAAATTGAATCAAGTTGTTTGCAGCATTAGATTTGATCATGGGACAGAGTTTAAAAACTCAACATTGGATAGATTCTGTATGGAAAATGGTACAAGCCACAACTTCTCTGCTCCAAGAACTCCTCAACAAAATGGAGTGGTGGAGAGAAAGAACAGAACCTTGGTGAATATTGCCAGAACTATGATTATTGAATCAAATCTTCCTCAAAGTTTCTGGGCTGAAGCTGTTAACACAGCATGTCATGTTACCAACAGGTGTCTAATAAGAGCTGTGTTGAACAAGACTCCATACGAACTGCTCAACAACAGGAAGCCAATGCTGAACTATCTTAGAGCTTTTGGATGCAGATGTTTTGTGCTGAATAATGGGAAGGATGATCTGGGAAAATTTGATCCCAGAAGTGATGAAGGAGTATTTGTTGGATATTCTTCATCCAGCAAAGCCTACAGAATATTCAACAAATGAACACAATGCATTGAAGAAAGTATTCATGTTGTTTTTTATGAAAATAGAAGCTTGAAGAATGATGGATCAAATGATGATGATGATGTACTCAAAATGCTAACATCCAAGAAGATTGAAGGTGCTGAAACTGATGCAGATCAACAACTAAATAATGATTGTGATGATCAAAATCACAGTCTACCTGAAGAGGATGCTGAGGTTGAACAGGATGATAGGGTACCTGGTACTACTCAAAACTCCAGCCAGAGTACATCAGACTCCCCAGAAGATGATGTCACTCCTGATGAAGAAGATCATGATGATCTGCCAAATCAGTCTGCTGCAAGGTCAGGATGGAAGCATAGTTCATCACATCCTCTTGATAATCTCATTTCTCCCTTGAATTCTGGAATTCAAACTAGATCAAAAACAAGAAATCTAGTTGCATTCTCAGCATTCATATCATCCATTGAGCCTAAGAATGTTAAAGAAGCATTAGGTGATGCAGACTGGATCAATTCTATGCAAGAAGAACTTCATCAGTTTTAAAGAAGTAAGGTATGGTACCTGGTTCCTCGACCTGAAGGCAGAACAATAATAGGAACCAGGTGGGTATTCAGAAACAAACTTGATGAAAATGGAGTTATTACTAGAAATAAATCCAGGTTGGTGGTGCAAGGATACAATCAAGAAGAAGGAATTGACTATGATGAGACTTTTGCACCTGTTGCCAGAATGGAAGCTATTAGAATCTTAATAGCTTTTGCTGCTTTGATGGGGCTTAAGCTGTATCAAATGGATGTGAAGAGTGCATTTCTGAACGGAGATCTCAAAGAGGAGGTGTATGTCAAGCAACCTCCTGGTTTTGAAGATGCAGAACTACCAAGTCATGTGTTCAGATTGAATAAGGCATTATATGGTCTGAAACAAGCTCCAAGAGCTTGGTATGAAAAATTGTCAAAGTTTCTGCTGAAGAATGGTTTCAAACGAGGCAAGATAGACAATACTTTGTTCTTACTAAAAAGAGAACAAGAATTGCTTATCATTCAAGTTTATGTGGATGACATAATTTTTGGAGCTACTTCAGAACATCTCTGTGAAGAATTCTCATCATTGATGGGAAGGGAGTTTGAAATGAGTATGATGGGTGAGTTGACATTCTTCCTGGGGCTGCAAATCAAGCAATCATCAAATGGTACTTCAATATGCCAGGAGAAGTACATCAAAGAGCTGCTGAAGAAATTCAATATGTTTGATTCCAAACCTATTGACACTCCAATGGGAACAAATTCCAAGATGATAGTAGAAGAATCTGATCCCCTTGTCAATCAGAAAATGTACAGAGGAATCATTGGCTCCTTGCTATATCTGACTGCTAGCAGGCCTAATATTATGTATAGCGTTGGAATATGTGCTAGGTTTCAAGCATGTCCTCGTGATTCACACCTGAAGGCTGCAAATCATATTCTTAGATACTTGAAGATAACACGGGACCTGGTTCTCTTTTATCCTGTAGGAGATACTTTTGATCTGGTTGGTTTTGCAGATGCTGATTTTGCAGGTTATCAAGTTGACAGGAAGAGAACCTCTGGAATTACTCATTTCCTTGGATCATCACTTATCTCTTGGGGCACTAAGAAGCAGAACTCTGTGGCTCTTTCAACTGTTGAAGCTGAATATGTAGCTGCTGCAGCCTGTTGTTCTCAACTGTTGTGGATCAGGCAACACTTAGAAGATTTTGGAATCCACATCAGAGCAATTCCTCTCATGTGTGACAACACTAGTGCTGTGAGTATGGGAAAGAATCCAGTTCATCATAAGAGAACAAATCACATTGATGTCAGACATCATTTTTTGAGAGATCATGTTGATAAGGGAAATATTGTGCTCACATACTGTCCAACGGAGGAACAGATTGCAGACATCTTTAGCAAGGCTCTCATCAAGGATCAATTTGAGAGAAATCGATTAAAGTTGGGGATGTTGATCTCCAAGTGATGCTTTTAGCCTCCAACAGTAGAACTCCCTTGATGGTTAGATTTGCAGTGCAGGTATCCTTTGTGTGAATCTTAAATATTTGAACAAGATCACTTTTTGTATCTTTAGTAGGTATACTCTCAATAGGGACCTGCTCAGCAAAAGAAGAGGCTAGAACAATTAAGGAATAAAGTTAAACTCTATCATGGTACCTGGTACCTGTCCAGGTTAGCATTTTTACATTAAATTTAAACTAAAAATTTTGACTGTTGAAAAATGCCATGTGTCAATCATCGGTTACTCTGACCGATCAGTCCAATCGTTTCTCCCTCAAACGACGCATCTAATCAAGGACCTAGCACCCTTTCACTTCTTTTAAAAAGGCCTTTTTCTTTTTGGAACTCTCATCTGTCTCTTAACTTTATCTCTCTCTTTTTATTAAAAGGCTTATCAAATTCAAAGGCCAAATCTGTCCTCTTCTTCATTTTTTTGGCTTTTCAATGAAACCTTCCAGTATCACAAACATGTCTTCCTCTTCATCTTCTTTTAAGAAAATGTTGGATGCCCTTAGTGAAATTGAGCACCTTGCATTCTATTCTCCAACAACTGCTTAAGCCAGACTTCCTCCCCCACCCAGTCCTCCACAAAATACTCCTGATAACCCTTTCTTCTTCATCGATTCAAACACTTCTTCAGTACCTGGTCCATGTGAAGACATGTTGCCTCACAACATGTTTGAGGGAGACCTACCAAAACACAGGGCTTCCGAGTCTAATATCCTGGCAGCAAGTGAGGAACTTGTGATTCAGAGCCTGACAATGATGAGAGAAGAGGCCAGAGCAGAACATACTGACGCCCTGGAAAGAGAAGAGGTAAGGCCTTCTCAACCCATTTTCGATAAAACCCCCGATTTAGGGTGGTATTCTTCTTTCTCTTAATCTGAATCTGCAAGTGAGGAAGCACCATTAAAATGGAAGGTGGAGAGTCGAAAAGGGAAGGAAAAGGTCATGGAGGAGACTCCTAAGAGACGACCTAATACAAGGTCTGCTGCACAGAAATTGATGGTAGATGCTTTGAAGGCAAGTGCACGATCTGCTGCTGCAGTCAGAAGTGAACGAACCTTCAAGGTATCAAATTTTAGGATACCTAAGGAAAAATTGGTTGATTTGTCTGGAGAAGAGGTTGAAAAGAAAAATAACAAGAAGAAGTCAGAAAAGAAAAAGGAAAGGGTTACAAAGAAGGTTGAAAAGTCACAGTCAAAAGGGAAGAAATCTGAGAAAAAGAGAAAGCGGACACAGGAACCTGATCCTCAAGCCAGGAAAGTTGAGAATGTCAACTTGCAGGAAGTAGTTGACAGTCTGAGGAAACAAGCAGTTCTCGCTGGAAGAGTGTTTGGTATGGGGATTATTACTCTTCCGGGCATGGACTCTCTGCATGACATGGTGGAGATCCAGTCTTGGTTGCACCTATTCAACAAGAAATCCCCCATCCTCCATGAAGAAGAGGTTCGTGAATTCTATTACAATGTTCAATTCCTGGAAGATGGGAGTCTCCTCACACGTGTGAACAATATTGCTATTTCTTTGAATGAGGAGGTGTTGGGCAGAATCCTCAGAGTGCCTACAGAGGGGACCCGGTCCGTACTGAACAAAACTTGCTCTTTAGAATTTTCCTCCATGATTTCTAAGACTCCCACAACTAAGGTTGCTGGGATCTATAAGAAAATTATGAAGAGTGAGTATCAGCTGGTCTTCAAGTTCGTCAACAAAGTGGTTCTTCCTTGCACAGAAAAGAGAACACTTGCTACTGCTGCCGACTTGTACGTAATGGAGATGCTGTGCAGCTTTGAGGCTCTGAGCCTTCCTAGTATCATGATTGAACACATTCACAAAACAGTTATTGAGAGGAAAGGAGTACATGGAATGGGGTATGGATACTTTCTCACTAAAGTATTCAAGCACTTTCAGATTCCTCTTGGTATTGGAAAGGTGGGGACAGTTAAACAAACTATCTCTGAGCATACCTTGTTTGAATGTGAATGTATTGAAGGTAGAGGCTTACCAAAAAGCAAGATGGCTCAGCTTCTTGAGGACCTGGATAAGCTTTGACATGAGACTGAAGAACTCACCGTGCGGTTGAGTAGTAAAGAGGCTGAAATTGCTGTCCTCAAAGCAGAGTTGTTTACTGCACAGAGTGAGGGACCCGGTACTTCAGTTGTACAAGCTCTGGAGAAAGAGAACAATGAGTTGAAGGCGAGGATAACTGCCCTGTAAGAAAAGGCCATCAAGGTTAATGATGCTGCCAATGCACGACTCACTCTTGTTATCCAGTCCCTATCTCAAACTCCACCCTCTTCCTAAATTGTCAATCAATCCTTCCCTGTGTCATTTTTTTTATTTGTGTGGCTGATCATCGTGTTGATGGAATTTTAGTTTGTCTTTAATGTATTTATGTTATAATGGCATGTTGGTTACTTTATTCCTTTGTTGTTCTTCTTTTGTTCTTTTGTGATTGCTCTTCCTCTACTGTTTGATTGCTTATTCGCTCTGATCTTGCTCAGTATTTATGTTAACTCAATGGTTTACTGTATAACTTTTTTATGATGCCAAAAGAGGGAAGTAAACTGTTAGTGCTAAATAAGGGGGAAGTAATCTGTTAATGGGGAATATACAGTAAGGGGGAATACACTGTTAGGGGGAACAATTTTGGTGAAGATCTCAGATCATATCATTGTTAGTAGCTAAATAAGGGGGAAGTAATCTGTTAAGGGGGAATATACAGTAAGGGGGAATACACTGTCAGGGGGAACAATTCTGGTGAAGATCTCAGATCATATCATTGTTTGTCATCATCAAAAAGGGGGAAAATGTTATTTGTAGTTTTGATGATTTGACAAACTTAGGAACCTCAAAAAGGTACCGAGTTTTCTACTTGAGTATTGAATGTGTCTTGTTTGAAGTATTGCAGATGAAACAAACCTAGGGACCTAGTAGAGGTACCAGGCTCTCATGATGATGAGCCAGTCGACTGCCAGCTGGAGATGGTACAGAAAGTAGGTGCACACTTCCCGATGGCGTCAAAAAAGTGTGACCTTTCCAGCCAATGGCAAGAAGTTTAGGAAAGTGAATTGCCCATAGAAAAGGCACTTTCCTAAACATTTGGAAACAGTTTTTGCAACTTGATCAAAACTTTTCAAGAACTCTTGCAAAGGCTACACAAAGCAAAGGCAAAATTATTCCAAGGACAACAGCAACATCTAGAGCTTTTCGTCTAGTTGTTTAGGAATTTATTCTCTTGTTCTTAAATTGTAAACCACTCCTAAATCTATAAACGAATTGGTGTGTTGTGTTAAAAGTCTAGGTTGTCCAGGTGGGATAGCTTAGTGGGTAGACTGTTTTTCTACTTTGGCTTGTTGAGCAATAGAGGTCTATTGCTTAACGGTAAGATTGATAACTCTTTCTTACGTTTGGTGTAATCGTGTTTCGCTTTTGCTTTTGAAGATTAGTGAAAATAATTGAAAATCCTGTGAGACAGGTCGTGGTTTTACTTCCTTAAGCAAGGAGGTTTCCACGTAAAATTATTGTGTTGATTTTACTGCATTTAACTTTCTGGTAATTTTCTGAAGTAAAGTAAGGGACCTGGTCCATTACTTAGTAAGTGAAGGCATACATTCTATCAGCTTGATACATATTCAGAGAAAAGCTAAAAATTTCTTAAACAACTTGAATGCACAACTTTTTGTTATTCATTTTGCTAAGTTGATTGAGAGGGAAGGTACCTGATGGCTAAATTATACTAATTTCTATGTTCTACCTATTGTTTTAGAATTATATCTATGTGTCACAAAATCACAGACTGATATAAGAACATGATAAAAAGAGGATAATGACAGAGAGGGATAAAATTTACCTCTGAATTGAAAAATGAAAGAGATGCTTAGAGGTTTATTAATGTCGAGGGAATCTTGAGATCTTGAAATCTGACCTTACCGAGTAAAACTAATCACATTTATGGGATTTATTCGAAGTATTTTAGATGTGTAAGAAAATATGCTTTTCTTAATTCCTATAGTTTCTTATTTAACATTGTTACTTGCAGGAAACACTTAGAGTCTGTAGTAAACAAATTATGTTTATATTTCAGAAAAATTAGTCTTTCAAGTTTCAATCATTTGGTGAATGGTTTTTATCCTATATAGTCCTGTAGGACTGTTTAATTTTCAAAAAAGTTTGAAAATGCTTTTATAGCAATTGTTTTTTTATCTTTGTGTTGTTTATTCTGTACTTTAATCTCAAAAATAATACAAAGTTCTTCCGGTAGTCTGCAAGATACATTAGGGCATAGATCTTTTGCTTTCAACCTAAGTTGCTCAGATTTGAGTGATGGTGTTTGATATCGCTGTGAGTTTACAGGTCAGAATCTTCATGATTCTTATTTCATATATGAGGGTACAGATCCAATTACTGATACTTAGACTATGATCTGGAGGTAGAAATGTGGTAGTTGAAATAACTTTCTTCTATTTGAATGAATCAAATACTAGGTAAACTATATACGCTTCTATTTATGTCAACATGACTTTTTTCTATATACATTCTCACAAACATAATAATTTCTTGTCTAGATGAATTTATCTGACTGGTCCTCATGTTTTCGTGAAGACCACGAATAATCGAGGTTGATAATGACTAGCGGGGCTATCCCTTGAAGTAAATACATTACCTGGTAGTACCAAGCAAGCAATTGATATGTACTAGACACATCCTCTTTCTGTCGTTTTGTGAAATAAGTTTATATTAACTATGCCTCTGAAATTGAAGATAAGATTTTGATCAAATGCTAACTTAATTTAAAGTTTGTCTGAGCATAGGACATGTCCTTATTGGTGACCACCACAAGAGGTAAATTTTCTATTTGATCATCTTGAAACACCATTTGGAACTTGTAGGTACTCTCTTACAATGTCTTTCTTATTCTTCTTTGGATCACTTCTTCTTCTATTTGTCTGGTTCTTTGGATGGTTGCATGAAGGACCAATGTTTTGTGAATTTCATCATCATGCCAACAAAAAGAAATTAAGAAATATGGCGTTGATGAACATTTGGCGTACTAGATAATTTGATAGTTTAGAGCATGTGATCATTTTGTTATTTAAGTTCTTATCTATTTGTGATACATTTGACGATCAGATCTTTTTTCTTGCACTATAATTCTACCAAATATAAGTTATATATTGTAGTAGAGAGACTTTTTTCGACAGAACCTTGACTAAATAAAAATAAAAAAAATCAAAGAAGTTTGAAAAGAAAGTACTATATTAACTAAAATTTTCGTCTTTTACTACTTCATGACCTAAGTTTGTCGCAATTGCTAAGATGCCAGTACAATTTTTTTGGTACGGGTATTTGAATTTTGGGCAAATTTATTGAAAAAGGAAGACAATTCAATAAATGCTCACTATGAATTGTGATAGTGAAATGCATGGTAGTGAAAATTTTGAGTTCTTGAAGAGTGTACTTTATTTTGATTGAAGATCTTTTTATTTGATCGTGAAGGCACTTAGCTGTGGAGAAGAACAGGACAATTTTGTTTGATCACAAGTTTAAATAGTGTCAAATTGTTAATTAGACCACATACATTTGACGATAACGATGATCATTTAACATGTAATGTTGTCTATGATGAAATTATTAAAAAGGCTTTCTCTTGAACTTATGCTATAATTTACCATGGTAAATCTAATATACATTTTGTATTAGCTTGTTATTACTATGTGGATGAATTTACCTAATAAACATACTGATAATCTTGAGTTTATATTACCGAATTTTCAATTAGCTGGAAAATTTCATGTTACACAATTGTGACTTAGTCTTGCTATATCTGATGGTAATAATGCTTATTCCATTTGTTAATTGAAAAATCTTCTACTTTGAAAGGCGTTCTGATTAATACAGTTGAGGAGTTAGAAAATAATGTACTTATGTATTTTAAAAGGAAGTTATGTATATACCTGTTTGGGCAATAGGACCAATTCTTTTTCAAGAAAATTATACTCATAAGAAAGAACCAGGAATTCCTTTAGAAAATGTCTACCAAAGATTCATTGCAGTGTAGAGGCAGTAAGAAAATATCAGCTTATCTATGATGCCTACAATTACAAGAAAGTATATGAATGAGGATTCACGGTGAGTGTTTTTTACCTCCGTCAGGCTTCTTATGTTTATTCCAAAAATAATATGTTCTTTAAGGATAATAACTATTGATAAGAGAAGGCTTAAGTTAAAGAAATATATTGCATCTTGTAGCCAAATGACACAGATTCATAGTTTTGAGTTTAGACTATAAGCCGGAAAGAAAAGAGCTGGAAGAAAGAATTAGAAAAGCTAAAGTGAAAACAAGTCATTCAGAAGGTCTCACTTCAGTCATAAAAGTATTCTCTTTTGAAAAGCTTTTTGGACTTTTAGTAATTTTGAAAATTTTCAAAATATTATTACACTTTTCCTTAAAGTACATGTGTTTTATCGCAATACAACTGAAAATAGAAGCAGTAATTTTGTTTTTCATCTGGCAATGAATTTGTAAACTCCTCTATGAGGACATCACTTTGTAGTATGAGCTGACCTAAGCAAATAACAAATCGAACTACCACTGAAATCTATGAGCCATTTTAGAAAATGAATGTCGTCATAGGACAGCTTATTATGAATTTAT
Organism: Solanum lycopersicum; assembly: GCF_036512215.1. Lineage (NCBI taxonomy): Eukaryota > Viridiplantae > Streptophyta > Magnoliopsida > Solanales > Solanaceae > Solanum > Solanum lycopersicum. The sequence goes on from NC_090809.1 coordinate 32,394,164, forward strand.
AATAGAGTTTATATCACTTTTTTATTTGCCGCTCGCTCTCTAGCAATTTCTCGTGTAGCTCCCTCTACTTGATCTCAAAGCTGCTAGGGAGCAACTTCAATTGATCATAAGATAAATTCAATTTCTCGTGCAAAGTGAATGATGATCAAAGGTAAAAATATAACTTCATGCAAAGAAAAATCTTTCAAGAATGATTAAAAAAAAATTAAATAGCTCTACAAATATCTTTAATTATTCTTATTAGTATTACCTCATTCTTGTTATTTCTTCATTTTTTATGAGTTATTGTGATATCTATTTATTATATAAAAGTAAATAAATTATAATTACGCTTAGCTCTTAATAATTATATATCAAGTATAATATTAGGTAAAATAAATGAAAATAAAACTAAAATTTATATGTATATTTAAATTTTGTTTATTGAAATAATTTTTAATTTTTTAATCTTAAATATGCTATATAAAAAATTTAAAATTAAGAAGTTATTTTCTTTTTGAAATGAAATTGAAAAATAAGTTCATATAAATCAAAAAAGAGGGAGTCATATATTAAAAATGAAATATAATGATTTGAAAACTTTAATTCTTCGTATTATTTTCTAATTTGTTTCATATTTGAAAATTACATAAAAAAAAAGAAGCTTAAAAATGCAATGTAACAATTTAAGATACTTTTATAAAAACATAGTTAAAAAACATAATGAAATTTGATTGACTCCCTTATTTTTATCGAAAAAAAAAGTTACATATATTATCTGAAAATCACGTAAAAAATAAGAAGTATTATGAATCACAGTAAAATGACAACTAAAAATATGTGAGAACCATATAAGAAATTTTATTTATTTTCCTAAAAATCACTTGTATCACATAAAATGAATCAAATAGAGCATCAAAAAATTGGTAATTGATTTATAATAACAACACAATCAAATATCTTTTCTTAAATGACATGTGTATCCTAATAATGATGTGACACTTAATTTGGACCACATTTTTATATATGTTTTTAAAACTCTGAAATTTTCATTAAACCAAAAATATCTATTAAACAATGGCATTCTAGTAATTGTAATACTATTTAAGGGTGAAATAATAATTGTATAATTAATGACCAAAATAAAATTCTAGAAGAATCCATACATGTCTTTAGTTTTAAAATAGGTCCACAAAGATATTTTTATAATCGTGCTAAAGTGAAGAGTTTCTGTTAATTAACTTTTTACAAACAATCATAAATACTAAGCTTGTTTTAACATATTTTTGAAAAAAAGTTTGCACTAATTTAAAATAAAATGTGCTTGAATATGTAACGACCTGTTTAGTCGTTTGAGCAGTAGAGTTTATTTCTGGTAATAGTTTTCTGGGTCAACGGATCCCACGACGGACCGTCATGGGTACGACGGACCGTCGAGGGGGTCTCGTTCAAACACTTAGACCCTGAAAATTTGGGTACTGAGATTGACTCTCTAAACATCGACGGAATGGCAGGACGGACCGTCGTTTGCACGACAGACCATCACAAATCTTTCCACAGAATTAACTCTCTAAACTTTGTGACGGACCTGCAGTACGGACCATCACAGTCATGATGGACCGTCACAGGCTGAGTAACCCTGACTGGGTCGGATTTCTGTTAAAAGTTTTTAAGGGGTGTTTTGGACTATTCCTGCTTATGAGTATAAAGTTAGTGGTTTAATGTTAATAATTCAATTACTTGGGGGTTAAAGGAGATAACCTTGAAATAAATAGTGGGTTACTTTTACCATCTTTTATACTTAATTAGATGATAATTAGGGTAAAAGAAAAGGGTTTGAATAAGGAAAAACAGAAAGAGCAAAGAGAAGAAGAGAGAAACGAGCGAGGAAAAGAGAAGAACGCAGAGGAAAGCAAAGGTTTTGGGGAAAGGAAAAGTATTGGAGCTTGCTTGAATTCGGTTCTTCAGTGGAGGTAGGTTATGGTTTATGCTATTTCATAGTGAACTCTTAATAGCGAATTATATGTATCGGGTGGTATTGTAAAGTCTTCTATATGCTTAATTGTGTGCTTGCATGATGTGATTATGTAATTATAACGGATTGGAATGATGAGACTGTGAATATTAAACCTTTAAATTCACTTTGTTAATGATGATGCCTTGGTATAAAAGAAGGCTTGATGAACGAAATTAATGAGATTAGGGGATCGGGTATCATGAATCGACACGTAGTATTAGGGGATCGGAGTGTCACGTTCCGACACCAGGATAGTAGGAGATCAGAGTGTCACGTTCCGACACTAGGATAGTAAAGTGATGAATATTGAGGGGATCGGAGTGTCACGTTCCGACACCAGGATAGTAGGGGATCGGAGTGTCACGTTCCGACACCAGGATAGTAGGATGAATGAATATTGAGGGGATCAGAGTGTCACGTTCCGACACCAGGATATTAAAGAGAATGAATCTTGAATTATGCTAATATACTCAGATTTAAAGAACCTATTTCCCAAGTGAGTATGGTGTGGAGGCTTGAGTCCTCATAGATGTGCTTGGTGTTACGGCCAATGGTTATGGTACTTGTTGTTTTCACCTGTTAAATATTTGGTTTGTTTTATGTTATTCGATATATATTGCTTTCTATTTTGAGTTGGCCAATGATACCTACTCAGTACTTGTGCCTTGTATTGACCCCTACTTGTGATTTTCCTCTTTGTTATTTGTGGGGTGCAGCAAACGTACCATCGTCTTCAACTCATCCTCAATTCTATCCAGTCTTCATCACATCATATTTCAGGGTGATCTATTGTTCCTAGCTCGGACTAGATTCTCTCTCATTCATGTCTTGATGTCCTTGAAGTTCAGACATGGACCATCTGTTTACTTATTTTAGCTTCCTAGACACTCTTAGATTTAGTAATTTGAGGATAGAATGTTCTTGTGGTGATGACTTTTAGATTTTGGGAATAATAAGTATTAAATTTTAGAAGTTATTTATTGGTTATATTAATGAGTTTTAAGTCTTCCGCATTATATTCTGGTGATTATGGTTGAAATGTTGGGGTTTAGATTGGTTGGTTCACTCACATAGTAGGATAAGTGTGGGTGCCACTCGCGGCTCGTTTTGGGTCGTGACAAACTTGGTATCAGAGCATTAGGTTCGTTGGTCTCATCACACAAGAACGAGTCTAGTAGAGTCTTGAGGAACGCTAGGGGGACGCATTTACTTTTCTTTGAGAGGCTACAAGACTTTAGGAAAATTTCATTTCTTCTTTCTTTCGTGCTATTACTTGGATACAATTGGTAGCTAGGTGATACAAATTGGTATCTGACCATCTTCACTCTATTTCGCAGATGGTTAGAACTAGAGCAACAACCTCGCCAACACCAACACAGACAAGACAAGATGCGTCTGAGCCAGCCACTGGGGCTGTAGTTTGAAGAAGAGCAGTGGCAAGAGGCCGTTGTAGAGGTCGCGGGAGGACATTCTCTAGAGGAAGAGGACAAGCACCTGGCCCAACTAGTACTAGGGCGGTGACTCCTCCACCGACTGAGGAAGTATTAAGAGAGGGTGAGGAAGGGGAGAATGAACAAGTGCAGAATGAGGAATTACCCCCCCAACCTACCCCAAAGATGATTAACCAGGTTCTTACTTATTTTAGCGCGTTATCCGATCAAGGCCAAACGCCTCCAGTGTTTTCTGCTCCAGGACCTCAGGTTGCGGGAGTACAACGTGTAGCTGTTGTGGCTCCCCGCATGGATGCCTCATTGGAAATAGGCACGTTTCCTCGATTGACTATAGGGCCTATAATGACGAGTGATCAGCACGAACTTTTCACTATGTTCTTGAAATTGAAACCCCCAGTCTTCAAGGGTGCTGAATCTGAGGATGCCTATGACTTTCTGGTTGATTGTCATGAGCTGCTACATAAGATGGGCATAGTGGAACGATTCAGTGTTGAGTTTGTAACCTATCAATTTCAGGGAAATGCCAAAATGTGGTGGCGATCGTATGTTGAGTGCGAACCAGCACAGGAACCACCTATGACTTGGGCATCATTCTCTAGCTTGTTTATGGAGAAGTATATACCACGGACTTTGAGGGTAGGAAAAGAGATGAGTTCCTGAGCCTAGAGCAAGGCAGGATATCGGTTACTGCTTATGAGGCTAAGTTTTGTGCATTATCCAGGCATGCCACTCAGCTTTGCTTCAGTCCACAAGAGCGGATTCGCCGTTTTATGAAGGGATTGAGGTCAGATTTGCAGATTCCAGCCTTACAGGTAGCTACTACAGCAAAATCCTTTCAGGAGGTGGTAGATTTTGTGATAGAAGTGGAGGGAGTGAAGCCAGACGACTTCACCATGGCATCGACACCTAAGAATTTTCGTAAGGGAGGTGAGTTTTGCGGGTCCTACTCCAGAGGGCAGAGTTCAGGAGGTTACCCAGCCCGACCTATTCAGTCTTCACTACAGGCTGTAGCTGGGGGTCCACCGCAGACCGGTCAACACTTCTCTGAGTTTGGGGGTTATTCCTAGACTCCGTCGTTCTCACAAAGACCTATGCTTGAACCCAGAGAGTGTTATGGGTGTGGAGAGACTGGACATATTAGGAGGTATTGTCCAAAATAGAGTTACAGACCCCCAATAGTCAGAGGTAGAGGTGGTCATGGAAGAGGGCGCTATTCTGGAGGACGAGGTGGCCAAAGTAATGGAGGTCACCAAATCAGCCGGGGTGGCGGGCAAACTGGAACTACTGCAGTGCAACATGGTAGGGGCAATGGACAGACAGGTGATAGGACCCATTGTTATGCTTTCCCTGGGAGGTCTGAAGCGGAGGCATCTAATGATGTTATCACAGGTAATCTTTTGGTTTGTGATTGCATGGCTTCTGTATTATTTGATCTCAGCTCCACATTTTCATATGTATCTTCTTCATTTGCTACTGGTCTTAATTTACATTGTGAATTGCTTGACATGCCTATTCGTGTCTCTACTCCGGTGGGTGAGTCTGTGATAGTTAAAAAGGTGTATATGTCTTGTCTTGTGACTTTTGTAGGGAGCAATACTCATGTAGACTTGGTTATCCTAGAAATGGTTGACTTCGATATAATTTTGGGTATGACTTGGGTTTCTCCAAATTTTGCAATCTTAGATTGTAATGATAAAACTGTAACGTTGGCCAAGCCTGGGGCAGATCCGTTAGTGTGGGAGGGTGACTACACTTCCACTCCAGTTCGTATCATCTCCTTTCTTCGTGCTAAGAGAATGGTTAGTAAAGGGTGTTTAGCTTTCTTGTCACACCTCAGGGATGATACTACCCAAGTACCTTCAATTGAGTCGGTTTCGATAGTCCGTGAGTTTCTGGATGTGTTTCCTCCAGACCTTCCGGGTATGCCACCGGATAGGGATATTGACTTTTGCATTGATCTGGAGCTGGGTAGTCTCCCCATTTCCATACCCCCTTATAGAATGGCTCCCACTGAGTTAAGGGAGTTAAAGGCCCAACTTCAAGAGTTGTTAGGCAAAGGCTTCATTAGACCAAGCGCTTCCCCTTGGGGTGCTCCTGTTTTGTTTGTGAAGAAGAAGGATGGAAGTTTTCGGATGTGCATAGACTACACACAACTGAATAAGGTAACTATTAAGAACAAGTATCCTCTTCCTCGCATCGATAATTTGTTCGATCAGTTACAAGGTGCTTGTACCTTCTCAAAAATATATTTGAGATCTGGTTATCATCAATTGAAAATACGGGCAATGGATGTGCCAAAGACTGCATTTCGGACAAGGTATGGACATTATGAGTTCTTAGTAATGTCTTTTGGGCTTACGAATGCCCCTGCTGCTTTCATGAGTTTGATGAACTGGATTTTTAAGCCATATCTGGATCTCTTTGTCATCGTATTCATTGATGATATACTGGTATACTCAAAGAGCAAGAAAGAACATAAGGAACACTTGAGAATTGTATTGGAAATGTTGAGGGAGAAAAAGCTTTATGCCAAATTATCCAAGTGTGAGTTTTGGCTAGATTCAGTGTCTTTCTTGGGGCATGTGGTTTCTAAGAATGGGGTGATAGTGGATCCTTCTAATATTGAGGCAGTGAAGAGTTGGGTAAGACCTACTAATGTTACAGAGGTAAGGAGCTTCGTTGGTTTAGCTAGCTACTACCGTCGATTTGTCAAGGTATTTTCCTCCGTTGCTTCCCAATTGACAAATTTGACTAAGCAGAGTGTTCCATTTGTATGGTCAGACGAGTGTGAAGAAAGCTTTCAGAAACTCAATACCTTGTTGACTACTGCACCAATTCTTACCCTGCCAGTGGAAGGTAAGTATCTCATTGTTTATTGTGATGCATCCTATTCTTTTTGGGTGCAGTGCTAATGCAAGAAAACAATATAATTGCTTATGCTTCGAGGCAATTAAAGGTGCATGAACGTAATTATCCGACCCATGATTTGGAGTTGGCTGCAGTAGTGTTTGCATTAAAGCAATGGAGACATTATCTGTATGGGGTTAAGTGTGAAATCTATACGGATCATCGTAGTTTACAGTATGTCTTTACTCAGAAAGATTTGAATTTAAGACAGAGGAGGTGGATGGAACTACTGAAGGACTATGATATCACTATCTTGTATCATCCGGGAAGAGCTAATGTTGTGGCAGATGCTTTAAGTAGAAAGGCAGGGAGCATGGGAAGTCTAGTTCACTTGCAGGTTTCTAGACGCCCATTGGCTAGAGAGGTTCAGACTCTGGCTAATGACTTTATGAGGCTGGAAGTACTAGAGAAGGGAGGATTTTTGGCCTGTGTCGAGGCAAGATCTTTCTTTCTTGACAAGATTAAGGTAAAGCAGTTTACTGATGAGAAACTGATCCGGATTCGAGATAAGGTATTGCGAGGAGAGGATAAAGAAGCAAAAATCGATGAGGAAGGTGTTTTGAGAATTAAGGGAAGGGTATGTGTACCCCGCGTCGATGATTTGATTCACACTATTCTTACAGAGGCGCATAGTTCAAGGTATTCTATACATCCTGGTGCAACCAAGATGTATCGTGACCTAAAGCAACATTTTTGGTGGAGTAGGATAAACCGTGACATTGTTGATTTCGTTGCACAATGCCCGAATTGTCTGCAGGTAAAGTATGAACACCAGAGGCCTGGAGGGACACTTCAGAGAATGCCCATTCCTGAATGGAAGTGGGAGAGAATTGCAATGGACTTCGTAGTTGGTCTTCCAAAGACAATTGGTAAGTATGACTCCATTTGTGTAATTGTTGACAGATTGACTAAGTCTGCTCATTTCATTCCGGTCAAGGTGACTTACAATGCAGAGAAGTTAGCCAAACTTTATATCTCAGAAATTGTTCGATTGCATGGAGTTCCACTCTCCATCATATCAGATAGGGGTACGCAGTTTACTTCTATGTTTTGGAAAACATTGCATGCTCAATTAGGTACTAAGTTGGATCTTAGTACTGCATTTCACCCTCAGACCGATGGTCAGTCTGAGCGAACGATTCAGGTTTTGGAGGATATGCTTCGTGCATGTATCATAGAATTTGGTGGTCATTGGGATAACTACTTACCCTTAGCAGAGTTCTCATACAAAAATAGCTATCACTCAAGTATTGATATGGCCCATTCGAAGCATTGTATGGGAGGAGATGTAGGTCTCCCATTGGTTGGTTTGATGTATTCGAGGTGAGGCCCTGGGGTACTGATCTTCTGAGGGAATCATTAGAGAAAGTGAAATTCATTCAAGAAAAGCTTTTAGCGGCTCAATGTAGGCAAAAGGATTATGCAGATCGAAAGGTTAGAGACTTGGAGTTCATGGAGGGTGAACAAGTCTTGCTGAAGGTTTCACCCATGAAAGGGGTGATGCGGTTTGGTAAGCGAGGTAAGCTTAGTCCGAGGTATATTGGTCCATTTGAAGTTCTGAAGTGCGTGGGGGAGGTAGCTTATGAATTAGCCTTACCTCCAGGTCTGTCAAGAGTGCACCCAGTATTTCATGTGTCTATGCTTAAAAGATACCATGGGGATGGAAACTACATTATCCGTTGGGATTCAGTCCTTCTTGATGAGAATTTGTCTTACGAGGAGGAGCCTGTTGTTATTTTTGATAGAGAAGTCCGCAAGTTGAGATCAAGGGAGATTGCATCCATCAAAGTTCAATGGAAGAACCGACCAGTTGAAGAGTCCATTTGGCAGAAGAACCGATATGCGAGAAAGATACCCACACCGGTTTACATATTCAGGTACTCCTTTTCGTCCTTGTTTTTCTTCTTGTGATCGTTCGAAGACGAACGATGGGTAAATTGGTATCTATTGTAACGACTTGTTTAGTCGTTTGAGCAGTAGAGTTTATTTCTGGTAATAGCTGTCTGGGTCAACGGATCTCACGACAGACCATCATGTGTACGACGGACCATCGAGGGGCTCTCGTTCCAAAACACTTAGACCCTGGAAATTTGGGTACTGAGATCGACTCTCTAAACTTCACGACGAAATGGCAGGACGGACCGTCGTTTGCACAACGGACCGTCACAAATCTTTCCACAGAATTAACTCTCTAAACTTTGTGACGGACCTGCAGTACGAACCGTCACAGTCATGACGGACCGTCACAGGCTGCGTAACCCTGACTGGGTCGGATTTCTGTTAAAAGTTTTTAAGGGGTGTTTTGGACTATTCCTGCTTATGATTATAAAGTTAGTGGTTTAGTGTTAATTATTTAATTACTTGGGGGTTAAAGGAGATAACCTTGAAATAAATAGTGGGTTACTTTTACCATCTTTTATACTTAATTAGATGATAATTAGGGTAAAAGAAAAGGGTTTGAATAAGGAAAAACAGAAAGAGCAAAGAGAAGAAGAGAGAAACGAGCAAGGGAAAGAGAAGAACGCAGAGGAAAGCAAAGGTTTTGGGGAAAGGAAAAGTATTGGAGCTTGCTTGAATTCGATTCTTCGGTGGAGGTAGGTTATGGTTTAAGCTATTTCGTAATGAACTCTTAATAGTGAATGACATATATCGGGTGATATTGTAAAGTCTTCTATATGCTTAATTGTGTGCTTGCATGATGTGATTATGTAATTGTAATGGATTGGAAAGATGAGACTGTGAATCTTAAACCTTTAAATTCACATTGTTAATGATGATGCCTTGGTATAAAAGAAGGCTTGATGAACGAAATTAATGAGGTTAGGGGATCGGGTGTCACGAACCGACACGTTGTATTAGGGGATCGGAGTGTCACGTTCCGACACTAGGATAGTAGGGGATCCGAGTGTCACGTTCCGAACCAGGATAGTAAGATGAATGAATATTAACGGGATCAGAGTGTCACGTTCCAACACCAGGATAGTAGGGGATCGGAGTGTCACGTTCCGACACCAAGTTAGTAGGATGAATGAATATTGAGGGGATCGGAGTGTCACGTTCCGACATTAGGATAGTAAAGAGAATGAATCTTGAATTATGCTAATATACTCAGATTTAAAGAACCTATTTCCCAAGTGAGTATGGTGTGGTGGCTTGAGTCCTCATAGAAGTGCTTGGTGTTGCGGCCAATGGTTATGGTATTTGGTTGGGGGGGTCACCTGTTAAGTATTTGGTTGGTTTTATGTTATTATTCGATATATATTGCTTTCTATTTTGAGTTGGCCGATGATACCTACTAAGTACTTGTGCCTTGTACTGACCCCTACTTGTGATTTTCCTCTTTGTTATTTGTGGGGTGCAGCAAACGTACCATCGTCTTCAAATCGTCCTCAACTCTAGCCAGTCTTCATCACATCAGATTTCAGGGTGAGCTATTGTTCCTAGCTCGGACTGGATTCTCTCTCATTCATGTCTTGTGTCCTTGAAGTTCGGACATGGACCATCTGTTTACTTATTTTAGCTTCCTAGACACTCTTAGATTTAGTAATTTGAGGATAGAATGTTCTTGTGGTGATGACTTCCAGATTTTGGGGATAATAAGTATTAAATTTTAGAAGTTATTTATTGGTTATATTAATGAGTTTTAAGTCTTCCGCATTATATTCTTGTGATTATGGTTGAAATGTTGGGGTTTAGATTGGTTGGTTCGCTCACATAGTAGGATAAGTGTGGGTGCCACTCGCAGCTCGTTTTGGGTCGTGACAGAATAGTTCATATTTTTGTTACTAAAAATACTTTAAAGAATTATTGCGTAAACATATTTTTTATATTTGTTACCGAATACGACCACTAAATTTGTATCTTGATTATTAAAATAATCTTTAAAATGATGTATCAACATTTTTAAATTAATTTGAAGATATATAAAATTATGTGATCAAAAGAATGAAAAATGTTTGACTATTTAACAGGGGGAATTTATATAGAATAATTTTTTTAATATCAAATACGATAAACTATTTGAAAGAAAAAATTTGACGATAAAAAAATTAATATTAAAATTCTAAGGAATATTAAAATACAAACTAAAGAAAGATGAGTAAGTTAAAAAATAAAGAAAAAAACAAAAAACAAAAAATATCAATAGAAAAGGGCTTTAGAAATATAGAGGAAGAAAAAAATTAAAAAATAAATAATAGATTTTTTAAAAAAAATAAGTATATTGATTATTTTGTGGGGGGTAAAATTCAAAGTTTTCTTTTACGATATGATATTCGGAGTGTAGTATAAAAAAATTATTAATGTAATTTAAAATATAACATTATGTCAATTGTTATCATATATAGAAATAAAATCATTTTCATGATTGTTTTTATTTTTGTGGAGTTAGAAATCAATATATTAATAAATATTTAGAATATTTATAATATAACATATGATAATTGTTATGTATATAGAGATAAATTTAATTTCATGATTGTTTTTATTGTTGTGAAAGTTGGAAATCAAGTTTTTAATAAATACTTTCAATATTAATACCAAAATAAGTAGAAGTTTTCTATTATCGAAGACAATAATGAAATGTGTCATAAAATTCACCGACAAAGCAAACTACAAACACATTATACATAAGTTGTAGCAGTAGAATTTAAAAGATTTTGAATCGATCTTTTCGAATTGGTTGATCAATGATTAGTATTTTATCATATGCAAAACTTATGGTATAAATAATACAAAAAGAAGATGATAGAATCGTAGAAAATAGATAATACCTTCGAAAATATATGAAGATCGATGAACTTTTTCAAAGATATCAACATTTTATATATTCCTCAAATGCAAAATATTTTTGTCACGACCCAAAACGAGTCGTGAGTGGCACCCACACTTAACCTAATAGGTGAGGGAACCAACAAATCTAAACCCCAACATTTACCAGTAAAACATTTATAAATAGTAAAGATAATGCGGAAGCTCCAAAACTCATTAGCGAAACCAATTAAATCAACTTCTAAAGTTAAATACTTATTATTCCCAAAATCTGGAAGTCATCACACCAAGAACATCTATCCTCGAATTTCTAAATCTAAGAGTATTTAAGAAGCTAAAAATAGTAAAAAGATAGTCCATGTCCGAACTTCAAGACATCACGACGTGAAGGAGAGAATCGAGCACGAGCTAGGAATAATAACTCACCCTGAAATCTGATGTGCTGAAGACTGGCTAGAGTTGAGGACGAGTCGAAGTCGATGGCACGCTTGCTGCACTCCACAAATAACAAAGAAGAAAATTACAAGTAGGGGCCAGTACAAGGAACACGTACTAAGTAGGTATCATCGGTCAACTCAAAATAGAAAATAATATATACTTAATAATAATATAAAATCAACCATAATAATTAACAGGTGACAATCAACAAGTATAAGAACCATTGACAACAACACCAAGCACCCCTATGAGGACTCAAGCCTCCACACCATACTTATTTGGAAAATAGGTTCTTTGAATTTGAGTATATTAACATAATTCAAGATTCATTCTCTTTATCATTATCGTATCGGAACGTGACACTCCGATCCCCTAATGCTACTGTGTCGGAACGTGACACTCTGATCCCCTAATACTACCGTGTCGGAACGTGACACCCGATCCCCTAATACTACCATGTCGGAACGTGACACCCGATCCCCTAATACTACCGTGTTGAAACGTGACACCCGATCTCCTAATACTACCGTGTCAGAACGTGACACCCGATCCATTTATCTCATTATTTTAGTTCATCAAGCCTTCTTTATGTCAAGGCGTCATCTTAATAGAGAGGATTTAAGATTAAAAATTCAACAATCTCATCATTCTGACCACCACAATTACACAATAACAACATACAAACACACAATCAAGCATATAGAAGACTTTACAATACTACCCAATACATATCGATCGCTATTTAGAGTTTATCTATCACATAGAAATAAACCATAACCTACCTCCACCGAAGAATCGTGATCAAGCAAGCTACTTCCCAATGCCTTTGATTTCCTCTTCGTTCTCTCTTTCTCGCTCGTTCTCCCGCTCTGTTCTTTTTATTTTTCTTCTCCAGATTCTTTTTCTTTTACCCTAATTATCATATAATCAATTATAAAAGATGATAAAAGTAACCCACTATTTATTTCCTTATTAACTTCTTTAACCCCCAAGTAAATAAATTATTAAACTTACCCCACTAATTCCATAATTATAATCATGAATAGTCCAAAACACCCCTTTAAAACTTTTAGCAGAAATACGACCCAGTCAGGGTTACGCAACTTGTGATGGTCCGTCGTGTCTACGACGGTCCATCCTGCAGGTCCGTCACAAAGTTTAAAGAGTTAAATTCAGTAGTGAAGCTTGTGACGGTCCGTCGTATCTACGACGGTCCGTCCTGCAGGTCTGTCACAAAGTTCGGAGAGTCGATCCCAGTACCCAGATTTCAGAGTTGAAGTGTTTTGGAACGAAGGCCGTTGACGGACCGTCGTGCCTATGACGGCTCGTCCTACTTGTCGTCGAGGATAATGAGGAGAGCAGCAGAAGAATTTACACAAGTATAGGACGACGGAGTCCATCACGGTCCGTCGTGGCCATGACGGTCCGTCGTGTGATCCGTCGACCCAGTCAGTTTTTATCAAAAATAGTTCTACTGCTCGAACCGACTAAACAGGTTGTTACAATTTTAACTCACAATGTAATGCAATTCTCTATTTTCTTGCTACATAGATTTTTTTTTTGAATTCAATTTTCTCAATTTTGATTGTAAACGATGCATTTATGTCATAATAACATTTGAAAAATATTATTAAGTAATACATTGAAGTTGTTCACTGTGAAAAAAAAATAGTACAAAACACAGAAATCTCATATATTTATAGGCTAATTACATCCTATCCCAGAAGTTTTCTCAATTACAAAAATTTTGAATTTTCATTGCTATTTATTACTTCATGGGGAGGATGCATCGAAGAGGGGATATCTATGCATCCGTGAGGGGGTGAATGTATACGAGAGGGAATAAGAATATACCCATGAGAGGATTATGATATTTTCAGTTTTGAATTTATGTAATCTTTTCAAGAAAATATTGAAATTATATTGAGCCTGTATCAGGGCCTTAAATATCTAGTTTTTTTTATTTTATATATAGAAGAGTGAAGTGGGAGGACGACGACCAAGGGCAAAAATATAATCCAGGATAACAAAAATTTATTAAGAAATATTCTATATATGAAGTGAATAATGATCAAGGGCAAAAATGTAATTTCAGGCTAACAAAAATCTATATAAAATGATAACAAAAAATTAAATAGTTCTAGAAACATCTTAACTTATTGTTATTACCACTAACTTATTTTATTATTACTTCACTTTATTTTCTTTTATGTGTTATTGTGATATCTATTTTATTATTACTCTATTTTACTATTACTTTAATTTAATTTAATTCATCATATTTTTTTCTGTTCATTATGCTTATAAAAAATGTCTACTTTTTATATAAATAATTATCATGAATTAATTGTTTTCATCTTTATTTTGGCTCTAATTAATATACTTAAAAAATAAGTGTGATAAAAATTAATTATATGTATTAGATTGAAATTATATAAAAAGATGTTTTAAAGTAACTTAACAAATAAAAATGAATAGGATGATATATTTGTATTAAAGATGACCAAGAATAAAAATATATTTTCATACTAACAAAAATCTATCAAGAATAAATAATTCTATAAACATCTTTCTAATAAATGAAGTAAATGATGATCAAAGTAAAAATGTAATTTCATGCAACTAAAAATCTACCACGAATGACAACAAAAAAATTAAATAATTCTAGAAACATCTTTAGTTATTATTGTATTACCTCATTTTCGTTATTTCTTCATTTTTAATAAGTTATTGCGATGTCTATTTATTATATGAAAGTAAATAAATAATTATTACGTTTAGATCTTAATAATTATATATGAAGTATAATATTAGGTGGAATCAATCAAAATTAAAATTAAAATTTATATATATATATATATATATATTAAATTTTGTGTATTGAAATATTTTTTAATTTTGTGATCTTAAATATGCTATATAAAAATTTAAAACTAAGAAGTTATTTTTTTTAAATAAAAAAAAAGTTCATATAAATTGACAAGGAAGGATTCATATAATTAAAAATGAAATATACATGTGTTATTATTAAAATGAAACTTCATATATTATTTTAGAAAAAAAAATTGTTGGCTTCCTTCTATTACTTTGATCATATATGTGGAGTTTTAAAGATTTGAACATTTTAATATCGATATATAATGATTTGAAAAATTTAATTATTCGTTTTAATTTCTAATATGTTACATATTTGAAAATTACATAAAAGTAAAAAAGATCTTAAAAATGCAATATAACAATTTAAGATATTTTTAGAAAAACATAGCTAAAAAACATAATTAAATTTGGTTGACTCCCTTATTTTTATTGAAACAAAAAAAGTTGCATATATTGTTTGAAAATAACGTAAGAACTAAAAAAGTATTATGAATCACAATAACCTGACAACTAAAAAAATGTGAGAATCATATAAGAAATTTCATTGACTTTCCTAAAATCATTTGTATCAGATACAATAAAACAGATGTAGTGACATATATTATTCGAAAATGACACAAAAAGTACATAAATTAATAATATTATTTTTTTTAGAAAAAACACATAAAAAATTTAGTTCATTTTTTCAAATTTCATTTATGTCACAAAAATTGGAAGAAAAAAAACTAACATAAGTTAGATCTGCGCTAGCGCGGGCATCTGATATGTAGTTATATAAAAGAGTCAACTTAAGGACGATCAAGGGAAAATTTGTCAATTCATAAAGATTCTAGAATGTTTCCTTCTATGTCATGATATCAATAAATTTATAATAGATTTATAATGACAAAACAACCACATATATTTTCCTAAATGTCATGTGTATCCTAAAGGCAAAATAGTTATAAAAACTTAAATTTCATAAATTAAAATGGATCTAAAGTTTATATTCACTCCATTTCGATTTATTTAATAATTATTTTAGTTAACATGAATTGTTTTTTTTTAAAAAAAATACTTTTAAGAACCGTAGTCTAAAATAATCCATAGATGTTCATGTTCGCATTCCCACTCTATTCGAATAGGGCAAAACAGTCCAATGACTCAATAAATAATCAATTGATTGAATTTTAAAAGAATTTTAAGAATTAATTTATTTTAAAGGAGTCACCACCTACTTTTAGGAAAAAAACTAGGAAACCAATTAAATATCCACGAAACCAATTTGATTCTAAGTAAGGGATTCAAATTATTTCGAAGGGAAGGTCTTAGGCACCTTTTGAAATCCACAATTGTGGGTCCCGACTAAATTCATTTTTTCCAAATTGAGGAGGAAATAAAAATAATAAAAAAGGCTAATAACATGCAACTTACACAAATTATAAAATAAAATGATAATATAAGACACAACCTAAAATTTGCCTAACGTCTATAATATACACAATAATGAATATATAATACATTTGAATTCCATTGGAATATCTTCGATAAGAAGCAACTCCGGAATACCTCTAAACATACTTAATAAAAGAGTTAGTTATAAATAAATATGGAATACAAAATAAATGAAATAAATAACTGAAAATTAAATCCGTCTTATTGACATTGAAGACCTTGGAAATCGTCTGTAATTTTTTCATCGGCCATTTTTAACAAATAAAATATATAAACTTAAATTAAATATTCGTCTTTTAAAATGGGAAGATCTCCAAAACCGTTAGAGAATTTTTTCAATGATCAATTTTAACAAATAAATATGTAAACTTAAATTTAAATTTCTGTCTTTTAAAATGGGAAGACCTCCAAAACCGACGCAGAGTTAATCTTCATTGGCCAATCTTAACTTGATATTAATTTATAAGACAAATAATGAAAATTAAAAGGAAAAAACATTAAAAAAATAAACTAACTAAAACTTGAACAGTAGAAAATTCCAACATAATAACAAGAATAAATTTAACATCAACAATAAAAAAAAAGTAACAATATCATGCGGTAAACCAACGATCGAAATAATTAAGCACATGATGTAGGCAATTAAATAAATATTATGTTAACAATTCGTGACTGTCGGAAATTAATAGAAACTACATATATATATATATATGTAGTTTCTATTAATTTCCGACAGTCACGAATTGTTAACATAATATTTATTTAATTGCCTACATCATGTGCTTTATATATATATATATATATATATATATATATATGTATGTATGTATGTATTTCCCCTTATTTAGAAGAGGGACCCTTATTTAGAAGAGGGAGTTGTGAAGGACCAACACAACTTCAAAAGATTGTTCCCAAAATAATTTAAGTTGTACTATGTTAGGCCCACCTTATAAATCAGTATTCTTTTAGGTTCCCACGTGTTTTTATTTCGGGGTCCTCATATGTATTTGTTTTATTGTATATATATTTTACTTTACTAAACAAGGATAATTATGTAATTTTGCCATTAAATTGAGGTGATTTTTAGAGGATGAATAAGGACACATGGGTAATTTTGCTATTACTCTGTATGTTTGTTGCTCTTTCATTGTTTACATCGATTTCTCCTCCACAATTACTCTGAGACTGCTTTGATCAACAATCTGGCATATTCATCTCCATTAATCTCCGCTTCTCCTCAGATTTCTCTTCGTTGTTGATGCATTCATTAGCTACAGTAAGTTTTCTTTCTCCCTATTTCCAATTTTTCTTCCTATGTTCTCTAGGTAATACAAATTTGTCGACCGATAAACTAGAGGTTTTATTTCAAAGTGAAAATGATTTCAGAAAAAATTGTAGAAAGCTGGACATAGTAGACAGAAATTGGTTGGCTTTAAGTCTCACCTTGGGACAATTTTGAATAACATTAGTGTAAGGAATGGGTGCCTATAGATTTTAAGTTTGAAGAAAACATTTGTTTAAAGATTTGTGGTTAGGGTTTTAGGGAGAAGAAGAAGAAAATGAAGAAAGGGTAAGAGGTGTTTGCATAATAGTCGCACAAACACAACACTTCCATCAACTAAGCAGCATCTGCATGTCCTTCAATTTAAGTTTTAAGGATAATATGTTTCTTTTTTTGAAGTTACTTTACTTTTTTCAGGCGTTCCACAGGTAGGTTTGTCTACCTCAGATACCATACCAGGAAGTACAACCTTTATCAACAGACGTAAGTCGTCCTATTTCATTCTTCTGTATGGTTGGTTGTATATATAATTTCTTTCACATCATTATTTCCTAAAACCTCTTAACAGGAACATGAAAAGGGAAAAATGGAATGTAAGATTTCATCAGTTTTACAAATTTCAGTAGGAAAAAATTGTACTGCATTTTTTTCTACATTTTACTCTGCCCCATTACGTAAGAACTACCAACCCTTCTGAATATTTTCCCGCCCATTAATACGTAGAACTTTCTTGGTTTCAATTTGTTTGTCCTTTGTTGTTTGGATGTTGCGAAAAGAGTGTCTTTTCCCTTTTTCCTAGTCCAGCAAAATATTGGATCCTTTTGATATTTGTTGTGTACTTCAAGCTCTCGATGAATTATTCAACAATCCAGCCAAATATAGATAAAGACAGAGAACTAGCCATAATAATTTTGTTACTTTAAAATACAAATGAATGTATTCTACAAAGGAAATTTTCAAAAAATAAATGAATCGACTGATAGAATTTTGAAAGTTAGGTGTGTAGTTCTTCTGTTGGATTACCTCTTGGTAGAACGTAGTGGACTAGAAACCTTCGGCTTAACCAGCTTTTTGTTTTCATTCGCAACATTTCCTATGTTTCATATGACATCTTTTTGTTTAATCTCAAAAACAACTGAATGGATTGATACAATTTTGTGAGCTAAGTGTCTACTTCTTCCGTTTTCTTTCGCAACATATCCTATGTCTCCTATGACTTTTTTTGTTTAAAAAGTTTGTTGTTTCTCAACCTTCATAAGGTAGGCTTACCTTCTTCTGTTAGCAGGAAAACACTTTGCTAATAATAAAGCCATTGTCAAGCTCATTTGAAATATGTTTTTATATGTAGGAATTGGATCAACATACAATTAGCTTAACATTTTGACTCCGCAAAATTAATGTGATTAGTTAAACAAATTGTGCTTGTTTGCCTTATTTTCATTCTAATTTTTATTTTCCTGAATGCTACATTAATATTTCTCAAATGTATGCCATTTTCCCCCAATGGCTGTAACACATTTATCTATGTATTTTTTCAGATTACATTAAGTTATAAATTAGTTTAACAAATCATGAACTACTCGAATAGGAATTGAAGAAAATATAGATAATGTGTCTACCTAAGAAAGAACTTCTGACAGAAATTTTCGTCGTCGTACGAGATATGCACAAATGTCACCAGAGAGAAAGCAATTATTTTTATCCGGGCTAAGAGAAAAAAAGGGCCGAGTGGAAAAATAAAAACTCATTTATCAATCAAATACTACTGGAGCTCTTACAATCAGACGATATCCACCAAAGTAATTAAAAAAAAGAGTAAAATAGAACATAAAAGAATATACAGTTAAAATTGCATAAGTTTATATGATTGGTATAGTGGAAATCATATATGTGAAATATTCGAAAATGACATACAAATCTTTTTTTAAAAAATTATGTACAAGTCTGGTACAAGCCAAATAATAGTGTCTTCTTGTGCTTCTCAATAATTTTTACTCCATAGGTCTTCCTAATTCCTTGAGCTTCTTAGATAGATCAATTCAGACTTCTTTCTCTAGAAGGCTGGTACATCAATCTTTCTTTTACAATTTAAAGACACTATATAAGAACCATATGAACATAACATATCAAACCCAATTTTACTGTCAGTTGCTTATTCCTTCGCTCATTTAATTCTGTGCATAATTTCAGTGAATGTTGATTTGACATGTTTTTATGTTTTGAATTGTGCATATCATCACTCATTTTACTTGATAAGAATCTAGTTGAGGAAATAGAAGTAATGATATCATTGCTGATTTTATACCAACCAAAAAAATTCAAATCATATCAAATGAATTAAACTCATCCTAACCATAACCATTTCTCTCGACACTTATACGCCTTCTACCTCTCTCCATTGCTTACTTGAAAGAGGGAATGACGGAGTGAGAAACTCCAGACCTGAAAATTTAGAATGAAGAGTGCACTCACGCTCTTTAATTGAATCTTATACATCATTTTTGAAAAACTTGAAAAATAATTGAGATGTATGCAGAAATTTTAGTGTTATAGATTTAGTACTATTTTAGACTCAGAATTCCTTTTTTAAAAAAGAAAAATTTAACACGTGAGGGTCGCAGGCCTCTTTTAGACTCGAGAGTCGGATCAACATGACAGAATATTCAGTTAGAGAGGGAAATTTAAGGCTTGTAAAACAAAATCATAAAAGCAAGATGGTATGAAAATTACTATTTTACTAAATGCAATGATCATACTAATAACATGAAATCAAGAGATAAATTACAATACAATTTTTTTTATTAGACTTTGTAAGAATTAGAGAGTCAAGTGCATTTCAGGTATAACCCCTTCTTTTATCAAAACAACTGAAAATAAGGCGACACAGTGCTTTTCTGTAAGTTAACAAATCGAGGTTATCAAAAAGTCTCAAAAACAGCATAAAAATCACTTTTTTAGGTAACTAACTTGTTTCCATTAATCACCTGTAAAGCTATACAACGCAGCCAACATCCATAGTTAATTAGATCCTAAATATTAAAAAACCATTACCCTCACTCTTCTCTACACAAAACTTCATTTTAACTCTTATAATATCCAAGCCTGAACTAAAGGCCTAACCTTTGCGGAAGCTGTAACATTACAAATAAAAGCAATAGTTCTAATAATTCTATCTACTCCTTTTGTCCTATGATCAAACACTCTTTGATTCCTCTCAATCCATAGCGCATATACAACTTCAGCATAAATCATTCTGAACTCTAAGCCCTTATAGCTCTCCGCTTTGCATTTTTCAGAATCCAGGCAAGGTGTTGCTGTAAGTCACCACCTATGTCATAGGACATCTACATCCTAAGTAGCAAGGTCATCCCACACTTGTGTTTGTATAAAAAGTGAGGAAGCGAGCGAGAGATTGGAGCGAGAATGGGAGAGTGGCAAGCAAGATTTTTTAGAGAGAGGCGACTAGCAAATTTTGGGAAACGTTTGCTACGAAGCACAATTAAATCAAACCCTAGATACTCCATTTATTTTAGGTTATTAGTTTGCTATTACATACAATTATCCCTTTTAAATTTTCTTTTAAAAAAAGAGAGGCGGGTTCAAACACATAAATCTAGTGAAAAATATTTTTGTGGTCTATTCCAGTCTTCTTTGCCACTAAACCATCAATCAATTTTGTTAAGAGTTCAAAAGTTAATTAATAAAAGTTATTACGTACGTTCGAACCCACGAACCCCAACTTTTATTCAATTGCCTATTTATAGTCCCCATATTTCCTAAAATTATAAACCACCACATTTCCTTCTCTTTAATCTACTACATACTCAATATATATTATCGAGAAAATGTTGTCACTTGGTTTTTATATTATTGGATCTTTACTTGTTGTAGTTATTTTACATTATTGGAGTAACCCTAAATGCAATGGAAAACTCCCACCAGGTTCAATGGGTTGGCAATTACTTGGTGAGACTATTCCATTCTTTGCACCAAATACATCATTGGGTATTTCTCCTTTTGTGAAGGAGAGGATGCAAAGGTAATTAACGGCACCAGATAGGTATTCACCTTCATTACACTATCTATTGTTGAATGATGAGGGGGAACCAGAGTCTTTTGATGAGGCCCTACAGGTGGAGGATTCGATCAAGTGGGAGCAAGCCATGGATGATGAGATGAGGTCACTTGAGAAGAATGACACATGGGTGTAGACTAAGTTACCTGTAGGGAAGAGAGCTTTGCTGAACAAGTGGGTGTTCAGAATCAAGACTGAACCAGTTGGCAAAAGAAGGTTCAAGGCTCGTTTAATGGTTAAAGGATACTCACAAAGGAAAGGTATTGATTATGCTGAAATATTCTCTCCTGTTGTGAAGTTAACCTCTATTCAAATTCTGTTGAGTATTGTTGCATTGGAAAATTTGCATCTAGAGCAAATGGATGTAAAACAAATGTTTTTACATGGAGATCTGTACAAAGAGATCTATATGCAGCAACCGGAAGGATTTGTGGTTCCAGGCAAGGAATACATGGTGTGCAAGCTCACCAGGAGCTTGTATGGACTAAAGCAAGCATCAAGGCAGTGGTACAAGAAGTTTGACTCCTTCATGACCAAGAGTGGATTCTGCAAAGCTGAAAAGGATTCTTGTTGTTACTTCAAGAAATACACTGTTTCATATGTCTTTCTACTCTTGTATGTGGATGATATGTTGATTGCAGGATCTAGTATGAGGGAGATTAACAATCTGAATACAAGGTTGTCTTCAACATTTAAGATGAAAGATTTGGGTCCAGCAAAACAGATTTTGGGGATGAAGATTTCTCGGGATAGATCTGCTGGCACTTTAAATCTATCTCAAAAGTTGTACATTAAGAAGGTGCTGAGCAGATTTAGGGTAAATAATGCTAAACCCAGGACTACTCCATTGGCAAATCACTTTAAATTGTCAAAGGAGCAGTAACCCAAGACTGTCGAGGAACGTGATCACATGGCACATGTTCCATATGCTTCAGCAGTTGGTAGTTTGATGTATGCTATGGTCTGCACTAGACCTGATATAGCACATGCAGTGGGACTTTTTAGTAGGTACATGGCGAACTCTGGGAAAGAGCATTGAGAAGTTGCGAAGTGGCTTCTTAGATATGTGAGAGGTACATCCAGTACTTCACTTTGTTTTGGCAAAGGCAAGGTGACTCTACAGGGTTTTGTGGATGCTGATCTTGGTGGGGATGTTGACTCGAGCAAGAGTACATCCGGGTACATTTACACCATAGGTGGAACAGCAGTGAGTTGGATGTCCGGGCTTCAGAAGTGTGTTTCTCTTTCATCTACTGAAGCTGAGTATGAGGCAATAGCTGAAGCTGGGAAAGAGATGATATGGATGACAGATTATCTTGAGGAATTGGGTAAGAAGAAGAGCGAGAAGATTCTTTACTCAGATAGCGAGAGTGCCGTACAGTTGGTGAAAAATCCAGTCTATCATTCGAAGACAAAGCACATCAGAAGGCGATACCATTTCACTCACAGGGCAGTGCAAGATGGTGATATGTGCTTGGAGAAGATAGAGGGTGCAAAGAACCCGGCAGACATGTAGACGAAATGTGTTGATGTTGGGAAACTGAGGTTATGTAAAACCTCGGTTGGTCTTCTGTAGTTGTTGCTACAGATGCTGCGGTGCGGTAAAGATGTTGATGATAAAGAGATTTTTTTTTTTGAGAATGTATTTTTTGGATGACTGAGTCAGTCTCCAAGTGGGAGAATTGTTAGGTAGTGGAGCCTTATTAATTTTAGGGTTTCATAAATTGGTACTTATTTCATAAGTCACATGTTGTTGTTTAGGGCAACTCTCTTCTCAGTACTAACTCATTCTCACCTTATCCATTTCATTCTAGACTATTCTTTTATGAATCTCTTAAAATTGTAAAGAAATCTATCAAAACATTCTTAATTTCTTTATGTTCTTTATTTTGTCTCTTTATTTACAGAAAATTAATAAATTTGAACTTGAAAAAGAGATGGTTACCTAAATTGTACTCTCTTTCATTGTGTGTTGTATTTTTTGTGTTTTGTCTTTGTTATAACCATTTGATAGTGATGGGATAGCGATAGACTCTTGATTTTCTTTTAATTTGAATATTTTGGTCCATACAGATTTATAATTTGCTTAATTGAATGAATTTTATTAGAAGTTCACTGATTTGATAATTGCTATGTTTTGGTCTAAAAATAGATACTCAAAGTTCATGAAAATGGTTGTCTCAATTATCTACTTATGTGAACGTGAAAGACATGAATAACAAAATTGGTTAATGAATAAAGAAATTGTTTTTATCTCCATTCTCCGCTCCAATGAAGTGTGATATACATTAATAACAAAATTGGTTATCTCAATTTTGCTTTGGTGATTCACATATGTGCGATATAGACATCATTTGGTTTAATTATCGTGGAGATATTTTTCTTCTAATTTTTGAGAAATGACATATTGTTTTTTTTTCAAGAATAGGTTGTTGATTATTACATATATAATCTTATGTGAAAGTATACTGTAAAATATGAAGAAAAACACGAATAAAGTGTTCTAGGTGATGAGAAACATGGCATTAGTAGTAAAGTACAAGAAATTAAATGCACCATCTATATCTCCGTTTCAACGTTTTAGGGGGAGAGGACTCTGAAGCTGAAGTGGTAACTGATGTAATTGACATAACTCACATACCTAAGGTAGTGCATGTTAATGAAGACATTGATCTAGAAGTACAAACAACACCTTCTCCTTATGAAGAACTACTTTCTACATCTCAAAAGAATTCGATTATAGTCTTTATTGAGTTGTTTGTACATACAAATGCAGATGACTACTCAACTTGCTTTTTATGAGTTGTTACACTTTCCTCTATCCATCTTGGAAGTTGGATGGTGGAATATCATCTCAAACTTTCCTATACATTAAACTAACAAACAAACTTTTTATGACCAACATTTAAGAAAAGAATCAAAACAATAACTAACTTGTGCAATCATAGCAAATTCTAAGTCATGCTAAATGATAAACAACCAAGCAAAAATTGTGAGAGCATAAGAAGCAGGTTACATCCAGATCTTGATTGGTTACTTGTACAACAAGTTGAGTATGATTTAAAATGGATCAAAACACAGTTGGTATAACTTTAAAAGGTGTATAATGTAGTTTCCAAACTACCTACTTTGTGTAATTTGAAGACTGTAGTATGTTTTCCCATCATAGAGAATAAAGACCAACACAAGTTGATACTAGGATTGTTTGGCGTAAAATTAAAATTATATTATCTCGAATTTGTTGATTGACTAGAAGGTAATTATAACATATCTAATTTTCATAAGGCTAGATGTTCTAATTACAACTATGTATTACTATACCATGGTAGAATATTTAGTGTGAACATCTTACAAAATGATTGGCGTATCTTTGTAGGTCAGGGCAAGGAATCAAACATCGATACTTCTGATTAGTTAAATCACAAAGCAAATTAATTACTCACTAATGTATATTTTTCAATTTTCTTTCAGTTTCAATCTTTGAATCCTTTTGAAGATATTCTATTCAAAGCATTTAACTGTTCTTATGATGAATTGTAGGTGCTATGCCTTACTAATTAACTTGTGTTTTTAGCACATATTGTAGTTAAAGAATGCA
The DNA here is from genome assembly GCF_036512215.1 of Solanum lycopersicum. Classification (NCBI taxonomy): domain Eukaryota; kingdom Viridiplantae; phylum Streptophyta; class Magnoliopsida; order Solanales; family Solanaceae; genus Solanum; species Solanum lycopersicum. The sequence goes on from NC_090809.1 coordinate 32,418,992, forward strand.
ATTGTATATGCATAATGATGTATGCAAGTGTTTTTTCATGATTTTTTGGTTCACACATGTATTTGGAATGTCCATGTTAGCACTGAGGCCTTGGCTATCGGTTGTTGACTCTTTTAACGATACACAAATAGCTATGAATGTTTTTTTATTGAAACTCAACATGTTGGAGCACGGTCTGTCGCCCATCTAGTATATATGTATTGAAGATAACGTATCTTATTTTTAAGAATTCAAATCTTATATTCAAACAAGGCTTATTTATAAAAAAAATATTCATTCGAAACCTACAAAGAAAAATAACTATTTATATGAATGTGTATAAAAGTTAAATTTAAAATAAATACACTATCTAAGATCAAGAGGTGTGAAATTAGGTCTTAGGCCTAATTCACACCCCAAAAGTTAGCTCAAAGAGAGGAGGATTGTCGAAACCTTATAAGGAGTCCACCCATCTCATTAACCATCGATGTGAGACTTTTGTCATTCTTTAACGCCCCACCTCACGCCCAATGCTTAAGCATATGGTGCGTGGGCAATTTTTGATTTTGGGGGCCCCAACATCGGGTGAGACGGCCCTGTTCTGATACCATGTGAAATTAGGTCTTAGGCCTAGCTCACACCCCAAAGGTAGGAGGATTGCCCAAATTTTATAAAAAATTTACTCATCTCATTAACCATCGATGTGAAACTTTTGTCATTATTTAACAAGAGGATTAAAACATAATTACTAAATTTAGACACGATGTGAGTAACTTTATAAAAGTTTATAAAACTAAAAAGAAAAAATTAGCAGACTAGTCGAAAAATCTAACTTAATTAGTAAAAACCTCAATACTTTATAAATATTAGTAAAAATGTCAAAATGTCATCATTCTAGAAAACATTGTGTATTCTAATTTACTTCCTATTTTGTTTCACCTTAATTACACATTTTCCAACTTTTTCTCTCATATTTTTTTATAAAATATATTCTCTCTCTGAAGTTTACCTCTTCCAATTATTTTCATTTTCCCACTCCCTCCCGTTATTTTTGATATTTTTTAAAGAAAATTTAAAAAATATATTTCTAAAAATATTCATAACAATCCTTTTATGGTATGCATCTTATATATTTTATGTGTTCATTTATCAGTCAAACTGAAATTGAATATCATAGTGAGGTGAATATTTTATTTTGATCAATTTGAATTTAACTCTCACATTATATACAAAAAAGTTTCTATTTCTTTTTATTTTTGCATTCATCGTAATGATAAACTAACAAAGTCACTTTTGTATTTCAATAGAAGTTAGTATTTATTGTGCTCATTTTTCTTTTTTAATATCAATTTCAATGAGAATAACTGTGTATATCTTTTGTAATATGTATTCATCATAATTGTATACCAATAAATTTTGTATTTTATGTGTTCACTTTAACATTCAAATTAAAATTCATATTTTACTTTCATAATAAAAACTAAAAATCGTATATCAGTGATTAAAATTATATTACATATCTGCCAAATATATTTTTCTATTATTTGTATTACACAAATATTAGTGGATGTATCTCCATATAATTCAATCATTACATATGAATACGATTCAATCATTACATATAAATAATACAATCACTTGAGGAAGGATGTCGTATTCTAAAAAAAATAAAAAAATACAAATTTAATGTGAAAAGAAGTATGATATATTTATACTTAAGAAATACAAATCCATTTGGCATATGTATTGAAAGGACTACAACCTAAAAAAGAAATACAATATTCTTAATAAAAATAAAAATGATGAGTAAAAGAAAAACAATTGACAAACAAAAATTAATATGAATACAATTCTTGTATGAATATAATTTTTGCAACCCTCTTTCTTTGACTCTATCTATCTTCTTCGTCTGCTATGTTTTTTTTCTCCAAATCAAAATCAAAATCTGTATTCACTTGTGCATTTGTAAAACTTTGCCTCGTCATTCAAAAAAATTATAATTACCCAAAAAAATAAAAAAATGCTCATGTCAAAACTTTTAAACAAATTAATGATTCAACAATTAACGAATACTTGTCCGGTAGTATTTCACCGATTATATCGAAGTTTCAATTGGAAATTCCTTCTTCAAAGTTGTTTGTCAAAGAAATTATCTCGTTCTCAAAATCTTCTTGTCAAACAGAAAAAAATGCAAATTTAATCGAATTCACTTCAACAAAGAGGATTTTCGTATCGCATTCGCCGCCAATATTGGATAGTTGATGATCATGAGGACGAAGTTGAATTTTTCGCCATGGCTACACATTAGCTTAACCTTTTGATTTTCCATTGCCGCCACCGCCAAATTCATGCGAGAATGATGAAGAAGACAGAGAATTTGATTTTTTATAAATTTCTTCTTAGTTTTTTTTTTATAAAGATGAGATATATTAAGTGATCTATTTCTTTTATAAAATATTAAATTTGTAACTGATGAGTATTTTAAGTGATATGTTTCTTTTTAATAATATTCTCTCCCCTAAATTTCTCCTTTCTATTATTAAATAATTATATTTTTTCTAGTAAAATAAATAAAAACAATGTGAATTGAATAGTGACAAACTAAAATATTAACATTTTTAATACATATTGAAAGTGTGCTAAGGGGTCCTATTAAATGTCAAAATATTGACATTTTAAAAAATATTCCAAAAAAAAAACACGTTTTCTTCCTTTTTCTTTTACCCCCTTTTGAAAAGAATTGGACCCAAGATAATGAAACATTTTCTTAAAGCTAATTATATTAGTACATTAAATTTATGTACTATGTAGCTGATATGGAAGAAATATTTATGAAGATGAAAGGACGTTCTTTTAATTGGTTGTCAATAATTAATGGGCAAACAAAAAGTGAGTATGCTAGGTGAAATAGGATTGTATGGGCAAATGACAGAAATCACCTACGTTTTTGGCAAAATTATCATTTATCCCTACAAGTTTATAATTATAGAAATCCCTGAAATTGATAGAATAATATAAGCGCTGATATATTAATCTGATGCGTGAAACATTAATCGTTATGTAAGATAATACATTTTATACACGATATACTAATCTGATGCACATTTTATACATGATACATTAATCTGATGCGCGAGATACATTAATTTGATGCGCTGATACATTAATTTGACGCATGAAAATGAGAAATTTTGAAAATTTATAAAACTAATAGGGGATAATGATAATAAGAGAACTTAAAGGTGAGATTCTGTTATTTTTTTAATAAAAAAATATTAAAGTAAAGGTCAAGGTTGCTTTTTAAGAATATTCTCTCCCCTAAATTTCTCCTTTCTATTATTAAATAATTATATTATTTCAAGTAAAACAAATAAAACCAATGTGAATTGAATACGTCACAAATAAAAATATTGACATTTTTAATACTTATTAAAAGTGTGGGTGGCTAAGGGATCCTATTAAATGTCAAAATATTGACATTTTTAAAAAAAATTCCAAAAAAACACACACGTTTTCTTCCTTTTTCTTTTACCCCCTTTTGAAAAGAATTGGACCCAAGATAATGAAACTTTTCTTAAAGCTAATTATATTTTAAGTATATTAAATTTAGGGCAACTTTCACATATAGCAAACAAAAAATTCATATTTGTATACTATAGCAAAGTTTGCATAATTGCGCTCCATAGCAAACATAAAACTGTATAATTCGCTATACATATACAATTGTATAATTCGCTGGCCTAAATTGTATAATTCGCTGGCCTATTTCACTGCGATTGCATAATGCACAATTGTATAATTCGCTGCCTATTTCGCTGCAATATTTTTATAAAATTTGCTTTGCATACAATTGAATCGAATTAAAATATATGTATATTGCATAATTATAAGTGTATAGCAAGAAGATATATGTTTTTCTCTCGCTTTATACAAAAACAGAAACACAATATATACACTTCTGTTGTATAAAGCTTGAGAAAATTGTATTTCACTGCAATTGTATAATTCGTAATTGTATAATTCGTTGGCCTTTTTGTCTGCAATATTTGAAGTAAAATGTTTGTAAATTGTATAATTAAGTGTATAACACGAAGATATATATATATATATATATATATATATATATATATTTGCATGTGTATATACAATTTTCTCTCCCTTTATACAAAACGGAAACAGAATTTCTAAGCTTCTGTGTATAAAGCGAGAGAGGCGAGCGAGAATGGAGAGTGACGAGCGAAATTTTTGGGAGATAGACTCCTGGCAAACTTTGGCTAACGTTTGCTATGGAGCACAACTAAATCAAACCCTAGCTACTCCATTTATTTTAGGTTATTAGTTTGCTATAGTATACAATTTTCCCTTAAATTTATGTACTATGTGACTGATATGGAAGAAATATTTATAAAGACGAAAGGACGTTCTTTTAATTGGTTGTAACTAATTAATGGACAAACAAAAAGTAAGTGTGGTAGGTGTTTTGGTTGAACCGAACCCAACATTAGGGTTGCCTACATATCTTGCTGAAACAAGAATCAGGTCAAAAAACATAGTTCAGGCATAAAGACCTAAAATTATTTTTTATTTTTTCTTGATTTTTCTACAAAAGACATCTTTTGAGAAATGAATCAATTCATGGTTGACAATGTTTTGACTTTAGTTGGTACCAACAATTAGCATGATGCATATGAGTCATCTTAAACTACTTTCAGACAAAATTTGAGGTCAACTTTGAGTAATCACTATATTTCAAATTGTAACGACCCGCTAGGTCGTTTTGAAAATTAGGACTATTTTGACTCTTTCTGAAAAAAATTAAAGGGGGTATTTTAACTATTGATAACTACAAGTACCTAGTTGATGAAATTTTTATTAAATAAGTAATATAGATAATAGATTAGTGGGGTTTCACGGTTAACATACTCTTGTTCAGAAAATAAAAGGGGTGGAGGCAGAAACTTACCGTAAGCGACGAACGAGAGGAAAAACAATAAGAATTGCTCAAGTAAACGCAAGCAATTTTCATTCTTTCTCAATTCTGCATATTAAAATAGGTTGTCAGAGGGCATTAGATTGCTGTTATTATTTTATTCTTATGTTGTTATTTAAGGGTGTTTTTTTGTTTTCATGGGTAAGATGTAGTGTATAGTAAGTTGAGAATTTATTTATTATCACGGATTTCTAGGGACGTTAGTGTGGTTATTAGGTGATAGTCTAATAAAATTCTAATCGCTAGACGTATTGTGAAAATCTGAAAATTTGATCTGCAAATTTCCGTCCCGTATAATTAATTTTTGCATAAGAATGATGGGGAAAAGTATTGAGCCAATCATTGGGCAATGATTGCCAATGAGTGGCATTTGACAAACAATTTGGGAAAATTGTCACTTGTACAGAATGACAATTAGGAGGAAAACGTTGCAGGCTTGCGACGTTGTGCATCGTTAATGGGTGGAATTATTCTTATTTTATTCATTTACAAAATTAATTTACTAGTTTGATATATTGAGATAGGTAATTAATTATTGGATATATATTATATGATCTAACATTGAATTTTAGTGTATTTAAGAAATTAAGGTTAAATTCTTGGCTTCAAATTTAACAAATTGGCATATAAATTATATCAAGATTTGACGTTTGATTAGAGATATGAGTGAGTTTAGGATCTATGATATACCTATAATAATTTGAATGTCCACAAACTCGCTTACTTATGAATATTGCATCATTGCTCAGATCGTGAACATTACGGAACTTTGCAAAAAGGGAAGGAACTATCTTAAAGATTCGTGACACGAATTCGGCACTTGAGATATGTTAAGGCTTTTTAGACTTGTTGAAGGACGTTTTCCTAATTAAAGATTAAAAATGAAAATATACAAAGGGGTAAGGGCGAAAGATGGGGGTCTCGTATCAATGGTGTGACGGGCATTGGTACGAGTACTGGTGTTATAAAACGGAAAGTTACTACTATAGAATGTGGATTGTAAATTTGAGAATTTGCCAAAGCATATGGGCATGGGATGATATATTATTGACTTGAAATTTTTGTGTGATGGTGTTTTATTATTTTTTTACATCCGTATAGTTGTGATAATGGAGGTGGTTATGTATTATGTCGATATTGATTGAGTGAGATGCATCATCATCCCCTTATATTGAAATAATATTCTATACATGCATTGACATGAGATTGAGTATAAGATGGGAACGTGGAGATCGTCCGTGCTGGGGATGCTAAGATGTTAAGATTGTAATTTGGTCACGTGGAGACCGTCCGTGTGGAAATTGTTCGATATTATGATGGTGCGTTGAGATCGTCCGCACAGACACGTAGAGATCGTCTGTGTTGGTATATGGACCTCGCGAGTCCCCCATGGGTCATGATCTCTCTATGTATTTTCGAGGAGTATCATGTATATACGGTTGAGTGAGTACTGGGTATTCTGAAACGGTTCATTACATGGTATCATATAGCATTGCATTTCATCACATCATTAATTTTTGATAATTATGTGTTTTGTTTGGTGTTTGGAAAGTACTTGATGTTTGATTACCTTTATTGATGAACTTAAATAGTGAGTGTAATACATATATACCTATATAATTTAAGAATTTATTTTTTTATATAAACTCCCGTCACTACTTCTTCGTTGTCGGTGAATGAGACATATTTGAGTACACGTGGTTTCGTACTCATACTACACTTGTTGCACTCTTGTGGTGCAGATTCGATTCCGAGTAGGAGCACATCTCGAGGAGCAGTTCGAGTTTGGAGTGTCTTGGAGTTTTGGTGAGCTGCTTGGCTGTTCCGTGGCCCACACCTCCCTCTATTTTTTACATATTCTGTTATTCAGTATTCAGACAGGATATCCCTTATGGTAGATTTGTTATTTAAATTTCAGACTTGCATCGTATTCTAGAAGCTCTTGTACTTATGACACCAACTCCTGGGTAGTATTTCTTTCAGTTTTCCGCATTCGTACTTATAAGGAACTCAGTGTTGGAGATTTGGTTAATTGTTGTCTTTTCACTCATTAGTTAGTTAAGTTTGTTAAATATGTTCGTTGGCTTACCTATTAGTTGGGAACATAGGTGCAATCACGACTCGTGATTTTTGGGTCGTGACACAAATGGTATCTCAAACATACTTAAGTGTTTACCTGAATTGATATTGCCTAAGTTAAGGGATAAATTCATTAATATCTTCACGTTTCAAGTGCCCTCGCATTAAATGAAGTCCTACTTCGCACAATAAAAGTGTTTCGATCTTAGGACGTTTTATATCAAAGTCACTCACACTCGGAAAGAAATTCAATGTATGAGATTGAGATACCATATGCTTGGCCCTTATGTAACTATCCATTTATGTGAGAACACACAAAATAGGATCAAATAGGACTTATTATTGGCTTGTAACGTAGGTTTGGAGAAAGGTAGGACATTCATTTGGGGTAAAATGATTATTTCCTCCTTAAAATTTGCACAACTTTCAATATTTTTTTTAAAATTTTTTCCCATTCATTTTTTTATTTTCTCTCCTTTCATTTTTCATTTTAGCTTTTTTGTCCTTTTGCTTGAACTTGCACATACTTGTTCTTTTCACTTTGATATCCAACTTAGATCTCAACGCTGTTTATCTAATTGATAATACAAATATGGAGGTGAGATCCAGGAAATAGTGCATTTATGCTCTAAAAATGATACATGTGAAGTGGTGGTTATTCAAATAAAAATGTTTCAGGCCCAAAATGGGAGTCTTATGGATAACATGTCATTTGGTAGGCTTGAAAGGCACAATCGGATCAAAGAAAGCCTATAATCATTTCCTAAGTTAAATGTTTCTCACAATTTCATTTTAACCAACATTTAGGCCAAGTTCTAGATCAAAAGTCATTCCATTGAATTTTATCTAAAGCTCACCACACAATGCACAGGAAACAACGAGGTAAAATTCGTTTTAACCTTAACTTTAAGCAAAATAGTTTCTTAAGTATAACATAAATATATCAAGAGATACCTAAAGAATTCTATAGTTCACAACAAAGTTAGTCTGTCATGTCAAATAATTTAACACTTTATTCTTTTTCCTATGCACAATTGTAAGAATTTTGGTACCAACCAAGTCAAATATTGTTTAAAAATAAAAAAAATCAATTTTATTTTTTTTTGCCCAAATTTTTGTGGCAAGGACTTTTTATTTTTTTCTTGGTTGGACCGAACCTCAAAATAAGGTTGCCAACGTATCTTGTATAAAACAAGAATCAGGTCGAACGTAGTTTCAAAAAATTGTAAACACAACATTATTTTTTATAGGGAATACTTATATTTTTTATTAATTTTTTTTAAAAAAAATCACTGATCCCGAGGAGGATTGCCTACGTATCTCATCGAGTTGAGAAATAGTTGTGCATAGTTTGTTAAATTTTACCCTTTTTATTTATTTCTTAAAAAATATGTATTTTAACTTTCGAAAACTATTTTTATTTTGGTCATGTTGTTGTAAAAATAAAAATATTAAACTTTTGATATTTTACAAATAATTGCTATATTTATTACTTTTGATAAAAATTCTTTTTTTTAGTTTACTAATTTATTCAAACGTTGATCGTCATTCAAATAGTATATTTGTAACATATAAACATACACTTGAACCCAATGTTGAGCCACATTAAATTAAAAATATATATATATATAGCAAATAAAGTGAATCCTATTAAGGATAATAAACGTTTGAGACCTGTTTTACTAAGTTTAGCAATCTAATGGAATGAGTGTCTAGACTGTCTATAAAATGAGTGGACAACTCAAATTGAGAAGGGACAATTTACCAGTAGCAGGGATTTCCGGCCTCACTGTTTATCCTCTCCATCCTAAGATGTGTTACTATAGAATCCTTCCAGGAGCATTGTCGCATCTCTGGAATCTCATAGTTCGGGAACGTAATTGTCATGACCCAAATCGGGCCGCGACTGGCACCCACACTTACCCTCTTATATGAGCGAACCAACCAATCTAACCCCAACATTTTAACATAATAACAGAAAATAATGTGGAAGACTTAAAACTCATTAACGAAATCAATAATTAACTTTTAAAACTCAAACTTATTATTCCCAAAATCTGGAAGTCATCATCACAAGAACATCTATCCTCAAATTACTAATCTAAGAATATCTAAGAATCTAAAATACATAAAAAGCTAGACCATGCCGGAACTTCCAAGGCATCAAGACATGAAGAGAAAGATCCAGTCCAATCTAGAAGCATTAGCTCACCCTGAAATCCGAAGTAATGAAGACTGGCTAGAGTTGCGGTTGAGTTGTAGACGATAGCACGTTTGCTGCACTCCACAAATAATCAAAAAGAAAACATACAAGTAGGGGTCAGTACAAAACACAGGTACTGAGTAGATATCATCGGCCAACTCAAAATAGAAAACAGTATATATCAGATAATATCATAAATCAACTACAATACTCAACATGCGGCATTTACAATTACCATAACCCTTGGTCACAACACCAAGCTCATCAATGAGGACTCACGCCTCCCCATCATACTCATTTGGAATTTAGGTTCATTAAATTGAGTATATTAACATGTTTCAAGATTCATTCTCTTTACTAATCCTGGTGTCGGAACGTGACACTCCGATCCTCATCATACTATCCTGGTACCGGAACGTGGCACCCGATCCATACTCTATCCTTGTGTCGGAACGTGACACTCCGATCCTCATCATACTATCCTGGTACCGGAACGTGGCACCCGATCCATATTCTATCCTGGTGTCGGAACGTGACACTCCGATCCTCATATACTATCCTGGTACCGGAACGTGGCACTCGATCCATATTCTATCCTGGTGTCGGAACGTGACACTCCAATCCTCATATACTATCCTGTTACCGGAATGTGTCACCCGATCCATATTCTATCTTGGTGTCGGAACGTGACACTTCGATCCTCATATACTATTCCTGGTACCGAAACGTGGCACCCGATCCCCTAATCTCACTACTTTCGTTCGTCAAGCCTTCTTTATACCAAGGCGTCATCATTAACAAAGTAGATTAGGGTTTCTTTTTCAAGATTTAGGATTCAATAGCTTCATCATGCTTATTCTATCACAATTATATAATCACAACATGCAAACACACAATTAAGCATATAGAAGGGTTTACAACACTACCCAATACATATCATTCGCTATTAAGAGTTTACTACGAATAGTGTAAAAACCATAACCTACCTCCACCGAAGATTCGTGATCAAGCAAGCAAATTCCCCAAAGCTTCATTTTTTCACTCTCTCGATCAATCGTTCTCCCTCTCTCTGTTCTTTCTGTTTTTCCTATTCAAAACCTTTTTCTTTTACCCTAATTAACATATAATTAAGTATAAAAGATGACAAAATAACCCACTAATTAATTTAAGGTTATCTCCTTTAACCCTCAAGAAATTGGATTATTAATATTCAACCACCAACTTTATAATTATAAGCAGGAATAGTCCAAAACGTCCCTTAAAACATTTAAAGAAATCCGAGCCAGCCTGGGATTACGCAGCCTGTGACGGGCCGTCGTGCCTGCGACGGTCCGTCCTGCTAAGTCGTCACAGAGTTCAGAGACTGAAATTTACTGAAGGATCTATGACGGCCCGTCACGCCTGTGACGGTCCGTCCTGCCATTCCGTCACGAAGTTCAGAGAGTCGGTTTCAGTACCCAATTTTCAGAAATCTAAGTGTTTTGGAACGAGACCCCCTCGACGGTCTATCGTGCCCATGACGGTCCATCGTGGGATCCGTCGTCTCAGCCAGTTTTTCCAGAAATAAAATTTGCTGCTCAAAACGACTAAACAGGTCGTTACAATAGATACCAATTTACCCATCGTTCGTCCCCGAACGATCACAAGAAGAAAACAAGGGCGAAAAGGAGTGCCTGAATCTGTAAACAGGTGTGGGTATCTTTCTCGCATATCAGCATCCTTCTCCCACGTGGACTCTTCAACTGGTCGATTCTTCCATTGAACTTTGATGGATGCAATCTCCCTTGATCTCAACTTGCGAATTTCTCTATCTAGAATGGCAACAGGCTCCTCCTCGTAAGTCAAATTCTCATCGAGAAGAACCGAACCCCAACGAATGATGTAGTTTCCATCCCATGGTATCTTTTCAACATAGACACATGAAATACCGGATGCACTCCTGATAGTCCTGGGGGCAAGGCTAATTCATAAGCCACCTCCCCCACTCGCTTAAGTACTTCAAATGGTCCAATATACCTTGGGCTTAGCTTACCTCTTTTTCCAAACCGCATCACCCCTTTCATAGGCGGAACCTTCAGCAAGACTTGCTCACCCTCCATAAACTCCAAGTCTCTAACCTTTCGATCCGCATATTCCTTTTGCCTACTTTGGCCGCTAAAAGCTTTTCTTGAATAGATTTCACTTTCTCTAATGATTTCCTCAAAAGATCAGTGCCCCAAGGTCTAACCTCAAATGCATCAAACCAACCAATGGGAGACCTACATCTCCTCCCATACAATGCTTCGAAAGGATCCATATCAATACTTGAGTGATAGATATTATTGTATGAAAACTCCGCTAAGGGTAAGAAGTTATCCCAATGACCTCCAAATTCTATCACACATGCACGAAGCATATCCTCCAACACTTGAATTGTTCGCTCAGACTGACCATCGGTCTGAGGGTGAAATGTAGTACTAAGGTCCAACCTAGTACCTAATTCAGCATGCAATGTTCTCCAAAACATAGAAGTAAACTGCGTACCTCTATCTGATATGATGGAAAGTGGAACTCTTTGAAGTGTCCCTCCAGGCCTCTGATGTTCATACTTTACTTGCTGACAATTTGGACATTTGGCAACAAAATCAACAATGTCGTGCTTCATTCTACTCCACCAAAAGTGTTGCTTTAGGTCACGGTACATCTTGGTTGCACCAGGATGTATAGAATATCCAGAACTATGAGCCTCTGTAAGAATAGTGTTAATCAAATCATCAACACGGGGCACACATACCCTTCCCTTGATTCTCAAAACACCTTCCTCATCGATTGTTGCTTCTATAGCCTCTCCTCGCAACACTTTATCTCGGATCTGGATCAATTTCTCATCATTAAACTGCTTTCCCTTAATCTTGTCAAGAAAAGAAGATCTTGCCTCCACACAAGCCAACAATCCTCCCTTCTCATTTACTTCTAACCTCATAAAGTCGTTAGCCAGAGTCTGAACCTCTCTAGCCAATGGGCGTCTAGAAACTTGTAAGTGGACTAAACTACCCATGCTCCCTGCTTTTCTACTTAAGGTGTCTGCCACAACATTAGCCTTTCCTGGGTGATACAAGATGGTAACATCATAATCCTTCAGTAGTTCCATCCATCTCCTCTGTCTCAAATTCAAATCCCTCTGAGTAAAGACATATTGTAGGCTACGATGATCCGTGTATACTTCACACTTAACTCCATATAAATAGTGTCTCTATTGCTTTAATGCAAACACTACCGCAGCCAACTCCAAATCATGGGTCGGATAATTACGTTCGTGCACCTTTAATTGCCTCGAAGCATAAGCAATTACATTCTTCTCTTCCATTAGTACTGCACCCAAACCCGAGTAGGATGCATCACAATAGACAATGAAATTCTTACCTTCCACTAGCAAGGTAAGGATTGGTGCGGTAGTCAACAAAGTCTTGAGCTTCTGAAAGCTTTCTTCACACTCGTCCGACCATACAAATGGAACATTCTGCTTAGTCAAGTTCGTTAATTGGAAAGCAATGGAAGAGAATCCCTTGACAAATCGACGGTAATAGCTAGCTAAACCAACAAAGCTCCTTATTTCTAACACATTAGTAGGTCTTACCCAATTTCTCACTGTTTCAATCTTAGAAGGATCCACCATCACTCCATCCTTAGAAACTACGTGCCCCAAGAAGGACACTGAATCTAGCCAAAACTCACACTTAGAGAATTTGGCGTAAAGCTTTTTCTCCCTTAACATTTCCGATACAATTCTCAAGTGCTCCTCATCTTCCTTCTTGCTCTTTGAGTATACCAATATATCATCAATAAATACAATCACAAAGAGATCCAGATATGGCTTAAAAATCCCATTCATCAAGCTCATGAAAGCAGCAGGGGCATTCGTAAGCCCAAAAGACATCACTAAGAACTCATAATGCCCATACCTGGTCCGAAAAGCAGTCTTGGGCACATCTGCTGCCCGTATTTTCAATTGATGATAACCAGATCTCAAGTTGATTTTTGAGAAGGTACAAGCACCTTGTAACTGATCGAACAAATCATCAATGAGAGGAAGAGGATACTTGTTCTTAACCGTTACCTTATTCAATTGTTTGTAGTCTATGCACATCCGAAAGCTTCCATCCTTCTTCTTCACAAACAAAACAGGAGCACCCCAAGGGGATGCACTTGGTCTAATGAAGACTTTGCTCAACAACTCTTGAAGTTAGGCCTTTAACTCCCTCAACCCAGCGGGAGCCATTCTAAAGGGGGTATAGAAATGGGGCGAGTACCAGGTTCAAGATCGATGCAGAAGTCAATATCTCTATCCGGTGGCATACCAGGAAGGTCTGCAGGAAACACATCTAAAAACTCGCGGACTATCAAAACCGACTCAATTGAAGGTACTTGGGTAGTATCATCCCGGAGGTGTGCCAAGAAATCTAAACAACCCTTACTAACCATTCTCTTAGCACGAATAAAGGAGACGATATGAACCGGATTGGAAGTGTAGTCACCCTCCCACACTAACGGGTCTGTCCCAGGCTTGGCTAACGTCACAGTTTTAGCATTACAATCCAAGATTGCAAAATTTGGAGAAAGCCAAGTCATACCCAGAATCACATTAAAGTCAACCATTTCTAAGATAACCAAGTCTACATGAGTATTGTTCCACATAAAAGTTACAAGACAAGACCTATACACCTTTTCAACTATCACAGACTCACCCACCGGAGTAGAAACACGAATAGGCATGTCAAGCAATTCACAATGTAAATTAAGACCAGTAGCAAATGAGGAAGATACATATGAAAATGCGGAGCCAGGGTCAAATAATACAGAAGCCATACAATCACAAACCAAAAGATTACCTGTGATAACAGCATCTGATGTCTCCACTTTTGACCGCCCAGGGAAAGCGTAACAATGGGCCATATCACCTGTCTGCCCGTTGCCTCTACCAGGCTGCGCTCCAGTAGTTCACATTTGTCCGTCACCCCGACCGTTTTGGTGACCACCATTACCTCGGCCACCACGCCCTCCAGAATGACAGCCTCTTCCATGACCACCTCTACCTCTTCCTATTTGAGGTCTGTAACTCTGTTTTGGACAATACCTCTTAATGTGTCCAGTATCCCCACATCCATAACACTCTCTGGATTCAAGCATAGGTCTCTGTGAAAATGACGAAGTCTGGGGATAACCTCCAAACTCAGAGAAGTGTTGACCAGTCTGTGGTGGACCCCCAACTACAGTCTGTAGTGAAGACTGAATTGGTTGGACTGAGTACCCTCCTGAACCCTGTCCTCTAGAGTAAGAACCATTAAACTCACCTCCCTTTCGAAACCTTTTTGATGTCGATGTCATGGTGAAGTCATCTGGCTTCACTCCTTCCACCTCTATCACGAAGTCTACCACTTCTTGAAAGAATTTTGCCGTAGCCGCTACCTGTAAGGCCGAAATCCGCAATTTTGACCTCAACCCCTTCACAAAACGGCGAATCCGCTCTTGTGGACTGAAAAAAAGTTGGGTAGCATACCTGGATAATGCACGAAATTTAGCCTCATATGCAGTGACTGACATCCTACCTTGCTCTAGGCTCAAGAACTCATCTCTTTTCCTATCCCTCAAGGTCCGGGGGATGTACTTCTCCATAAACAAGCTAAAGAATGATGCCCAAGTCATAAGTGGGGCCTCTGTTGGTTGACACTCAACATGTGACCGCCACCACATTTTGGCGTTCCCTTGAAACTGATAAGTCACAAACTCAACACCAAACCGTTCTACTATACCCATCTTGTGTAGTAGCTCATGATTGTCAACCAGAAAATCATAGGCATCCTCAGATTCAGCACCCTTGAAGACTGGAGGTTTCAATTTCAAGAACTTACTGAAAAGTTCATGCTGATCATTTGTCATTATAGGCCCTGTAGTCAGACGAGGAAACGTGCCTATTTTCAATGGAACATCCATGCGGGGAGCCGCCGTAGTTGCCTGTTGTACTTCCGGAACCTGCGGTGCTGGTGCAGAAAACACTGGAGGTGTTTGACCTTGATCAGATAACCCACTAAGATAAGCAAGAACCTGATTTATCATCTTTGGGGTAGGTTGGGGTGGTAGTTCCTCATTCTGCATTTGCTCAGTTTCCCCTTCCTCACCCTCTGTTACTACTTCTTCAGTCGGTGGAGGAGTCACCGCCCTAGTATTAGATGGGACGGGTGCTTGTCCTCTTCCCCTAGAGGACGTCCTCCCACGACCTCTACCACGGCCTCTTGCCGCTACTTTTCCTCGAGCTACAGCCCCAGTGAATGGCTCAGACGCTTCTTATCTTGCCGGTTTTGGTGTTGGCGCAGTCGTTGCTCTAGTTCTAACCATCAGCGAAATAGAGTGAAGATGGTCAGATACCAATTTGTATCACCTAGATACCAATTGGATCCAAGTAATAGCACGAAAGAAAGAAAGAATGGAATTTTTTCCTAAAGTCTTATAGCCTCTCAAAGAAAAGTAAAGGCGTCCCCCTACCGTTCCTTAAGACTCTACTAGACTCGTTCTTGTGTGATTAGGCCAACGAACCTAATGCTCTGATACCAAGTTTGTCACGACCCAAAACGGGCCGCGACTAGCACCCACACTTACCCTCTTATGTGAGCGAACCAACCAATCTAACCCCAACATTTTAACATAATAACAGAAAATAATTCGGAAGACTTAAAACTCATTAACGAAATAAATAATTAACTTTTAAAACTCAAACTTATTATTCCCAAAATCTGGAAGTCATCATCACAAGAACATCTATCCTCAAAGTCATCATCACAAGAACATCTATCCTCAAATTACTAATCTAAGAATATCTAAGAAGCTAAAATACATAAAAAGCTAGTCCATGCCGAAACTTTCAAGGCATCAAGACATGAAGAGGAAGATCCAGTCCAAGCTAGAAGCATTAGCTCACCCTGAAATCCGAAGTAATGAAGACTGGCTAGAGTTGCGGTTGAGTTGAAGACGACGGCATGTTTGTTGCACTCCACAAATAATCAAAAAGAAAACATACAAGTAGGGGTCAGTACAAAACACAGGTACTGACTAGATATCATCGTCCAACTCAAAATAGAAAACAGTATATATCAGATAATATCATAAATCAACTACAATACTCAACATGCGGCAAGTACAATTACCATAACCCTTGGTCACAACACCAAGCTCATCAATGAGGACTCACGCCTCCCCATCATACTCATTTGGGATTTAGGCTCATTAAATTGAGTATATTAACATGCTTCAAGATTCATTCTCTTTACTAATCCTGGTGTCGGAACGTGACACTCCGATCCTCATCATACTATCCTGGTACCGGAACGTGGCACCCGAACCATATTCTATCCTGGTTTCGAAACGTGACACTCCGATCCTCATCATACTATCCTGGTACCAAAACGTGGCACCCAATCCATATTCTATCCTGGTGTCGGAACGTGACACTCTGATCCTCATATACTATCCTGGTACCGGAACGTGGCACCCGATCCATATTCTATCCTGGTGTCAGAATGTGACACTCCGATCCTCATATACTATCCTGGTACCGGAACATGGCACCCGATTCATATTCTATCCTACTGTCGGAACGTGACACTCCGATCCTCATATACTATTCCTGGTACCGGAACGTGGCACCCTATCCCCTAATCTCACTACTTTCGTTCGTCAAGCCTTCTTTTATACCAAGGCGTCATCATTAACAAAGTAGATTAGGGTTTCTTTTTCAAGATTTAGGATTCAATAGCTTCATCATGCTTATTTTATCACAATTATATAATCACAACATGCAAACACACAATTAAGCATATAGAAGGGTTTACAACACTACCCAATACATATCATTCGCTATTAAGAGTTTACTACGAATAGTGTAAAAACCATAACCTACCTCCACCGAAGATTCGTGATCAAGCAAGCAAATTCCCCAAAGCTTCATTTTTCCTCTCTCTCGATCAATCGTTCTCCCTCTCTCTGTTCTTTCTGTTTTTTTTATTCAAACCCTTTTTGTTTTACCCTAATTAACATATAATTAAAAAGATGAAAAAATAACCCACTAATTAATTCAAGGTTATCTTCTTTAACCCTCAAGAAATTGGATTATTAATATTCAACCACCATCTTTATAATTATAAGCAGGAATAGTCCAAAACGTCCCTTAAAACATTTAAAGAAATCTGACCCAGCCTGGGATTACGCAGCCTGTGACGGGCCGTCGTGCCTGCGACGGTCCCTCCTGCTGAGTCGTCACAGAGTTCAGAGACTGAAATTTACTGAAGGATTTGTGACGGCCCGTCACGCCTGTGACGGCCCGTCACGCCTTTGACGGTCCGTCCTGCCATTCCGTCACGAAGTTCAGAGAGTCGGTTTCAGTATCCAATTTTCAGAAATCTAAGTGTTTTGGAACGAGACCCCCTCGATGGTCCGTCATGCCCATGATGGTTCGTTGTGGGATCCGTCGTCTCAGCCAGTTTTTCCAGAAATAAAATCTGCTGCTCAAAACGACTAAACAGGTCGTTACAGTAATCGCATCTCCGAATAAAGTATCTCAGAAAACTCATATTGGTGTTTATAGAAGACAATTTAAATTGAAATTCAAACAATATCATAGTGGTAAACAAGCGAATATATACAACATTAATATAAAAAACACGATAAAATTAAAGTCATATACAAGTCAATATTTACAAGCTCGAATTCTAGTTAGTCCCCAGTGGAGTCGCAATCTGTCACACCCCTTTTTCGCGCAGCGGCGTTAGGGTTTTTCCAATTTAACTGACGTTATTAATTAGGGGATTATTTTAATTTTTTTTTAGAGTCGCCACTTGGAATTGAGTTATGGTGTTCCAAGTCACCTTTTTTGGTTTAATCCCTAATCAAAAGGAAATGTCTCTTTGTTTGGTCTGCGAAATCAAAAATCGGGTAAGGAATTTTGTTGACCGAAGGGAAGGTATTAGGCATCCCCCAATCCCGTGGTTCTAGCACAGTCGCTTTATTGACTTTTATATGTCTTGACTTAATTTTGAATATATTATGTTTATTACCTAACAATTTACTTATGTCCCGCTTTCTTTAATTTATTTTAAATTGCTTTGTAAAATTGTCATATTTTATTAGCATGTAGTTTATTGGTAGCATCTCTTTCCAACCTCACCACAAATTGTTTATTTATTTGTATTAAAAAACTAAAAGTAGTTTAATATTTTTTGGATTTTAATATTTTATTAGTATCATTATCATAAGGCTAAATTATATATTATCTTAGTTTTATTTTTCTAAAAGAAAATGAACAATATATTAATAAGAAAAAAAGATAAAAATAAATTAAAATAATACACCTTTTCACATAAATTTTTTATTTTTCTTGTTTTAGTCATTAAAATGAAAAGCACCCAGTAATTAAAATCAATTTTATTTATTTTATTTATTTTTGTACGTTTTGGGTCACTTTAATAATGTTTTTCATTTTTTTTATTTTGTTTCTATTTCTTCTTATACTTTACCTTATTTTTCTTTTTTATTTTATCCTTCTTATTTTAGTACTTTTATGTTTTATAAATTTCTTTTACGTCTTTTCCTTTTATTTAAATTTTTATGTTTTATTCTTTCAACATGAATAAACTAATTGATTTTTAAAAAAAAAAAGTTTTGCATTAAAAGAAATGTAAAGATAGTGTAGGTTTGATTTATTTTATCTTTATTTTTGTTCTTGTCTTTTTTAAAAATAAATAAATACAGTTTTATTAAATATACAAAGTGAAAAAGTAATTTAACAAATAAGAACTAAATTTTATCTAATTATTACTAACTGCATACTATAGAATATTAAGCTTCGAATTTTAATAAAGAACAAGATAAAAGAAAACTTTAGAGCAAGCAAGAATAAATACATGTTATATAAATTTTACTCTAAATTTAATAATATAAGATCTCAATCTATTTCATATCATAATGTAAAAATTAAACATGCATAAATTTAAAAAACTTTATATCATTGAAATCATATCTTGCAAGATTCTGAAACCAAATAATGTAATAAAGATCAACTGTTACCTTTTGTAAAAATTAATTCACAAAGAAAATACATTGATAAGGACCACGAATTTGAAGCCTCAAATTTCACTATTTTTGAGTTATTTTTTGTGCATGTGTTCCTTACGAAAAATCAAGGTGAATAGTTTTTTGTTCTTCTTTGTTTTTCTTTTCCTCTCTTTTGCTGATTTTTTTTTCTTTTTTGATTCCTCCCTTTTGCTGATTTTTTTTTCTTTTTCCCTTTGTACCACTTTTTCTTCTTCCTCCTCCCTCTCATTTTTAATGTATATATATTTATGTAAAATGTGTGTACATGTGTATAGATCTTCCACTTTATATGAACACACAAAAATGAACTCCATCAATATCAATAGAAAAATGATAAGCGAAAACGTGATCAAATAACTAATCAACATGAGTAAAAAGAAAAGAACAATATTTATTAGAAAATAATAACGTTTGAAGAGTTTCAGGAACATAGTATTATTATTTACTCACTGATAGAGACGTCACGATCAAGATGAAAGAGAATTTTTCAAATTCGTATTGAGTGAAAGCAATTTAGGAGGCAAGTTCCATAACTACACGAACCTAAAGAGAAGAGAGTTTAGTCTTTGCCTCAAATTAGTTGATAACAAACCCCTAATTCTTGAAAAATACATAATGCATGTAGTAATCTGGAACAATTGTTAGCGTACATATAGAAGTTCTATTGCATAATATTTGATAAAGAATGAAACTTTATAGATTTCCATTCATGATAACGTACCTTTGAAATGATTGCACAATATATCAAAATATTCTGAAAATTCACCTAAAAGTATCATAAAACTAATATTAGTTGTCTTAGGCATATTATCAAACATTTATAGTGTGAAATTCCATGATTACTGAGATTCATTTTCTTTCTATGAAAATGTTATACACTCGGTGTATGCTGTCCTTCATGAGCAAGAATATATAACTGAATTGGATATAAAACACAAAAGCAGTATCTATTAATGTGGGAATCCCAAGTCTCAGCAACTACAAAATTCATAATAAAGACAATAAAGGTAAAAACAAATCGGGCAAAAGAAAAATTACGAGCAACAATATATAAATGGAATGCAGATAACAATATGGTCAGCTAACCATCCTGAGGAGATAACGAAGAAGTGCTGATTGTAAGAGCTCCAGTAGTATTTGATTGATAAATGAGTTTTTGTTTTTTCGACTAAGCCCTTTTTTCTCTTAGCTCGGATAAAATTAATTGCTTTCTCTCCGGTGACATTTGTGCATATCTCGTACGACGACGAAAATTTCTGTCAAAAGTTCTTTCTTAGGTAGACACATTATCTATATTTTCTTCAATTCCTGTTCGAGTAGTTCATGATTTGTTAAACTAATTTATAACTTAATGTAATCTGGAAAAAATACATAGATAAATGTGTTACAGCCATTGGGGAAAAATGGCATACATTTGAGAAATATTAATGTAGCATTCAGGAAAATAAAAATTAGAATGAAAATAAGGCAAACAAGCACAATTTGTTTAACTAATCACATTAATTTTGCGGAGTCAAAATGTTAAGCTAATTGTATGTTGATCCAATTCCTACATATAAAAACATATTTCAAATGAGCTTGACAATGGCTTTATTATTAGCAAAGTGTTTTCCTGCTAACAGAAGAAGGTAAGTCTACCTTATGAAGGTTGAGAAACAGCAAGCTTGTTAAACAAAAAAAGTCATAGGAAACATAGGATATGTTGCGAAAGAAAACGGAAGAAGTAGACACTTAGCTCACAAAATTGTATCAATCTATTCAGTTGTTTTTGACATTAAACAAAAAGATGTCATATGAAGCATAGGAAATGTTGCGAATGAAAACGGAAGAAGTTCAAATCTGGTTAAGCCGAAGGTTTCTAGTCCACTACGTTCTACCAAGAGGTAATCCAACAAAAGAACTACACACCTAACTTGCAAAATTCTATCAGTCGATTCATTTGTTTTTTGACATTTTCCTTCGTAGAATACATTCATTTGTATTTTAAAGTAATAAAATTATTATGGCTAGTTCTCTGTCTTTATCTATATTTGGCTGGATTGTTGGATAATTCGTCGAGAGCTTGAAGTACACAACAAATATCAAAAGGATCTAGTATTTTGCTTGACTGGGAAAAAGGGAAAAGACACTCTTTTCGCAACAGCCAAACAACAAAGGACAAACAAATTGAAACAAAGGAAGTGCTATGTATTAATGGGCGGGAAAATATTCAGAAGGGTTGATAGTTCTTACGTAACGGGGCAGAGTAAAATGTAGGAAAAAATGCAGTACAATTTTTTCCTACTGAAATTTGTAAAAATCATGAAATCTTACATTCCATTTTTTCCTTTTCATGTTCCTGTTAAGAGGTTTTAGGAAATAATGATGTGAAAGAAATTATATATACAACCAAACATACAGAAGAATGAAACAGGACGACTTACGTCTGTTGATAAAGGTTGTACTTCCTGGTATGGTATCTGAGGTAGACAAACCTAACTGTGGAATGCCTGAAAAAAGTAAAGTAACTTCAAAATAAGAAACATATTATCCTTAAAACTTAAATTGAAGGACATGCAGATGCTGCTCAGTTGATGGAAGTGTTGTGTTTGTGCGACTATTATGCAAACACCTCTTACCCTTTCTTCATTTTCTTCTTCTCCCTAAAACCCTAACCACAAATCTTTAAACAAATGTTTTCTTCAAACTTAAAATCTATATGCACCCATGCCTTACACTAATGTTATTCAAAATTGGCCCAAGGTGAGACTTAAAGCCAACCAATTTCTGTCCACTATGTCCAGCTTTCTACAATTTTTGTTTTTACCTGTTTGGATTGGCTTTTGGCTTATGACTAATAGAATTTCTAACTTATGACTTTGGCTTACTTTTGTTGTTTTGGATTTAAAATAAGTGCTTATAAGCATTTTTTAACTTTACCCAAACACTTCAAAACTGCTTGAAAGCTATTTTGACTTTAAAACACCTCAAATAAGCCAATCCAAACGGGCACTAACTAAACACTGAAATTTGACTATTGGTCATTTGGTTGAAATAAGTTGAAGTGTTGAACAAGAGTTAACAATTGTAATGACTCACACACATCAATGTAAGTCAGTTTTCCCTATTTGGTGTAAAAAATCCATCACAAAACATTATCAACAATTTAACACAACCAAACAGTAGAAAATTGTTTCATCAAGGGAAACACTTGTTGTTAGAAAGTATCTTAAAGCATACCAAACACAACTTATAATTCTGAGAACACTTAACTTTATAAACCACATGCCTCGAGTAAGGAAGTAGCTTGTAAGTGCTAACAGAAGTCTAACTGACTGAAATAACTTATCACTATAAACAAACAAAATATTTCACACATATTGAAGTTCATCAGTTCAATTCATCTGTGAACAGAGACAAATTGAGAGCTATAGGCCTCATATTGAGGAAATGGCACATTGGTTAATAATATTGGTCAAGTGCAATTACCAGAATTGCATAACAAGCATATGACTCTAAATATCATAAGGGATATTATACAAAAGTATAAATGAAGACAAAGCACAAAACTCAAGAGCAGAATGATAAAAGGATGAACTTACATGTAAGGCCCTGCAACAACAAAAAACTCAACACCTTAGTTCATTGTCACAACTCAAATAAAAGCACATACACTGAGATTGAAGCGTGTACATAAGTTTGTTGAGTACCTGGGAGACCCTTAAGGGCGTTGAAACAAAGACAAGTATCCTCAACTAGCACTAGTCCATTCACCTGAGAATATTTCCAACTCGGTCAATTTCCGAACGATCACAAATAATGAATTTAAAATCTCTCTCTCATAGATGCGGCAACAATCTTCTCAACCAAATAGCATGACACGTACATGATGTCGCTGCCACAAATTAAAGCCACAATGATTTGTGTTGATAACAAATATGCGCAAGCACTAGCAAAGAATCCGGTGTATCATGATCGAATCAAGCACATAGACACAAGGTATCACTTTATCCAAGAATGCATTGCCAAGAAAGAGGTAGAGCTCAAGTATGTGAAATGTCATGATCAAGTTGCGAATATCTTTATAAAGCCTCTCAAGTTTGAAGATTTTCGGAGATTGAGATCATGCCTTGGAGTAAAGAAGAAAAATCAAAATTAAGAGAGAGATTTGTGGAAATAAATCTTGGCAACAATTAATTTGGCAAGACATACTTGTTGAAAAAACAATCCATGAATGTGAAAATTGATAGCCACCAATGTGAAAGTTGAAAGCCACATTTGTGGAAGTAGGTAGTCAAAGTTTGGTATAAGTTTGATAGAGTTAGGCAGTCAATTTTTTTAAATTGTCTACCTTATTATGTCATTAATGATGTAAACAAGTGTTCAAAAAACTCTATAAATAGAGTAGTAATTGAACAATTGAAGACACACCAAAATAGAGAAGCAATAGAGAGTAGAGTAATCCACAAACTATTTCTTAATTTGTGAGAAAATAGTGTGCAAGTAATATTATTGTGAGTTGTAAGAAATAAAAGAGTGTTGAGTAGTAATCTTTTGATACTATCAAGTTTTTCATCAATATAATTGTATTACTTATTCGAATGTCATATTTACCCATTTTAATATTTGATGTCGTTGTTACTCTCTTCCTATTGCTATTTAGTTTGGACATTATCCTGGGTGTGATTATCATTTTAGCCAACAGCTCAAACCTAGTGAGAACTTGTCTACAAATATTCAAATTAACAATTCAAATGTTAGAAAGAGCTGAAGTGAAAATTTCTACTCCAATATCAAGTAAAATTGCAAAATATATATTTGGAGGGTTTGTATATGTGAAAAATTCCTTCCCTAAAAACTCATCTTCTTTCTATCTAAATGTTGTCTTTTGTTGTCAATCATCTTCTTCAACACATAAGAGAGTATAAGAATCAAAATTTAAAAAAAAATCAAGTTATGTGTGTCAAAAAACTTATTTTAGATGTATGAAATAGTTTGGAACGGTAGTCATGCTTTGAGCATCAATTTGTTCTATATAAAATTATTTAATAGCTATGTTTTTGGCATCAATTTGTTTTACTATTACAAAGTATATAATGCAAAAGTGACCAAACATTAATTAATGATGATAAAATTCGAACAAGCCTATATAATAATAGTGCTTAATTGAAAAACTACTAAAACACTAAAACAGTAACACTGAAAAATATATGGCCAATTTTAACAAATAAAATATGTAAATTTAAATTTAAATTTTCGTTTTTTAAAATGGGAAGTCCCCCAAAACCGACGGAGAGTTTTTTAATTGGTCATTTACGACACACAACATATATAAACTAAAATTCCGTCTTTTAATTATTGGAAAGACCTTCAAAATTGACGGAGAACTTTTTCAGTGACCATTTACAACACACAACATATATAAACCAAAATTTTGTCTTTTAATCATTGGAAAGCCTTCAAAATCGACGTTTTCATTTGCCATCGACCTAAACGATAAATATAAAATAATGACCTAAGCAATAGAGGATAACCAACAAAACAATGGTAGATAAAATTGATAACTAGGAAAATGCAAATTAGGACAACATTCAAATATATAGTACTTGGAATAAACAAAAATTACCTTTAAAAGTAGACAAAAAATGTAAAATTTGTAAGAAATAAGTTTTCAAATAAACATGAAAAAAATTTGTCCCACTGTTTATTACAACGAAAAAGAAAAAATCAGACTAGGTATATGACCGAGCCATCATAGCGCCTACATATGCCTTTGAGCCAGGAATCAGGTCAAATGTAGTTTCAATTTTGTAGATGATGAATGTTGCACAGAATCTAAGATGAGATCATCAGTAGAAAATGCACTATATGAACATGATAAAACAGAAAAATAATATTCCATGTGATATTAAAAAGCTAGATATAAAAGACATGTCACATTTTTGGGACGGACAACCCCATTGAGTAAAATAAGACTCTTACACATACAAGATTAACCTAATGACACTTTTTACACTAAACAACTCAAAAAGGCGTTTGTTTTAATGAATGGAAAGACTCTAAAAAAATAAAAATATGGAAAAGTGGGTGCTCGCCCATTTTTTTGGTTTTCTTTTCTTTTTTAAAAAATAAAGAATGCAATGAGACAGTCAAATCTTGACTACGATTGGTATCAACAATTAGGATTGTTGGTAAATCTCTCAGTATTTTTTTTCTTTTTTAATTAAGATTGAATTCAAGGTAATTCCTACAGCTTCAAGTGGTACCCCAAACATACTTAAAAATCAACAAGATTTGTTCATCTTATTTCAAACAGAAATTTTGAATTGTACCAATCCTCATGGTTCAAGTGATTTCGTGACAAAGGTTGATCCTATTGCACAGATATTTGAAATATTTGATTATAGGACATTTTCAAAGTGCATTCACACTCACAAGATTGTTCACCACACACGACTGTGATACCATATGCCCTTATGTAAATCTCCACTAATGTGAGAACATTTGGAATGAGATCATGTAGGGCTTGTCATTAACTTGTAAAGTAGGTTTAGGGATGGGTATGATATTTATTTTGGATAAAAGTGACTTAATTCCTCCTTGAGCATCACACAGAATTTGTGCTCAGGTCCTCTTCATTGTACTCCCTCCCCCCCCCCCACCACCACATTGGTTTCTTTTGAATTCTCATTTTTTGGAGTTTTTCCCTTTCTCTTTTTCAACCATTTGTTTCAATTTCTTTTGAGTTCTTATTTTTTGAAGATTTTCCCTTCTTCTCTTTTTGTTTTCACCCCCTTTGTTTTGGCTTTTTTTGAGTTCTCATTTTTTTGAAGATTTTCTTTTATTTCAATCCTTTTTTATAAATTTTTCTGTCTTTTTTTTGTTGGAGTATTTTCCTATCCACCTTACATTGACCTTGTAAGGATATTTTTGTCTTTCTCTATTTCTTTCTCTTTTTTTTCTTCCTTTCTTTGTTTTTCTTTTTAGAAGTCTTTTGTTTCCTTGACTATGGAAGAGTCAGTATCTTGCTTTTGGAAATTTCAAACATGGATCTTCTCTTATAATTTGCACATTCTCGATGCACTCAAAAAGGTTGGGCCAAGAGAAGGATAGTGCATGTAAGCACTCAAAAGGGTAATGCCTAAAATGTGGTTGTTCAAAGAAAGGTTACAAACTCACAGTGGAAAAACTAGACATTTATGTCATTTGGTAGGATTTGAAAGGCATAATCGGATCAAAAAGGGCCTACAATCTTTTCTCAAATCAAACATTACTCATGATTTCGCCTCGATGACAGGTCAAGTTCTAGATCAACAGTGCGATACAATTAAATTTTGATATAAATGCTCACCGCACAATGCACAAGAAACATAAGATTGATTTTATTCTTATCTTGAATGTATTCAAGAGAATTTTCAAGCCTCACAAAAGTATAAATAAGAGGTACCAAAAGAATCTATGGTTTACGACAAATCCAATCATTTCCATCATATCGATTATTTTCATATGATCCTAACTGCATTGGTCCAAACTAAATCGAAGACATGATTATTGTGATATATACACAAATTTTTTGAAAGAATGAATACCGAACCAAAGAAGGGTTGCCTACGTAGCTTATAGATATGAGAATTAGGTGATCGTAGTTCATTGATATGATTTTAAAAATATGCACATACTATTTTATTTTATATTTATTACTTTTAGAAAAAATAATACCAACCCCAAGAAGGGTTGCCTACGTATCTCACCGAAATGAGAATAAAGTTCGCGTATTTTGTTCAGATTTGACTTGAAAAAAATACAAAAACTATTTTATTTTATTTTATTTTACTTTTGAAAAAAATAATACTGAACCCAAGAAGGGTTGCCTGCGTCTCTCACCGAGATAAGAATCAGGTTTGCGTAGTTCGTTCAAATATGACATAACACATTTTAAAATTTAGACAAACTTAGGGTGAATCCTTGTATTCTTTTTACTGTCGGCCTTTGTACTCTCTATAGAATGTGGTCTATCTTTTTTTTTGAGTAACCACATGTCGTCATATTCTTTTCTAAATTTTTCTTGGAATCTTGTCTTCTCCCAATTATTCACAAAAATTATGCATTGTTATGACCATTTTCGAGTATTGTCGGGGACAATTTTCCTACAAAAATATAAGAAATGTGTGAAAATAAGGCCATAATAATAAAAATAAAATAAAATAATGAAATATAACTCCATCGTCAAGGAGTCCCCTGATTTGTCTTTTTGTCTTGTGCATTACAAAGACTGAAATTTCACGAGTCCTTTTGTTCGTTGCTACTTCGGATGATCAATGATTTTGAAATTCTGACATAAACCAACCTTTCACTTAAAAGAAGAACTCAAAAGGTAAGAGTGTTAGTTCGTTTTCATAATGGATAATGAAGCCATAATAATAAAAATAAAATAAAATAATGAAATATAACTCCATCGTCAAGGAGTCCCCTGATTTGTCTTTTTGTCTTGTGCATTACAAAGACTGAAATTTCGCGAGTCTTTTTGTTCGTTGCTACTTCGGATGATCAATGATT
Organism: Solanum lycopersicum; assembly: GCF_036512215.1. NCBI lineage: Eukaryota > Viridiplantae > Streptophyta > Magnoliopsida > Solanales > Solanaceae > Solanum > Solanum lycopersicum. The sequence goes on from NC_090809.1 coordinate 32,446,897, forward strand.
TTGAAATCCTGACATAAACCAACCTTTCACTTAAAAGAAGAACTCAAAAGGTAAGAGTGTTAGTTCGTGTTCATAATGGATAATGAAAAATATCACGCAAATAATGAATTACACACATAAGAATAATTTTAATTAAAGACAAACCGAATTATATCACATAACAAACAAATAATTATTGCGAATCCTATACAAGTATGTGACCCTTTTATGTCAAGGATACGACTATCGATTTGAAGGATGTATTACGTCTTTTGACAATATTACATTGTCCCAAAAACACTTAGTACAAATTTTATGAATATAAGAAATAGAATTACAAAACAAGGAGAAAAAAATACAACTAATTAATCCCATGCAGGGGTACCATTTTATAGGAAGCCTTTGTGAAAGATATTTTCTCTTGAACTTCTTGTCATCGCCAAATGTCAACATCTTTTGGATGAAATGATTGCTTGTAAAGATACTAAATTGACTAAACTAAATTATTAAAATAAACCCCTAACCCCCATGGACAACGATTTGTCAAATGTCGTATAAATCCTTCAAATTACACACAATTATGATCATCCGTTTAGATCGGAGGCCGTTATGACTCAAGGTGATCTTTCTAATAGACCCAGCACGCCTTGAGTATTTGAGTCATTTTAGGTCAATGCGCTAAATTCGAAATTCGGTATCGCTTTACGCTAGTTTGACTAAGAGTGACTTTTGAAAGACTGGAAATCCAAGTTGATAACTTAGGCTGGAATTCACAACAACCATTAAATGCGTGACGAACCAATAAATTATCAATCATTCCACAAAAAAGGTTGAATATAAAAAGGTCAGGTTGCGGTTCCGCAAAATCATCCCTTAGTGTACTATACATGAACCAGAAAAATGTCATAAAATGCAATCATTGTATACATAAAAAAAATGAATAATGAATAAGTAACAAATATAATATACAAATAATTAGAAAAATATACAAAATATAATGTATAACACAATGAAAGAATTTCTCACAATTTGAAAAAAAATGAATTCGTATTGGTTAGAACCTCTAAATACTCCCCAACGGAGTCACCATTCTGTTTGCATCCCACTCTATTCGAATAGAGTGAAATAGTCCAGTAACTCAAAATATGATCAATTTCTTGAATTTTAAAAGAATTTTAAGAATTAACTTATTTTAAAGAAGCCGCCACCTAATTTTAGAAAAAACTAGAAAACCAATTAAATATCCACGAAATCAATTTGATTCTAGGTAAGGGGTTCAAATGATTTCAAAAAAAAAAACTAGAAAACCAATTATTTATATATATATATATATAAATATATATATATATATATATATATATATAATGCAAAAGTGACCGAACATTAATTAATGATGATAAAATTCGAACAAGCCTATATAATAATAGTGCTTAATTGAAAAATTACTAAAACACTAAAACAGTAACACTGAAAAATATATGGCCAATTTTAACAAATAAAATATGTAAATTTAAATTTAAATTTTCGTCTTTTAAAATGGGAAGTCCTCCAAAATCGACGGAGAGTTTTTTAATTGGTCATTTATAACAGACAACATATATAAATTAAAATTCCGTCTTTTAATTATTGGAAAGACCTTCAAAATTGACGGAGAACTTTTTCAGTGACCATTTACAACACACAACATATATAAACTAAAATTCTGTCTTTTAATCATTGAAAAGGCCTCCAAAATCGACGTTTTCATTGGCCATTGACTGAAACGATACATATTAAATAAATGACCTAAACAATAGAGGATAACCAACAAAACAATGGTAGATAAAATTGATAACTAGGAAAATGCAAATTAGGACAACATTCAAATATATACTACTTGGAATAAATAAAAATTACCTTTAAAAGTAGACAAAAAATGTAAAATTTGTAAGAAATAAGTTTTCAAATAAACATGAACACATCATGAAAGAAATAACATTATTAAAGATCTAAACAATAATGAACAGTAAGTAACAAACTAACAAATAATGAGAAATTTAAAATAATAACTAGCTTGTATAATAGGAGTTGGGAACCAAAATAAGCCACAAAAATATAAAAGTAACTAAAATAAACCATTATTTTAGTAAGTAACTAAAATAAGCTTAGTGGAAGAAAAAGTTCCACTATATTCAATTTTCTAAACATTTTTCGTTACTGTCATAACGTTTATTTTTAATATATAACGGAATTTTTTCTTCCACTTTATAAAGTGGAATTTTTTATTCCACTTTATAAAAAGTTACGTTTTCATCTTCACTTTCACTTTCTCTCCTTTTCCTTTTCATGGCTTCCAAAAAAATCACTTTTATGATGGTCCCAATCTGACAGTTTGAAGCGGCCCTACACTAAACAAATCAAAATTTTTGAGTAGCACAACTCGACAACATACAAGTCATATTCGTTGCTTTAGGTGCAAAAATAGGTAAGATTGCAGCCTTGTACTTGTAGGAAAATTTTATCTTTTTTAGAATGTGATTTTGATTTGATTTACTTTCAACCTTAGATTTTTTGTTTTGGTTAGGAAGACATCTAAATTCATTGATAGAAAACTTTAGGTTTACACGTCTTATAAAAGTTTCAATAGTAACACTACTTCAAAATCATATGAAAATAAAATAAAATAAATTAAGAGGCAGAATATCGTAAAATATAAGACAAAATAAAAGTATCTATGTCATAAAGTACACAAAAATTCATCTTTTTGTCTAGCTTTAAGTTGAAACATTTTCTGATTATTTTTTTTTGAAAAAATATCAACAAATTTTTTATAATTTTCCCACATGGTGGATGTTATTGTTTGACTATTTCTGCACCAATATGTGTCTTGACTATCAACATGCAATTGACTACTGTTCCAGGATTAAAGTGTTTCAAAGCTTCCATGAACCTCGGCAACTCGGCAAAAGAAAACACCCAATATCATAGACTTTTTCAAAAGCCTGCTTACGATCAAGATAGACTTTTCTTTTACTTACTGCAATGTCATATGCTTTAAGAACAACTGTTTGACAATCTTTGATGGGAAACCTGAAATTAATAATAATATTAATTATCAAATAAAAAATGAATATTTTCTTATTAAATAAAAATCATCTAGGAATATTATTGTACCTTGGCGTTCTTTCTATATCAACACGGAGGACGTCAGCAATCATCTCAACATCCAAGTTGAAATGCCTTTCGCAGCACGTACCCATATCACATGTATGTTCTTTAACGTGTCTTCCAACTTTCCACATGTTAGTATGTTTATCAATAAAAGAAGTCAACCTAAATCGACATCCTTGTTTTACACGCCTGCGAACAAGTCGCCACGATTTCTTTGTTGATTTAATAACAAAGCACTCCCTTGTTATGTTCAAATGTAGAAGTTTAACTGCTCTTTGCAACTACTTCTTTGAATTGAGTAACTTTTTCAATATAAATAGCATCATTCATGAAATCTTCTGGTTCATGGAACGTACGTTGTGATGTATATTTATCATGTGTATCACCAAAGATATCTGGACCATCCGAGATATGATCAAGATAGAAATTTCACGATTACGAAACAGACTCATGGACATTGGTCTTGGTGATCAATTGGGAGTCAAAAAATCATCACTGTGATGCCTCAAATGGAACATTATCTCCTGATTCCTCAGCATTAGGCAAATCATCACTATCACTAGCTGAAGGTGAGCCGTAAATTAGGAAGGTCGTGATCATCGATATTTACAATATCAATGGGCTCATCTTGTGTAGTATTTTCCCTATATATGTAAAAAATATATAAATATTTGGCTCATGCAATTAACTTACTCAAATAAAAAAATAAGTGTTAGACATAGGGATAATCATCTGCATCAAAAGTAGTCGAGACATGAAAATTTGAGGATGTCCCAACATTTTCCGTCATTTCAAAGTGTGAGGACTGACCAAAATAATTATTTAGTCTATAACTTGGAGCAATATCCCTATCTTGCTAAGGTAAACCGCTACAAAATAAATAATATAAATTAATAAATAATTGACAAAATCAACAAACAATAATTGAAATATAATAATTGAGAATTACCGATCACTACCATTGATAGTTTTGTTTAAATTAAAAATCATATCGGCCGGTAAGAGTATTTTGATAATGAGTCATTTTAGGAAAATCAGTAGATTGAGTTATCGAAAATTCATGAATGCTATTACGATTTTCTAATTAGGGGTGAACATCAACTGATAAAGGAGAACATTGTTGACTAATTTTAGGCTCCTTCCTAACATAGATTCCAAGTATTGTTGACTTGATTTGATCTATATAGTCATTTGGAACCCTTAAAAAGTCGGTCAACGATTCATCATTATAGATAATTCACTCTCCAAAATTTACTTGTCCTTCTGATAAAAATGAAGTGGGTATTTTTCGGCTATAATCAAATTATAATCGTACTTTTTATGCCATTCTTTTATAAATTGATGAAATAAATTTATGATATCGAACATTTATTGTATATTTAGCATTGTGTTTGGAAGGACAATTATAATAAATGGTATTTTCGTCATGTATAATTTCGCCATCCCAATAAATTGAAACTTCAACTTTAGGTGTAGAAGATTTTTTTTAGATTGAAATGAACAAATATAGAAGACTTTATGTTGTAGGTGCTATCAACTATGTATAATCGTCCTTAAATAGATTTTTCAGAATATAATAATAAAAATACATAATGAAATATTTTTTTCCATTTTAATGACATATCAAATCAATATAATTTATACGACAACACTGAAAAAGCTTCTTCAAGACGTAAAACATATTCTTCGTATAAAGTGTAACAAAAAGTTCCACTTTATAAAAATGAATAAAAAGTTCCACTTTATAAAATGAAATAAAAAGTTCTATTTTATAAAGTGGAAGAAAAAACTCCACTTTATAAAGTGTAAGAAAAAATTCCGTTATATATTAAAAATAAGTGTTATGAGATTAACGAAAAACGTTTAGATTATTAGATATAGTGGAACTTTTTCTTCCACTAAGATTATTTTAGTTACTTACTATAATAGTGACTTATTTTGGTTACTTTTATATTTTTGTGGCTTATTTTGATTCCTAAATCGTATAATAGTCAAAACAAAGGCCAGAAACAAACTAACAAATAATGAGAATATTAACTAGCTTGTATAATAGTCAAAAAAAAGAAAGTCAAGAAATAAATAAAGTTAAACTATAATAAATATGACCAAACTAAGTTAACATAGACATGTGTAACCAAATTATCTCAAATTTGCTAATTACCAAACAGTTAAACCGAAAGACTAAACAAAGATCATAACAATATGAAATGAAAAATTAAGAAGAGCATATAACCTATCATTTAGTTTATTATTAAAGCTAACAAGTGTATCACTTTATAGGAATGAAAAGGAAACAAGCCACTATTATATTTTATCTACAAATAACACCAATATTTATCTATAAATAAAAATTAAGTAACCTCATACACTAGACAAAAATAATAAAATTCAAAATTTATATTCATAAGCAATAGATATAGATAAAAAAACACAAAATTAAAAAGGGTTACCATGTCGTTACTTTCACAAGCAGATTTGAAGATGACAATGTTGTTGGGACAAAAGCTCCGAGCTCGTTTGTACGAGATATGGTCTAGTAGCTTCGCCGCAGCTTGTTGTTTTGCCGGAATGGGGCTGTTGTTAGCTCGTTGGTGGGGAAAGAATGGGTGATCTTTCGTGGTTGTTTAGTGGTGAGGAAAATCGAGAAAGAGGTGGGGTTTTCACAGGAGTTTGATGGCTGTTTGGTTGCCGGGAAAACAGAAAAGGGAGGGGGGGAGGGGTTTTCGAGGTGGTGTACTCGTGGGGTTTCTGGTGTGGAGAAGGCGTGTGGTGGAGATCTGGTGGGCCTGGTGGTAGAGAACTTCGAGCTCGTCGGCGAATCTGAAAAAGGGGAAAATAGGTTGCGTGGGGGCCGTTTGGCTTGCTGGTTTCAGCTGGTTTAGGGGCTGTTTCGTAGGGGTTTAAGGGCGGTTGTTGTTGGTGGTCTGGAGGAGGAACAGAGGCAGAGATCGTGGCGAGCTCGTTTTGGTGTTTGAGCTCGCCGGAAAATGAAGTAAGGGAGATGTTCCTTGAAAATGGAGGAAAAGCAAGGTAGATGGGTTTCTTAGGATTGTTTAGAACTGATGGTTTCTCCGGTGGCTATGGAGCCAAAATGGAATATGGAGCTTGGGTAAGGTTTTTTGGGTGGTGGACCGGCGGTCGGAGGTCAAAGCTCCGGTGAGCTTTTAGCCAGAAAAAAAATAAAGAGCATTAAAAGAATCTCAAAATCTCTAAATTGCAACCCTAAAGAAATTTCTACCCTCCCACCCCAACACTATTTTCACTGTTTCAGGACCAATAGAAAGCCATCGCCGGCGGCAGCGCCATTTTTGCCGACGAAATCGTATATACTTTCTTCCTTTTTTTTTCTACCAATCAAAATAGCTCAAAATCTTTGATATAAATAAAACACAAATTGATTAATGTTTTTAGAATAAAATTGAACAAGCAACCCAATAATATATCTAATTGTTTCTCAAGGATCTCAACATTTGCAACTACATGTTCACAAATTCAAATTCACCATCTGCTTATCTTCTTCTTAGGTCTCAACTGATTGTTGTGCTCACACTTCATAGCACTTGCAACAAATCTCCTGATTGTACTTCCTAGCAAAAACCACCAAAGAAGCTCAATAATTCCTCCATGAAGCCTCAAATGTAATGTCGACTCTTGCTCAATGTTGTAGTCAGCAAGAGTGCGACCATCCTCTAGCTAGCTGCACACCATCACTATTTATTTTCCTCCTCCAACCTCCATAGTTATAACAACCTAAGTCACCTAACAATCAGATCTGACCAAATTTTTCGTAATCCAACGCCGACTACTATTTTCTCACCCCAAATTACTTACAAAGACAATTTCACACCAACCTCTGCTGTGAAACTCATCGAAATCTACCCTACATTCGCCTGAGATTTTCTTGGGTTATCAAAATTGGTTGAAAAAGACAAGTTTAAGGGATTAGAAGACGATTGTTGTGAAAGATTGAAGACTGCGACCTGGAATTTCCCATCTCCATTTTCTCGGCGTACCCCAAACCCCTTCATTGGTCGCCGCCTCCCATTCTGTCGAAAAACAGGCCAACATCGCTCCCAATATAGCAAAAAACGGACCAGCGTGTCTCTCCCTCTCACGCCACTGATAATCGCCAAGAAACTTGATGTTACCAAAGTGCCAATTCCAAAATCGGGTTAAAGAAGATAACTATGGAGTGGGAAAAAAAAGAAGAGGTTGGGCAACGATTGGGGGTTGCTAAAAGAAGTGGTTTGGTGGGGGAAGAAGAGAGTCTTTTTATTTTTATTTTTTTTATGATATAACTGTAATAATTTAAAATTTAAAGCTTAAAATATAATGTTCACTCTCTCTCTCTAAATGTGTGTAGTCACATTCTCTTGCCAACTCAGCTATTGTAATGCCACATAAACATGGTCAATGGTTAGAGGGGTTTATTATATCGTGTTTTATTTATTTTAAGAGTCCAGATAACAAAGGACTAAGTAAAAGGGTTCAGAATACAAATCGATACAAGTATAAGAGCCCATCATACCATTCCACCTTATATGATGGGCCTAAATCATGGGATTAAGATTAAAGCCCAAAAATTATTATTGATTAAAAGATATTTGTATATGTAAATTGTATCGTATTATGAACGAATTTTTAAACTGTGAAAATATCAAAATTAACATTAATTGATGTAACAAATAAAAATGAATATTAAAAAAACATAATGAACGTAACTAATGACATGTTAAAAAATATAAATATTAACAAATATTTTTTTAATTTTAATAAATAAGGATAGTTATCGATAAACTTAATTAAAATTATAAACAAAAATTTATTTCAACCTATTAAATAAATAAAATTTAAAAATTGTGAATATTAAAAATGTTAGGCCAAAATTGGGTGTCAACAATTCATATGATTATAAATCATTTTACTAAGAATAAAACTAATATTTTGAAGTCAAAATGTTATTAAATATATTAATATATCATTCTTTTGAAATTCTCTACAGAGAAAAATATGTCACATAAATTAAATAAAAATTATATAAATTTTCATAGTATGAAGAGTTAATTACATTATATTCATACTCTTTTTTAAATTACAAAATTTTCTTAGAATTAAATTTTTTTGGATACATCAATAGAAATGTGGATACATCGGTCGTGACACTATTAAAAAAATTGCAAAAACTTATCTCATAGATAAATTCGAGATGGAAGGAGTGCATTCGAGAGGGAATATGGGTGCACCCGAGAGGAGAGATGTATTTAAACGGGGATAAAGATGAATTTGAGAGAGGATTGAGATGTAGCTGAGATGAGATGATCATATATATGATAGAGGATAGAGATAAATCTGAGGTATTTTTGTAATTTTCTAAAATGGTATTAAATTTTAGAAACTAGAATAAAATAAAATGAAAATTCAGGTAAAAAAAATTAATTAAAACTGAAAAGATAATTAATTATATTGGGCACGGGCCTTAAATTATATAAATATATAATAAATAATTTAAGGCCTGTAATACGGACCCAATATATTGAAAGACTCATCATATGCTCAATATAACAATATTATATGTACTTATAATAGAAATTTAATTAGTTTTCAAAAAGAAAAATTATTATAACATTTTCAAATAAACATGATAAGAAATAACAATAAAATATCACATACTCCGGTGATTATTTTAACATTGTGTCAAATATATATCCGAATTAAATAATTAATTTAGTGATAATCTTTTTCTATTTTATTTGAAAATCATCATGAGAAAAAAATTAAAATTATGAGTCTCAATATATTAACAATTTTCATAAACTATATGAAGATAGAGTCTATTGATCCATCTATAGATTAATTCTGAATACATTTAAAATTTGTTTTATAGGTGTATAACAAATAAAATGATAACCTACTTTTAAAATTTATTTTTTAAATATTGACACTTAATTATTTTTTCTTTTTAAATTCAATTTAATATATTTTTCTACTATATAGAAGAGTGAAGGCCATGGACGAACACAACTATATTTGTTGTACCTTACGCTACAATGATTAGACAAATGTGTATTCTCCATAATTTTAACCAATAGTGAGGGTATTTATGTCTTCGGAATATGTTTTTTCTTCTGCTCTGCTTCTCTATCGTTCTCGGCTCTATTTTTCTCTCTCCTTGCCTTTCGTTTTCCAGATCAAACAAGGAGTTTCTCAAATAGTACATCATTCTTTAAAATACTTGTCCCGAGTTTATCAGTACAAAATTCAACCTTCGATAGAGATTTTTTCACATTGTTAATCGATAATTCTTTCAATATAGTTATCTAAGTTTCAATTTTAGCCTCAAAATGTCATACCAAAATTAAATCTGCAGCTTTCGTCCTCTTAGCCTTAAGTCCTCAAATTGAAGGGAGTAACTAAAAATGAGACTGCATAGCCATTATTTGAGACACTCAAGGTCCATTTATATTGAAGTGAAGAAATTATTGATTTGTTATACTACAACTAAGGTACACTCGCCTACATGATGATGCCCATAATTTTTTTCGTCATGGTAATTAAATTCCATTGTTACGTTGTGGATTTGTTGTATGTTGAATTGAAAAAATTGCATATTTGTTATACTACAAGTAGCCTTTTTAATCTGCAAAGATGTCTTTTTTACTTTCATGTTCTTAACTGATTTTAAGATGACCTCTTTTTTTTAAGGTACAATTAACGTGAGTTATGCCTTAACTTATCAATCCTAATCAAAATTTTATGATACCTCAAATTAAGGAAGAATAAAAATTCATCTTGAAAGTCCTACTATTTTATGTTATAAGAAATGTAGTTGTTGTCTCACATGTATATAATTTAATATTATTAGGCTATCAAATTGATAATCAGGAATTTTATTTGGTACATTCCTTGAAAATCATGCAATATTGATGATTTTGTATATTTCTTATTGTGGATACTAATGAAAAGGTGTATAGCAGATACATGACGCTATGATTCATAAGAAAATCTTCTTGCATTTACAATTGTTATAATTTGTTTCTTACTACTTATATTTGTTATTCGTTATATACCATATCACCACACATAAAACAACCCCTACGAGACCCAGGCTAATGAGAGAACCTGAATGACAGAATGCCCTCCACGAACTATAGGTCTAGAAGATGAACCCTGTGAAGTATGCACTGAGCTTGAAGAACTAGGCCCACCGTAACTAGCCTCAGACGCAGGTATAGCAGCATGAATAGGTCTGCCGGATTGAGAGTGATAACCTCTCCCTACATAACCTCGACTCCTAGGCGAAGCACCACCATGATCTCCTAAATAACTAGTCCTCTTGCCCTCACGCTGCTCAAATCCCTCACGTCGATTCATCTCCAACTCCTTAGCATCATCTACCACTTTCTTAAATGAAAACCAGAAGCAATAACCTGAGAAACTCCTAGACGAATCGGAATAATCAGACCCTTAACAAACCTTCTCACTCTCTGATATGCTCAAACTTACTTCTCAAATAAGAAGTAAAGCGGTCGTATCAAGTAAAGAACCCAACTAATGAGGTTGAGATTGTTCTCATGAGGAAAATCGTTCAGACTTAACTTTATTCTATTATTACTATTATTTAGTCAATTATTTCCTTAGAAAATAAAAGACAATAAAAGGGGTTTTTTATTTCGAAATTAATGACAATAATTAACTAAATTAATGTAAATAACTAACAGATTCAAATCTTGGAGCTTACTAAATTAATAAAAGTAACTAGAGCTTAAGTGTTCCCCACAGGTTCCTAACTTGATAATTCTAACTGTAACAATTCTTTCCTAGTATCTTGAATATAAAGTGATAAGTTATGTATATTTAAATCCTTGGTTCGGTATCTAGAAAATTTCACTCCGCACCTTGGTCCAGCTTTGTGTGTTGCTATACTAACCCCTACCTTTACCTCATATTAAGCATTGTATTCGATATCTGACTAAGTTATTACCTCATACCAATCGACACTAGCTTATTAGATAGCGTACACTAAATCTATGTTGATAATTCTTTTGCTATTATCTGCCTCCTTGGTCCAGCAAGTAGCATTAAGGTGAGTTCTAACATTGTCCATCCGTTAAAAAGACTTCTAATCGATAGAATTATCAATACATGCAAGACACTATTCTAGAATTGTTATTTTAGTTAGATTTTACCTTATTATTCACCCATGGTTCCCATAACCCTAGTTGTGGAGTTTAGTTACCCATAGTCATAATCACACTATTCATATATTTAATATAAAAATTCATGAACTTACATTGATGAGAAAGAATAAAATTAAGAGATTCACTTGATTAATCAACAAAAACACCAACAATCAATTCCAGAAAAAGCGTAACAATTACTGAAATTAATCCTTCAATACTTGAATAAGTGAACTAAAGATTATCAAAAAGTCCAACTCTCCAAAAGTCTAACACCAAAAAGTCTAACCCAAAAAATGAGGTTTTTGAACTATTTATAATAAAAACAAAAATCTAATAAAAGAAGTATTCTAATTATTGAAAATCAGTCAAAACGCGTCCGAGTCGACGGAACTCGTGATGGACCGTCATGGTCACGACAAGACGTCATGGCCTCCGTCGTCCCATACTTCATAAATTCTTCTGCTGCTTTCTTCATTACCCTCAACGGACAGGTATGACGGACCGTTCCAAGCACGATGGTCCATCGAGGGTTTCCGTTCCATCATACTTAAACTTCTTTGAATTTGGGTACTGGGACTACTCTCTGATCATTACGACGAACCAGCAGGACGGACCGTCGTGGCTATGACGGTCGTCGTAGACTTCCGTAATCCCACTAAGTCAAACTTCCCCATCTTCCTTCAGCAGCTTCATTAAGATGCCACCAAAGGAACGTCACAGGCTTGACTGACCGTCATAAGCTCCATAGGTGGTCTGTTTGGACAGATTTTCTACAAATAAGGTGAAACTTACATTAAAATCAATACAAAAAGGCTTTTGGAGACACACTAAACTTAAGGAAAAAACATTAAAAATACCTTGAAATCATGGTACATCAACACCCTCAACTTAAGTTCGTTGTTTGTCCTCAAGCGACACTAGACTCACGACAAAATCTTTGTACAAGAGTATCCATATTTTAGCTTTCGCAATCATTTGGCTATCAATCCCGATCATTCTCATCATGTTTATGCATGTTATTACTATTAGACATCAATTATGTGGAATCAGACCATGACACAAACTCACCACGCACTGACACCTATCCTCTTCAATCTCTCACTGAGGTGCTAATATTTTCGGTATTGCAACTAGTATCCTCACTTCAAAACAACATCCTCATTTTTCACACAATGATTTCAGTTTAAGTATAAGTATTACTTTTCAACACTCACTCTCAGATTAAATTCACAACTCATTCATACATATTTCCATAAGCTTGCCCTTATTTTCATTACTTTAAGTTCGTCATACAACTCTTAGGATCACGATAGGACTTTCTTAGCTTGTACATAGGATCAGGGTTAGGTAGGGTATATTTAGGTATACTTTAGTAACTTGTTTTCCTCTTTGACATATCGGTTAAGCGTCCTACCTTTTCATCTTTTTATTTCTCCCTTTTTCTTTTATTCTTTCACTTTGCTATTTTCCCTTCTTTCTTCATTTGTGTAAGTGACTCTTTTGTTTTCTTGCTTGTATTTATTATATTTTTTTATTTCACTTCTCTTTCAACTAGTTCTTGAGTAACTTTTCTTTTGTTCTTTGTCTCTCTTTGTTATTTCAACCCCACTTTCCAGAGCATTCCACATAATAGCCACCTTCAACTCATGGTTTTGCCATGAGTTAAAGTACACAAGACCAGAAGTTGGGTCAGGGCCATGAAAACATAGTTTTACTTCATTAGCCACCCCAGCTTATGCTTTTGGCATAAACTCAGGTGCACATGTCCAAGAATGGACCATGTCCAACACATTATTCACAAAAAAGATCAGTTGGGGTGTAAAAGAAAGGTCTATTTTAAGCTCAAATCATTTGGATCAAAGAGGGATTAATTTCATTCGTTTTTAGGCTAAAAATTGGCTATATTGAAAAAGGCTTATGATCCTTTCCTAATTGTCTATTACAACTTACTTTTAGCTGGACTAACCAGACAAGTTCTAGCTCAGTACAAATAGTGGACTATTCAGATATTCCTCACACTCACTTGATATCTCATTACTCTACTAGATTATTAGACACCTAGTTTGAGTCTTAAATTTAGGGTCATGCAGTGGTGTATCTCTATATCATGCTTAGAGCCACACATTTATCAATTATTGTGCCTAGCCATGCATCATTTTCATTACATCAGGATATCATTTATGTTTTAGCCATCCCGCTTCAGAATTATACTATGTACACAAAATATAGACATGCCGGTTCAACAATAAATATAATTAGTCTCTTGGGGAAAAAGAACACAGGCAAGAAAACCCCAAAAGAGAATCGTGAATTGGGCTACTCAGACTTCACCCTAGCACTCACTTTTCATTTACCCCACCCCCAACAAAAAGATATGCAATTGTCCCCAATGCATAAAAAACAGAAATACGAGAGTGATAGGTGAAACAAACTTGGGGCGCAAAGTGCCGGCTATCAGCAAGCTGGTGGGTCCGTTTCCCCGAAACCCACGACATATTTAGTCTGGACATCCTCAGTAGTGTCCTCATCAGCAACAACACTATCAATAGTGCCTCCCGCTATCTCCACATTTTTGGAGCTAGATGCCCTTGTAGCTGACTCTACAACCCTAATCCAAGGCGCCTCCTCATCAGCAATCGAGGCTCTCCTCGCAACCTCCATATCATGGCACTCTTTCTTCCTTGCTCTAACCTCATACTCCTCATGACCCCTTCGCCTCTTGGCATGCTCTCGAGGGGGATGTGGTGGAATCTCAGAAGTGGCAAATAACGCAGCCAACACTGTGTCCTCAGACGCTCTGTAGAAAAAGCTGGTTCAGACTCAGGCACCCTAGCCTCTAGGATCATATCAATATAATCTCGCAGACTCTCAACCGCAGCCTGAAGGGTCAACACGTCCACCCGAGGGGATGTCTAGGCTAGCACCCGCAACTCAAAAACGTCTAAGCGCTGATGAACCTCAGCGATCTTCCGCTTTGTGTGCTGGGCCATTTTACGCTTCAAGCGCTCCTCGCCTCAGCATCCAAGGCTGGATGTGATGCTGAAGTGTGGCCATATGAGCCTCTAGTTTCTGGACCCTAGAAAACGTGACTAGAGCGGGGAAAGGGGCTGAGTGAGAGGATCTAGGGGCAGTGCTGCTACTTGGGATAGACTCGACCGGGGTAGTGTCAGTGGTTTCGAAAGCAGCCTGTATAGCCGTTCGAGCATGCGCTACAGTGTCAGCCAGATTCTCACCAAGTGGAGGCACCTATGGACGGGGCCCTCTGCGTGGAGCCAACTCATTGGCCTCATCCCTGATGAGGCCGATATCGACAGTGCCCAGTGGAGTCTTGAGCTGATCAATGTGCCAGATAGGCACACCTGCGGACCTGCATAAGGAAAATATCATGCATGGAAAAGGGTAAGTAGTGGTAACCTTGAAAGACCCTCTCGTGCACGACCGCCTGTAGAAGCCAAGAAATCTACCTCAAACCCGTCTATCATCACCGACATTAGAACTGTGCGATCCCATGTAACTATATTATCAGAAGCAATGGGGGAAAGGAAGTGGCGGACAATTAACCATAAAAACATAGCCGTGAAGGTCAAGTTAGCCTTCCTGATGTCTCCTTTCGGCTCCGTTACCTAGTTGGCACCCTCTCCATCAATACATAAGTGCAGGTCCATCCACCTCTTGGTGGTCTCTCTCAGCGATGGCTCACACAAGAATTGGCCATTTTTTAACAATTTGCCACCGATAGTCGAACTCGGCAGTGAGAGGGGTCCTAGTGGCATCAACATCCTCGCTGTACAGATACCAGAGGATGGTGGGCAGGGAGATGTCGTACCTGTATGTCGCGTACTCTGATGTGCTCAAGTGGGACCTTTTTGGTGGGGGCAGCCCGCCTATAGATCTGTGATCTGTGAGTAGCCACATAAGACGTAAAACTCTCGGACCAACTCCTCAATGTAGAGGCCTAAAGAACAAGCTGTCCACTCTAGTCTGTGTCTAGTGAAGAGATTGTTGATATCTTGGATGGTGGGGAGACTTCCTGTAAGGAACCGCCTCTGTAGTGTAAGGGTCTGTGTCATGATGCCTTTATCATTAAGAAACTTGTCAGCCTAGAGTGGAATCAGGATTGTCAGCCTTATCAGACGAGGAAGATTGTGCAGCCGTGGCGAGTGTAGGGACTTCTGGACCCGGAGGCTTTCTCCGACCACGAAACTCCTAAAGATCCAGACGCTCCTTCTTCTTGTGTAGCTGACCCAGAAGGTGTGCCTCATCAGACTGGGAGGCAGTGACTACGCCAAACGCCACCTTTTTGGGTGTAGCTATGGTTGCACGTGCAGCTCGTGCTGGAGTGGAAGTGCCTGGGGGCACGTTCTCAGGATCATGCTCATCATCAGAGCCTAAAACTAGTCGGGCAGACGGGGCGACAGACTTTGAACGCCTTGCGTAAACTCGATCTTGTTTTGGTGCCATTAAAGACAGTACCTGTAAAGAATCAATATTAGTACTAGAAGGAGCAAACAAGACAAGCAAAAATGACACAAAACACACATAAGAGCAAAGCTGTAATGACATCTATGTAGTAGCAGTGAAATAAGACGGACCAGGTGACGGCTCGTCCTGAGTATGACAGACCGCCATGGGGTCCGTCGTGTCTTATTTCAATAATGTGTTTGTGGAGACCCCTGAAGGAAAGAATCTGACAGTTATGATGAATAAGCAGGACAAATAATGACGGTCCATCGTCGATGTCCGTCGTGGGGCACTTAGAAAAAGTATGGAGACCCTTAGGAGAGGGGTCTATGACCATCATAAGGGGTGTGCAGGACGGACCATCAAAGGCATGACAGTCCGTCATAGATGTTCGTCAGAGGACACTTGGGAAAAAAGAGACCCTTAGGACAAGAGCCTCTGACAACCATGACGATTGTGCAGGGCAGACCGTCTTGTTAATGACGGTCCGTCTTAGATGTCCGTCAGAGGACACTTAGAAAAAGTTGGAGACCCTTAGGAATAGGGTCTCTGACAACCAAAATGGTTGTGCAGGACGGACCGTCGAGGGTATGATGGTCTATCGTAGATGTCCGTCAGAGGACACTTGAAAAAATATGGAGACCCTTAGGACAATGGTCTCTGACAACCATGACGATTGTGCAGGACGGATCGTCAGGGTATGACGGTCCATCGTAGATGTCAGTCAAAGGACACTTGAAAAATAATAGAGACCCTTAGGACAAGGGTCTATGTAAAACATGACAGTTGTGCAGGATATTGTCATGTTAATGACGGCCCGTCTTAGATGTCCGTCAGAGGACACTTGGAAAAAGTTGGAGACCCTTAGGAAAAGGGTCTCTGACAACCATGATTGTTGTGTAGGACGGACTGTCATGGGAACGACGGTCCGTCGCATGTGTCCGTTGGTAGACACTTAGAGAAAATGAATAGTGGGATATTGGAATAGACTCTATGATGTCCGTCGTGGGTACGATGGTCCTTCATCGGGGTATCATTCTGTCATTCAGTGACAGAATTGAGAATGCCACAATCATCCCCTATGACTCAAACGGAATACTTAGTGTTAACCTACATGTTTCTAACCCAAATACCTAGCAAACTAGCAATGCTAAAGCACCAATTTCTCGAGTTTTAATAAGGCAATTCGAGGATTCTCAACCTAGGTCAGACAAAATTGGATCAAAGAATGAAGACCCACCAAAAAGAAATAGGCTAATAGTAATTGAAAAACAAAAATGCAATGTAAATGGGTAGAGATCAGAGACACATACCTGAAAAGAGGAGAAAAACAAGCAAGTGAGGCACTTGGTTATAAAGAGCAGTTTCACAGTAGCAGAATCTGACTAGTAGAAAAAAGATTTTTGAAATTGGGGATTTGGGGAAGTCATCAACTGATAGAGAAGAGAGGTAGGAAGTTGGAAGTTTGAAAGGGAGGGAATGGGGGAAAGAGGGAAAGAAGCGGTCAAAATGAAGGAATGGGGGGGGGGGGGGGTTTAAATGGTGAAAATTTTGAAAATTTTCCAACCAGGTCGGGTCGGGTTGCTGGTTAATGACGCAACGAGTCCCCAACGATGGTCCGTCGCATATGCAACGGTACGTCATAGGTTCCATCGTGGGTGCCCTAATTTTGAAAATAAATGAAAAACGTACCTGGCAAGACGTATTCATGCACGGTCCATCACAAGTGTGACGGTCTGTCGATGTATCCGTCAGTGAATGTTACGGAGTGATTTTCTGGTGATGTGCTACCTGTAAATTTAAAACCCATTAGTAGAAAATGCTACCATTACTAGAAAGAAAATTATAAGTATTGGGTTGCCTCGCAACCAGCGCCTGATTTAATGTCGTGGCACGACTGAAGACACTTGATTACTCTAACTTCGTCAAGATGGTATGCCTCAATCACTTCATTCGCCGATTTAGCATGCCCGAAATAGATTTTAATTCCTTGTCCATTCACGTTAAACCGAACACCCTTCTTGGTTTCCAACTCAACAACTCCATGAGGGAATAGTTGGGTAACCAAGTAAGGTCCAATCCATTGGGACTTGAGCTTGCTCGAAAACAAGCACAACCTAGAATTGTATAAAAGCACCAAATCCCCAACCATAAACTCTCTTTTTCAATTTTCAGGTCATGGTACTTCTTCATCTTTTCTTTGTAGGATATAGCAGATACTGATTGGAGCTCACCACTCCTACTCGTGGACCTACAAATGTTGAAGGTCACTTATTCACTGTTCAACTGAAATTTCATCTGCCAATTTTCCGTATCAACTAAGACTCTACCCGTAGCAAGGAATTGTCTACCAAGAATAATAGACACTTCAAAATTGACTTCACAATCAAGAATAACAAAATCTGCTGGAAATATGAATGACTCCACTTTTACTAGCACATCGTGGAGTATCCCTATAGGCCTTTTTACTGTTCGATCGACCATCAGTAGCTGCATCGCAGTGGGCTTTGGATCACCCAAACCCAACTTCTTGTAAATCGAGAGGGCATGAGTTTATGCTTGCCCCCAGATCGCATAATGCTTTTGCAGAATATAATAACCCGAATGTACAAGGAATAGTGAACGCACCCGAATCTTCTTTCTTTTGTACTAGAGATCTTGTCGCAATAGCACTACAATGCTGCATTTTATCATCATCCTCAAAAGTGACCGATCTTTATTTTGTAACCAGATCTTTCATAAACTTGGCATAACCAGGCATTTGTTCTAGAGCTTCTACCAAAGGGACATTGATAGAAATCTGCTTCAACATTGTTATAAAACGCCGATATTTACCATCCTCGGTCTTTTTCACTAATCTTTGAGGAAAGGAGGGGTGGTCTAGGCATGGGAGTTACCTTTATAGGCACTTCAACATATTTTTTAGTGTTCTCTTCTACTTCACCACTAACCTCTACCACTTTATCATTACCGTTTATTTTTTTCCTCATTAGAAGACATAGGTAGGTCAATGGTTTTCTTATCACCCCGATTAGTGATTGCCATACAGTGTCCATCATTTTTGGATTTTTGATAGTGTTGCTAGGAAGAGTGCCCGGTTGCCGTGTGTTCACAGTCGCAGATAATTGGGACATTTGAACTCAAGCTTCTTAATCGATATTGCATGTGTATCAACTTTCTACCCAATACCCGCTAAATCACTGCTTAACTCTTTGATGTGATCATCACTAGCATCGAACCTCCTCATCATTTTGTGCAACATGTCCTCAACTCGCGCCATACTACCTCCACCATCCCTAGGAGTAACTTCACGATTTTGAGGAGGAACATAGGGTCATTCCTATCATTTCTGTTACCATAGTTACCCCTGTTGAAGTTGTTGTTGCGGTTGTAATTTCCATCTCGGACATAATGACCCTTACGGTTATAGTTACCATAGATCTGACCTTGGTTTCCTTGACCTCGGTGCCAATTCTCCTGATTTGAGCCTTGGGCACTCGGTCGGAAACCCCCCGTCTGCTAATTTACCGCATAGGAATCCTCCTCATAATAACATTCATCATTTGGTGGTGGTGGTTTAGACTAGTACTTAACTGCATTTATCTTTTCTGCACCCCCATTGACATGTTTTAATACCAACCCAAGCTCAGTTCTTATCTGAGCCATCTCTTCACGAATCTCATCTGTGGATGGGTTATGTGTGGGTTACACTACAGAGGTATTTCTTCCAGTATCTGACTTTCTAGTACTCCAAGCTTTATTATTCCTAGATATTTTCTTTAACTTTTTGGGAATTTCGGCATAAGGACACTCCCCATAAGAACCACCTGCTATAGTATCCAATATCGCTTTGTTATTATCATCCTGTCCTCGGTAGAAATATTCCTTTAGTGACTCATCATCTATGCGGTGATTAGGGACACTTCTCAAATATGAAGTGAATCTATCCCGCGAACTGTTAACTAACTCTCCTGGTAGTGCCACAAAGTTGTTTACTCTGTCTTTGTTGTTTAATTTCTTGGAGACCGGGTATTAACGTGCTAAGAAAACATCCCTTAGTTGGTTCCAAGTTAAAATTGAGTTATAAGGAAGCTAATTGAACCAAATAGCATCCTCTGCCGTCAGTGAGAGAGGAAATACTCTTAGCTCTATTACATCCAAATCCAAATCAAGCCTCCCTACACAACTTTTTCGCACTGCCCTTACCTTAGCTATTAGGGCATGTGGCAAACCTCTAGCAGTGAGCATTTGCATTAGACTACTAGTTACCACAAAGGTGTGGCCTTGTGGAAGAGAAGGCAAGACAAGTGGCCCATCAGTGTCTGCAATGTTATCATAACCTCTGTAGTATTCTTGAGGGCATGGAGTGGGATTTTTTCCCCTTTGTTGATTTTCACCAGGATCATCGGGTAATAATTGACTATGAACATCAACCAGAGCTAGGATTTTCTGGTTTGGATCATCATCGTTAATACCCAAGTTTTGATTCATATTGCATAGTGTATTCTCTAATTCGTGATCGTATGGAAACAAGGGTTCTCTTCCTCTTCGTGTATTTGGCATAAAAGAAAGTTAGTTCTGCAAGAATCCAAAACAATAGAAAAGTAAAATTAAGAAAATATTGACTATACTTTAGTAATAAGTTTAAGTTAATCTAAAAGCTACTGTTCCCGGCAGCGGTGCCAAAATTTGATACGCTCAAACATACTTCTCAAATAAGAAGTAAAGCGGTCGAATCAAGTAAAGAACCCAACAAATGAGGTTGAGATCGTTCCCACGAGGAAAATCGTTCAAACTTAACTTTAATCTATTATTTAGTCAATTATTTCCTTAGAAAATAAAAGACAATAAAGGGAGGTTTCTAAATTAATGAAAATAATTAACTACATTAAAGTAAATAGCTAACAGATTCAAATCTTGGAGCTTAATCAATTAATAAAAGTAACTAGGGCTTCAGTGTGCCCCACAAGTTCCTAACTTGATAATTCTAACTATAACAATTCTTTCCTAATATCTTGTATGTAAAGTGATAAGTTATGTATTTCCAAATCCTTGGCCCGCCATCTAGAAAATTTCACTACGCACCTTGGTACGGCTACGTGTGTTGCGATATGATACGCTCAAACTCACTTCTCAAATAAGAAGTAAAGCAGTCGTGTCAAGTAAATAACCCAACTAGTGAGGTTGGGATCGTTCCCACGAGGAAAAAAGTCTAGACTTAACTTTAATCTATTATTACTTTTGTTTAGTCAATTACTTCCTTGGAAAGTAAAAACAATAAAAGGGGGGTTTCTATTTCTAAATGAATGAAAATAACTACCTAAATTGAAAGAGACACTTAACAGCTTTGAATGTTGGATTTTAATCAATTAATCAAACTAACTAGGGTTTACGTGTTCCCTAAAGGTTAATAACTTGATAATTCTAACTATAAAAATTCTTTCCTAGTATCTTGCATGCAAAGTGATAAGTTATGTATTTCTAAATCCTTGGTCCGACATCTAGAAAATCTCACCCGCACCTTGGTTCGGCTACGTGTGTTGCTATCCTAACCCTTATCTTTACCTCATATTAAGCATCGTATTTGATATTTTACTAAGTTATTACCTCGTACCAATCAATACTAGCCTATTAGATAGTATACACTAAATCTTTGTTGATAATTCTTTTCCTATTATCTACCTCCTTGGTCCGGCAAGTAGCATTAAGGCGAGTTCTAACGTTGGTCATCCGTTAAAAAGACTTCTAAGTGAATGAATTATTAATACATGCAAGACACTATTCTAGAATTGTTATTTTAGTTAGGTTTTATCTCATTATTTGCTATGGTTTCCACAACCCTAGTTATGGAGTTTAGTTACTCATACTCATAATCACAATATTCAAATATATTAAATAAAAATTCATGTACTTACTTCAATGAGAAAGAGTAAAATCCAAAAATTTGCTTGATTAATCACCAATAATCACTTGGAAGAATCTCAAAGTAATCAATAATCTCACAAAAAAGTCTAATGATAATCCAGAATCTAACACTAATACACAGAGTCTAATAATGATCCAGAGTCTAACTAATAATACCAGTCTAACCTCAAAAACGAGGTTTTTTTGAACTATTTATAGAAAATAAAATCCCAATTAAACAAGGACTCTATTTGCTGGAAATTTGTCAAAACACGGGTAGGTCGACGGATCGTCGTGGTCACGACGGACCATCATGGACTCCGTTGTCCCATACTTGTGCAATTTCTTCTGCTGCTCTCTTCATTACCCTCGACGGCAGGTATGACTGACCTTCATAGGCACAACGGTCCGTCGAGGGTCTTCATTTCAAAACACTTGAACTCTTGGAATATGGGTACTGGGACTACTTCTTTGAACTTCATGACGAACCTGCAGGACGGACCGTCTTAGACACGACGGTCCGTCATGAACTCTGTAGCCCCACACTTGGTCAGACTTCCCCATGTTCCTTCAGCAGCTGCACTACGCTGCCACCTACGGACTGTAACAAGCACGACGGACCGTCATAAGCTCCGTAGGTGGTCTCTTCTGCATTTCTTCTCTCAAAATCTCCGCATTCATCTTTGGACAGATTTCCTGCAAAATAAAAAGAAACTTATATAAAAATTAGCACAAAAAAGCTATTGGACACACTAAACTTAAGGAAAATGTATTAATAATACCGTGAAACCACGGTATATCCCTATACTGACCCGTACCTTTACCTTATATTAAGCATTGTATTCGATATTTGACTAAGTTATTACCACGTACCAATCAACACTAGCCTATTAGATAGTGTACACTAAATCTATGTTGATAATTATTTTGCTATTATCTGTCTCCTTGGTCCAGCAAGTAGCATTAAGGCGAGTTCTAACATTGTCCATCCGTTAAAAAGACTTCTAAATGATAGAATTATCAATACATGCAAGACACTGTTCTAGAATTATTATTTTAGTTAGACTTTACCTTATAATTCACCAATGGTTCCCATAACCCTAGTTATAGAGTTTAGTTACCCATAGTCATAATCACACTATTCATATATTTAATATAAGAATTCATGCACTTACTGTCACGACCCAAATCGGGCCGCGACTAGCATCCACACTTACCCTCCTATGTGAGCAAACCAACTAATCTAAACCTTAATATTTCAATATAATATCAACAGAAAGTAATGCGGAAGACTTAAACTCATTAAAAACCAATTCAATAACTTCTAAAAACTCAACAACTATTATTATTCCCAAAATCGGGAAGTCATCATCACAAGAACATCTATCCTCAAATTACTAAAGCTAAGAGTATCTAAAAAGCTAGAATAAATAAAAAGCTAGTCCATGCCGGAACTTCAAGGCATCGAGAAATGATGAAGAAGATCCAGTCCAAGCTAGAAGCTTTAGCTCACCCTGAAATCTGGTGTGTTGAAGACTGGCTAGAGTTGCGGTTGAGTTGAAGACAACGGCACGTTTGCAGCACTCCACAAATAATCAAAAGGAAAACATACAAGTAGGGGTCAGTACGAAACACGGGTACTGAGTAGATATCATCAGCCAACTCAAAATAGAAAACAATATGCATCAAATAATATCATAAATCAACTACAATACTCAATCTGTAGCAACAACAAGTACTATGATCGTTAATAAGTACCGCCAAGTTCACACATGAGGACTCAAGCCTCCATATCATACTCATTTGGGAATTAGGTTTATTAGATTGAGTATATTAACATCTTTCAAGATTCATCACCTTTATTCC
Organism: Solanum lycopersicum; assembly: GCF_036512215.1. Classification (NCBI taxonomy): domain Eukaryota; kingdom Viridiplantae; phylum Streptophyta; class Magnoliopsida; order Solanales; family Solanaceae; genus Solanum; species Solanum lycopersicum. Next base: position 32,470,437 of record NC_090809.1, read on the forward strand.
TATGTCGGTACGTGACACTCCGCTCCCTTACTACTATGTGTCGGAACGTGACACTCTGATCCCCTAGTTCTTCGTGTCGGTTCGTGACACCCGATTCCCTAATTCTACGTGTCGGTTCGTGACACCCGATCCCCTAATTCTACGTGTAGGTTCGTGACACCCGATCCCCTAATTCTACGTGTAGGTTCGTGACACCCGATCCCCTAATTCTACGTGTCGGTTCGTAACATCCGATCCCCTAATTCTACGTGTCGGTTCGTGACACCCGATCCCCTAATTCTACGTGTCGGTTCGTGACACCCGATCCCCTAATTCTACGTGTCGGTTTGTGACACTCGATCCCCTAATTCTACGTGTCGATTCGTGACACCCGATCCCCTAATTTCATTCCATTAATTCCTCAAGCCTTCTTTTATACCAAGGCATCATCAATAACAAGGGGTTTTCAAGATTTGGGATTCAATAGCTTCATCATGCTTATTTCATCACAATTATATAATCACATTCATGCAAGCACACAATTAAGCATATTGAAGACTTTACAATACAACCCAACACATATCATTCGCTAATAAGAGTTAACTATCAAATAGCATAAAACCATAACCTATCTCCACCGAATATTCGTGATCAAGCAACACGCTAATCTTCAAAGTCTTTCCTTTCCTCTTTGTTTCTCCCCTTTCTCGTTCGATTCTCTCTCTCTCTTCTGTTCTTTCTATTTTTTCTTATTCAAACCCTCTTTCTTTTACCCTAATTAACATATAATTAAGTATAAAAGATGGCAATAATAACCCACTAATTAACTCAAGGTTACCTCTTTTAACCCTAAAGTAGTTAAATTATTAACATTAACCCACTAAATTTATAATTATAGCAGGAATAGTCCAAAACGTCCCTTAAAACATTTAAAGAAATCCGACCTCACCTGGGATTACGCAGCCTGTGACGGGTTGTCGTGCCTGCGACGGTCCGTCCTGCTGCTCTGTCACAGAGTTCAGAGACACACTTTTTATTTAAGACCCTGTGACGGCCCGTCATGCCTGTGACGGTCCGTCCTGCACTTTCGTCGCAAAGTTTAGAGAGTCAATTTCATTACCCAAATTTCAGAATTTCTAAGTGTTTTTAAACGAGACCCCTCGACGGTCCGTCGTGCCCATGACGGTCCGTCGTCTCATCCTGTTTTTCCAGAAATAAAATCTGCTGCTCAAAACGACTTAACAGGTCGTTACAATAGATACCAATTTACCCATCGTTCGTCCCCAAACGATCACAAGAAGGAAAACAAAGGCGAAAAGGAGTACCTGAATCTGTAAACAGGTGTGGGTATCTTTCTCGCATATCAGCCTCTTTCCCCCAAGTGGCTTCTTCGACTGGTCGATTCTTCCATTGAACTTTGATGGATGCAATCTCCCTTGATCTCAACTTGTGAATTTCTCTATCTAGAATGGCAACAGGCTCCTCCTCATATGTCAAATTCTCATCAAGCAAAACTGAATCCCAACGAATGATGTAGTTTCCATCCCCATGGTATCTTTTCAACATAGACACATGAAATACTGGATGCACTACGGACAGCCCTGGAGGCAAGGCTAACTCGTAAGCCACCTCCCTTACTCGCTTAAGTACTTCAAAGGGACCGATATACCTTGGGCTTATTTTACCCCTTTTACCAAACCGCATCACCCCTTTCATGGGTGAAACCTTCAGCAAGACTTGTTCACCCTCCATGAACTCCAAGTCTCTAACCTTTCGATCTGCATATTCGTTTTGCCTACTTTACACCGCTAACAGCTTTTCTTGAATAGATTTCACTTTATCTAACGATTCTCTCAGAAGGTCAGTACCCCAAGGTCTAACCACAAATGCATCAAACCACCCAATGGGAGACCTACATCTTCTCCAATATAGTGCCTCAAATGGGGCCATATCAATGCTTGAGTGATAGCTATTGTTGTAGGAGAACTCTGCTAAGGGTAAGAAGCTATCCCAATGTCCTCCAAATTCTATCACACATGCACGAAGCATATCCTCCAACACTTGAATTGTTCGATCAGACTGACCATCGGTCTGAGGATGGAACGCAGTACTAAGGTCCAACCTAGTACCCAATTCCGCATGCAATGTTTTCCAAAACTTAGAAGTAAACTGCATACCTCTATCTGATATGATGGAAAGTGGAACTCCATGCAATCGAACAATTTCTGAGATATAGATTTTGGCCAACTTCTCTGCATTATTAGTCACCTTGACAGAAATGAAGTGGGTAGACTTCGTTAACCTATTAACGATTACCCAAATAGAGTCAAACTTCCCCAATGTCTTTGGAAGACCAACCACGAAGTCCATTGCAATTCTTTCCCACTTCCATTCAGGAATGGGCATTCTCTGAAGTGTTCCTCCGGGTCTCTGGTGTTCATACTTTACTTACTGACAATTTGGACATTTGGCAACGAAATCAACAATGTTGCGCTTCATTCTACTCCATCAAAAGTGTTGCTTTAGGTCACGGTACATCTTGGTTGCACCAGGATGTATAGAATATCCGGAACTATGAGCCTCTGTAAGAATGTGGTGGATCAAATCATCAACACGGGGCACACATACCCTTCCCTTAATTCTCAAAACACCTTCCTCATCCATTATTGCTTCTTTAGCCTCTCCTCGCAACACTTTATCTCGGATCCGGATCAATTTCTCATCATTAAACTGCTTTCCCTTAATCTTATCAAGAAAAGAAGATCTCGCCTCCACACAAGCCAACAATCCTCCCTTCTCATTTACTTCTAACCATATCAAGTCGTTAGCCAGAGTCTGAACCTCTCTAGCCAATGGACGTCTAGAAACTTGCAAGTAGGCTAAACTGCCCATGCTCCCTGCCTTTCTACTTAAGGCGTCTGCCACAACATTAGCCTTTCCCGGATGATACGAGATAGTGATATCGTAGTCCTTCAGTAGTTCCATCCATATCCTCTGTCTCAAGTTCAAATCTTTTTGAGTAAAGACATACTGTAGGCTACGATGATCCGTGTATACTTCTCACTTAACTCCATATAGATAGTGTCTCCATTGCTTTAAGGCAAACACTACCGCAGCCAATTCTAAATCATGGGTCGAATAGTTACCTTCGTGCACCTTTAATTGTCTCGAAGCATAAGCAATTACGTTCTTCTCTTGCATTAGCACTACACCCAAACCCGAATAGGATGCATCACAATAGACAATGAAATTCTTACCTTCCATGGGCAAGGTGAGAATTGGTGCAGTAGTCAACAAAGTCTTGAGTTTCTGAAAGCTTTCCTCACATTCGTCCGACCATACAAATGGAACATTTTACTTAGTCAAGTTCGTCAATTGGGAAGCAATGGAAGAGAATCCCTTGACAAATCGACGGTAATAGCTAGCTAAACTAACAAAGCTCCTTATTTCTGACACATTAGTGGGTCTTGCCCAATTCTTCACTGTCTCAATCTTAGAAGTATCTACCATCACCCCATCCTTCGAAACCACATGCCACAAGAAGGACACTGCATCTAGCCAAAACTCACACTTGGAGAATTTGGCATAAAGTTTTTTCTCCCTCAACATTTCCAATACCATTCTCAAGTGCTCCTCATGTTCCTTCTTGCTCTTTGAGTATACCCATATATCATCAATAAATACGATCACAAATAGATCCAGATATGGCTTAAAAATCCTGTTCATCAAGCTCATGAATGCATCAGGGGTATTCGTAAGACCAAAAGACATCACTACAAATTCGTAATGCCCATACCTGGTCCAAAAAGCAGTCTTTGGCACATCCATTGCCCGTATCTTCAATTGATGATAACCGGACCTCAAGTCCATCTAAGAGAAGACACAAGCACCTTGTAACTGATCGAACAAGTCATCAATGCGAGGAATGGGATACTTGTTCTTAATAGTTACCTTGTTCAACTGTCTGTAGTCTATGCACATCCTAAAACTCCCATCCTTTTTCTTCACAAATAAAACCGGAGCACCCCAAGGAGTGCACTTGGTCTAATAAAGTCTTTGCTTAGCAACTCTTGAAGTTGTGCCTTTAACTCTCTTAACTCCGCGGGAGCCATTCTATAAGGGGGTATAGAAATGGGGCGAGTACCCGGTTCAAGATCGATGCAGAAGTCAATATCTCTATCCGGTGGCATACCCGGAAGGTCTGCGGGAAACACATCTACAAACTCACGAACTATCGAGACCGACTCAATTGGAGGTACTTGGGTAGTATCATCCTTGAGATGTGCCAAGAACGCTAAACAACCCTTACTAACCATTTTGTTAGCACGAAGAAAGGAGATGATACGAACCGGATTGGAAGTGTAGTCACCCTCCCACACTAAAGGATCTGTCCCAGGCTTGGCTAACGTCACAGTTTTAGCATTATAATCCAAGATCACAAAATTTGGAGAAAGCCAAGTCATACCCAGAATTACATCAAAATCAACCATTTCTAAGATAACCAAGTCTACATGAGTATTGCTTCCCATAAAAATTACAAGACAAGACCTATACACCTTTTCAACTATCACAGACTCACCCACCGGAGTAGAAACACGAATAGGCATGTCAAGCAATTCACAATGTAAATCTAGACCATTAGCAAATGCAGAAGATACATATGAAAATGTAGAGCTGGGGTCAAACAATACAAAAGCCATGCAATCACAAACCGAAAGATTACCTATGATGACAGCATCTGATGTCTCCGCTTCTGACCGCCCAGGGAAAGCGTAACAATGGGCCCTCTCACCTGTCTGTCCGTTGCCCCTACCATGTTGTGATGTAGTGGCTCCAGTTTGCCCATCACCCCGGCCGTTTTGGTGACCACCATTACCTTGACCACCACGTCCTCCAAAATGACGGACTCTTCTATAACCACCTCTACCTCTAACATTTGGAGGTCTGTAACTCTATTTCGGACAATTTCTCCTAATGTGTCCAGTCTCCCCACATCCATAACACTCTCTGGAGTCAAACATGGGTCTCTCAGAGAAGTGTTGACCGGTCTGAGGTTGACCCCCAACTACAGTTTGTAGTGAAGACTGAATTGGTCGAACTGAGTAACCTCCTGAACCTTGTCCTCTAGAGTAAGAGCCATTAAACTCACCTCCCTTTCGAACCCTTTTTGATGTCGATGCCATGGTGAAGTCATCTGGCTTCACTCCTTCCACCTCTATCACGAAGTCTACCACTTCTTGAAAGGATTTTACTGTGGTCGCTACCTGTAAGGCTGAAATCCGCAACTCGGATCTCGACCCCTTCACAAAACGGCGAATCCGCTCTTGTGGACTGAAACATAGTTGGGTGGCATACCAGGATAATGCACGAAACTCAACCTCATATGCAGTAACCGACATCCTACCTTGCTCTAGGCTCAAAAGTTCATCTCTTTTCCTATCCCTCAAAGTCCGGGGGATATACTTCTCCATAAATAAGCTAGAGAATGATGCCCAAGTTATAGGTGGTGCCTCCGTTGGTTGACACTCAACGTGTGACCCCCACCACATTTTGGCGTTCCCTTGAAACTGATAAGTCACAAACTCAACACCAAACCGTTCTAATATACCCATCTTGTGTAGTAGCTCATGAGAGTCAACCAGAAAATCGTAGGCATCCTCAGATTCAACACCCTTGAAGACTGGAGGTTTCAATTTCAAGAACTTACTGAAAAGTTCATGTTGATCATTTGTCATTATAGGCCCTGTAGTCAGACGAGGAAACGTGCCTATTGCCAATGGAACATCCATGTGGGGAGTCGCAGTAGCCGCATGTTGTACCTCCGGAGCCTGAGGTGCTGGTGTAGAAAACACTGGAGGCGCTTGGCCTTGATCAGATAACCCGCTAAGATAAGCAAGAACCTGATTTATCATCTCTGGGGTAGGCTGGGGTGGCAATCCCTCATTCTGTACTTGTTCAGTTTCCCCTTCCTCACCCTCTCTTACTACTTCTTCAGTCGGTGGAGGAGTCACTACCCTAGTATCAGATGGGCTAGGTGCTCCTCCTCTTTCTCTAGAGGACGTCCTCCCACAACCTCTACCACGGCCTCTTGCCGTTGCTCTTCCTCGAGCTACAGCCCCAGTGGCAGGCTTAAATGTATCTTGTCTTGCCGATGTTGATGTTGGCGCGGTTGTTACTCTAGTTCTAACCATCTGCGAAATAGAGTGAAGATGGTCAGATACCAATTTGTATCACCTAGATACCAATTGGATCCAAGTAATAGCACGAAAGAAGCAAAGAAAGAACGGAATTTTCCTACAGTCTTATAGCCTCTCAAAGAAAAGTAAAGGCGTCCCCCTACCTTTCCTTAAGACTCTACTAGACTCGTTCTGGTGTGATGAGACTAACGAACCTAATGCTCTGATACCAAGTTTGTCACGACCCAAATTGGGCCGCGACTGGCACCCACACTTACCCTCCTATGTGAGCGAACCAACCAATCTAAACCTTAACATTTCAATATAATATCAACAGAAAGTAATGCGGAAGACTTAAACTCATTAAAAACCAATTCAATAACTTCTTAAAACTCAACAACTATTATTATTCCCAAAATAGGGAAGTCATCATCACAAGAACATCTATCCTCAAATTACTAAAGCTAAGAGTATCTAAAAAGCTAGAATAAATAAAAAGCTAGTCCATGCCGGAACTTCAAGGCATCGAGACATGAAGAAGAAGATCCAGTCCAAGCTAGAAGCTTTAGCTTACCCTGAAATCTGGTGTGTTGAAGACTGGCTAGAGTTGTGGTTGAGTTGAAGACGACGGCACGTTTGTTGCACTCCACAAATAATCAAAAGGAAAACATACAAGTAGGGGTCAGTACAAAACGCGGGTACTGAGTAGATATCATCGGCCAACTCAAAATAGAAAACAATATGCATCAAATAATATCATAAATCAACTACAATACTCAATCTGTAGCAACAGCAAGTATTATGATCGTTAATAAGTACCGCCAAGTTCACACATGAGGACCCAAGCCTCCATATTATACTCATTTGGGAATTAGGTTCATTAGATTGAGTATATTAACATCTTTCAAGATTCATCACCTTTATTCCTGTGTCGGTACGTGACACTCGGCTCCCTTACTACTATGTGTTGAAACGTGACACTCTGATCCCCTAGTTCTACGTGTCGGTTCGTGACACCCGATCCCCTAATTCTACGTGTCGGTTCGTGACACCCAATCCCCTAATACTATGTGTCGGTTCGTGACACCCGATCCCCTAATTCTACGTGTCGGTTCGTGACACCCGATCCCCTAATTCTACGTGTCGGTTTGTGACACCCGATCCCCTAATTCTACATGTCGGTTCGTGACATTCGATCCCCTAATTCTACTTGTCGGTTCGTGACACCCGATCCCCTAATTCTACGTGTCGGTTCGTGACACCCGATCCTCTAATTTCATTCCATTAATTCCTCAAGCCTTCTTTTATACCAAGGCATCATCAATAACAAGGGGTTTTTAAGATTTGGGATTCAATAGCTTCATCATGCTTATTTCATCACAATTATATAATCACATTCATGCAATCACACAATTAAGCATATAGAAGACTTTACAATACAACCAAACACATATCATTCGCTATTAAGAGTTAACTATCAAATATCATAAAACCATAACCTACCTCCACCGAAGATTCGTGATCAAGCAACAAGCTAATCTTCAAAGTCTTTGCTTTCCTCTTCGTTTCTCCCTTTTGTCGTTCGATTCTCTCTCTCTCTTCTGTTCTTTCTATTTTTCTTATTCAAACCCTCTTTCTTTTACCCTAATTAACATATAAATAAGTATAAAAGATGGCAATAATAACCCACTAATTAACTCAAGGTTACCTCCTTTAACCCTCAAGTAGTTAAATTATTAACATTAACCCACTAAATTTATAATTATAGCAGGAATAGTCCAAAACGTCCCTTAAAACATTTAAAAAATCCGACCTCGCCTGGGATTACGCAGCCTGTGACGGGCCGTCGTGCCTGCGACGGTCCGTCCTGCTGCTCCGTCACAGAGTTCAGAGACTCACTTTTTATTTAAGACCCTGTGACGGCCCGTCATGCCTGTGACGGTCCGTCCTGCACTTTCATCACGAAGTTCAAAGAGTCGATTTCAGTACCCAAATTTTAGAATTTCTAAGTGTTTTGAAACGAGACCCCTCGACGGTCCGTCGTGCCCATGACGGTCCGTCGTGGGTTCCGTCGTCTCAGCCTGTTTTTCCAGAAATAAAATCTGCTTCTCAAAACGATTAAACAGGTCGTTACACTTACTTTGATGAGAAAGAATAAAATTTAGAGATTCACTTGATTAATCAACAAAAGCACCAACAATCAATTTCAAAAAAAGTCTATCAATTACTGAAATTAATCCGTCAAATCTTGAATAAGAGAACTAAAGATTATCAAAAAGTCCAACTCTCCAGAAGTCTAACACCAAAAAGTCTAACCCCCAAAATGAGGTTTTTTGAACTATTTATAATAAAAACAAAAACCTAATAAAAGAAGTATTCTAATTATTGAAAATCTGTCAAAACGCGTCCGAGTCAACGGACCTCGTGATGGACTGTCATGGTCACGACGAGATTTCATGCCCTCCGTCGCCCCATTCTTCAAAAATTCATCTGTTGTTTTCTTCATTACCCTCAACAGACAGGTATGACGGACCGTTCCAAGCACGACGGTCCATCGAGGGTTTCCGTTCCATCATACTTAAACTTCTTTGAATTTGGGTACTGGGACTACTCTCTGATCATTGCGACGAACCAGCAGGATGGACCGTCGTGGCTATGACGGTCCGTCGTGGACTTCCGTAATCCCACTAAGTCAGACTTCCCCATCTTCCTTCAGTAGCTTCACTACGATCCCACCTACTGAACGTCACAGGCTTGACGGACCGTCATAAGCTCCATAGGTGGTCTCTTCTGCATTTCTTCGCTAAAAAAACTTCCGCGTTCATCTTTGGACAAATTTCCTGAAAATAAGGAGAAACTTACATAAAAATCAATGAAAAAAGGCTTTTAAACTTAAGTAAAAAACATTAAAAGTACCTTGAAATCATGGTACGTCAAATCCCTCAACTTAAATTCGTTGTTTGTCCTCAAGCGACACTATGACTCACTACAAAATCTTTGTACAAGAGTATCCATATTTTAGCTTTCGCAATCATTTGGCTATCAATCCCGATCATTCTTATCATGTTTATGCATGTTATTACTATTAGGCTCGAACTATGTGGAATCAGACCATGACACACACTCACCACGCACTGACACTTATCCCCTTCGATCTCTCACTAAGGTTCTAATATTTCCGGTATTGCAACTAGTGTCCTCACTTCAAAACAACATCCGCATTTTTCACACAATGATTTAAGTTTGAGTATAAGTATTACTTTTCAACACTCACTCTCAGATTAAATTCACAGCTCATTCATACATATTGTCATAAGCTTGCCCTTATTTTCACTGCTTTATGTTCGTCATACAACTCTTAGGATCACGATAGGACTTTTTTAGCTTGTACATAGGATCAGGGTCAGGTAGGGCATATTTAGGTATACTTTAGTGACTTGTTTTCCTCCTTGACATATCGGTTAAGTGTCCTACCTTTTCATCTTTTTATTCTTCCCCTTTTTTTTTATATTCTTTCACTTTGCTATTTTCCCTTCTTTGTTCATTTGTGTAAGTGACTCTTTTCTTTTCTTGCTTGTATTTATTTTATTTTTTTATTTCACTTTTCTTTCAACTGGTTCTTGAGTCACTTTACTTTTGTTCTTTCTCTCTCGTTGTTCTTTCAACCTCACTTTCCAGAGCATTCCTCATAATAGCCACCTTCAACTCATGGCTTTGCCATGAGTCAAAGTACACAATACCCAAAGTTGGGTCAGGACCACGAAAAGGTTGTTTTACTTCATTATCCACCCTAAACTTATACTTTTGGCATAAGCTCAGATGCACATGTCCAAGGAGGGATCAGGGCCAACACATTATTCCCAGAGAAGATCAGTTGGGGTGTAAAAGAAAGGTCTATTTTAAGCTCAAATCATTTGGATCACAAGGGGATTAATTTCATTCATTTTTAGGCTAAAAATTGGTTATATTGAAAAAGGGACTATGATCCATTTAGCCTTGAAATGTCATACAAAAATTAAATCTACAATTTTCGTCCTCTTAGCCTTAAGTCCTCAAATTGAAGGGAGTAACTAAAAATGAGACTGCATACTCATTATTTGAGACACTCAAGGTCCATTTATATTGAAGTGAAGAAATTATGGATTTGTTATACTACAACTAAGGTACACTCGCGTACATGATGATTCCCATAATTTTTTCCGTCATGGTAATTAAAATTCCATTATTCTGTTGTGGATTTGTCATATGTTAAATTGAAGAAATTGCATATTTGTTATACTGCAAGTAGTCTTTTTAGCCTGCAAAGTTGTCTTTTTTACTTTCATGTGCTTAACTGAATTTAAAATGACCTCTTTTTTTTAAGTTACAACTAACGTGAGTTATGCCTTAACTTACCGGTCCTAATCAAAATTTTAGGATATCTACTATTTTTATTTTATGTTATAAGAAATGTAGTTGTTGTCTCACATGTATATAATTTAATACTATTAGGCTATCAAATTGATAATCAGGAATTTTATTTGGTACATTCCTTTGAAAATCATACAATATTTATGATTTTGTATATTTCTTACTGTGGATACTATTGAAAAGGTGTATAGCAGATACATGACGCACGCTATGATTCATAAAAAATTCTTCTTGCATTCACAATTGTTATAATTTTTTTCTTACTACTTATATTCGTTATTCGTTATATACCATATCACCACACTCAAAACAACCCCTACGAGACCCACGCTGATGAGAGGAACCTGACTTACCATAATGCCCTCCAGAAACTATAGGTCTAGAAGATGAACCCTGTGAAGTATGCACTGAGCTTGAAGAACTAGGCCCACCATAACCAGCCTCAGACGCAGGTATAGCAGCATGAATAGGTCTGCCGGACTGAGAGTGATAACCTCTACCTACATAACCTCGACTCCTAGGCGAAACACTACCATGATCACATGAATAACTGGTCCTCTTGGCCACACGCTGCTCAAATCCCTCACGTCGATTTATCCCCAACTCCTTAGCTGCATCTGCCACTTTCTAAAATGAACACTAGAAGCAGCAACCTAAGAAACTCCTAGACGAATCGGAATAATCAGCCCCTTAACAAACCTTCTCACTCTCTGATATGCTCAAACTTACTTCTGAAATAAGAAGTAAAGCAGTCGTATCAAGTAAAGAACCCAACTAATGAGGTTAAGATCGTTCCCACGAGGAAAATCGTTCAAACTTAACTTTATTCTATTATTACTATTATTTAGTAAATTATTTCCTAAGAAAAGAAAAGACAATAAATGGGGTTTTTTTATTTATAAATTAATGACAACAATTAATTAAATTAAAGTAAATAACTAACAGATTCAAATCTTGGAGCTTAATAAATTAATAAAAGTAACTATGGCTTAAGTGTTCCCCACATGTTCCTAACTTGATAATTCTAACTATAACAATTCTTTCCTAGTATCTTGCATGTAAAGTGATAAGTTATGTATCTCTATATCCTTGGTCCGACATCTAGAAAATTTCACTCTGCACCTTGGTCTGGCTACGTGTGTTGCTATACTAACCCTTACCTTTACCTCATATTAACCATTGTATTCGATATTTGACTAAGTTATTACCTCGTATCAATCAACACTAGCCTATTAGATAGCGTACACTAAATCTATGTTGATAATTATTTTCCTATTATCTGCCTCCTTGGTCCGGCAAGTAGCATTAAGGGGAGTTCTAACGTTGGCCATCCGTTAAAAAGACTTCTAAACGAAAGAATTATCAATACATGCAAGACACTATTCTAGGATTGCTATTTTAGTTAGATTTTACCTTATTATTCACCCATGGTTCCCACAACCCTACTTATGGAGTTTAGTTACCCATAATCATAAATACACTATTCATATATTTAATATAAGAATTCATGCACTTACTTTGATGAGAAAAAATAAAATCTAGAAATTCACTTGATTAATCAACAAAAGCACCAACAATCAATTACAGAAAAAGTGTCACAATTAGTGAAATTAATCCTTCAATACTTGAATAAGAGAACTAAAGGTTATCAAAAAGTCCAACTCTCCAAAAGTCTAACTATCAAAAAGTCTACTATCGAAAAGTCTAACCCCAAAAACGAGGTTTTTCGAACTATTTATAATAAAAACAAAAACCTAATAAATGAAGGATTCTAATTACTGAAAATCAGTCAAAATGCGTCCGAGTCGACGGACCTCGTGACGGACCATCGTGGTCACGACGGGCCGTCATGGCCTCTGTCGTCCTATACTTCACAAATTCTTCTGTTGCTTTGTTCATTACCCTTAACGGACAGGTATGACGGACCGTTCCATGCACGACGGTCCGTCGAGGGTTTCTGCTTCATCATACTTAAACTTGTTGGAATTTGGGTACTGGGACTACTCTATGGTCATTGCGACGAACCAGCGGGAGGGACCGTCGTGGCTATGACAGTCCGTTGTGGACTTCCGTAATCCCACACTAAGTCAGACTTCCCCATCTTCCTTCAGCAGCTTCACTACGATGCCACCTACGGAGTGTCACTGGCTCGACGGACCATCATAAGCTCCGTAGGTGGTCTCTTCTACATTTCTTAGCTCAAAAAAACTTCCGCGTTCATCTTTGGACAGATTTTCTGCAAATAAGGTGAAACTTACATTAAAATCAATACAAAAAGGCTTTTGGAGACACACTAAACTTAAGGAAAAAATATTTAAAATACTGTGAAACCACGGTACATCACTCTTTCAGTCTCTATGGGAAGTATCATCGAAGCATGCCTAGCCAAGTCATGAAATTTAACCTCATACTCTGCAGCTGACATACCACCTTGCTGCAAACCCTCAAACTCGGCCATTTTGCGCTCTCTTACACTACGTGGAACAAATTTGGCTAGAAAAACATGAGTAAACTAAGTCCAGGATAGTGGAGTGGATTGCGCTGGACTACTACTAATATAATCCCTCCACCACTGCTTGGTAGAGCCAGTAATCTGAAACGCTGTGTAGTCAACTCCATGAGACTCTACTAATCCAAGATTATGCAACATCTCTTGAAAACTAACTATAAATTCATATGCATCCACAGTTAAGTCACCAATATAAGTAGGAGGATTCATTAGCCTGAACCTCCCTAACATATTTTGCTCATGAATGGTCACAGAAGGCCTGTTTGCCAAATATAATGTAATATCTTGAAAATCCATACTATCCAAACGAGAAGCTACAGTAGCAGCTGGCTGAGTCCTGGGAGTCTGAGAATCTGGAGCAACTATTGGATCTGGAGTCTAACCTCTAACTCCGGTTTGTAAGCCATCAGAAATGACAGGAAAAGCTCCTGCCTGAGCCATCCCCTCTTGGGTTCCTAACATACGAGCCAAGGTATCTTGAAGCACTGGGGTGACAATAGTACTGGGTGGATCCTGAGTTGGCCCATCCCTCTCGATACGATCTTGCACATCCCCACGAATAACCTCTGCATCAGGAGTTACGGTCCTATCACAACCCTGGGTATCTATTGGTACTTGACCTTCCATAGACGCTGCAATAAGAATCCTACCCCGACCTCGACCTTGAGCTCGTCCCCTGCTTCCACCTCGATTTGTGTTCCCAAAAGAAGGCGCAGGAATAGGATCCTGACCCACACTTGTCTATGTACGAGTCCTCGCCATCTAAAAGAGAATGAGATATCAAGATTAGAATTTCAACAAGGTCAAGTGTGCACGATAATGAATAAAAGAACAGAATATTTCCTAAATGTCCTATAGCCTCTCGAAGATGGTATAGACATCTTCATACCGATCCACAAGACTCTACTAGACATTGCTCTTGTACTTGTGAGACCAATCAACCTAGGGCTTTGATACCAAATTGTCACAATCCAAAATTCATAAGTCATGATGACACCTATGTTCCCAACCAATAGTAAGCCAACCAACATATTTAACCAACCTTAACCAACTAATGAGTAAAAAAAACAACTAACAGATCTCCAACACAAAGTTCCTTATAAGTACGAAATGCGGAAAATAAAAGAAAAACCAACCTAAGAATTGGTGTCTTTTATACAAGAGCTTCTAAAATACAAGGCAAGTCTGAAACTAAAATGACAAATCTAACATAAGGGATACCCTGTCTGAATACTAAATGACAGAATAAGTAAAAGATAGAGGGAGGTGAGGGCCACAGAACAACCAAGCAGCTCACCACAACTCCAAGACACTCCAAACTTGAACTCAAACTGCTCCTCGAGATGCACTCCTACTCGAAATCAAATCTGCACCACAAAGAATACAACAAGTGTATTACGTGTATGAAATCACGTGTACCTAGTATATCTCATTGACTGACAATGAAGAAGTAATGACGGGAGTTCTTTTATAAGAAAAAACAATTCTTTAATCATACGAGTCAATATTACACTTACTAGTCAAGTTTCATCAAATAGAGGTAATCAAATATCAAGTACTTTCCAACCACCACATTAAACACATAATCATAAAAAATGAATGATGTGATGAAATGCAATGCAATATAATACCATGAAATGATATGTCTCAGAATACCCAGTACTCTCTCAATCGTATATACATGATACTCCTCGAGAACACATCTAGAGCTCATAACCCATGGGTGACTTGCGAGGTCCTTATACCAACACGGATGATCTACACGTGTCTATGCTGACGATATCAACTTCATACAATCAAACAATTTCTGTACGAACGACCTCCACGTGTCCAAATTACAATAATTACATCTCACCATCCGCAACACGGACGATCTCCACATGCCCAACTTATACTCAATCTCATGCCAATGCATGTACACAATATTATTTCAAATAAGGGTATGATGATGCACCTCAATCATTCAAGTATCAACATAATACATAACCACCTCAATTATCACCACTATACGGGTATAATAAAGAAAACACAAATCACACAAGGATTTCAAGTCAATAATATATCAGTTAACGCCCATATGCTTTGGCATTCTCAAATTTACAATCCACATTCTATGGTAGTAACTTTCCCTTTTATAACATAGGTACTCGTGTCAATGTATGTCACACCATTGATACGAGACCCCCAACTTTAGCCCTTATCCCTTTGTCTATTTCATTTTTTTTAATTTTTAATTACAAAACGCCTTCAATAAGTCTAAAAAGCTTTAACATACCTCAAGTGCCGAACTCGTGCCACGAATCCTTAAGATAGTTCCTTCCCTTTTTGCAAAGTTTTGGAATGTTCACGATCTACCAATAATGCAATATCAATAAGTAAGAGAGTTTGTAGATATTCAAATCATTATATGTCTATCATAGACCCTAAAACTCACCCATATTTCTAATCTAGCTCCAAATCTTTATAAAATTTGTATGTCAAAATTATTATAGTTGCTAAATTTCAAGCCAAGAATTTAACTTTAACCTCTGCAAATATCCTAAAATTCAATGTTTAATCATATCATATACACCTAATAATTAATTACCTATCTTAATATATCAAAAACTATTATCTTAATTTGATAAAATAAATACAAATAAGAATCAATTACGAGAATCAAAGAATACACTAGTGTCGAGACCACGATCTTTCTTTTCTTCAAATGCATGCGGTCAATTGTCCATCTTTTTAAAAAAGTATACATATAAATGCATAATGTGTCCAATGATTAAGAATTCATTGGTTATCATTACCTCAATCGACCCTATGCCACTTTGATTTTAATATAATATGCATTCCAACAACTATCCTATGACTTAATCACCTCTAAAAACTTATTTTATTACTATATCATTATATATAAAAATTACTGAATCTAGATTGGTTTACCTGGAAATCAATGTTCACCATAGCAGTTTTGTCCTTCTCGTCTCCACACAGGTAGTTTCTAACCTTTATTTCTTTTTTCTAAAATAACCTACTAATTTTATTTTGATTATATAGGTTAAATGGTAACGGTTATTAAATAAAAATATGAATTTGACCCATTTGCTATTCAAGTATTAATTATATAATAGATATATATATAAACTAGTACTCTTAGTTACCGAATAGTTTAAAAATATCCCTTTCAATTTCTCGGAAAGAGTCAAAATAGTTCTAGTTCTCAAAATGACCTAGCGGGTCGTTCAATCATACTTTTTTCATAATATAGACTAATTTCAATTAGTCAATTTTAATGAGATAGTACACTTCGTATATATTTATTTTTTGTATAGTCTGTAAAATTTTCATCAAATCAAAATATCTACTAAATAAATGTAGAATAAATTTTTATTTTTACAACATACTAATGATTTTATAGGTCTAAAGGTAATTCTAATTTAGTGATTTGTTTAAGACCTAGAAAATTAATTTACGTGATGTTTGTCTTGAAAAATCATATAATATATTTTTCTATTCTATTATACAAAAGAGTCAAGTTAAGGATGACCAAGGGCAAATTTGTCAATTCATAAAGATTCTAGAATGTTTCTTTCTGTGTTACGATTTCAAGAAAGTTTTAATAGTTTTATAATGACAAAACAACCAAATATAGTTTCCTAAATGCCATGTGTATCCTAATGATGTGACATTTAATATGAACCCACATTTTTTATCATACTTTTTTCATAATATAGACTAATTTTAATTAGTCTATTTATTAAGATAGTAAAATACGTATGTATTCATTTTTTGTACAGCGTAATCGTCAAACCAAAAATATTTATTGAATAAATGTAGGATAAATTTTTATTTTTACAACATACTAATGATTTTTTTAGGTCTAAAAGGTAATTCTAAATTAATGATTTGTTAAGACCTAGAAAATTAATTTACATGATGTTTGTCTAAATAAATCATATTAATATATTTTTCTATTATATATATATATATATAGAAGATCCAAGTTAAGGACGACCAAGGGCAAATTTGTCAATTAATTAAGATTGTAGAATGTTGCTTTCTATGTTATGATATAAAGAAATTGTAATAGATTTGTAATGTGTAGCGACCTGTTTAGTCGTTTTGAGCAACAGATGTTATTTCTGGAAAACTAGCTGAGACGACGGATCCCACGACGGACCGTCATGGGCACGACGGACCGTCGAGGGGGTCTCGTTTCAAAACACTTAGAAATTCTGAAAAATGGGTACTGAAATCGACTCTCTGAACTACGTAACGGAATGGCAGGACGGACCGTCACAGACTCTTCAGAGAATTGAGTCTCTGAACTCTGTGACGGAGCAGCAGGACGGACCGTCGCAGGCGCGACCGGCCGTCACAGGCTGCGTAATCCCAGGCTGAGTCGGATTTCTTTAATGTTTTAAGGGACGTTTTTGACCATTCCTTCTTTAATTATAAAGTTAGTGGGTTAATGTTAATAAGTCTAATTACTTGGGGGTTAAAAGAGGTAACCTTGAGTAAACTAGTGGGTTATTATTGCCATCTTTTATTCTTAATTATATGCTAATTAGGGTAAAAGAAAGAGGGTTGGAATAAAGAAAAAAAGAATGAACAAGAAGAGAGAGAGAGGATCGATCGAGACAAGAGGAAAACGAAGAGATAACAAAGCTTTGGGGAATTTGCTTGCTTGATCACTAATCTTTGGTGGAGGTAGGTTATGGTTTTTATACTATACGTAGTAAACTCTTAATAGTGAATGATATGTATTGGTAGTATTGTAAACCCTTCTATATGCTTAATTGTATGCTTGCATGAATGTGATTATGTAATTGTGATAAAATAAGCATGATGAAGCTATTGAATCCTAAATCTTGAGAAACCCTAATCTACTTTGTTAATGATGATGCCTTAGTGTAAAAGAAGGCTTGATGAACGAAAGTAGTGAGATTAGGGGATCGGGTGCCACGTTCCGGTACCAGGATAGTATATGAGGATCGGGTGTCACGTTCCGACACTAGGATAGTATATGGATCGGATGCCACGTTCCTGTACCAGGATAGTATATGAGGATTGGAGTGTCACGTTCCGACACCAGGATAGTATATGGATCGGGTGCCACGTTCCGGTACAAGGATACTATATGAGGATCGGAGTGTCACGTTCCGACACCAGGATAGAATGAGGATCGGAGTGTCACGTTTCGACACCAGGATAGTATATGAGGAGCGGAGTGTCACGTACCGACACGAGAGGAATACAGATAATGAATCTTGAAAGATGTTAATATACTCAATCTAATGAACCTAATTCCCAAATGAGTATGATGAGGAGGCGTGAGTCCTTATTGATGTGCTTGGTGTTATAACCAAGGGTTATGGTAATTGTAAATGCTGCATGCTAAGGATATTAGTTGATTTTATGATGTTATCCGATATATACTGTTTTCTATTTTGAGTGGCCCATGATACCTACTCAGTACTTGTGTTTGTACTGACCCCTACTTGTATTTGTTTTCTTTGTAAATTGTGGAGTGCAGCAAACGTACCGTCGTCTTCAACTCAACCGCAACTCTAGCCAGTCTTCATTACTCCAGATATCAGGGTGAGCTAATGCTTCTAGCTTAGACTGGATCCTCCTCTTCATGTCTCGATGCCTTGAAGTTCCGGCATGGACTAGATGTTTATGTATTTTAGCTTCTTAGATACTCTTAGATTTAGTAATTTGAAGTAGATGTTCTTGTGATGATGACTTCCAGATTTTGGGGATAATAATAGTTGTTGAGTTTTTAGAAGTTATTGAATTGGTTTTTATTAATGAGTTTAAGTCTTCCGCATTACGTTCTGTTGATATTATATTGAAATGTTAAGGTTTAGATTGGTTGGTTCGCTCACATAGGAGGGTAAGTGTGGGTGCCAGTCGCGACCCGATTTGGGCCGTGACAAACTTGGTATCAAAGCATTAGGTTCGTTGGTCTCATCACACAAGAACGAGTCTAGTAGAGTCTTAAGGAACGGTAGGGGGACGCCTTTACTTTTCTTTGAGAGGCTATAAGACTTTAGGAAAATTCCATTCTTTCTTTCTTTTTTTCGTGCTATTACTTGGATCCAATTGGTATCTAGGTGATACAAATTGGTATCTGACCATCTTCACTCTATTTCGCAGATGGTTAGAACTAGAGCAACGACCGCGCCACATTAGCAAGACAAGATGCATCTGAGCCAGCCACTGAGACTGTAGCTCGAAGAGGAGCAGTGGCAAGAGGCCGCGGAAGATGTCGTGGGAGGATGTCCTCTAGGAGAAGAGGACGAGCACCTAGCCCATCTGGTACTAGGGTGGTGACTCCTCCACCAACTGAGGAAGTGGTAAGAGAGGGTGAGGAAAGGGAAAATGAGCAAGTACAGAATGAGGAATTGCCACCCCAACCTACCCCAGAGAAGATCAATCAGGTTCTTGCTTATCTTAGCGGGCTATCTGATCAAGGCCAGACACCTCCAGTGTTTTCTTCACCAGCACCTCAGGCTCCGGAGGTACAACATGCGGCTACTGTGGCTCCCCTCATGGATGCCTCATTGGAAATAGGCACATTTCCTCGTCTGACTACTGGGCCTATAATGACAAATGATCAGCATGAACTTTTCAGTAAGTTCTTGAAATTGAAACCTCCAGTCTTCAAGGGTGCTGAATCTGAGGATGCATACGATTTTCTGGTTGACAGTCATGAGCTACTACACAAGATGGGTATAGTAGAACGGTTAGGTGTTGAGTTTGTGACTTATCAGTTTCAAGGGAACGCCAAAATGTGGTGGCGGTCGCATGTTGAGTGTCAACCAACAGAGGCACCACCTATGACTTGGGCATCATTCTATAGCTTGTTTAGGGAGAAGTATATCCCCCGAACTTTGAGGGATAGGAAAAGAGATGAATTCTTGAGCCTAGAGCAAGGTAGGATGTCGGTTACTGCATATAAGGCTAAGTTTCGTGCACTTTCCAGATATGCCACTCAGCTTTATTTCAGTCCACAAGAGTGGATTCTCCGTTTTGTGAAGGGGTTGAGATCAGAGTTGCGAATTTCAGCCTTACAGATAGCAGCTACAGCGAAATCCTTTCAAGAAGTGGTGGACTTCGTGATAGAGGTGGAAGGAGTGAAGCCAGATGACTTCACCATGGCATCAACATCAAAAAGGTTTCGAAAGGGAGGTGAGTATAATGGTTCTTACTCCAGAGGACAGGGTTCAGGAGGTTACTTAGTTCGACCAATTCAGTCCTCACTACAGACTGTAGTTGGGGGTCCACCTCAGACCGGTCAATATTTCTCTGAGGTTGGAGGTTATTCCCAGACTTCGTCATTATCACAGATACCAATGCTTGAATCCAAAGAATGTTATGGATGTGGGAAGACTGGACACATCAAGAGGTATTGTCCAAAACAGAATTACAGACCTCCCATAGTCCGAGGTAGAGGTGGTCATGGAAGAGGCCGTCATTCTGGAGGACGTGGTGGTCGAGGTAATGGTGGTCACCAAAACGGCCGGGGTGATGGGAAAACTGTAGCCACCACAGCACAACATGGTAGGGGCAACGGACAAACAGGTGACAGGGCCCATTGTTACACCTTCCCTGGGCGGTCTGAAGCAGAGACATCGGATGCTGTTATCACAGGTAATCTTTTGATTTGTGATTGCATGGCTTCTGTATTATTTGTTCCTGGCTCCACATTTTCATATGTATCTTCCTCATTTGCTAATGGTCTTAATTTACATTGTGAATTGCTTGACATACCTATTCGTGTGTCTACTCCGGTGGGTGAGTCTGTAATAGTTGAAAGGATATATAGGTCTTGTTTGGTGAATTTTTTGGGGAACAATACTTATTTAGACTTGGTTATCTTAGACATGGTTGATTTTGATGTAATTCAGGGTATGACTTGGCTTTCTCAGAATTTTGTGATCTTGGATTGTAATGCTAAAACAGGGACGTTAGCCAAGCCTGGGACAGATCCATTAGTGTGGGAGAGCGACTACACTTCCAATCTGATTCGTATCGTCTCCTTTCTTCGTGCTAAGAAAATGGTTATTGTAACGACCTATTTAGTCGTTTTGAGCAACAGATGTTATTTCTGGGAAACTGGATGAGACGACGGATCCCACGACGGACCGTCATGGGCACGACGGACCGTCGAGGGGGTCTCGTTTCAAAACACTTAGAAATTCTGAAAAATGGGTACTGAAATCGACTCTCTAAACTTCGTAACGGAATGGCAGGACGGACCGTCACAGGCGTAACGGACCGTCACAGACTCTTCAGAGAATTGAGTCTCTGAACTATGTGACGGAGCAGCAGAACGGATCGTCGCAGGCATGACGGGCCATCACAGGCTAGGTAATCTCAGGCTTAGTCGGATTTCATTAATTTTTTAAGGGACGTTTTTGACCATTCCTGCTTTAATTATAAAGTTAGTGGGTTAATGTTAATAAGTCTAATTACTTGGGGGTTAAAAGAGGTAACCTTGAGTAAATTAGTGGGTTATTATTGCCATCTTTTATTCTTAATTATATGCTAATTAGGGCAAAAGAAAGAGGGTTGGAATAAAGAAAAATAGAAAGAACAAGAAGAGAGAGAGAGGATCGATCGAGACAAGAGGAAAACGAAGAGAAAACAAAGCTTTGGGGAATTTGCTTGCTTGATCACTAATCTTTGGTGGAGGTAGGTTATGGTTTTTATACTATACGTAGTAAACTCTTAATAGCGAATGATATGTATGGGTAGTATTGTAAACCCTTCTATATGCTTAATTGTGTGCTTGCATGAATGTGATTATGTAATTGAGATAAAATAAGAATGATGAAGCTATTGAATCCTAAATCTTGAGAAACCCTAATCTAATTTGTTAATGATGATGCCTTAGTGTAAAAGAAGGCTTGATGAACGAAAGTAGTGAGATTAGGGGATCGGGTGCCACGTTCCGGTACCAGGATAGTATATGAGGATCGGAGTGTCACATTCCGACACCAGGATAGTATATGGATCGGGTGCCACGTTCCGGTACCAGGATAGTATATGAGGATCGGAGTGTCACGTTTTGACACCAGTATAGTATATGGATCGGGTGTCACGTTCCGACACAAGGATAGTATATGGATCGGGTGCCACGTTCCGGTACCAGGATAGTATATGAGGATCGAAGTGTCACGTTCCGACACCAGGATAGTGTATGGATCAGGTGCCACGTTCCGGTACTAGGATAGAATATGGATCGGGTGTCACGTTCCGACACAAGGATAGAATTAGGATCGGAGTGTCACGTTCCGACACCAGGATAGTATATGAGGAGCGGAGTGTCACGTACCAACACGAGAGGAATAAAGATAATGAATCTTGAAAGATGTTAATATACTCAATCTAATGAACCTAATTCCCAAATGGGTATGATGAGGAGACGTGAGTCCTCATTGATGTGCTTGGTGTTGTAACCAAGGGTTATGGTAATTGTAAATGCTGCATGCTAATTTATGATGTTATCTGATATATACTGTTTTCTATTTTGAGTTGGCCGATGATACCTACTCAGTACTTGTGTTTGTACTGACCCCTATTTGTATTTGTTTTCTTGTAAATTGTGGAGTGCAGCAAACGTACCGTCATCTTCAACTCAACCGCAACTCTATCCAGTCTTCATTACTCCGGATATCAGGGTGAGCTAATGCTTCTAGCTTGGACTGGATCCTCCTCTTCATGTCTTTATGCCTTGAAGTTCCGGCATGGAGTAGCTGTTTATGTATTTTAGCTTCTTAGATACTCTTAGATTTAGTAATTTGAAGTAGATTTTCTTGTGATGATGACTTCCAGATTTTGGGGATAATAATAGTTGTTGAGTTTTTAGAAGTTATTGAATTGGTTTTTATTAATGAGTTTAAGTCTTCCGCATTACTTTCTGTTGATATTATATTGAAATGTTAAGGTTTAGATTGGTTGGTTCGCTCACATAGGAGGGTAAGTGTGGGTGCCAGTCGCAGCCGATTTGGGTCGTGACAGTTAGTAAGGGTTGTCTAGCTTTCTTGGCACATCTCAGGGATGATACTACTTAAGTACCTCCAATCGAGTCGGTTTTGATAGTCTGCGAATTTTTAGATGTGTTTCCTACAGACCTTCTTGGTATGCCACCGGATAGAGATTTTGACTTCTGCATTAATCTTGAACCGGGTACTCGCCCCATTTCTATACCCCCTTATAGAATGGCTCCCGCGGAGTTAAGAGAGTTAAAGGCACAACTTCAAGAGTTTCTAAGCAAAGGCTTTATTAGACCAAGTGCATCTCCTTGGGGTGCTCCGGTATTATTTGTGAAGAAAAAGGATGGGAGTTTTCGGATGTTCATAGACTACAGACAGTTGAACATGGTAACTATTAAGAACAAGTATCCTATTCCTCGCATTGATGACTTGTTCGATCAATTACAAGGTGCTTGTGTCTTCTCTAAGATTGACTTGAGATCCAGTTATCATCAATTGAAAATACGAGCAACGGATGTGCCAAAGACTGCTTTTCGGACCAGGTATGGGCATTACGAATTTGTAGTGATGTCTTTTGGTCTTACGAATGCCCCTGCTGCTTTCATGAGCTTGATGAACGGGATTTTTACGCCATATTTAGATCTCTTTGTTATCGTATTTATTGATGATATACTGATATACTCAAAGAGCAAGAAAGAACATGAGGAGCATTTGAGAATGGTACTGGAAATGTTAAGGGAGAAGAAGCTCTATGCCAAATTCTCCAAGTGTGAGTTTTGGATAGATGGAGTGTCCTTCTTAGGGCATGTGGTTTCTAAGGATGGGGTGATGGTGGATCCTTCTAAGATTGAGACAGTGAAGAATTGGGTACGACCTACTAATGTGTCAGAAATAAGGAGCTTTGTTGGTTTAGCTAGCTATTACGGTCGATTTGTCAAGGGATTCTCTTCCATTGCTTCCAAATTGATGAACTTCACTAAGAAGAATGTTCCATTTGTATGGTCGGATGAATGTGAAGAAAGCTTTCAGAAGCTCAAGACCTTGTTGACTACTGCACCAATCCTTACCCTGCCAGTGGAAGGTAAGAATTTCATTGTCTACTGTGATGCATCCTATTCGGGTTTGGGTGCAGTGCTAATGCAAGAGAAGAACGTAATTGCTTATGCTTCAAGGCTATTAAAGGTGCACGAACGTAATTATCCGACCCATGATTTGGAATTGGCTGCGGTAGTGTTTGCCTTAAAGCAATGGAGACACTATCTATATGGAGTTAAGTGTGAAGTATACACAGATCATCGTAGCCTACAGTATGTCTTTACTCAAAAAGATTTGAATTTCAGACAGAGGAGATGGATGGAACTACTGAAGGACTACGATATCACCATCTTGTATCATCCGGGAAAGGCTAATAATGTGGAAAACGCCTTAAGTAGAAAAGCAGGGAGCATGGGTAGTTTTGCCCACTTACAAGTTTATAGACGCCCATTGGCTAGAGAGATTCAGACTCTGGCTAACGACCTTATGAGGTTAGAAGTAAATGAGAAGGGAGGATTTCTGGCCAGTGTGGAGGCGAGATCTTCTTTTCTTGACAAGATCAAGCGAAAACAGTTCGACGATGAGAAACTAAGCCGAATTTGGGATATGGTGTTGCGAGGAGAGGCTAAAGAAGCAATAATGGATGAGGAAGGTGTTTTGAGAATTAAGGGAAGGGTATGTGTGCCCCTTGTTGATAATTTGATCCATACTATTCTCACAGAGGCTCATAGTTCCAGATATTCTATACATCCTGGTGCAACCAAGATGTACCGTGACCTAAAGCAACACTTTTGGTGGAGTAGAATGAAGCGCGACATTGTTGATTTCGTTGTCAAATGTCCAAATTGTCAGCAAGTAAAGTATGAACACCAGAGGCCCGGAGGAACACTTCAGAGAATGTCCATTCCTGAATGGAAGTGGGAGAGAATTTCAATGGACTTCGTGGTTGGTCTTCCAAAGACAATGGTTAAGTATGACTCTATTTGGGTGGTTGTTGATAGGTTAACTAAGTCTGCTCATTTCATTCCGGTCAAGGTGACTTACAATTCAGAGAAGTTAGCCAAAATCTATATCTCAGAAATTGTTCGGTTGCATGGGGTTCCACTCTCCATCATATCAGATAGAGGTACGCAATTTACTTCTATGTTTTGGAAAACATTGCATGCGGAATTGGGTACTAGGTTGGACCTTAGTACTGCGTTCCATCCTCAGACCGATGGTCAGTCTGAGCGAAAGATTAAAGTGTTGGAGGATATGCTTCGTGCATGTGTGATAGAATTTGGTGGTCATTGGGATAGCTTCTTACCCTTAGCAGAGTTCTCCTACAACAATAGCTATCACTCAAGCATTGATATGGCCTCATTTGAGGCACTATATGGGAGAAGATGTAGGTCTCCCATTGGGTGGTTTGATGCATTTGAGGTTAGACCTTGGGGTACTGACCTTCTGAGAGAATCGTTAGATAAAGTGAAATCTATTCAAGAAAAGCTGTTAGCAGCGCAATGTAGGCAAAAGGAATATGCAGATCGAAAGGTTAGAGACTTGGAGTTCATGGAGGGTGAACAAGTCTTGCTGAAGGTTTCACCCATGAAAGGGGTGATGCAGTTTGGTAAGCGAGGTAAACTTAGCCCGAGGTATATTGGTCCATTTGAAGTTCTGAAGCGCGTAGGGGAGGTGGCTTATGAGTTAGCCTTGCCTCCAAGGCTGTCCGGAGTGCATCCGGTATTTCACGTGTCTATGTTGAAAAGATACCATGGGGATGGAAACTACATTATTCTTTGGGATTCAGTTCTGCTTGATGAAAATTTGTCTTATGAGGAGGATCCTGTTGCCATTTTAGATAGAGAAGTTCGCAAGCTGAGGTCAAGGGAGATTGCATCCATCAAAGTTCAATGGAAGAATCGACCCGTTGAAGAAGCCACTTGGGAGAAAGAGGCTGATATGCAGGAAAGATACACACACCTGTTTACAGATTCAGATACTTCTTTTCGCCCTTGTTTTTCTTCTTAAGATCGTTCGAGGACGAATGATGGGTAAATTGGTATCTATTGTAAAGACCTGTTTAGTCGTTTTGAGCAACAGATGTTGTTTCTGGAAAACTGGCTGAGACGATGGATCCCACGACGGACCATCCTGGGCACGAAGGACCGTCGAGGGGGTCTCGTTTCAAAACACTTAGAAATTCTGAAAAATGGGTACTGAAATCGACTTTCTGAACTTCGTAACGGAATGGTAGGACGGACCGCCACAAGCATAATGGACCGTCACAGACTCTTCAGAGAATTAAGTCTCTGAACTCTGTGATGGAGCAGCAGGACGGACCGTCGCAGGCGCGACGAGCCATCACATGCTGCGTAATCCCAGGCTGAATCGGATTTCTTTAATGTTTAAGGGACGTTTTTGACCATTCCTGCTTTAATTATAAAGTTAGTGGGTTAATGTTAATAAATCTAATTACTTGGGGGTTAAAAGAGGTAACTTTGAGTAAATTAGTGGGTTATTATTGCCATCTTTTATTCTTAATTATATGCTAATTAGTGTTAAAGAAAGAGGGTTGGAATAAAGAAAAATAGAAAGAACAAGAAGAGAGAGAGAGGATCGATCGAGACAAGAGGAAAACGAAGAGAAAACAAAGCTTTGGGGAATTTGCTTGCTTGATCACTAATCTTCGGTGGAGGTAGGTTATGGTTTTTATTCTATACGTAGTAAACTCTTAATAGCGAATGATATGTATGGGTAGTATTGTAAACCCTTCTATATGCTTAATTGTATGCTTGCATGAATGTGATTATGTAATTGTGATAAAATAAGCATGATGAAGCTATTGAATCCTAAATCTTGAGAAACCCTAATCTAATTTGTTAATGATGATGCCTTCGTGTAAAAGAAGGCTTGATGAACGAAAGTAGTGATATTAGGGGATCGGGTGCCACGTTCCGGTACCAGGATAGTATATGAGGATCGGGTGTCACGTTCCGACACCAGGATAGTATATGAATCGGGTGCCACGTTCTGGTACCAGGATAGTATATGAGGATCAGAGTGTCACGTTCCGACACCAGGATAGTATATGGATCAGGTGCCACGTTCCGGTACCAGGATAGTATATGAGGATCGGAGTGTCACGTTCCGACACCAGGATAGAATGAGGATCGGAGTGTCACGTTCCAACACCAGGATAGTATATGAGGAGCGGAGTGTCACGTACCGACACGAGAGGAATAAAGATAATGAATCTTGAAAGATGTTAATATACTCAATCTAATGAACCTAATTCCCAAATGAGCATGATGAGGAGGCGTGAGTCCTCATTGATGTGCTTGGTGTTGCAACCAAGGGTTATGGTAATTGTAAATGCTGCATGCTAAGGATATTAGTTGATTTTATGATGTTATCCGATATATACTGTTTTCTATTTTGAGTGGCCGATGAAACCTACTCAGTACTTGTGTTTGTACTGACCCCTACTTGTATTTGTTTTCTTTGTAAATTGTGGAGTGCAGCAAACGTACCGTCGTCTTCAACTCAACCGCAACTCTAGCCAGTCTTCATTACTCCGGATAGCAGGGTGAGCTAATGCTTCTAGCTTGGACTGGATCCTCCTCTTCATGTCTCGATGCCTTGAAGTTCCGGCATGGACTAGCTGTTTATGTATTTTAGCTTCTTTAATACTCTTAGATTTAGTAATTTGAAGTAGATGTTCTTGTGATGATGACTTCCAGATTTTGGGGATAATAATAGTTGTTGAGTTTTTAGAATTTATTGAATTGGTTTTTATTAATGAGTTTAAGTCTTCCGCATTACTTTCTGTTGATATTATATTGAAATGTTAAGGTTTAGATTGGTTCGTTCGCTCACCTAGGAGGGTAAGTGTGGGTGCCAATCGCGACCCGATTTGGGTCGTGACATAATGACAAAAAAAAATATATCTTTCTAAATGTCATGTGTATCCTAAAGGCAAAATAGATATCAAAACTTAAATTTCATAAATATAAAATGGATCTAAAGTTTGTACTCACTCCATTTCGATTTATTTAATGTTTATTTGACTTAACATGAAGTTTCTTTTTTAAAAAACACTTTTAAGATTCATAGTCTAAAACAAATCATAGATGTTCATATGATTATAAATCGTCTTATTAAGAATTTAAAAAAAATTGAAGTCAAAATATTATTAAATATTTTAATATATCATTCTTTTAAAATTGACTACAGAGAAAAATATGTTACATAAATTAAATAAAAATTATATAAATTCTCGTAATATTAAGGGTTAATTACATTATATCCATACTCTTTTTTAAATTACAAAAATTTCTTAGAATTTAAAGTTTTTGGATACATCGTCGTGACACTATAAAAAAAATTGTTGACACATATATCACGGATGAATTCAAGATGGATATAATATATATACATAGACACTAGATAATTTAAGGCCCGTGATATGAGCCCAATATGATGAAAGACTCGTTCACATGCTAAATATAACAATATTATATTTACTTATAATACAAATTTAATCAGTTTTCATATGACATTTTCAGATAAACATGATAAGAAATAATTATAAAATATCACATGCTCCTGTGATTATTTTAATATCGTGTCAAACAATATATTCGAATTAAATAATTAATTTAGTGATATTCTTTTTCTATTTTATTTGAAAATCATCCTGAGAATAAATTAAAATTATGAGTCCCAATATATTAACAATTTTCATAAACTATATAAATATAGAGTCTATTAATCCATCTATAGATTAATTCTGAATACATTTAAAATTTGTTTAATAGGTGTTTAGCAAATAAAACAATGACCTATTTTTCAAATATATTTTTTAAATATTGACGCTTAATTATTTTATTTTTTAATTTCAATTGAATATATATTATTAATTTACGATCACACTTATTTCTTTTTTAGGTATATTAATTAGAACCAAAATAAAAGTGATAATAATTAATTCTTTTAAAAAATAATTAATTTTATAGTAAAGTAGACATTTTTAGTAAGTATAATGAATAGAAAAATATTATGAATGAAATTATAATAATAATAATAATAATAATAAAATAGAGTAATGAATAGATACATAATAACTCAAAAAAAAAGTGAAGCAATAACAAAATGAGTTAACAGTAACAGTTAAAAATAATAACTAAAGATGTTTCTAAAATTGTTTTGTTTTCTTGTTATCATTCTTGTTAGATTTTTGTTAGCGTGAGGTTACATTTTTATCTTCATTCATCATTCACTTCATATATAGAAAGATATTTCTTGAATTATTTGTTTTTCTTCCTATCTCTCTTAATATATTTTTGTTAGAATAAGATTATATATTTATTCTTGATTGGTTAAATGCAAATATATCATCCTACTCATTTTTATAAAGTTACTTATAAAAAAAATTCTTTAATTTTAATATGAAATATATTATTAATTTTATGACACTTATTTCTTTTCAAGTATATTAATTAGAGCCAAAATAAAGATGAAAATAACTAATTCATAATAAATTTATATATTTAAAGTAGGCATTTTTTATAAGTATAATGAATATAAAAATAATAAGAACTAAATTAAAGTAACTAAAATAGAGTAATGAATATATATCTCAATAATTCACAAAACAAAAGGAAGTGAAGATATTACAAAATAAGTTAATATTAATAACAATAATTAAAGATGTTTCTAGAAATAATTAATTTTCTTTTTATCATTCTTGGTAGATTTTGTTAGCTTGAAATCACTTTTTTACACTTGATCATTATTCACTTCATATATAGAAAGTCTTAATAGATTTTTGTTAGAATAATGTTACATTTTTACCCTTAACACGACCCAAAAATGGGCGTGATAACAATCGTCTATCCTACCAAGACAAGTCAGCCTAAAACTCAACCATTATAATAAAGTGAGGAAATAAAATATAATTAACTTAATAAAACCCCCCAAAACATGATAGTCACGTGTACAAGCCTCTAAAGCATTACAATTTAATCAAAAGAAAAATATCAGTCTCATATGACATTGTTGCTAGAGTAGAAAAAGATCATAAACAGGAGTAAGAAGGTCTGCTGAGATGACAAACATCTACCTCACAAATCTCCAAGAAGCCTCAAAAAAGAAGAGAATATATCACAAAGGTCCAGGATAATACCCTACAAAAAATTGTAGAAGGGATGAGTACCAAACCACATGGTACTCAACAAACAAACCTCTAAACACAAGTTAAGGGGATGAAATATGGGTACTCCTACCACCCCAATCGAACTTCTACAAACCTGCATAAAAACCATCCCACACTAATAGCTCATAGTTTACATAGAACATAGCTCAACAACAACACTTGGACAAAATACATATCATTCATAATAACAATTTGACGAATTACATATCCTCAACAACAACACTTCAATAAATTACATATCCTCCACAATAACACTTCAACAAATTACATATCCTCCATAATAACACTTCAACAAATTATATATCCTCAACAACAAGCTCAGTATTCATTAATCACAAGTTCTAAATAAAGGCATTCACAAGATCAGCAAAACACAATATCAAGTTCACTAATTATAAGTATATGTAATGTCATGAAATTCAATGTCAAGTATAAATACATGTTTGACCTAGTGATACACATCCGTTGTCTCTCAATTCAGGACCCATGGGAGCATATCTGTTCATGCATCTACCGCGGCGCACGACAAGACCCTCGATAATAGTAACCATCATGGCGCACAATACATCCCTCGAAATATAGTATCCATTGCGGCGCGCGATACGTCCCTCGAAATGGAAAATCCTCTTTAAGTTCTCATTCTTTCTCAATGCACATAACACTTGTCACAACTATGTCTCAGAATAATGCAAATAACATGTTCACACAAATAATGAGGTGATGACCATTTTCACAACATTGTACAATTCACAAAAATAGAAACATGATATCACATCAACAATGATTCAACAAGCTTTCAAACCTTCCTCAACACATCACACATAAACAATTAATCACATTGCCTTTTGTACCCCCTTTTCATCATTAGAATTAATCCATGTGGATAGTCAACCAATCACCAAGTTTCATTACTCCCACACATATACCACAAGGAAAATACACGCATTCCATACACTTAACAAGAGTTTAGAAATCCACTTGACTCAAATTATTGAACAATCACTCCGAGACTTTAGCCTTCTGCTTTCGTTGGACTTCCAAATCAATCCAATCGATTCAAATAAATAATCACAATAAGATTTTAGAAACTAAAAACATCCACATAACTACGTGTTTAGCCTTGATCTAAAAATTTGCTAGACTTTATAATCAAGTTCATAAATTTTGATGCCAATTAACATTTTAATATCATATTTTCTGTCACGACCCAAATTGGGCCGCGACTGGCAACCACACTTATCCTATTATGTGAGCAAACTAACCAACCTAAACCCCACAATTTCTACCATAATAAACAAATTAAAATGTGGGAGACTTAAAACTCATTAACGAAATCAATAATTAACCTTTAAAACTCAAACTTATTATTTCCCCAAAATCTGGAAGTCATCATCACAAGAACATCTATCCTCAAATTACTAAAGCTAAGAGTATCTAAGAAACTAAACATAAATAATAGCTAGTCTATGCCGAAACTTTCAAGGCATCAAGACATGAAGAGGAAGATCTAGTCCAAGCTAGAAGCATTAGCTCACTCTGAAATCCGGAGTAATGAAGACTGGCTAGAGTTGTGGTTGAGTTGAAGACGACGGCACGTTTGCTGCACTCCACAAATAATCAAAAAGAAAACATACAAGTAGGGGTCAGTACAAAACACAGGTACTGAGTAGATATCATCGGCCAACTCAAAATAGAAAACAGTATATATCAGATATATCATAAAATCAACTACAATACTCAACATGCGGCATTTACAATTACCGTAACCGTTGATTGCAACACCAAGCTCATCAATGAGGACTCACGCCTCCCCATCATACTCATTTGGGAATTAGGTTCATTAAATTGAGTATATTAACATATTCAAGATTCATTCTCTTTACTAATCCTGGTGTCGGAACGTGACACCCGATCCATATATACTATTCTGGTACCGGAACGTGGCACCCGATCCATATTCTATCCTGGTGTCGGAACGTGACACTCCGATCCTCATATACTATCCTGGTACCGGAACGTGGCACCCGATCCCCTAATCTCACTACTTTCGTTCATCAAGCCTTGTTTTATACTAAGGCATCATCATTAACAAAGTAGATTAGGGTTTCTTTTTTAAGATTTAGGATTCAATAGCTTCATCATGCTTATTTTATCACAATTATATAATCATAACATGCGAACACATAATTAAGCATATAGAAGGGTTTACAACACTACCTAATACATATCATTCACTATTAAGAGTTTACTACGAATAGTATAAAAACCATAACCTACCTCCACCGAAGAATTGCGATCGAACAAGCTAATTCCCCCAAAGCTCTGTTGTCCTCTTCGTTCCTCTCTCTCGATCGATCGATTCTCCCTCTCTTGTTCTTTCTATTTTTCTTATTCAAACCCTCTTTCTTTTACCCTAATTAAAATATAATTAAGTATAAAAGATGGTAAAAGTAGCCCACTAATTAATTTAAGGTTATCTCCTTTAACCCTCAAGAAATTGGATTATTAATATTCAACCACTAACTTTATAATTATAAGCAGGAATAGTCCAAAACGCCCCTTAAAAAATTTAAAGAAATCCGACCCCGTCTGGGATTACGCAGTCTGTGACGGGTCGTCGTGCCTGCGACGGTCCGTTCTGCTGCTCCGTCACAGAGTTCAGAGACTCCATTCTATTAAAGGGTCTATGACGGTCCATCGTGCCCACGACGCTCCGTCCTGCCATTCCTTTATGAAGTTCAAAGAGTCGATTTCAGTACCCAATTTTCAGAATTCTAAGTATTTTTGAACGAGACACCCTCGACGGTCCGTCATGCCATGACGGTCCGTCGTGGGTTCCGTCGTCTCAGCCAGTTTTTCCAAAAATAAAATTTGCTGCTTAAAACGACTAAACAGGTCGTTACAATAGATACCAATTTACCCATCGTTCGTCCCCGAACGATCGTAAGAAGAAAACTAGGGCGAAAAGGAGTACCTGAATCTGTAAACAGGTGTGGGTATCTTTCTTGCATGTCCGCCTCTTTCTCCCAAGTGGCTTCTTCAACGGGTCGATTCTTCCATTGAACATTGATGGATGCAATCTCCCTTGACCTCAACTTGTGAACTTCTCTATCTAAAATAGCCACAGGCTCCTCCTCATAAGACAATTTTTTCATCAAGCAGGCACTTAATCCCAACGAATGATGTAGTTTCCATCCCCATGGTATCTTTTTAACATAGACACATGAAATACCAGATGTACTCCGGACAGCCCTGGAGGCAAGGCTAATTCATAAGCCACCTCCCCTACCCGCTTAAGTACTTCAAATGGTCCAATATACCTTGGGTTTAACTTACCTCTTTTTCCAAACCGCATCACCCCTTTCATGGGCGAAACCTTGAGCAAGACTTGCTCACCCTCCATGAACTCCAAGTCTCTAACCTTTCGATCTGCATATTCCTTTTGCCTGCTTTGAGCCGCCAAAAGCTTTTCTTGAATAGATTTCACCTTCTCTAATGAATCCCTCAAAAGATCAGTAACCCAAGGTCTAACCTCAAATGCATCAAACCAACCAATGGGAGACCTACATCTTCTCCCATACAATGCCTCGAATGGATCCATATCAATACTTGAGTGATAGCTATTGTTGTATGAGAACTCTGCTAAGGGTAAGAAGTTGTCCCAATGACCTCCAAATTCTATCACACATTCACGAAGCATATCCTCCAACACTTGAATTGTTCGCTCAGACTGACCATCGGTCTGAGGGTGAAATGCAGTACTAAGGTCCAACCTATTACCTAATTCAGCGTGCAATGTTCTCCGAAACATAGAAGTAAACTGCGTACCTCTATCTGATATGATAAAGAGTGCAACTCCATGCAATCGAACGATTTCTGAGATATAAAGTTTGGCTAACTTCTCTGCATTGTAAGTCACCTTGATCAGAATGAAATGAGCAGACTTAGTCAACCTATCGACAATCACCCAAATGGAGTCATACTTACCCACTGTCTTTGGAAGACCAACCACGAAGTCCATTGCAATTCTCTCCCACTTCCATTCAGGAATGGGTATTCTTTGAAGTGTTCCTCCGGGCCTCTGGTGTTCATTCTTTACTTGCTGACAATTTGGACATTTGGAAACAAAATCAACAATGTCGCGCTTCATTCTACTCCACCAAAAGTGTTGCTTTAGGTAACGGTACATCTTGGTGGCACCAGTATGTATAGAATATCCGGAACTATGAGCCTCTGTAAGAATGGTGTGGATCAAATCATCAACACGGGGCACACATACCCTTCCCTTAATGCTCAAAACACCTTCCTCATCCATTATTGCTTCTTTAGCCTCTCCTCGCAACACTTTATCTCGGATCCGGATCAATTTCTCATCATTAAACTGCTTTCCCTTAATCATGTCAATAAAAGAAGATCTTTCCTCCACACAAGCCAACAATCCTCCCTTCTCATTTACTTCTAACCTCATAAAGTCGTTAACCAGAGTCTTAACCTCTCTAGCCAATGGGCGTCTAGAAACTTGTAAGTGGGCTAAACTGCCCATGCTCCCTGCTTTTCTACTTAAGGCGTCTGCCACAACATTAGCCTTTCCTAGGTGATACAAGATGGTAACATCATAATCCTTCAGTAGTTCCATCCACCTCCTCTGTCTCAAATTCAAATCCCTCTGAGTAAAGACATACTGTAGGCTACGATGATCCGTGTAGACTTCACACTTAGCTCCATATAAATAGTGTCTCCATTGCTTTAATGCAAACACTACCGCAGCCAACTCCAAATCATGGGTCGGATGATTACGTTCGTGCACCTTTAATTGCCTCGAAGCATAAGAAATTACATTCTTCTCTTGCATTAGTACTGCACCCAAACCTGAATAGGATGCATCACAATAGACAATGAAATTCTTATCTTCCACTGGCAAGGTAAGGATTGGTGCGGTAGTCAACAAAGTCTTGAGCTTCTGAAGCTTTCTTCACATTCATCCGACCATACAAAAGGAATATTCTGCTTAGTCAAGTTCGTCAATTGGGACGCAATGGAAGAGAATCCCTTGATAAATCGACGGTAATAGCTAGCTAAACCAACAAAGCTCCTTATTTCTGACACATTAGTAGGTCTTACCCAATTCTTCACTGTCTCAATCTAAGAAGGATCCACCATCACCCCATCCTTAGAAACCACATGCCCCAAGGACACTGCATCTAGCCAAAACTCACACTTGGAGAATTTGGCATAAAGCTTTTTCTCCCTCAACATTTCCAATACAATTCTCAAGTGCTCCTCATGTTCCTTCTTGCTCTTTGAGTATACCAATATATCATCGATAAATACGATCACAAAGAGACCTAGACATGGCATAAAGATCCCATTCATCAAGCTCATGAAAGCAGCAGGGGCATTCGTAAGCCCAAAAGACATTACTTAGAACTCATAATGCCCATACCTGGTCCGAAAAGCAGTCTTGGGCACATCTGCTGCTCGTATTTTCAATTGATGATAACCAGATCTCAAGTCGATTTTTGAGAAGGTACAAGCACCTTGTAACTGATTGAACAAATCATCGATGCGAGGAAGAGGATACTTCCGATACATAGTAACCATCACGACACACGATAATAGTAACCATCACGACACGCGACACTCAATAATAGTAACCATCACGACACGCGATACATCCATCAAAATGGTAAATCCTCTTTAAGTTCTCATTCTTTGTCAATGCACATAACACTTGTCACAACTATGTCTCAGAATAATGCAAATGACATGTTCATACAAATAATGAGGAGATGACCATTTTAATAACGTTGCACAATTCACAAAAACACAAACATGATATCACATCAACAATGATTCAACAAACTTTCGAACCTTCCTCAACACATCACACATAAACAATTAATCACATTGTCTTTTGTTACCCCATTTTCATCATTAGAATTAATCAATATGGACAGTCAACCCATCACCAAGTCCATTACTCCCAAACATATACCACAAGGAAAATACACGCATTCCATACACTTAACAAGAGTTTAGTAATCCACTTGCCTCAAATTATTGAACAATCACTCTGAGACTTTAGCCTTTCGCTTTCGTTGGACTTCTAAATCAATCCAATCTATTCAAATAAATAATCACAATAAGGTTTTGGAAACTTAAAACATCCATGTTACTACGTGTTTAACCTTAATCTAAAAATTTGCTAGACTTTATAATCAAGCTCATAAATTTTGATGCCAATTAACATTTTACAATCATATTTTTCAAGTGTCAAATCTAGGATTGAATACCAAATTCTCCCATATTATAAATATAATAATATTCATATGATACAGTACTTCTAATGTTAAATTATCTATCTTAATATATGAAAATTTTAATTTTATAATATGACGAATGTGAGGAAAAGAATATTGAAACTAAAACTAATATATAACCAATAACTCACCGAACGCTTAAATATATATTCCCATTCATGTTATCTATCCTTATTAACAATTAATTACTCATCGCTACATATTATTGTCCAATCAAAGCACTTTCTCCCAAAATCCAAAAGAATACCCCAACAGGATTACTGCAATTCAAAGTGCAAAATACTTTCTTTTTTCTAAAGACAAAAATATCATATGCAAACATATTCCACCATATATATATAGCTATAAAAAAAACATAGTTATACTAATTAAGAAATTGTGAATGACTATTACGAAGCAATTAGTTCCTCTCATTGACGCCACATAGTGTTTCTTCGTATTCTATTTATTTT
Source organism: Solanum lycopersicum (assembly GCF_036512215.1). NCBI lineage: Eukaryota > Viridiplantae > Streptophyta > Magnoliopsida > Solanales > Solanaceae > Solanum > Solanum lycopersicum. The sequence continues at coordinate 32,507,509 of NC_090809.1, forward strand.
CATTTTTTACAATAACTAAAATACGATAAATTTCACTAATTTTATTTTTTATTCATTGGTCAAGTGATAAAAGGATTTTAAATAATATATGGGTCTGACCGATTAGTCCCAACTAATTAAATTATATATTTAATAAATAATTGTAGTTATCCAATAATTTAAAATTTTCTGAGCCAATTTTGCAGACTGTTAAAAATAAATAACTCGAGACATTTATTGAAATGGGTAAAACGGTAATATTATAAAAATTTTAAAAAACGATTTTCCAGGTCATTACAGTCCTACCACTCAATTCATAAATATTCTACAATGTTTAATTCTATAGTATGACATCAAGAAAGTGGTAATAGATTTGTAATGACAAAACAATAAAATATATTTTCCTAAATGTCATGTGTATTATAATAATGTGACATTTAATATGGATCCACATGTTCAATCACGTTTTTTTCTTAATTTAGACTAATAATTAGTCTATTTTAATAAGATATTACACTTCTTATAGATTTATTTTCTATATAGTATAAAATTTTCATTAAACAAAAATATCTATTAAGCAAATGTAAAATAAATTTTTGTTTTTACAGCATACAAAGATTTTTATAATTATAAAGATAATTTTAGATTAATGATTTGTTAAGAACTAGAAAACTAATTTATGTGATATATTTTTTAAAATTGTATTAATATTACTATTAATATGATTAATTGACGTGATCACTTATTTTGAGTGATATTCCTCTATATTATAAAGTAAAGAACTTCTTACTATGAGGACATGTAAAAATATTCATACCAATTTTTCATAAAAATCAAATTTGTAAATATTCATAATAAAATAAATTACATATTAAAATAAATAAATAAATTTATAGTGTGAAATTTCTTTACACTAATATGTATATGACATAAACATATTTAAATATATAATTTGTTCTCTATTTTTCATAAATAATTTTAAACTATAAATAAATTATCTATTATAATTTCATGTGGTTTCATTATGACAATTAACATTTGACATATATTTAACGAGTGACAATTAACTCATAATGACCCACATAATCGTGAATTTGTATTTTTAGTCTTCATTTCTACTTTTTACAATCTTGAATTATTGTAAATTAGTGTTATTCATCGAGAGTAAGGAGCATACTAAATATTATATTATAAATGTTTTACAACTTATAAATAAATGTTTTCTCAATTGATATTAATACTTGAATTTCAAAATTAAGTTACTTCATTACCTTATTTTTATTACAATTTTTGTTATTATCGACAGAATATTGATAAAAGAAATACTATAAAAAATAATTGTGAAAAAGCTTTAATATTTTCATTTTAAATTTTGTTAAAAGGCAAAATAGTTTTTTAAAAAAATTAAATTTCATAAATATAAAATTGATCTAAAGTTTGTAATCACTCCATTTCGATTTATATAATATTTGTTTGACTTAACATGAAGTAATTTTTTATAAAAAAATATTTTTAGAACTCGTGGTCTAAAACAAACCATAGATGTTTATATTATTATAAAGTATCTTACTATGAATAAAATGAATATTTTGAAGTCAAAATGTTATTAAATATATTAATACATCATTCTTTTGAAATTGACTACGAAGAAAAATATGCCACATAAATTAAAGTAAAAGTTACATAAATTATCGTTGTGTTAAAAGCTAATTACATTATATCCCTACTCTTTTTTAAATTACAAAAAAATCATATAATTAAAAAAATTCGGATACATCAGCAGAAATGCGGATATATCGATCGTGATACTATTTAGGAAATTTGCAGACACATATCTCAAGTATAAATATTAGAGGGGAAGGGTGTATTCGAAAGAGAATATGGGTGTATCCAAGAGGAGAGAGATGTACCTAAAAGAGGATAGAGATGTATTCAATAGAGGATAAAGATGTATTCAAGAGAGGACAGAGATGTATCCGAGAGGATATAATAATGTATCTGACAAATGATAGGAATGTATCTGAAAGAGAATTTTTTTTTTTTATAAAAGGTAGGAAATTTTAGAAACTATAATAAAATAATATGTGAATGTAGGTATTTTTTTAAAATTAAAATTTAAAAGATAATTAATTATATATGCATTAGATTTGAATTCATAAACAATTCAATCAAGTTAAAACATTTATATTTGTATACAAAATCTCTCAAATCTCAAGGGGAGAAAATTGAATCGCAAGAAGTTTGTTGCGAATCCGAATTAAATGAAGCTTTAGCTATGCCATCTATTTTGAATTAATAGTTTCCTATAATGCACAATTTTTTCCTTTTAAGATGTGTTTGGTATAAAGGAAAATGTTTTCAATTTTCTCATGTTTGGTTGGGTTAAATGTTTTCTAAATCAATTTATTTTCCTCAAATTTAAGGAAAATAAGTTCCTTTCAAAACTTTAGAAAATATTTTCCAAAACTCTCATCGAACTTCAAAATAAAATTTTCTTTTTGTTGAAAAAATCAATTTATTTTACCCTACCCTGAAACCAGCCCCTCCTCCCAACCACCACCATAAAAAAGTGAAAAATTTAAAGTTTGTTTTTTAAAAAAATGTTTTTATGTTCAATTTTTTCATCCCACCCTGACCCTACCCCCAACCCCCTACCATCGCCAGCCCCACCCACCCTACCACCCAAAAAAAATTAAATTTATTTTTAAAAAATATTTTCAATTTTAAAATTTTATTGTTTTAAACTCCTAACCTCGACCCTCCCCCTCCCCTCCCCCCCCCCCCCCCCCAAAAAAAAGAGTTTTAAGTTTATTTTTGAAAATATTTTCAACTTCAAATTTTTATTTTTTTCACCTATACCCTCGACCCACCCCCACCCAGTTTGTTCTAGAAAATTATTTTTAATTTCAAAATTTAAATTTTTTTCACCCCTACCCTCGAGCGACCCCCCTACAAGCACCCCCCCCCCTCCAAAAAAAAAAAAGTTTTTTTTGAAAAAATATTTTCAACTTCATTTTTATTCTTTCACCCCTACCCTTGACCCCCACCCCCCAAAAAATTATTTTTATAAATATTTCGTGCTAAACACAAGCCCAACAAACATAGATTGAATTTGTAAGTAATACAGTTCATTCGTAGTTATAAATAAAGGAAACACGAACAACAAAACAAGTGAAAAATTATAAATTAAAGCCATAATCAAATAAAAGTTTAAGTCCATTGATCGAAGAAATTTTTTTTTATAAACAACATATCAATCATAATATACTTGAATCATTGTATATTTTTATTGCTTGCCGAGCACAATTTCTGTCACATGAGGACAATTCCTCTTTTTGGACAAAATTATATCAATTATATCTTGTTGATTTCTCTCTATCTAGTGGGGTTGGACTTAAGCAATATTACAGGTTGTGAGTTGTTATGCCAATTGTGCTTTCTTTGATTGATGGATCATTTTTTTTTCACTTCCGTTGGAACCCTATTTCCTCGATAAGTTATTCTTTATCCTCTTCCTGCAAAAATAGCTTATTCTCATAATAGAAATGTTGACTACATAAATGATGATGCTAACATTCACTTGTAATGTCACGATCCAAAAAACTTAAGTCGTGATGGCATCTATGTTCCTAATCGATAGGTAAGTCAATCCAATAATTTTAGCATTTCGACTTAAACATGAAAAGATAATATCAACTAATATCTAACATACTAAGTATTCAAAATAAATGCGGAAAAATATACCACCCCAGATTAAGTGTCATAAGTACAAGAGCTTCTACAATAAGATACAAGTCTAAACTAATATGAAAATCTAACCATAAGAAATATCCTATCAGAATACCAAAATAACCTAATAAATAGAGGTAGATTGAAGGCGTGGACCGCAGAATAACCCAAGCAGCGCACCACTACTCCAAGATAGTCCAAACTTATATTCAAGATCCAAGAGCGTGCCAGTATTTGAAATCCAATCTGCACCACAAAAGAGTGCATCAAGTGTTGTATGAGTACGAAACCACGTGTACCCAATATATCTCATTGACCAGTGAGGGAAGTTTATGTAAGAAAATTCAATTCTTTAATTATACAAGTCTACATTACACTTACCAGTGAAGTGTCATCAAATAAAGGTAATCAACCATCGGTTAACTTCCAACCACCAAATGAAACACATAATCATCAATAATGAAGGATTTCATGAGATGTAATACAATATGACACCATGAAATGATATTCCTCAGAATACCCAGTACTCTCTCAATCGTATATACATGATACTCCTTGGAAAAACATCGAGAGTTCATGACCCATGGGTGACTCGTGAGGTCAATATACCAACACGGACGATCTCCACGTGTTTGTGCGAACGATCTCAATGGACCATCATAAAATCAAATAATCCTCAGCACGGACGATCTCCACGTGCTCAAATTATAATCATAATCAATCACTCGCACGGGCGATCTTCACGTGCCCAAATTATAAGCATAACTCGATCTCAACACAAACGATCTTCACTTGTTAGACCTTACTCATACTCAATCTCATAACAATGCATGTGCACATTGTGATATCAATCAAAGGGGATGATAAATACTCTCAATAAATCAAATATCGCTATGACATATAATCGCTTCAATCATCATAATTGTACGAGTTCAGTAAAGGAACACATCCACACACAACAAATCATGTCACTAAATAATTCAGCTAATGCCCATATTCTTTGGCATTCTCAAATTTTAATATATCATATTATAGTAATAGATTTTCCCTTTTATAATGTTGATACTCGTACTAATGCCCGTCACACCATTGGTACGAGACCCCATCTTTCGCTTTTACCCATTACCTATTCCATTTTAATCTTTAATTAGAAAACATCTCTCAACGAAGTCTAAAAGTCTTAACAAACCTTAAATGTCGAACTCATGCCACGAATCTTCAAGATTTTTTCTTTCCTATTCGCAAAGTTTCAGAGAATTTCCAATCTACCAAATGCGATATTTGTAAGTAAGTGAGTACATAGACACTCATATTATTACACTTTTAATTTATACCAAAAACTCATCAAATTGCTATAATTCAAGCTTCTAATTATTGTGCCTACTATGTAACGCCTTCTATTTTCTAAAAATAAGCCTAGGATTAAGCCTCAGTTTCATGAGCTTACAAATTTTCTATGGTACAGTACACCGAGTACTCCTTCTCCAAACAACAACCAATCTTAAAAGAGAGAAAAAAAAGGTCGATATCTTAATTCCTATGGAAGGAAATCTAAACTTACGAATTTGCATGAAAACTGTATCAATTTTTTTCTTTATTCTAAATATTTAAATTTGGCAGAACATTTAAACCTTTAAATTGTCACACCCACTTCAATCATTACACGTTCTTTTAATTAATTATCACCATATAACAATTTTCCAATCCCACATGTTGCTTCCTCTTCTCTTTTTGTTTTATTTTAAAAGAACTTCCCCATTCAATTTTATAATATTAACAAAAGAGACCAAGAATTAATCTACAAAATTTACCTCCTTAAGTATGAAACAAAACTCCCGTTTTTTCCTTTCTAATTAACAATATACTAGGCTGGTAATAACAACTCTATTAGAAATCAACATTTCATGTAACAAAAGAATAAAAATTTCAAGACCCTTAGTAAATCCATAAAAAAACTAGAAGCCATTGAGTAAAATAAAAACTCAATTCTCTTATCCAACCCAATTTCGCTAATCCTAGCAGGATGTCAATACATTAGAAATTTAAGATTAAGAATTATTCTTATGCTTACCTGATCTGACTAAAGTTCGCTGGTTTTCCCTCGCAACCGCATTGTGAGTTTCTGGTTCTCGCTTCTTTTCTTTTTTTTAAGGCTAACTGAGTACTTAAAATTATAATACCCACTAACTTAATTTTTTTAATAATAATTTGTCAACTAAGTACTCATAGTTATCGAATAGTTTAAAATATCCCTTTAAGTTTTTTGGAAAGAGTCAAAATAGTCCTAGTTCTCAAAACAACCTAGCGGGTCGTTACATCATCTACCACTAAAATAAACGTTCTGTCCTCGAACGGTAAAAGAAATAAAGTAACTAATCGCTTAAAACTAATGTGGATATTTGATCTACATGCCCAACTCACTCCCCCAAGTAGCCCCTTCAACTGTTCATTTGAACCCTTTTTGAAATAACTTCTTTCGACCTCAACTTTCAAATTTTTCCATTCATGTTAGTTACCAATTTATCCTAAAAAGTAAGACTCTAATCAAGTAACACAAAATCACATACACACCATCCCAAATGATACTTCTCCAGCATTTGAATTATGAAATATAAGATGAACACCTTATAAGTCATGTGGCAAGGCAAACTCGTAAGCCACCTCACCTATACGCTTAACAATATCAAGGGAACGAATACACCTCATGTTCAACTTGCGCTTTTCAAAATCTCATCACACCCTTATTGAGTGCAATCTTTAATAAACTTCTCTCTAACCATGAACTCCAAATTATGAACCTTTCGATCTGCATACTTCTTTTTCCTACTCTGAAACATAAGGAACTTATCCTGAATTAACTTGACCTTATCCAAGGACTCTCTCATTCTATATTATACCCCACAACTAACATGATATAGATCATCCCAATCAATTGGAAAATCAAATCACATACTATAAAAAGCCTCAAATGATATCATCTCGATGCTCAAATGATAACTATCGTGGTATGTAAATTCCACTAAAAATAAAAACATATCCTAATGACTATCATCATTGATCATACATGTCCTAAGGGACTTGTATAGTCCATTCAAATACACCATCAATCTAAATGTGAAAAGTTGTATTAAGATCCATTTGAGTACCTAACTTCTTCTACATAGACCTCCACATAGCTGATGTCAATTATGTATCTTAAGGAAATAAAACAAAATTGGGCATCTCATACAAGTGAACTATCTCTCGGATGTATACCTAGGCTAACTTATCCAAGATACAAGTAATTTGAATTGATATAAAATATGTACACTTGGTCAATCGACCCACTATAACCCATATAATATCAAACTTGCAAAAGATACATGGCAACCCTATCACAAAATTCATAGCAATATGTTTCCACTCCAACTATAGTATGAGCATCCTTTAAGTCATACATTCATGCTTTTGGTTCTAAAAATTTAATTGATAACAATTCTAACACGATATATAAATCTGATACATTCATACAATACTATCGATAAAATTGATTCAAGTTAAAATATACCCCAAAAGCCTCTAGATGAATAAAATATCTCAACTATCAGCCTCTTTCATGATTAATCTAGTCAGCTCACATATTGGAAGAACATAATAAAATCTCTTATCCTTAAGACTCACACACCACTAAGAATTTCTTCCTTGACTTTTTCTTGTAACACCTTATCGTAGTCATACATAAATTTCCATCACCAAACTATCGAACATGAATCTTTGGCAATAAGGACTATCTCACCTTCATGTAACAAAGGTAGACTACTTAAACTCACTGTATTTCACCCTAAGTTATCTACTATCACATTTGCTTTTTTTCCTAGCAATTAACAATAATCATTCCATAGTCCTTGAGAAACTTTTATATCCATTGTATTAGATTCATCTTATTAAATATTATACTAAAACATCTCGCAGTACACACTATAAATATGATTCCCACCACCAAGTTTAATCTATAACTAAGACATTTCTTCTAAAAAAATTTCAGTTATCTTGAAGCATAAGCTATCACTTACCTTTCTACATTAATACCCAACCAAAAGATAAAATAGAAAGAACACCACATAAACGCAACTGCTGTTCGGGAGCTAAAACAGTATCTTGCTGACCTCTGAATCTGATCTCCACCGTTCAAATCAACTACGAAGATGTCAGAAATACTCAGTCCAAATTTCATCTCAATTCAACGGTTAGTTAATTGGAAAACATGATCTGAAGGTTGCTGGTAGGAGAAAAAGACAACATCAAAACAACTCTTTCTTCTTCTCTCTTATCTCTTCTTGAAAGCTCTCTCAAAAACTTCTCTTATGTCCTAATGTATTTCAAAGAAAACACTAACGAATAATTGAATTATTCTCTCAATACCCTCCTCTATTAATAGAGTTGTGCTTTTTCTTACAAGTCAAACCCAACTATAAATAGGATTACAATTTCAATCATTTTCCTAATAGAATTGGAAACCAAATAAAGAGAATAATTACAATCATTTTACAAGTAGGATTAGGCCATGAGTCCTTTAGCTGGAACATGGGCAATAGCCTAGCATTGCGCTTTAGAAATCTCAAGTCACACTCAAACCATTGAAAAGCCACTTAATTCTAGATTAATCTATTCAATGCAGATGTAATGAATGAGAGTACATCAATATTAACCAACTAGGCCTTAGAACTCTAAATATCCCAAATAAAATAGGTCAGACCCAATTTCAAACTACCTTAATTCTCTTGGGATCCCTCATAATACATTCCTTGATCACTACACATTTCAACCATACCACCAAATTAATCGAAATTCACACTTAAAAAAACATGAATAGAGCTTAATTATTATTGTTTTCAAATTTTTTAAGAACCATCCTCAAATAATGCTCATGATCCTTCCTACTATGGAAATATATCAATATATCCTCGATAAAAATAAAAACAAAGGAACCTCAATATGATAGAAACAACCAATAAATGTACACTTGATCCAACAAAAATTTTTACTCAACAAGTCTTATTACCGTTCTTTCAAATTCACTGGAGGATTTTCCAATAAGAAATAAAAGAAATATGTCAAGTGTCTAACTATAAGTCAATACTGAATTTTATATCAAACTCACATGAAATACACTAAAAAAACTCTTTCACTACTGTAATTGGCTCTAAAAGAGACATATCATCACTAACATCACAAACATAAGGCAAATAGATGAAGCAACACTTGTTCCCACACATTGAAACTTTAGAGACGCAAATACCCTTCTTGAATGGGTACTGGAACTATCCTGCCACATTAAATTAGGATTACCTAACACATTTGAGTTTATTGTCTTAGACGTATAGTCATAAATTTCATGATAGTGAAAAATTTAATCCATATTCAAATGATGTTTAAATCTTCTGTATATAAAATAATTAAGTTTTTCCACGTGTCCTATACTATTATGTCAATATATGATCGATGTAATCGATCTACCACTAAGAAAACCATCTACAGGTGTAGGAATATGTATAGATATAAGAGAAAAGTCATAAAGCATATTCAAATCCAAAATAAGGCACATACTTACGAAGTTGATCTACACTCAAAATAAAACTATAGTCAAATAAGAGCATATCGAATGATACTTTGAACAACCTTGATTGTCCCAATAAGATTAGTTATTTATGAAGGTAATATTCTCAATCACCGACATATTGCTCTATGATCTATTTAGAAATTTATAACTACTATGCATACATCTCTAAAGCTCAAGATTTTATTAACTACTGCTTCAATTTTGACCCTACCTATGGAGAGAGAGGGCTATGTTGTATATTGTGATGATTCTCGGATTGGTCTTGGTTGTGTTTAATGCAGAAGGGAAAGGTGATAGCTTATGCTTCGAGGCAGTTGAAGTGTCATGAGAAGAACTACCCTATTCATGATTTAGAGTTGGCGGCTGTTGTGTTTCCATTGAAGATTTGGAGGCATTATCTTTATGGTGTTCATTGTGAGGTGTTCACGAATCATTTTAGTCTCCAATATATATTCAATTAGAGGGATCTCAATTTGAGGCAGTGGAGATTGTTGGAGTTGCTCAAGGACTACGACATGACTATTCTTTATCATCCAGGTAAGGCAATTGTTGTAGCAGATGCCTTGATTTGGAAGACGGTAAGTATGGATAGTCTAGCCATGTTACAGGTTGGTGAGCCTCCTTTAGCTAGAGATGTCTAATCCTTCGCATTTAGCTTTGTGAAACTTGATATTTTAGAATGTGGTAAGGTGTTGACTTATATGGAGGCTAGGCCATCCTTGTTGGAGAAGATTCGGGCTCAACAATTTGATGACGGCGATTTATGTAAGATTAGAGACAAGGTGTTAAAAGGAGAAGCCAAGGCTGAAATTCTTGATAGTGAGAGAGTTTTGAGGATTAAAAGTCATATTGTGTTCCCCAGACAGTTTATTTGACTAGATAGATCATGGAGGAGTCCCATAGTTCGAGGTACTCTATCCATTCAGGGGCTACTAAGATGTATCGTTACTTGAAGCAACATTATTGGTGGTGTTGTATGAAGAGGGACATAGTTGATTTTGTATCTCAGTCTTTGAATTGTCAGCAAGTGAAGTATGAACACCAAAAGCTTGGAGGTATGACTCAGAGCATGCCCATACCTGAGTGGAAGTGGGAGCGCATTGCTATGGACTTTGTGGTAGGGTTGCAACGTACCTTGGGTAAGTTTGATGCTATATGGGTCATCGTGGTTCAACTGACTAAGTCTGCACACTTTGTACCAGTTCAGACTACCTATAACTCAGAGAAGTTAACCAAGATCTATATTCGATAAATAGTTCGTTTGCATGGGGTTCCTATATCTGTTATTTCAGATTGTGGCACCCAATTTACATCTCATTTCTGGTGGTCTATGCTGAAAGAGTTGGGCACTCGGGTGGGTCTTAGTACAACCTTTCACCCTAAGACTGATATATTCAATTAGAGGGATCTCAATTTGAGGCAGTGGAGATTGTTGGAGTTGCTCAAGGACTACGACATGAATGCTCTTTATCATCCAGGTAAGGCAAATGTTGTAGCATATACCTTGACTCGGAAGGCGGTAAGTATGGGTAGTCTAGCCATGTTACAGGTTGACGAGCGTCCTTTAGCTAGGGATGTCTAATCCTTGACCAATAGCTTTGTGAGACTTTCTATTTCAGAATCTGGTAAGGTGTTAGCTTATATGGAGGCTAGGTCATCCTTATTGGAGCAGATTTGGGGTCAACAGTTTGATGATGGTGATTTATGTAAGATTAGAGACAAGGCGTTAAAAGAAGAAGCCAAGGCTGAAATTCTTGATAGTGAGGGAGTTTTGACGATTAAAAGTCATATTTGTGTTCCTCGGACAGGTGATTTGACTAGATTGATCATGGAAGAGGCCCATAGTTTGAGGTACTTTATCCATCCAGGGGCTACTAAGATGTATCGTGATTTGAAGCAACATTATTGGTGGTGTCTTATGAAGAGGGACATAGTTGATTTTGTATCTTGGTGTTTGAATCGTCAGCAAGTGAAGTATGAACACAAAAAGCCTGGAGGTATGACTAAAGGATGCCCATACCTGAGTGGAAGTGGGAGCGCATTAATATGGACTTTGTGGTAGGGTTGCCACGTACCTTGGGTAAGTTTGATATTATATGGGTCATTATGGATTGACTGACTAAGTCTGCACACTTTGTACCAGTTCAGACTACCTATAACTCAGAGAAGTTAGCCAAGATCTACATTCGAGAAATAGTTCGTTTGCATGGGGTTCCTATATCTATTATTTCAGATCGTGGAACCTAATTTACATCTCATTTCTGGTGGTCTATACAGAAAAAGTTGGGCACACAGGTGGATCTTAGTGCAGCCTTTCACCTTAAAACTGATGGTCAATCTAAGTTTGGATAATTCAAGTTCTTGAGGACATGTTGGGAGCGTGTGTGATTGACTTTGGTGGTCACTGGGATCAGTTCTTGCCATTAGTGGAGTATGCTTACAATAATAGTTATCATTCAATCATTGAGATGGCACCATTTAAGGCTTTGTATGGTAGGAGATGTCGATATCCAATTGGTTGGTTTGACGCATGTGAGATTAGACCGTGGGGTATAAATTTGATGAGGGAGTTCTTGGACAAGGTCAAATTGATCCAAGATAGACTCATCATGGCTCAGAGTAGGCAAAAGAGTTATGCAAATAGGAAGGTTCGTGATTCGAAGTTTATGGTTGGAGAGGGGGTTCTACTTAAGGTTTCACCCATGAAGGGGGCAAGTTGAGTCCAAGGTATATTGGTCCGTTCAAGATTGTGGAGCGTATTGGGGAGGTCGCATATCAGTTGGCTTTACCACCTGGGTTGTCAGGTGTCCATCATGTATTTCACATTTCAATGTTGAAGAAGTATCATTAGGGTGGTGCTCATGTGATTCAATGGGATTCACTGCTACTTGATCAGAATTTGACTTTTGAGGAAGAGTCGATAACCATTTTGGATAGTTAAATTCGGAAGCTAAGGTCCAAGTAGATTGCTTCAGTAAAGGTTCAGTGGAAGCATCGTCCGGTGGAAGAGGCTACATGGGAGACAGAGTAAGACATGAGGAGTAAATATCCTCATCTTTTTGAGTGTTGAGGTTAGCTCTTTTCTTTTTCCGTTCGAGGACGAACATTTGTTTAAGTGGTAGGTGATGTAACGACCCGCTAACCGTTTTGACAACTAGGACTATTTTGGATTTTTAAGGAAAATTTTAAGGGGTATTTTTAAACTAATCGGTAGCTATGCATATCTAATTGGTGATTTTTTTTTGTTAAATGAGTATTATATCACATCCATAATTAATAGTAACCACTTGACCCATGTAATTGAATTATGTTAGTGGAGTTAGTTAAGAGAAAAAAGGAGAACGAGTAAAACGAAAATAGACAAAGGGCGAAAGATGGGGTCTCGTATCAAGATTTTTTAAAAATCTAAGGTATGCTAAGATTTTTTAAAATCTAAGGTATGCTAAGATTTTTTAAATTGTTGAAGGGCGTTTTCCTAATTAAAGATTAAAACGAAAATAGACAAAGGGGTAAGGGCGAAAGATGGGGTCTCGTATCAATGGTGTGACGGGCATTGGTACGAGTATCGGTGTTGTAAAACCAAAAGTTACTACTATAAAATGCGGATTGTAATTTGAGAATTTCCAAAGCATACGGGCATTAGCTGATATATTATTGAAATTATTGTGTGATTGTGTTTTGTTTATTACACCCGTATAGTTGTGATAATTTAGGTGGTTATGTATAATGTTGATATTGATTGCGCTTAAGATGCATCATCATCCCCTTATATTGAAATAATATTGTGTATATGCATTGACATGTGATTGAGTATAAGTTGGGCACGTGGTGATCGTTCCTGCTGGGGATGGTGAGATGTTAAGATTGTAACTTAGGCACATGGAGACCGTCCGTGCGGAAATTGTTTGATATTATGATAGTGCATTTAGATCATCCGCACAGACATGTGGAGATCGTCCGTGTCGGTATATGGACCTCGCGAGTCCCCCATGGGTCATGAGCTCTCGATGTATTTTCGAGAAGTATCATTTATATACGGTTGAGTAAGTACTAGGTATTCTGAGACATATCATTACATGGTATCATATTGCATTGTATTTCATCACATCATTCATTCTTGATGATTATGTGTTTTGTTTGGTGTTTGGAAAGTATTTGTTGTTTGATTACCTTTATTGATGAAACTTAAATAGTAAGTGTAATATATATATATATATATATATATATATATATATATATATATATATATATATATATATATATATATATATATATATATATATATATATACTTGTATAATTTCATAATTTATTTTTCTTATATAAACTCCCGTCACTACTTCTTCGTTGTCGGTCAATGAGACATATTGGGTACACGTATTCTCGTACTCATACTACACCTTGTTGCATTCTTTATGGTGCAGATTCAATTCTGAGTGGTGCACATCTCAAGGAGTATTTTGAGTCCGAGTTTAGACTGTTGTGGTGTTCTGGTGAGCTGCTTGGTTGTTCCGTGGCCCACAATTCCCTCTATCTTTTACTTATTCTATTATTCAGTATTCATACAGGATATCTCTTATGTTAGATTTGTCATTTTAGTTTCATACTTGCATCGTATTTTAGAAGCTCTTGTACTTATGAAACCAATTCTTGAGTAGTACTTTTTTTTTCAATTTTTCCGCATTCGCACTTATGAGGAGCTCAGTGTTGGAGATTTGGTCTATTGTTGTCTTTTCACTCATTAGTTAGTTAAGTTTGTTAAAATATGTTGGTTTTCTTACCTATTGGTTGGGAACATAGGTGCCATCACGACTTGTGATTTTTGGGTCGTGAAGGCCTTTCTATAAAACTAGATATCAGGTGCCCGCGCTAGCGCAGGCCCAACGTATGTTAGTTTTTTTCTTCCAATTTATGTGATACAGATGAAATTTGAAAAAATGAACTAAATTTTTTATATGTGTTTTTTCTGAAAATATTTTATATTATTAATTTATGTACCTTTTATGTCATTTTTGAATAATATATGTTACTATATCTGCTTTATTTTACGTAATACAAGTGATTTTAGGAAAGTCAACGAAATTTCTTATATAATTCTCACATATTTTTAGTTGTCATTTTACTGTGATTCATAGTACCTTTTAGTTCTTGCGTTATTTTTAAACAATATATGCAATTTTTTTTGTTTCGATAAAATAAGGGAGTCAACCAAATTTCATTATGTTTTTAAACTATGTTTTTCTAAAAATATCTTAAATTGTTATATTGCGTTTTTAAGCTCTTTTTTATTTTTATGTAACTTTCAAATATGTAACAAATTAGAAATTAAAACGAAGAATTAAAATTTTCAACTCATTATATATCTATATTAAAATGTTCAAATCTTTAAAACTCCAAATATATATGCACAAATTAATATATAGAAAGATGTTTCTATAATTATTTATTCTTGATAGATTTTTGCTAGTATGAAATTATATTTTTATTCTTGTTTGTCTTTAATACAAATATATCATCCTATTCATTTTTATTTGTTAAGTTTTTGTAACATTTTTTTCTTATTTTCAATCTAATATATATTATTAATTTTTATCACATTTATTTATTTTCAAGTATATTAATTAGAGCCAAAATAAAGATGAAAATAATTAGTTCATGATAAATTTTTATATAAAAAGTAGGCATTTTTTATAAGCATAATGAATAGAAAAAATATTATGAATTAAATTAAATTAATGTAATAGTAAAATAGAGTAAAAATAAAATAGATATCACCATAACTCACAAAAGAAAAGAAAGTGAAGTAATAACAAAATAAGTTAATGGTACTAACAATAACTTCAGATGTTTCTAAAACTATTTAAACTTTTTTTATTATTATTCATAGATTTTTGTTAGCCTGAAATTATATTTTTGCCCTTGATCATTATTCACATCATATATAGAAAGATAATTCTAGAATTATTAAATATATTTCTTGATAAATTTTTGTTAGCGTGAAATTATATTTTTGTCACGACCTAAAAATGGACGTGATGGCACTCGTCTTATCCCACCAAGACAAGTCAGCCTAAAACTCAACCATTACAATAAAGTACGGAAATAAAATATAAGTAACTTAATAAAAACCCAATACCTGGTAGTCACGTGTACAAGCCTCTAAAATGTTACAATTGATTCAAAAGAAAACTCAAGTCTCACATGAACTTCTTTCTAGAATAGAACAAGATCATAATTAAGAAGAAGAAAGTTTGTTGAGATGGAAACAACTACCTCACAAATCTCCAAGAAGCTTGGGAAAAGAAGAGAACGACAAGTACAACAAAAATCCAGGCTCATAACCTACAAAAAATTTGTAGAAGCAAAGGGTGAGTACCAAACCACACGGTACTCAGCAAGTAAACCTCTAAACACAAGCTAAGGGGATGAAATACGGGTACTCCTACCACCCCCAAACGAACCTCCACAACTACAACCTGCATTAAATTAACTCGACCTAACAGCTCACAGTTTACATAGGACGTACCTCAATAACAACACTTAGACAAATTACATATCCTTAAAAACAACACTTTAAAAAAATTACATATCCTCAACAACAATACTTCAACAAATTATATATCCGCAATAACAAGCTCAATATTAATCAATCACAAGTTTCGCAGAAAGGCAATCAGAAGATCAGCAAAACACGATATCAAGTTCACTAATGATAAGTATGTGCAATGTAATGGAATGCAATGTAAAGTCTAATGATGCATGTATGACCTAGTGATACACACCCGCTGTCTTCAGTCCGGGACCCCTGGGGGACATATCTGTCCATGCATCTGTCGCGGCGCATGACACGACTCTCGATAATGGTAACCATCACGGCGCGCGATACGTCCTTCGAAATATAGTATCCATCGCGGCGCGCGATACATCCCTCAAAATGGTACATCCTCTTAAGTACTCTTTCTTTCTCAATGCACATAACACTTGTCACAACCAATGCCTCAGAAAAATGCAAATGACAAGTTCACACAAATAATGAAGAGATGACCATTTTCATAACATCGCACACTTCACAACCACACAAACATGAAGTCACATCAACAATGATTCAACAAGCCTTTGACCTTTTCTCAACACATCACACATAAACAGTGGATCACATTGCCTTTTGTTAACCTTTTTTTTTTCATCATTAGAATTAATCAATGTAGACAAGTCAACCCATCACCAATCTCATTACTCCCAAACATATACCACAAGGAAATACACGCATTTCATACACTTAAGAATACTTTAGAAATCCACTTGCCTCAAATAGTCAAACAATCACTCCGAGACTTGAGCTTTCCCTTTTTGTTGAGCTTCTGAATCGACACAGTCTATTCAAGTATATATTCACAATAAAGTTTCAAAACTAACAACGCCCACATTATAATAGTTTTACCTTAGACTAAAAAACCCACTCAAAATACTTAACCTAGTTCTTATATCTTGGTGTCAATTAATATGTCAACTCTCATATTTATCAAATTTCAAGCTTAAGATTAAGTTCCAATTTTATCAAATATCATAATTCAAATGGTATTCGTATAATATCATACATCTAATATTTAATTGTGCATACCAACCTATCAAAACATGAATTATAATGTAGTAAGCTTAAGTAGATTCTTCACAAAAATTTGAATTAGGTCGTTAGAAACCTTGGACCAGGAAATTAATTTGCTGCAAACTGAACTATTTTAAACTAACATAAAAAACATATAGTCAATATCCTCATGATTATCATCAATCATTTGCATCATTAGTTCCCATTCTTAAATTGTCAGCCTTAGCTTATTGATAAAAAAAAATTCTTTGCCTTATTCTTGGCCAAACAACGCCTACAAACATTTTATGACATTCACCCATTTCCCTTTAATAATATTACTATATTAATATAAGTGCCATAATATAATTTCATAGAAAGGATAAGAGTTGGGAGTTTCACTTATCTTTGACGTGAAGAAGTGCACGCCGTTTCTTTGCATTCGTCTATCTCCGTTTAGTCTTATTTTTTTCTCTCTATAATTGAGGACTCAAATATTAAACCCTACTTCTTATTTTAATATATAAGAGTTAAATAGTACATGATATTAAATAAATTATCACTTTAGTTCACTAACTTTCAATTAATTTAATTATCTATATTATCCATCAACAAATTAACTAAAGTTAAAAGAATAATTTAGAATTTTCAAAAAAATAAATTTTTTTTGTTCGTTACATTATCCACCACTAAAAACTATGTTCTTCCTCGAACATAAGGAAGAAAAAGAAATAACCATATTACCAAAATCTTATGTTATGACCTACTATTTGGTGTTCATCCCTCCAAGTAAGCTCATCCTTAAAATCATTCCATCAAGATCAACTATTAAGAACTAAATTTTTTAATCAAATTTTGAAAAATTTACAAATCAGGAGTGATTATTAAGTCTTAGACTGACACATTAACTCAATCTAACTAAAACTTATTGGACCTTAACACAACCATCGTTACGCATATTATTTTTTTCACATAACCATCAGAATCAAAACTGACTACAACCAGAAGTGAGCCTGAATCAACCAACAGACATTTATAATACACACACCATCAGACATCTTATCAAAATTTCCTTTTTACAACACAATCTTTCACGACTTAAGTTATGAAAATATGTTCTTTAGACATAAAGTACTAATCAAGCGAGAATCAAACTTATCTAATCCAAAGAAGAAGAAGATCAAGTAAACACCCAACAAGCGATACACTCTAGGATGCAGAATCTTTAACAACACTATGAGATAATTGTAACTATTCACGAAAGCTCTTCTATAAGTTCTCATAAGCAAAGTTGTGCAGGTAGAACCAGTGGTATACTTAAACTATCCCAAACTACATTGAATCTATCATAATTGAAATAACTCTGCCTAAAGATCTCACCCTATCAAGAGGACATAAGAGGATCAGTACATCCGATCCACCACTAGGGATATACACTCATAGAAGTGAAACACGTGTGTGAATAATAATAAAATCATGTCCAGAACGAAGAAAGTTGTCACATAAGAATATATAGAATAAAGCTTGAATAACACAAGATACTTTTTCCATAGTGTCCATATTAATAAAATTTCATTCATCTGACTCAATTTCTCTATTTTTAGCCACCCACAATCAATCAATTTTATCTCCATCACAATATTACAAATACTTGATTCATCAACTCCCACATACTTCTCACGGTATCCCACTGAAGCTAACACTCTAAATAATAACAAACATCATACTACACTATCCATCTACCTTACTCTCCAACAATCACTGCTATCAAAGTCATTCTAGTAAATCCATTGTCACCTCTAAAATTTTCAAACTATGACTCCCTTTTTTTTTCACGTAAGTATCTCATAACAGATATGAGTCACCCCTAAGATTGATAGCACTAGTTTGAATTTAACAGTATTTTCCAATCGAGGTAAGATAGTTGTATCACCCGTAATGCCAACTTCACACAATCTCTCACATATAAAATTTTAACTATTATTCACATCATCATATACCTCAAGTCAAAACTAGAGAAATTCTTAGTTACTCCAATAATTTTGTATACTATATTCTCATAACCTCTACTCGCCATCAAATGCCCATGTAACACATTATAACAATCTATATCGTCTCTTAAAAATAGTAGTTTCAATTCCCTCAATATCAGGTTTAATTGTAGGTCCATATTGTTGCGTATCTATAAGTCACATATCATAATCTGGACCATTTAGCTCCATATAAAAATCAATAATCTTACATACAATCAATAATCTTACACACTTCACATTTTTCATCAAAATTAAAACTCAATCTTCAAAAAAAATTAATTTATAAATCCCTAGTAAGTCTATACCGAACTATTTCACATCTCATAGTCATATCTAAACTCATAGTCAAAAATCAATAAATAATTCAACTACAAACCAAGGGTTTATATGAGAAGTCTCATTCCTTCACTTTTGTAGATTCTTTCCATGACACAAAACTCTAAATATCTTAAACTCTTTAATACACCAAACTTTTGTTCCTTTTGTTGCAAACTGAACTATTTTAAAACTAACATAAAAAAACATATAATCAATATTCTCATGATTATCATCAATCATTTGCATCATTAATTCCCATTCTTAAATTGTCAGCCTTAGCTTATTGATAAAAAAAATTATTTGCCTTATTCTTGGCCAAACAACGTCTATAAACATTTTATGACATTCACCCATTTCCCTTTAATAATATTACTATATTAATATAAGTGTCATAATATAATTTCATAGAAAGGATAAGAGTTGGGAGTTTCACTTATCTTTGACGTGAAGAAATGCACGCCGTCCCTTTGCATTCGTCTATCGCCGTTTAGTCTTATTTTTTTCTCTCTAAAATTGAGTCTCAAATATTAAACCCTACTTCTTATTTTAATATGTAAGAGTTAAATAGTACATGATCTTAAATAAATTATCACTTTAGTTCACTAACTTTCAATTAATTTAATTATCTATAATTACCCATCAACAAATTAACGAAAGTTAAAAGAATAATTTAGTATTTTCAAAAAAATAAATTTTTTTGGGTCATTCCAATTTTTGCCCTTGGTAATCCTCCCACTTCACTCTTCTATATAACTAGATATCATGTGCCCGCACCAGCGCCAGGCCCAATGAATGTTAATTGTTTTCCTTCCAATTTATGTGACACAAATAAAAATTTGAAAAGGTGAACTAATTTTTTTTTGTGTTTTCTAAAAAATTGTTTTAAATTGTTAATTTATGGAGTATGTATTATGTTATTTTCGAATAATATATGTTACTCTATCTGTTTTATTTTATGTGATACAAGTGATTTGAGGAA
Organism: Solanum lycopersicum; assembly: GCF_036512215.1. Classification (NCBI taxonomy): domain Eukaryota; kingdom Viridiplantae; phylum Streptophyta; class Magnoliopsida; order Solanales; family Solanaceae; genus Solanum; species Solanum lycopersicum. The sequence goes on from NC_090809.1 coordinate 32,527,730, forward strand.
AGTAAACAACATTTTTTATGACTATCACATATTTTTAGTTGTCATTTTACTGTGATTCATAGTACTTTTTAGTTCTCATGTTATTTTCAAACAATATATGCAACTTTTTTTGTTTCGATAAAAATAAGGGAGTCAACCAAATTTCATTATGTTTTTTGACTATGTTTTTTTAAAAATATCTTCAAATGTTACATTGTGTTTTTAAGCTTCTTTTTCATGTAATTTTCAAATATGTAAAAAATTAGAAATTAAACGAAGAATTAAAGTTTTCAAATCATTATATTTCTATATTAAAATGTTCAAATCTTAAAAACTCCACATATATGCATGAATTAATAGAAGGAAGCCAAACGATTTTTAAAAACAAACAATAATATATGAAATCTCATTTCAATAGTAACACATATATATTTTATTTTTAATATGACCCCCTCCTTTTTTATTTATATGAACTTATTTTTTATTTCATTTCAAAAAGAAAATAAATTCTGAATTTTAATTTTATTTTATAGCATATCAAAGATCACAAAATTAAAAAAATATTTCAATACATAAAATTTAATTGGTTCCACCTAATATTATACTTGATATATAATTATTAAGAGCTAAGTGTATTCATTATTTATTAACTTTCACATTATAAATAGATTTCAAATAACTCATAAAAAATAAGAAATAACAAAAATGAGGTAATACTAATAATAATATGATGTTTCTAGAACTATTTAATTTTCTTGTTATCATTCTTGTAGATTTTTGCTTGCATGAGTTACATTTTTTCCTTTGATCATCATTCACTTCATATATAGAAAGATGTTTCTAAAATTGTTTATTTTTTGATAGATTTTTGTTAGAATTAAATTACATTTTTATTCTCGGTCATCTTTAAAACAAATATATCATCCTATTTATTTTTATTAGTAAAGTTACTTTTAATATTTTTTTCTTTAATTTCAATGTAATATATATTATTAATTTTATTTCACAGTAATTTATTTTCAAGTATATTAATTGAAGCCAAAATAAAGATTAAAATAATTAATTCATGATATTTTTAAATAAAAAGTAGGCTTTTTAAAAGTATAATGAATAGAAAAAATATTAAGAATTAAATTAAAATAATTGTAATATAGAATAATAATAAAATTGATATCACAGTAAATCACAAGAGAAATAAAAAGGAAATGAAATAATAACAAAATAAGTTAGTGGTAATAACAATAGCTTAAGATGTTTCTAGCACTATTTAATTTTTTTTTATCATCATTTTTGATAGATTTTTATTAGCGTGAAATTACATTTTTCCCTTGATTACTATTCACTTCATATATAAGAAGATAATTCTAGAATTATTTATTATCTTTCTTCATAGATTTTTATTAGAGTGAGATTATATTTTTGTCCTTCGTCGTCCTCCCACTTCACTCTTAAAAATAATAGAAAAAATAAAATATATAAAAAGTATTAAGAACTAAATCAAAGTAAGTAAAATAGAATGATAAATATATATCACAATAGTTCACAAAAGAAAAGAAAGTGAAGTAATAACAAAATAAGTTAATAGTAATAACAAGGGAAAATGCAAAAGTACCCTCCTAGACTATGATCGAAATCTTAGAGACATACCTTAACTAAACTAAGGTCCTATTATTCCCCTGAACTTATTTTTTTTTTGTAATTTTGTGCACCTTTTGTCTTACGTGGCACACCTGTGACTCCACAATTCGTGGGATATATTTGGATTTCACGTAAGTAAAAAAGGTGCACAAAATTAAAAAAAGAAGAAGATAAGTTCAGGGGGATAATTGGACCTTAATTTAGTTAAGGTGTGTCTCTGTTATTTCAGTCATAGTCTAGGGGGGTACTTGTGCATTTTCCCTAATAAAAATAACTAAAGATGTTTCTGGAAGTATTTAATTTTCTTGTTATCATTTTTGGTAGATTTTTGTTAGCGTGAAATTACTTTTTTACCCTTGATCATTATTCAATTCATATATAGAAAGATGTTTCTAGAATTATTTAATATCTTTCTTAATTGATTTTTTTTCTTGTTATAATTCTCGTTAGATTTTGTTAGTGTGAAGTTATATTTTTACTTTCGATCATCATTCGGTTCATATATAGAAAGACATTTGTAGAATTATTTGTTTTTCTTGCTATCACTCTTAGTATATTTTTGTTACAATGAAATTATATATTTATTCTTGATTGTCTTAAATGCAAATATTTCATCCTATTCATTTTTATTTGTAAGTTATTTTTAACATCCTTTTCTTTAATTTCAATCTAATATATATTATTAATATTATCACATTTATTTCTTGTCAAGTATATTCATTAGAGACAAAATAAAGGTGAATATAATTAATTCATAACAAATTTATATATTTAAAGTAGACATTTTTTATAAATATATATATATAAAAAATATTAAGAACTTAATCAAAGTAATTAAAATAGAGTGATAAATATATATCACAATAATTCACAAAAGAAAGGAAAGTAATTAATAACAAAATAAGTTAATACTAATAATAATTTTCTTGTTATAATTCTTGGTAGATTTTTGTTAGTGTGATTTTATTTGCTTACCCTTGATCATTATTCACTTCATATATAGAAAGATGTTTCTAGAATTATTTACCATCTTTCTTGATAGATTTTTGTTAGAATGAAATTACAGGTTTACCCTTAGTTGTCCTATTACTTCACTCTTCTATATAATTAAAATATACTAGATATCATGTCCCGCGCCAGCACAGACCCAACGTATGTTAGTTTTTTTCCTTCCAAATTATGTGACACAAATGAAATTTGAAAAGGTGAACTAAATTCTGTATGTGTTATCTAAATTTTTTTTTTAAATTGTTAATTTATGGAGTACCTTTTATGTTATTTTTGAATAATATATGTTACTCCATCTGTTTTAGTTTATGTGATACAAGTGATTTTAGGAAAGTAAACAAAATTTCTTATATGATTCTCACATATTTTTAGTTGTTATTTTACTGTGATTCATAGTACTTTTTAGTTCTTACGTTATTTTCAAACTTGTTTCAATAAAAATAAGGGAGTCAACCAAATTTTATTATATTTTTTAACTATGTTTTTCTAAAAATATTTTAAATTGTTACATTGCATATTTTGAGCTTCTTTTTTTTTTTATGTAATTTTCAAATATATATCAAATTAGAAATTATAATGAAGAATTAAAGTTTTCAAATCATTGTATTTCTATATTAACATTTTGAAATCTTTAAAACTCCACATATATGCACAAATTAATAGAAGGAAGACATGAAAACCCATTTCAATAATAACATATATATATTTCATTTTTATTAAATGAATCCCTGTCACGACCCAAACGAGTCGTGAGTGACACTCACCCTTAACCTACTAGGTGAGCGAACCAACAAATCTAAACCCCAACATTTACCAGTAAATCAATCATAAATAGTAAAAACAATGCGGAAGATCCAAAAGATACTAAGCAACCAATTTAAATAAGTTTCTAAAGTTTAATACTTATTGTTCCCAAAATATGGAAGTCATCACACCAAGAACATCTATCCTCAAATTTCTAAATCTAAGAGTATTTAAGAAGCTAAAAATAGTAAAAAGATGGTCCATGTCCGAACTTCAAGACATCAAGACGTGAAGGAGAGAATCCAGCACGAGCTAGGAATAATAGTTCACCCTAAATTCTGATGTGCTGAAGAGTGGCTAGATCTGAGGATGAGTCGAAGTCGGCGGCACGCTTGCTGCACTCCACAAATAACAAAGAAGAAAATTACAAGTAGGGGTCAATACAAGGAACACGTACTGAGTAGGTATCATCAGCCAACTCAAAATAGAAAGCAATATATATTGAATAATAATATAAAATCAACCATAATACTTAACAGGTGACAATCAACAAGTACAAGAACCATTGACAACAACACCAAGCACACCTATGAGGACTCAAGCCTCCATACTATACTCCTTTGGGAAATAGATTCTTCGAATTTGAGTATGTTAACATAATTCAAGATACATTCTCTTCATTATTATTGTGTCGGAACGTGACACTCCGATCCCCTAATATGTGTCGGAACGTGACACTCCGATCCAATCCTACGTGTCGGAACGTGACACTCCGATCCAATTCTACGTGTCGAAACGTGACACCCCGATCCAATATTACGTGTCGGAACGTGACACTCCGATCCAATCCTACGTGTCGGAACGTGACACTCCGATCCAATCCTACGTGTCGGAACGTGACACTCCGATCCAATACTATATCATTATTCTATTTCATCAAGTCTTCTTTATGTTTAGGCGTCATCTTAATAAAGAGGATTTAGGATTAAAGATTCAACAATCTCATCATTCTAATCCACCACAGTTACACAATCACAACATACAAACACACAATCAAGCATATAGAAGACTTTACAATACCACCCAATACATATCAATCACTATTTAGAGTTTATTTATCACATAGAAGTAAACCATAACCTACCTCTACCGAAGAATCGTGATCAAGCAAGCGAATAAGGGTTCGGCATCGCAAATTGCAAACTGCATCCAGGTGAGATTTCATATTAAAACTTTTCAATTTCGTAATGAATGGTAATTTATGAGGAAATTCATATGTTTTATAAGGTGAGGATAAAGAGTAGCATATTGCTTTTCAAAGTTATTGTTGTTACACATGACTTCTTGGAAATTTGGGGACAAGTTTTTGTGGGTAATTGTTTGGTCTAATCATTGGGATGGTTATAAGTAGTCATAAGTTGATAGTGGGGTGTTTGGCTCACGTCAAAAGTGTTGCAAATTGTTCCCAAAAGATGAATAATGTTACTGCCTTTAATTTATATACATGTTAGTATGTAGGTTGATTTTAGTGTTTCTCCAAATTCATTATCATTATTGTTATGATTATTGTATTATGTTGACAATTGAATTATAAGATAAACAAAATGTGGGGAAAGAATTGATATGTAAAGTGGGTTAAATAACAATCTTGAAAGTTAGAATTTATTTCAGAATAGTAGTAGTAGTGTGTGTGTGTGTGTGTGTATATATATATATATATATATATATATATATATATATATATATAAAGATGTTAATGGAGAACCATGACATGTGGTTGGCCATCAATGGCCTTATGATAGGGTAGTTTGGAGGGTAAGGTGATAATAATCTGCAAATTATTTCGGTCAGTAATTTGGTTATATTTTTTTTTTCTTTATCACATTATAATTTTAAGTTTTTATATATTGAGATAGGTAATTAAATATCAGATGAATTATATTATATAAAAGCAATTAAGGTTGCAGTCTTAACCTTTTTCTTGAATTTGATAAATAACAGAGTTGAAATATTAATTGGCATCAAGACTTAGGGACTTTATTATAAATTTTGGTGAAGTTTTGGGTCTAAGATAGACATATAGGTATTGTTAGTTTCAAAAATCTTATTGTGGTTACTTATTTGAATAAATCGTGTTGAGTTGGAAGTTCAACAAAAAGAGAAGACTCAAGTTCCGAAGTGATTGTTCTACTATTTGAGGCAAGTGGATTTCTAAACCCTTGTTAAGCATATGAAATTCGGGTATTTCCTTGTGTGGTATTGAGAATGACTTGGAGACTTGTTGCTTATTTGTTGGTGTTGTATTCCTGGTTGTAAATTGTGCTTTGTTATCAAAATGGTTATCTCTTCATTTTCAATTGAGCATGTCATTTGCATTGTATCTGAGACATGGTTGTGGTGAGAGGATGTACCATTTCGAGGGTCGTATCGCGCACCGTGATGGATATTATATTTTGAGGGACGTATCGCACGCCGCGGAGGTTACTATTATCGAGGGTCGTGTCGTACGCTGCGACAGATGCATGGACAGATATGTACCCCATGGGTCCCGGACTGAGAGACAGCGGGTGTATATCGTTAAGAAAGACATGCATCACTATATTTGACATTGCATCTCATGGCATTGCACAATTTATTATTGATGGACTTGAACACGTGTTTTTCTAATCTTGTGATTGTTTCTCAGTGAAGCTTTTGACTGTTGAATATTGAGTTGTTATTGAGAATGTGTAAACTAATAGAGTGTGGTTATTGAGTTGTGTGTTTGGTAAACTGTTAGGCTGTAGCGTGGAGGTTTAGATAGAGTGTAAGGAGTACCCGTAGTTTATTCACTTAACTTGTGTTTAGAGGTTTGCTTGTTCGGTACCGCGTGGTTTGGTACTCACCCCTCGCTTCTACATATTATTTTGTAGGATACGATCCCAGATCTTCGTGATACCTGTCATTCTTTTCGCTTCCGAGGCATCTTGTGGAGGGTTATGAGATAGTTGTTTGTCATCTCAGCGAACTTTCCTACTCCAGTTTATGACTTTGTTTTTACTTGAAAGACAACTTCATTTTAGACTTTTATTTTTATTTCAATTCTAATATTTACATTAGAGGTTTGTGCACGTGACAACCTGGTTTTGGGGATTGAATTAATATGACTTGGTTTCATAATAGAAATTGTTGTTGGATTGTCACTTACTTTCGCACTTTGTTAGATATTGGGTTTTAGGCTGACTTGTCTTTGTGGGATAAGACGAGTGCCATAACACCCATTTTTAGGTCGTGACAAAATGGTATTAGAGCCCCAGGTTCGTAGGTCTCACGTGTATACAAGACGAGTCTGTAGAGTCTCAAGGATCAGTACGGAGACGTCTGTACTTGTCTCTAAGAGGCTATACGGATTACTAGGAAAATTCCTTTTATTCATTCTTTCTCATCGTGCGTAGTCACCTTCTTTAGTACTGAGTTGTTGTATAATGTTTTAACAGATGACGAGGACTAGAACTAATGTTACTGGTGGTAGAGGGGAGGCACTTCCTGAGTCAATAATTGAGGCCCAAGCTACAGGTAGGGGTAGATCTCGAGCTAGAGGTCATGCTAGTAGTACGACAGTAACCAGAGGTCGTGGACGTGGAGCAGTACCAATGAGAGGTCGTGCTAGAGAGGTCTCTATAGAACCCCAGATTAATGACAGAGAGGACCAGATTCCTCCAGATCATGTAGTCACATCATTGCTTCAGGATACACTATTGAGGGTGTTAAGTGTGCAAGAGGGATTTTCTCAGGGTGGTGGTGCGACTACCACACCACATGACTCTCTAACTAGAGAGGGGGCTCAAACCCAAGAGCAGCAACAACCTCGCAGTAGATCTCGCAGTTCAGAATGATGTTGCACCAGCAGTTGGGGGTCAAGTTGCATCGATGGTTGTTCTGACAGAGGATGGACCCACCTCAGTTTCATGGTGGGAAGAGCGAAGACGCTCATGAGTTTCTAACTACTTGTCGAGAGTTACTGGAGGTGGTTGGATTAGCTGAGTCACATGGGGTTCGATATGCTACACACCAGCTTCGTGGACCAGCAAGAGACTTTTGGAGGACTTATTCGGGGGTTTTGCCTATTGGATCTCCTCCATGACTTGGCAGCAGTTTGCTAGTGCATTCCAAGATCGTTTTATCCCATGGAGCGTGATAGAGGAGAGTCGCTTGAGGTTTGAGAGTCTGAGACAAGATGGTTTACCAGTTAGAGTATGAGGCGCGTTTTAGCCAGTTGTCTAGGCATGCGTTGTCCATTATTCCAAATAAGACAGAGAGGATCCGCAGATTTGTGAGGGGATTGACTTTCTCTATTAGGTCAGGTGTGTTTCGGGCATCTAGGGAGGGGGCTTCTTTCCAGTCCATTGTGAGCTCCACCAAATAGGCAGAATTGATGGAGAGAGAGGAGTTTGGGGACCCTAAAAGGGATCGATATTAGGACAGTTTCATGGTGCCTCATTGGGAGGTAGGGGATCACAGAGAGTGAGTGGTTCTTTTCAGCAGCGGGGACCTATTCATGCATCTATGCCGACATTTGAGGGTGGCCAGACATCTAGGAATTCCCGGGCTCGTACAGTTCACAGCAGCGACCTACAGAGCGAGGAAATTATAGTGGGTTTTCAGGGTCCACACAATAGTTCCCAAGTCAGAGATTTTGTTTTACTTATGGAGATCCCGATCATCTAATGTGGTAGTGTACTTCACAAAGGGGTCGTGGTGGACCTCGACATAATTCTTCATTCCAGACTAGACCACCAGCTTCACAAGGTAGAGGTCGTGGCAGAGTTCAGTCAGGTAGAGGTGATAGAGTTTCTAGTAGTTATGTTTCAGCTCAGCAGAGTGTGGGTAGAGGTACCACCTAGGATGGAGGTGGACGAGGAGGCCACTGCTATGCTTTCCCCGGGAGACCTGAGGCAGAGACCTCTAATGCTTTTATTACAAGTATCATCCCAATATGCCATTGACTTGCATCTGTGTTGTTTGATCCAGGTTCTACATTCTCTTATGTGTCTACAAATTTTGCTGCTAAATTTGATATGATATGTGATAGTATGACTGTACCTATTCGTGTTTCTACACCCGTGGGTAAGCCTTAGTGGTGGATCGAGTGTATCGATCCTGTCTTTTTTTTTGGCTCGGTATGACACTTGGGTAGACTTAATCATTCTGGGATGGTAGACTTTGATGTTATCTTGGGTATGTATTGGCTTTCTCCTTATCACGCTGTCCTTGATTGTAATGCTAAGACTGTGACTTTAGCAATGTCTGGTGTTCCGAGGGTTGAGTGGAAGAGTGTTAGTGGTTCTTATCCTAGCAAGGTTATCTCTTTTATCTGTGCTCAGAGATTGGTGGAGAGAGGGCGTGTGTCTTAGTTTGAGTTTATTCGGGATACTAGTGTTGAACCACCTCCCATGGACTCTGTTCCCGTTGTTCAGAAGTTTCTCGATGTATTTCCTTCTGATCTTCCAAGTATTCCTCCCGATAGGGATATCGATTTTTCTATTGATTTGGAGCTGGGCACTTAGCCTATTTCTATACCTCCATATCGTATGGCCCCAGCAGAGTTAAAAGAGTTGAAGGATCAGCTGTAAAATTTATTGAGTAAGGGTTTTATTCGCCCTAGTGTATCACCCTGGGTGCCCCTGTATTGTTTGTTAAGAAGAAGGATGGGACTATGAGAATGTATATGGATTACAGACAGTTAAACAAAGTAAAAATGAAGAATAAGTATCCTCTTTCGCGTATTGATTACTTATTTGATCAATTACAGGGAGAATCATTGTTCTCTAAGATTGATTTGAGGTCTGGGCATCATCAGTTGAATATAAGGGCATCAGATATCCCTACGACAACTTTTTGGACCCGGTATGGGCATTATGAGTTTCTAGTGATGTCCTTTGGATTGACTAATGCCCCTGCAACATTCATGGAGTTGATGAATGGGGTGTTTCGACCATACCTTGATTCTTTTGTGATTGTTTTCATCGATGATATCTTGGTTTACTCCAAGACTAAGGAGGACCATGTCCGACACCTGAGGATTGTACTTCAGAGGTTGAGAGAAAAGAAGTTGTATCCCAAGTTCTAAAAGTGTGAGTTCTGGCTTAGTTCTGTGACATTCTTGGGACACGTGGTGTCCAAGGAGGGTATTAGAGTAGATCCGGCCAAGATTGAGGCAGTTAGAGGCTGGACTCAACCTACTTCACTTACTGAGATTAGGAGTTTTGTGGGATTGGCAGGCTATTATCGACGATTTGTTCAGAGTTTCTCTACTATTGCAGCTCCATTGACTAGATTGACTCGACAGGATGTGGGTTTTCAGTGGTCTGATGAGTGTGAGGAGATCTTTCAAAAGCTCAAGACTTTGTTGACTTCTGCTCATGTGTTGACTCTACCTGAGGAAGGTGTAGACTTTACTGTGTATTGTGTTGCTTCAGGAGTTTGTTTGGGTGGTGTCTTGATGCAGAAGGGAAAGTGATTGCTTATGCTTCTAGGCAATTGAAGTCCCATGAGAAGAACTACCCTACTCATGATCTGGAGTTGGCGGCTGTGGTATTTGTACTTAAGTTATGGCCTCATTATTTGTATGGAGTGCATTGTGAGATCTTCACTGATCATCGGAGTCTTCAGTATATCTTTAGCCAGAGGGACTTGAGGCAACGGAGATGGCTTGAGTTGCTGAAGGACTATGATGTGACCATTTTGTATCATCCAGGAAAAGCCAATGTTGTGGCCGATACTCTGACTAGGAAGACTCCTAGCATGGGAAGTCTTGCAGCGCTTAGTATTGAGGAGAGACCGTTGGCTAGAGATGTGCAGATATTAGCTAACAGTCTAGTCCGCTTGTAGATTTCAGAAGAGAGTGATGGGATGATTGCTTTTACTGAGGCTCGGTCTTCTTTAGTCGAGTAAATCTGTGCACACCAGTTTGATGATGAAAAATTATGTCTCGTTCGAGACAAAGTATTGAGAGGGGAAGCTAAGGAGGTTGTCCTTGATTCTGATGGTGTCTTGCAGATCGGAGGCAGAATTTGTGTGCCAGGACAGGCGATTTGATTAGATTGATTCTTGAGGAGGCCCATTGTTCTCGATATTCCATCCATCCAGGGGCGGCGAAGATGTATCATGATCTGAGTCAGCATTACTAGTGGTGTGGGATGAACAGAGATATTTCGGACTTTTTTTGAGGTGTTTAACTTGCCAGCAGGTCAAGTGTGAGCACCAGCGGCCCGGGGTGTATCTTAGAGGATGCCTATTCCTACTTGGAAGTGGGAGCGGATTACTATGGACTTTGTCGTGGGTTTGCCTACCACAGTGGGTGGTTATGACTCTATTTGGGTTGTTGTTGATAGGCTGACCAAGTCTGCCCACTTCATCCCGGTTCGGGTGAAGTATACAGCAGAAAAGTTAGCCAAGCTATATATCAGCCAGATTGTGCGACTACATGGAGTTCCTATTTCTATCATATCATATCGAGGTTCACTATTTACTTCTCATTTTTGGAAGGCATTACAACATGGTCTGGGTACTCAGTTAGATATGAGTACGGCATTTCACCCTCAGACAGATGGTCAATCTGAGCGGACCATTCAGGTATTGGAAGATATACTTCGAGCGTGTGTGATCGATTTTGGTGCTAGATGGGATCAACATTTACCCTTAGCGGAGTTTTCCTATAATAACATTTATCACTCTAGTATCTGGATGGCCCCATTTAAGGCGTTGTATGGAAGACGGTGTAGGTCTCCGATTGGTTGGTTTGATTCGGCGGAGATGGACTCCTTGGATACAGACTTGCTTAGAGATGCTATGGAGAAAGTCCGTATGATTCAGTATAGATTATTGACAGCTCATAGTCGACAAAAGAGTTATGCAGACCTGAGAGTTAGAGCCTTAGTGTTTATGGAGGGTGATCATGTTTGGCTCCGAGTATCACCCGTGAAGGGTGTAATGAGTTCTGGAAAGAAGGGCAAGCTTAGTCCTAGGTTAATTGGACCTTTTGAGATTTTGAGCCGAGTGGGAGAGGTGGCCTATAAGTTGGCCTTGCCACCTAGTTTGTCGGTAGTTCCTCCTGTTTTCTATGTCTCTATGCTTCGGAAGTATATTTCGGATGAATCTCATGTGATTTCACTCGATTCTATGGAGCTGGGTCTAGACATGACATATGAGGAGGAGCCTATTGCTATATTGGATAGGCAAAATCCGAGAGCTTAGGACCAAGGAGCTTGTTTCAATGAAGGTGCACCGGAAGCACTGTTCAGTAAGAGAAGCAACTTGGGAGACAGAGTCTGACATGCGTGCCAGATATCCTCAACTTTTTGAAGCTTCAGGTAATTAATTTTACTCTATGTTCGAGGACGAACATGATTTTTAGTGGTGGATAATGTAATGACCCAAAAGCTCCTCTTTAGAATTTTTGAATATTTGTTTAACTTAAGTTAATTAATCGATAGTTTATGGGCTAAAGTCATAATTTATTTAAGACCCTATACCCTTTAGCCTATATTTAATAAAAATAAGTGAGTAAAATTTATCACTTTTAATACATAATTAATTTAGAAAAGAAATAAAAAGGATAAGGAGCGAACAAGGGTTCGGCATCGCAAATTGCAAACTGCATCCAGGTGAGATTTCAAATTGAAACTTTTCAATTTCATAATGAATGGTAATTTATGAGGCAATTCATATGTTTTCTAAGGTGAGGATAAAGAGTAGCATATTGCTTTTCAAAGTTATTGTTGTTACACATGACTTCTTGGAAATTGGGGGACAAGTTTTTGTGGGCAATTGTTTGGTCTAATTATTGAAATGGTTATAATTAGTCATAAGGTGATAGTGGGGTGTTTGGCTCATATCAAAAGTGTTGCAAATTGTTCCTAAAAGATGAATAATGTTACTGCCTTTAATTTATATACATGTTAGTATGTAGGTTGATTTTAGTGTTTCTCCAAATTATTTATCATTATTGTTATGATTATTGTATCATGTTGACAATTGAATTATAAGATAAACAAAATGTGGGGAAAGAATTGATATGTGAAGTGGGTTAAATAACAATCTGGAAATTTAGAATTTATTTCAGAATAGTAGTATATGTTGTTTTTTTATTATATATATATATATATATATATATATATATATATATATATATATATAAATGTTAGTGGAGAACCATGACATGTGCTTGGCCATCAATGGCCTTATGATAGGGTAGTTTGGAGGGTAAGGTGATAATAATCTGCAAATTATTTCGGTCACTAATCTGGTTATATATTTTTTTTCTTTATCACATTATAATTTTAAGTTTAGATATATTGAGATAGGTAATTAAATATTAGATGAATTATATTCTATCAAAGCAATTAAGGTTGTACTCTTAACCTTTTTCTTGAATTTGATAAATATGAGAGTTGGAATATTAATTGGCATCAAGACTTAGGGACTTTATTATAAATTTGGGTGAAGTTTTGGGTCTAAGATAGACATATAGGTATTGTTAGTTTCAAAAATCTTATCGTGGTTACTTATTTGAATAGATTGTTTTGAGTTGGAAGTTCAACAAAAAGGGAAGACTCAAGTTCCGAAGTGATTGTTCTACTATTTGAGGCAAGTGGATTTCTAAACCCTTGTTAAGCGTATGAAATTCGTGTGTTTCCTTGTGTGGTATTGAGAATGACTTGGAGACTTGTTGGTTATTTGTTGGTATTGTATTCCTGTTTATAAATTGTGCTTTGTTATTAAAATGGTTCTCTCCTCATTTTCAATTGAGCATGTCAATTTGCATTGTATTTGAGACATGGTTGTGGTGAGAGGATGTACCATTTCGAGGGTCATATCGCGCGCCGCGATGGATATTATATTTCGAGGGACGTATCGCGCACCGCGGAGGTTACTATTATCGAGGGTCGTGTCGTGCGCCGCGACAGATGCATGGACAGATATATCCCCCATGGGTCCCGGACTGAGAGACAGCGGGTGTGTATCGTTAAGAAAGACATGCATAACTATATTTGACATTGCATCTCATGGCATTGCACATTTTATTATTGATGAACTTGAACACGTGTTTTGCTGATCTTGTGATTGTTTCTCTGTGAAGCTTGTGGCTGTTGAATATTGAGTTGTTATTGAGAATGTGTAAACTAGTAGAGTGTGATTATTGAGTTGTGTGTTTGGTAAACTATTAGGCTGTAGCGTGGAGGTTTAGATAGAGAGTAAGGAGTACCCGTATTTTATTCACTTAACTTGTGTTTAGAGGTTTGCTTGTTGGGTACCGCGTGGTTTGGTCCTCTCCTCTTGGATAAAAAACTAAATAATTTCTACTAATCATCTTGAAATCTAATGGGTTTATCACATTATTGGAATTGTATTAAAATATCTAGACATTATTTTAAAATTGAAGAGAGTTAAACTAATAGTAGAATAAAAGGGAGATGGAGTTGTGGTAATGAAGATGACAATAAATTTTTGAAGAAGAAGACGCTCTTTAAGAGTGTGCATACAATCTCCATGTCAAATGGACGAAAAATGATGTAATAATATCAGTTCAGGATTATTTAGGGGGGTAATAGGACACTTACATAGTTTAGCTATCTTTTTAAAATTTCGGCACAATATCAGGTTTCACTTTATGTCTTTTCTCATTAATTTATAATCTATTTCAAATGGTCATACGACATAATGTGTTTTTTTACAATCTAAATTGGAAAAGTTGAATTCTAAAAAGTTCTATGCAGCAAGGAAATAGAGAAATGTGTTAGATTATGAGTTAAAACATTTCGTGTGCGAGGAATATATAAAATGTTAATATCTTTAAAAAAAAAATCATCAATCTTCATATTTATTCCCAAGTGGTATTTATTTTCAACAATATTATTATCTTTGTTTTGTAATATTTGCACCATAAGCTTTACATATGATAAAATACTAATCATTGGTCAATCAATTCGTAGAGATCGATTTAAAGTCTTTCGAATCTCCATTGCTTCAACTTAAGTATATTGTGTTTCTAATTGAATTTGTCGATGAATTTTGTGGTACATTTTGTTATTGTCTTCAATAAATTGAAATACTAAAAAAGAATGATCTAACTTCACAACAATAAAAACAATCAAGGAAGTAACTTCATTTCTATATACAATAACAATTATTGTATTGTTATAAATATTGGAAGTATTTATTAAAAAATAATTTTAACTCCACAACAATAAAAACAATCATGAAAGAAATTTTATTTCTATATATAATAATAATTATCGTAATGTTAGATACTCAAAAATCATCATTATCACAAAAGAAATCTTTTAACCAACAACATTATCATATAGTTGAATTCCAACCATAATTCATCATAAAGTTTATTACCTATCGAGAATAGTACTCAAATAAATCACACATTTCTACCAATTGAATAAATGTAAAATATTTCCAAGTTCGTTCCATATCTAGCCTTTCCTTTAATAATTTCACTTTCAATTCTCAAACTATTTTTGATTCAGCCTATTCCACGCAAGTACTATATTTTTTTTTACCATGGTAAGTAACCTTACTCAACCCCTTCAAATATAATCACATATTCATTTCATAAGTATATCTTTTTCATCTTAATACCAGATCTAACATTAAAACAATACACGACGCACCAACTATTCATATAAGGAACTACGCACGAGTCATCACATAAATGAGAGTGAATGGAGTGAAGCGATAGAATCAAAATGGGACCAAGTACGCACAATAGAGATTGAATAAGTGCAGATTTTTTTTCTTAAAAGTCACTATAGTCTCTCCAACATAAGTACAGACGTCTCCATACCGATCCTCCAGACTCTACTTAGACTCAACTTGTACACACGTGAGACCTATGAATCTGGGGCTCTAATACCATTTTGTCACGATCCAAAATTGAACGTGATGACACTCGTCTTATCCCACCAAGACAAGTCAACCTAATACTCAACAAATACATTAATATGCGGAAAATTTGCAATCAACTTAAAAATACCCCCAAAACCTGATTGTCACGTGTACAATCCTCTAAAGTATTCCAATAGATTCCAAAGAAAACACTACTCTCAAATGAACTTGTTTATAGAATAGAACAAGACCATAACTAAGGAGAAAGAAAGTACATTGAGACGACAAACAACTACCTCACAAATCTCCAAGAAGCCTCAAGAATGAAAGATACCACAAAAATTCAGGCTCGTAATCTACAAAAAAAATATAGAGGCAAGGGGTGAGTACCAAACCACACGGTCCTCAAAAGTAAATTCGTAAACACAAGCTAAGGGGATGAAATATGGATACTTCTACCACCCACCGAACATCTACAACTACAACCTGCATAAAAATCATTCCAACTTAACAACTCACACTTCCCAACGCACATAGTTCAACAACAACACTTAGACAAAGTACATATCCTCAACAACAACACTTTGACAAATTACATGTCCTCAACAACAACACTTTGACAATTTACATATCCTTAATAACAGTACTTTAACAAATTACATATCCTCAACAACAACACTTTAACTAATTATATATCCTCAACAACAGTACTTTAACAAATTATATATTCTCAACAACAAGCTCAGCACCCATCAATCACCAATTCCACATAAAGGCATTCACAAGATAAGCAAAACACAATATGAAGTTCACTAATGATAAGTATGTACAGTGCAGTCAAATGCAATATCAAGTATAATGATGAATTTCTGACCTAGTGATACACATCCGCTGTCTCTCAGTCCGGGATCCATGGGGGACATATTTGTCTATAAATCTGTCGCGGCGCACGACACGACCTTCAATAATAGTAACTATCGTGGCGCGATACGTCCATCGAAATATAGTATCCATCGCGGCGCGCAATACGTCCTTCGAAATGATACATCCTTTTTAAGTTCTCATTCTTTCTCAATACACAGAACACTTTTCACCATCATGTCTCAAAATAATGTAAATGACATCTTCAAGCAATAAAGAGGATATTACCATTTTCATAACATTGCACAATTAACAACAACATCAAAAATGATTCAACAAGCCTTTCAAACCGTTCTCCATTATCAACACATCATACAAAACCAATTATTCGCATTACTTTTTATTACCCTTTGTTTTCATCATTAGAATTAACAATGTGGACAAGTCAACCCATCACCAAGTCTCATTACTCCCAAACATATATCACAAGGAAATACACGCATTTCATGCATTTAACAAGGGTTTAGAAATTCACTTGCCTCAAATAATCAAGAATTTACTCCGTCACTTGAGCATTCCACTTTCGTTGAGCTCTCAAATAAATACAATTTATTCACATAATAACCACAATAAGATTATAAAATTAACAACACTCATATCACTATGAGTCATGCTTAGACCCAAAAATTCACTCATACATGATATCAAGTTCATAATATTGATTTTGATTACATGTCAACTCTCATATTTCCAAATTTCAAATTTAGCGTTAATTTTCAATTAATCAAATATCACAAGTATAATAATGTTCATATAATCCATTACACTTAATATTCAATTTGTTGTCTCAATATATCAAAATTTAAATTATAATGCGAAAACTATAAGAAGGGTCCGAAACCAGAGCCAACTTACGTGATTTTGCTCTATGAATCTACTCAACGTCATATCATATATATATATATCACATGTAAATCGTCTAAAATTATTCTCTCCCAGTGAAACCACTAAATTATGTAAAGGGTGCACAAGCAATAACTATAATTCAATTCCAATTTATTCTTTTTGCTTTCTTTTTTCCAATTAATAGCCAAAGATGCTAATACAATCAATCTATTGTCCAAATTTTCAGCCATTAATCACAATACACATGACTTGATTTACACGATATTTCTTCCAATATCCTATTTTAAATTTATTCTACACATAATTTCTAATGATTGATTAATCATATATTAATTATAGTCATAATTATTTAAAATTAGTATTAAAAACTTATGCCTAAACTGAAGGACTACAAACAGAAGAAAAAAATATGTCATTAAAACCTTTTTTCCCTAAACTCCACGTTACAATAAATTAACAATAATTGGCCGTCTTTTTATACATAACATAATAAGAATTAAGGCATTAGAAATTCACCTCGATGTGCAGAAATTTCTATGCCGGTCGCTGCTTTACACAAGTAAGTATTTTTTCCTCCCTTTCTCTTTATTTAGTTTTCTTAGATTAATATAATATATTAAAAGTGAAAAAAAAATGTTACTTTTTGTGTTTTAAAAAATATTGACCTAGTTTGATTTGGAACGGACTTTAAGAAAAGAAAGGCTTATGATTCTAATTCAAAGTTATGTCAAATGTACCAAAATATCCTTTAATCTTGTGATTTTAAACATGCCACGTATAAAATTATAGTTAAAGTGTTGCCAAAAAAAGGAAAAGGTTATTCTTTTTAAACAGGCTAAAAAAGAAATAGGGTCATTCTTTTTTTAAGTAGAGGGAATAACTTATTTTATTAAATAATGGGTCAAAAGGTATAGGCTTTTAACTAAATTATGGCTTAGCCCATTATCACCAACTAATAAAACATCATTACTTAATAAATATCCATCAATTAATTAAGTACAGTTAAATAAATAGTTTAAAATTGTGAAATATGATTTTCGTGTCATTACATATATACACTATTTCAAAACACTCTTATCTGTGAGAACACTAAATCTTAAGATTAAATAAACATCCGGTCAAAATCCATAAATTCCTTCAAAATAAAATCTTATTAATTAGAAAATGGCCTAAGATTTTGTGTTTTCTTAATTTTGATCTAAGAAAAAAACTTTTTGTGTTTCTGTTTTTTTTCTCATCATTTCAATGCTCATCCAGTTCTTAAAAATATTCAAAAAATCAGTCTTTTCATTTCTTTTTTTTGGTTGTTTTCTAGAAATCACAATGGGAAGATTACTGTAGAAAATCTGACTTCACCTAATCATCCAACTTTGGAATCTGATGAAATTGAGAAAAATTAAAAAAAAATAATAAGTGAATATAGATGTTGAAGAAGAAGAACAAAAAGAAACGAATTTGTGTTTGTATGATGGGCCACCGGATCGGATCGAATCTGCTCTAACAATGACCACTAGCGTTGATTCAGATTCAATTGGTTATATTGATTCTTCATATAGTAGTGGGTATTCGTATTCTAATGGCGACGAATAGTCTCCTTTAAAAGGTGTACCTAGTTCTTTAATTGAGCCAATTTGCTCAACTGAGCCCAATAATATCAAATAGATAGTTGAAGAAGAAACTAAGCCTATTGACTATAAAACAAATAACGTTATGATTCCAACTTTTGACCACTTTAATGTTATACAATTTTTGTGTATTTTTATGATTCCAACTTTTGACCACTTTAATGTTATACAATTTTTGTGTATTTTTATGACATAAAATTCTTAAATCATAAATTTTTTAACGACACACAGTGAATTCTGTAGGCTCATATAGTTTTTAGTTTTTTCTTTCCATCTTTTATTATTTTTTATTTGCTAATCATAATACAAGAGACAAAAATTAATATCTTACATTGACAAATTATGAAGCAATACAAAATTTTGCTCATACAAATATTTAATATGATGATTTTTGAAAAGATATAAATAAAAACAAATGACATTCATATTAATAAAACAAGAAGAAATCATGACCTTATAAAATAATTAACAATATTAAATTACCATTATATAATGGAATTTAGATAATCTACTAATTAAGCAGTCAAAGTTTCATCACTTTAGTTGTAGGAAAATTCACTTTTCAAGTGCCCACCCCCTCCACCCTAGCCCATACCCCTCTCTCTCTCTTTATATATATATATATATATATATATATATATATATACTTACTATTTTAAAACACTCCTATCTGTAAGAATTCTTTGCAGTAAATCTTAAGATAAAATCAAAATTCTTAAATTCCTTCAAAATAAAATCTTTATTGATTAGAAAATGACCCAAGAAACATCCTGTCAAAATTCGTAAATTCCTTCAAAATAAAATCTTTATTAATTAGAAAATGTCCCAAGAAAACTAAATAGTTCTAGAAATAGCATTAGTACTATTCACTTTTTTTTCTTTCATGAGTTATTGTGATATATATTTATTACTCTATTTTATTATTATTTTAATTAGTTCCTAATATTTTTATGCTTATTATACTTACTAAATATATCTACTTTAACATAAAAATTCATTCTACTCTCTAATTAATATACCTGAAAAGAAATAAGTGTGATAAAATTAATAATATGTATTAAATTGTAATTAAAGAAGAAATAAAATTTATTTTAATATTTTAAAAGATGTTAAAAAGTAACTTTACGAATAAAATGAATTGGATGATATATTTGCATTTAAAGTAAACTATAAATTTTTAAGTAGACTATAAAAAATTGCTAGATTATAAAAGAGTAATTATTCGTTAAACATATAATCAAGTTTATACTTACTATAGACACCCAATTTTGGCCTTACATTTTAAAAAATCGTAACTTTTTTTTTAAACTTTATTTTTTGATAGTTCAAAATATTTTTATATAATTTTAAATAAGTTTATCAGTAACTAACCTTATTTATCAAAATTTTGATTTTTTGATTTGTTAATTTGTTAATTTTATTTTTTATATATCATTAGTTACGCTCATTATATTTTTTTAAAAATTCATTTTATTCGTTACATTTGTTATTGTTTATTTTATATTTTCTGCATAGTCTTAAAAATCATTTAATACGGATGAATTTCGCATACAAAAGTTGAACAATGATTTTGGGCTCAATCTTCAGCCCATGACTAGGCCCATTATCTAACAATTTTTTATTTAAAAAATAATTAGATCAAAATAGAAGGTGGTGGAATAATATAGTGTAAATTAGGTATATAGCATATTATGTAGTCATATTCTCAAGTTATAACATAAGAGTTTGATTTTCATTCTATAACATTTAATATATCAGCTTATAGCATTTTTTTAAACTAAAATAATGTTAATATTTATTCTGTAAAATTAGCACGAAAAATAAAAAATAAAAAATAATTTATTAAAATTTGATAACTGCCGTGAATTTAGTTAATGTTATTAACTGATAACAAATGTGCACCTTTTAAGGGATTTGAAAATATTTTAAATATAGATATGCACCTTAATTGTCTCAATTCGTTTTAAATGCTAATTATTTTTTATTTTTATCCTTAAAAATTGCAATCTGTTATCTTCATTCCATAAACGTTTACCATTTATTTTTTTTCCAGAAAGTGAACTTTATTCTTATATTTGAATTTTGTTATATTTTATCTTTTTTTTTTGGAAAATAATTAAAATAGAAGGTTAAAAAAGTTTAGATTTGATTTGATGGAGAAAATTGTGTCAATTTTAACTAAACATGGTGGCAAATGAAATTCATCAGGTTAGTTTTTTTTTTATAATTTGTTATGTTTTTAGTATAAATTATTGGTTGTAGTTATATATTTTTTTGTCATGTACTGAATGTGTCGTATTTTTTTCCATGTTATATTGCATATGTTGAATTCATATATATTTTTTTTTGTGATACAATTACGCAGTGTTCTGGTAATAATATTTCGTAATATTAAATTTATTTTCATGTGTAATTAAAACGAAGAATGGTGTGAAATTTGATTACTTGGTAAAATTGAAAAGTTTACATATTTTGATCAATTTGCAATTTTTTATTTTTGAAACAGTATGAACAATATATGACATTTTGTATTAATAATGTGTGAACGTGAAATGAAATGTGATTTTTTGGTAAAAGCTATTCCATATTATATTTAAATTTTCATATGTTATCTTTTTTGTATATTGTTTAAATAAGAAAACTGTATTAATTTCTGTATGTAATGTATATAAATAGTGTATGCAATATATATGAAAACAAATTTTTCTTGTTGTATGTAGCAGTGATTGATTTGTAAAATATATATGAATTCTGTATAAAAATTTGATTAACTATGTATTATTTTTTTATTAAATTGTGTATGAAATTGTGTATGAAGTGTGTATTAATTTTGTATAAACATTGTATTAAGTGTGTATTGAACAGTGTATTAATTGTGTATTAAATTACAATAGTGTATAAACATTGTATTAAGTGTGTATTAAATTAAAAAAAAAGTGTGTATTAAATTTAAATTTTGTTATTGCATATATAATTGAATTATATATAAATTGTATATGAAGTGTGTGTTAATTTTGTATGAATAAATTTACAATTTTATGATGGGATGCACTGAATGTAATTTTAATGTTGTTAAACAGGGAAATACGTCAACTTTGAGATGGAGGGCATCCTACACGATACTTCTACTCTTTATATTGATTTAATTAATGCTATACTAATCAGCTAAATATAGAAGAAAATATAAATTTTGTTGAGATAAAGTATATAGTTAGCGAAATGTGTCCACCTATAAAAATTCATAATGATATTGATGGTAAAGATTTATCTAGATCAGATGAGGGTGAATTTGGATTTTTTTATAAAATATCCATTATGCATCACTTTGAAAGATTGTGAGCAATATAACAAATGTCATAGAATTATAGTTAATGATAGAATAAATTCTGATGTTAGATTATCACATACTAACTTAGATCTATACTCCAACAATTCTATCCGTTTGATCGGAATGAATTTAAACGGAGTTGTCAATGATAATAGTGAAGTAGATAATGATATAATATGTGATCATTCTAACCTATTTGTAGCTGATAATCAGATTTATAATAATAAAGAAACCCTTAAGGAGGTTATGAGGCATGTTGGACTTGTTGAGAAGTTCAGCTTTCGGGTTGCGCGTTGTAATGCATTTAAGTAAGTTTAAAATTATTTTTTATTTTTTATTTGTTTTGTTACAATGTATATATTGTAATCTACATTTTTTTAAATTTTGTAACAGTTATCACCTGAATTGTATTTCTAAGATTTGTTCTTGGTTGATGAGGGCATCTAGTTTGAATAAATCGAGTTTATTCAAAGTTAGGAAGTATATTGCTCAGCATACATGTTCTGTTAGAGAAAGAGTTTATGCCAGATGTCAAGGGATAACTGACGTTATAAGTGTCTTGATAATGGAGAAGTATATTGGTCCATCTAAGGTATAAGCTCCAAAAGATGTAGCTGATAATATGTTGAAAATGCATGGAGTTTCTTTGACATACATACATGCATGGAGAGCTAAAGAAAAAGCAGTAAAGTTGGTGCGAGGAGATCCAGCAGAATCTTATGCAAGATTACCTGGTAATTTCAAAAATAAGGATAAATTTAAACATATGTCATTGTGTTGTACTGTAACAGTTTCGTGTATTCTTTATGTATAAAATATGTATATTTTATGTATGAATTGGACTGTTATTTTCAGGTTATTTTTACATTTTGGAGCAAACATATCCAGGATCTTTTTTGAAAATAAAAAGGAATGATGGTGATACATTTTTATATGCATTTGTTGCGTTAGAAGCTTGTATTAGGGGCTGGGAATATTGTAGGCTAATTGTAGTTGTTGATGGTGCAGCATTAAAATGTTCATATGGTGGTACAATGTTAATTGCAAGCACATTGGATCCGGGAGGTAAATTATTAGACTATTTAATTTTCTAATTATATAATATAATTAAAAAAATATATGAATAATATTTCTGATTTGTGTGATATTTTTTTAAAAATTAATGAGCAGGTCATATACTTCCGTTGGCGTATGCGTTAGTAGATTGTAACGACCTGTTTAGTCGTTTTGAACAGCAGATTTTATTTCTGGAAAAACAGGCTGAGACGACGGGCCGTCACAGACTCCTTAAGGAAATCGAGTCTCTGACGAACCTGCATGACGGACCGTCGCAGGCGCGATGGGCCATCACAGGTTGCGTAATCTCAGTTGGAGTCGGATTTCTGGTTAAGTTTTAAAGGAGCGTTTTGGACTATTCCTGCTATAATTATATATTTCGTGGGTTTATATTAATAACTCAATTTCTTGGAGGATAAAAGAGGTAACCTTGAGTTAAATTATGGGTTATTATTGTCATCTTTTACACTTAATTACATGTTAATTAGGGTAAAAGAAAGAGGGTTTGAATAAGAAAAATAGAAAGAACAAAAAGAAAAGAGAGGGGATCGAACGAGAGAAAAGGGAAACGAAGAGGATAGCAAAGAATCTTGAGGAATTGCTTGCTTGATCACGAAATCTTCGGTGGAAGTAGGTTATGGTAAACTCTTAATAGAGAATGATATGTATTGGGTAGTGTTGTAAACCCTTCTATATGCTTAATTGTGTGTTTGCATGTTGTGATTATATAATTTTGATAAAATAAGCATGATGAAGCTATTGAATCCTAAATCTTGAAAAAAAAACCCTAATCTACTTTGTTAATGATGATGCCTTGGTATAAAAGAAGGCTTGATGAACGAAAGTAGTGAGATTAGGGGATCGGGTGCCACGTTCCGGTACCAGGATAGTATATGAGGATCGGAGTGTCACGTTCCGACACCAGGATAGTATATGAGGATCGGAGTGTCACGTTCCTACACCAGGATAGTATATGAGGATCGGAGTGTCATGTTCCGACACCAGGATAGTATATGGATCGGGTGCCACATTCCGGTACCAGGATAGAATATGGATCGGGTGCCACGTTCCGGTACCAGGATAGTATGTGAGGATCGGAGTGTCACGTTCCGACACCAGGATAGTATATGGATCGGGTGTCACGTTCCGGTACCAAGATAGAATATGGATCGGGTGTCACGTTCCGACACCAGGATAGAATGAGGATCGGAGTATCACGTTCCGACACCAGGATAGTATATTCAGGAGCGGAGTGTCACGTACCGACACGAGAGGAATAAAGATAATGAATCTTGAAAGATGTTAATATATTCAATCTAATGAACCTAATTCCCAAATGAGTATGATGAGGAGGCGTGAGTACTCATTGATGTGCTTGGTGTTGTAACCAAGGGTTATGGTAATTGTAAATGCTGCATGCTAAGGATATTAGTTGATTTTATGATGTTATCTGATATATACTTTTTTCTATTTTGAGTTGGCCGATGATACCTACTCAGTACTTGTGTTTGTACTGACCCGCTAGTTTTATGTTTTATTTTTTGATTATTTATGGAGTGCAGCAAACATAACATCGTCTTCAACTCAACCGCAACTCTAGCCAGTCTTCATTACTCCGGATTTCAGGGTGAGCTAATGCTTCTAGCTTGAACTGGATCTTCCTCTTCATGTCTTGATGCCTTGAAGTTCCGGCATGGACTAGCTTTTTATGTATTTTAGCTTCTAGATACTCTTAGCTTTAGTAATTTGAAGTACATGTTCTTGTGATGATGACTTACAGATTTTGGGGATAATAATAGTTGTTGAGTTTTTAGAAGTTATTGAATTGATTTTTTTGAGTTTAAGTGTTCCGCATTACTTTCTGTTGATATTATATTGAAATGTTAAGGTTTAGATTGGTTGGTTTGCTCACATAGGAGGGTAAGTGTGGGTGCCAGTCGCGACCCGATTTGGATCGTGACAAACTTGGTATCAGAGCATTAGGTTCGTTGGTCTCATCACACAAAAACGAGTCTAGTAGAGTCTTAAGGAACGGTAGGGGGACGCCTTTACTTTTCTTTGAGAGGCTATAAGACTTTAGGAAAATTCCATTCCTTCTTTCTTTCTTTCGTGCTATTACTTGGGTCCAATTGGTATCTAGGTGATACAAATTGGTATCTGACCATCTTCACTCTATTTCGCAGATGGTTAGAACTAGAGCAACAACCGCGCCAACACCAGCACCGGCGGGACAGGGTGCGTCTGAGCCAGCCACTGGGGCTGTGGCTCGAGGAAGAGCAACGGCAAGAGGCCGTGGTAGAGGTCGTGGGAGGACATCCTCTAGAGGAAGAGAACAAGAACCTAGCCCATCTGATGCTAGGGCGGTGACTCCTCCACCGACTGAGGAAGTAGTAAGAGAGGGTGAGGAAGGGGAGAATGAACAAGTGCAAAATGAGGAATTGCCACCCCAACCTACCCCAGAGATGATCAATCAGGTTCTCGCTTATCTTAGTGGATTGTCTGATCAAGGTCAGGCACCTCTAGTGTTTTCTGCACCAACACCTCTGGTTTCAGAGGTACAACCTGCAGCCACTATGGCTCCTCGTATGGATGCCTCATTGGACATAGGCACGTTTCCACGTCTGACTACTGGGCCTATAATGACAAATGATCAGCATGAACTTTTCAGTAAGTTCTTGAAATTGAAACCTCCAGTCTTCAAGGGTGCTAAATCGGAGGATGCTTATGATTTTCTGGTTGACTGTCACGAGCTACTACACAAGATGGGTATAGTAGAACGGTTTGGTGTGGAGTTTGTGACTTATCAGTTTCAAGGGAACGCCAAAATGTGGTGGCGGTCACATGTTGAGTGTCAACCAACAGAGGCACCACCTATGACTCGGGCCTCATTCTCTAGCTTGTTTATGGAGAAGTATATCCCCCGGACTTTGAGGGATAGGAAAAGGGATGAGTTGTTGAGCCTAGAGCAAGGTAGGATGTCGGTCAATGCATATGAGGCTAAGTTTCGTGCACTATCCAGATATGCCACCCAACTTTGTTTCAGTCCACAAGAGCGGATTCGTCGTTTTGTGAAGGGGTTGAGGTCAGAGTTACGGATTTCAGCCTTACAGGTAGCGGCTACGGCAAAATCCTTCCAAGAAGTGGTAGATTTCGTGGTAGAGGTGGAAGGAGTGAAGCCAAATGAATTCACCTTGGCATCGAAATCAAAGAGGTTTCGAAAGGGAGGTGAGTTTAATGGTTCTTACTCTAGAGGACAGGGTTCCGGAGGTTACTCAGTTCGACCCATTTAGTCTTCACTACAGACTGTAGTTGGGGGTCCACCTTAGACCGGTCAACACTTCCCTGAGAGACCTATGCTTGAATCTAGAGAGTGTTATGGATGTGGAGAGACTGGACATATTAGGAGGAATTGTCCCAAATAGAGTTATTGACCCCCAATAGCTAGAGGTAGAGGTGGTCATGGTAGAGGCCGTTATTCTAGAGGACGTGGTGGTCGAGGTAATGGTGGTCACCAAAACGGCCGGGGTGATGGGCAAAGTGGAGCCACTACATCACAACATGGTAGGGGCAACGGACAAACAAATGAAAGGGCCCATTGTTATGCTTTCCCTGGGAGATCGGAGGCGAAGACATCTGATGCTGTCATCACAGGTAATCTTCTGGTTTGTGATTGCATGGCTTCTGTATTATTTGATCATAGATCCACATTTTCTTATGTATCTTCCTCATTTGCTAATGGTCTAAATTTACATTGTGAATTGCTTGATATGCCTATTCGTGTTTCTACTCCGGTGGGTGAGTCTGTGGTAGTTGAAAAGGTATATAGGTCTTGTTTGGTGAACTTTATGGGGAGCAACACTTATGTAGATTTGTTTATCTTAGAAATGGTTGATTTTGATGTAATTCTGGGTATGACTTGGCTTTCTCCGCAATTTGCGATCTTGGATTGTAATGCTAAAACGGTGACGTTAGCCAAGCCTGGGACAGATCCGTTAGTGTGGGAGGGTGACTACACTTCCAATCCGGTGCGTATCATCTCCTTTCTTCGTGCTAAGAAAATGGTTAGTAAAGGGTGTTTATCTTTCTTGGCACATCTCAAGGATGACACTACCCAAGTACCTTCGATTGAGTCGGTTTCGGTGGTCCGTGAGTTCCTGGATGTGTTCCCTGCAGATCTTCCTGGTATGCCACCATATAGGGATATTGACTTCTCTATTGATCTTGAACCGGGTACTCGCCCCATTTCTATACCCCCTTATAGAATGGCTCCCGCGGAGTTAAGGGAGTTAAAAGCCCAACTTCAAGAGTTGTTGAGCAAAGGCTTCATTAGACCAAGTTCATCTCCTTGGGGTGCTCCGGTTTTGTTTGTGAAAAAGAAGGATGGGAGTTTTTGGATGTGCATAGACTACCGGCAGTTGAACAAGGTAACCATAAAGAACAAGTATCCTCTTCCTCGCATTGATGACTTGTTCGATCAGTTACAAGGTGCTTGTGTCTTCTCTAAGATTGACTTGAGATCCGGCTATCATCAATTGAAAATACGGGCAACGGATGTGCCAAAGACTGCTTTTAGAACCAGCTATGGGCATTACGAATTTGTAGTGATGTCTTTTGGTCTTACGAATGCCCCTGCTGCGTTCATGAGTTTGATGAACGGGATTTTTAAGCCATATTTGGATCTCTTTGTGATCATATTTATTAATGACATATTGATATACTCTAAAAGTAAGGAGAAACATGAGGAGCATTTGAGAATGGTATTGGAAATGTTGAGGGAGAAAAAGCTTTATTCCAAGTTCTCTAAGTGTGAGTTTTGGCTAGATGCAGTGTCCTTCTTGGGGCACGTGGTTTCTAAGGATTGAGTGATGGTGGATCCTTCTAAGATTGAGAGAGTAAAGAATTGGGTAAGACCTACTAATGTGTTAGAAATAAGGAGCTTTGTTGGTTTAGCTAGCTATTACCGCCGATTTGTCAAGGGATTCTCTTCCATTGCTTCCCAACTGACGAACTTGACTAAGCCAAAAGTCCCATTTGTATGGTCGGATGAGTGTGAGGAAAGCTTTCATAAGCTCACCTTGCCAGTGGAAGGTAAGAATTTCATTGTCTATTGTGATGCATCCTATTCGGGTTTGGGTGAAGTGCTAATGCAAGAGAAGAATGTGATTGCTTATGCTTCAAGACAATTAAAAGTGCATGAACGTAACTATCCAACTCATGATTTGGAATTGGCCGCGGTAGTGTTTGCATTAAAGCAATGGAGACACTATTTATATGGGGTTAAGTGTGAGGTCTATACGGATCATCGTAGCCTAGAGTATGTCTTTACTCAAAAAGATTTGAACTTGAGACAGAGGAGATGGATGAAACTACTGAAGGACTACGACATCACTATTTTGTATCATCCGGGGAAGGCGAATGTTGTAGCGGATGCTTTAAGTAGAAAGGCGGGAAGCATGGGAAGTCTAGCTCACTTGCAAGTTTCTAGGCGTCCATTGGCTAGAGAGGTTCAGACTCTAGCTAACGACTTGATGAGATTAGAAGTAAATGAGAAGGGAGGATTGTTGGCTTGTGTGGAGGTAAGATCTTCCTTTCTTGACAAGATTAAGGGAAGACAGTTTGATAATGAGAAACTGCACAGAATCCAAGATAAGGTATTGCGAGGAGAGGCTAAAGAAGCGACAATCGATGAGGAAGGCGTTTTGAGGATTAAAGGAAGGGTATGTGTACCCCGCGTCGATGATTTGATCAACACTATTCTGACAGAGGCTCATAGTTCAAGGTATTCGATACATCTGGGTGCAACCAAGATGTACCGTGACCTAAAGCAACACTTTTGGTGAAGCATAATGAAGCGTGATATTGTGGATTTTATTGCCAAATGTCCAAACTGTCAACAAGTAAAGTATGAACACCAAAGGCCCGGAGGAACACTTCAGAGAATGCCAATTCTGGAATGGAAATGGGAGAGAATCGCAATGGACTTCGTGGTTGGTCTTCCAAAGACGATGGGTAAGTATGACTCTTTTTGGGTGATTGTTGATAGGTTAACTAAGTCTGCTCATTTTATTCCGGTTAAGGTGACTTACAATGCTGAGAAGTTAGCCAAGATCTATATCTCAGAAATCGTTCGATTGCATGGGGTTCCACTATCCATCATATCAGATAGAGGTACGCAGTTTACTTCTAACTTTTGGAAAACATTGCATGCGGAATTGGGTACTAGGTTGGACCTTAGTACCGCGTTCCATCCTCAGACCGATGGTCAGTCTGAGCGAACGATTCAAGTGTTGGAGGATATGCTTCGTGCGTGTGTGATAGAATTTGGTGGCCATTGGGATAACTTCTTACCCTTAGCGGAGTTTTCATACAATAATAGCTATCACTCAAGCATTGATATGGCCCCATTCGAGGCATTATATGGGAGAAGATGTAGGTCTCCCATTGGGTGGTTTGATGCATTCGAGGTTAGACCTTGGGGTACTGACCTTCTGAGGGAATCGTTAGATAAAGTGAAATCTATTCAAGAAAAGCTTCTAGCGGCGCAAAGTAGGCAAAAAGAATATGCGGATCGAAAGGTTAGAGACTTAGAGTTCATGGATGGTGAACAAGTCTTGTTGAAAGTTTCGCCAATGAAAGGGGTGATGCGATTTGATAAAAGAGGCTAGCTAAGCCCAAGGTACATTGGTCCCTTTGAAGTACTTAAGCGAGTAGGGGAGGTAGCTTATGAGTTAGCCTTGCCTCCAGGGCTGTCCGGAGTACATCCGATATTCCATGTGTCGATGTTGAAAAGATACCATGGGGATGGAAACTACATCATCCGTTGGGATTCCATTTTGCTTGATGAGAATTTATCTTATGAGGAGGAGCCTATTGCTATTTTAGATAGAGAAATTCGCAAGTTGAGATCAAGGGAGATTGCATTCATCAAAGTTCAATGGAAGAATCGACCAGTCGAAGAAGCCACTTGGGAGAAAGAGGCCGATATGCGAGAAAGATACCCACACCTGTTTACAGATTCAGGTACTCCTTTTTGCCCTTGTTTTCCTTCTAGTGATCGTTCGGGGACGAACGATGGGTAAATTGGTATCTAATGTAATGACCTATTTAGTCGTTTTGAACAGCAGATTTTATTTTTGGAAAAACAGGCTGAGACGACGGAACCCACGACGGACCGTCATGAGCACGACGGACCGTCAAGGGGTCTCGTTTCAAAACACTTAGAAATTCTGAAATTGAGTTCTGAAATCGACTCTCTAAACTCTGTGACGGACCTGCAGGACGGACCGTCACAGGCACGACGAACCGTCGTGATCCGCCATTTCAAAACACTTCAACTCTTGAGAATTTGGTACAGGAAACGATTCTCGGAACGTCGTGACGGAAGTGCAGGACGGACCGTCGTAGGTACGATGGGCCGTCACAGACTCCTTAAAGAAATCGAGTCTCTGACGAACCTGTATGACGGACCGTCGCAGGCACGACGGGCCGTCACAGGCTGCGTAATCCCAAACGGAGTCGGATTTCTGGTTAAGTTTTAAAGCGGCGTTTGGACTATTCCTGCTATAATTATATATTTCGTGGGTTTATATTGATAACTCAATTTCTTGGGGGATAAAAGAGGTAACCTTGAGTGAAATAGTGGGTTATTATTGTCATCTTTTACACTTAATTACATGTTAATTAGGGTAAAATAAATAGGGTTTGAATAAGAAAAATAGAAAGAACAAAAAGAAAAGAGAGGGGATCGAACGAGAGAAAAGGGAAACGAAGAGGATAGCAAAGAATCTTGAGGAATTGCTTGCTTGATCACGAAATCTTCGGTGGAGGTAGGTTATGGTAAACTCTTAATAGCGAATGATATGTATTGGGTAGTGTTGTAAACCCTTCTATATACTTAATTGTGTGTTTGCATGTTGTGATTATATAATTTTGATAAAATAAGCATGATGAAGCTATTGAATCCTAAATCTTGAAAAAGAAACCCTAATCTACTTTGTTAATGATGATGCCTTGGTATAAAAGAAGGCTTGATGAACGAAAGTAGTGAGATTATGGGATCGGGTGCCACGTTCCGGTACCAGGATAGTATATGAGGATCGGAGTGTCACGTTTCGACACCAGGATAGTATATGAGGATCGGAGTGTCACGTTCCGACACCAGGATAGTATATGGATCGGGTGCCACGTTCCGGTACCAGGATAGAATATGGATCGGGTGCCACGTTCCGGTACCAGGATAGTATATGAGGATCGGAGTGACCAGGATAGTATATGGATCGGGTGCCACGTTCCGGTACCAGGATAGAATATGGATCGGGTGTCACGTTCCGACACCAGGATAGAATGAGGATCGGAGTGTCACGTTTTGACACCAGGATAGTATATTGAGGAGCGGAGTGTCACGTACCGACACGAGAGGAATAAAGATAATGAATCTTGAAAGAT
This sequence comes from Solanum lycopersicum, assembly GCF_036512215.1. Classification (NCBI taxonomy): domain Eukaryota; kingdom Viridiplantae; phylum Streptophyta; class Magnoliopsida; order Solanales; family Solanaceae; genus Solanum; species Solanum lycopersicum. The sequence continues at coordinate 32,559,197 of NC_090809.1, forward strand.
GTTAATATATTCAATCTAATGAACCTAATTCCCAAATGAGTATGATGAGGAGGCGTGAGTCCTCATTGATGTGCTTGGTGTTGTAACCAAGGGTTATGGTAATTGTAAATGCTGCATGCTAAGGATATTAGTTGATTTTATGATGTTATCTGATATATACTGTTTTCTATTTTTAGTTGACCGATGATACCTACTCAGTACTTGTGTTTGTACTGACCCCCTACTTTTATGTTTTCTTTTTCGATTATTTGTGGAGTGCAGCAAACATACCATCGTCTTCAACTCAACCGCAACTCTAGCCAGTCTTCATTACTCCGGATTTCAGGGTGAGCTAATGCTTCTAGCTTGAACTGGATCTTCCTCTTCATGTCTTGATGCCTTGAAGTTCCGGCATGGACTAGCTTTTTATGTATTTTAGCTTCTAGATACTCTTAGCTTTAGTAATTTGAAGTAGATGTTCTTGTGATGATGACTTACAGATTTTGGGGATAATAATAGTTGTTGAGTTTTTAGAAGTTATTGAATTGGTTTTTTTGAGTTTAAGTCTTCCGCATTACTTTCTGTTGATATTATATTGAAATGTTAAGGTTTAGATTGGTTGGTTCGCTCACATAGGAGGGTAAGTGTGGGTTCCATTCGCGACCCGATTTGGATTGTGATATAGGTTCTGAAAATGATGCTTCATGGACATGGTTCTTTGAGCAGTTTAGAGAAGCATGTAGAGTTAGACAAAATATGTGTTTTATGTCAGACAGAAATGAAAGCATATGGAAAGGGACAACAAATGTATATCCTGAATCAGAACATTATGCATGCATATGACATTTATCAGTCAATGTGTTGAAGAATTTAAATAGAAATACTGAAGATTTGATGATTTTGTTCTTTTCATTGGCAAAAGCTTATACAAAATAATAATTTGAGACAATTATGGGAAGAATAGATCAGATAGATACGCGAATTCGACCATACTTGTTTGATATTGGTTATAGCAAATGGTCAAGAGCTTACTCGAATTGTAAGCGCACATGGACCATGACTTCAAACATCACGGAGTCATTGAATAATATTAACAGATTAGCACGGAGGTTACCGGTGATTTCACTTCTTGAATTTATGAGGGTAACAATTCAAAGGTGGATTCACAAGCATAATGAGGAGGCTCATAAGACTACATCTAATCTGACAAAAAAAATGATGTTTATCTACAGAAAAGTATTACGTTGTCATGAAATATGAGGGTATGTGTTTCATTGTATTGTATATTTAATTCTTAATAATCTGCAGCATGTATGAATTTTTTTTTACATAGGTGATACCTTCAACTGTTGATCTGCATGCTATAGCTGAAGGAGCAAAGAAATACATAGTAAATTTGAACACAAGGATGTGTAGTTGCGGAAGATTTTAACATTATGAGATACTGTGTGGTCATGCAATTGCTGTTCTCCGGTACAAGAAGTTACATGAAGCAGATTTTTGTTCTGCTTTTTATAGCCTCAAGAATTTCAAAGATGCTTATGCCATTCCTGTCGAGCCTATCCCATGCGAGAGTACATGGGATATACCAAGTTATATTTAAGATCCTAAAATGATGCCGCCTGGGCCAAAAAGATCTGCGGGAAGACCCAAATTTGAACGGTGGATGGGGTTCGCAGATGTGAAATTCAAGAGGACAAAAATCACATGTAGTAGATGCCATCAGGTTGGACACAATAGGAAGACATGTTCAAATTATCATGTACAAAAACAATTATTTCGTACTGTTACATTTGTGTTTTTGAGGGTTTATATTGGTATAACATGTTTTTTTATTGAATCGTATTACTTTTCATACAAACGTCATACATTGTATATACAACTGTTCATATATTAACAAAATGCTAACATTAATAAGTCATATAATCATATAAAATTTATACAGTTATTGCATAATCAATGGGGACTACATACAAAATTTATACATTCAGTACTTGCATATAAAAAAATAATGTATGTTTATGTTCTACATATCAAATTATAATATGTTATAATTCATACAGTTCTCATACATTATTCATACCAGTAATATAGGTATCATTTGTTTCTGTTTGTATTTTGAAAAATATATTTGAAAATATACAGTATTCATATATTATTCATGCAAAACAATTGTATGCAAAAGGGCATACACATTTATTAAGGTATAATTGTATATTTATTCATAATGTCGTGTTGAATCATATGTCAGTCTAATTTCATATAATTTTCATACGTAATGCTTATAAGAATTTATATGATATAATTCGTACATTTTTCATACTTAAATTCATACAAGTAATGTCAGTGACATCTGTTTCTGTTTGTATTTGAAAGTGTATAGTTTTAATATAGTATTCATGCAAAACAAATTTATGGAATAATTTACCATTACATATTGAAAAGTGAAATTTATAAAAAAAAAATCTTTATCATTTATCGTTTAAAAAAACATATATTAAAGCAGACTGTCATTTATATAATTTCATACATGATTCATACAATGTTCATATATTTTAAAGTGAGACACAATTAGTAATAATCAGTAATAATGTATATAAAACCAGCAGTGTTCGTAATAAAAAATGAAAAATTACATAATTTGTTCATAAGTTAAAAAAAAAAACAAGTCATTCAAAAAAATGTACATTGTGCCATGAAGACTTCTACTTCCTGTTACGGAATTTTGGAGTAGGATAATTGGTGGTGTCCATAACTTGTTCTTTATGAGTTCGAGGTCCACCCTTCTTGCTAGCAATTGTTCCTGTAACTTCACTTTCACTTATTGCACCTTCATCATTCTTTGATTTTGCATAATGCCAAAGTAATGTAGCATATCTTTGACGATGATATTTTGAATCAATATCAATATGTGATATGTCAAAAACATCATTGCTCATGTATTCGACAATTAGAGATGTGTATAGACCACAATCATTGTAAAAAAATTGAAAAAATAAAAAAATTGTAATGAATATATAGCAATTTCAATTTAAAATGAATAAAAAATGATGTAAGAAGTATACATACTTTGAACTTTCTTCTTGTTGAGGAACATGTGTAACATTTTTGATACTTAGAGGTTTAGAGTGAGACTTCTGTTCATAATAAGGGAGATTATTTGCATACAAATCAAGCCTTTTGCCATAAAACCCTGTGCTCATCAGAAATAAAGGAATCATGGTTGCAAGTTTATCAACAACTTCTTTAACTTTCCTTGAATAAACAGATCCTCCCATCATCGAATCATATACATATAGACATCTACTTTTGATTCGGAATACAACAAGAAATCAATGGAATTTGTCATTGATGTTGACTGGAATGATTACTTCGTCAACACTATCCCACGGAATGTTAGCAAGCAGCTTATATCCTCTAATGCATTGTCCAACATCATGGTCCGGTGATATGCATCTCATGTCACATTCTGACTGTCTCCACTGTTTCTCAATGTTATCAATCCACGTCATAAACCAACAATCAACAGTACTGTAAGAAGTGACTGTCTGGGAGTATTTTGCCTTCTTTCGGAGATAATACATTATTGTATTAATATGCTGTTTTAGCCAAAAAAAATCCCTATTTGATTCATTCAATGTTCACACATATTTCATACAACAAATATTATACTTTTATTACTACAACTCAAAATCATAATAATTAATTGAAAAAATATCTTACCCCGTCCTCCCAAGGTCTGCCAGGTTGACTCATTATGTGAAAAAAATCCTTTTCTCTGATTTTGACAATGCCAAAATCCATTTGAGGATGAAATGTGTTTTTAACCTTGGAATATGTTGCTTTCCTGTATATATTTATAAAGGTTTTATATTAATTTTGGAGTTTAGAATTTAAATAAAATAATTTTGTTCATCTTACAAATTACCCGCCACGCCTGCTTAACACATCTTTGAAAATCCATTTATTGAACTCCTCAGTCAATTCAACTAGAACATCAAACCCATTGTGATTTTGGAATGGATGTTTGATTTGAAAGAATGTAGGTACTCTATTTGAATTGCTTTCTCCTTCCGACATTCTGATATACGGAGAAGAATCATATTTTTCCACATTCTTGTGTCTTGTTCGCACATTTGGAGTCGTGGTGGCATTAAGAATCGGGTCAAGTGCAATTATTTGTGTCATGGTAAACTCAGGATAATCGTCCAATGTTGGTGGTTTTGATTTTGACGTTGTAGGTGCGTCAAGAGCTTCATATACATGAAAAATAGTTAAATTAAAATAATTTCTTAAATTTTCATTTATGTGATAAAAATGAATATATCGTACCAGCTGTGTTTGAACTTTGGACTTGTTGTCCAATTGAAACTGTAGGCATATCTGTTGGATCAGATTGTGCAGCATGATGGTTGGCGTTGTCCTGAAAAAAAATTTAACTGATTAATACAAATTTCATACATGATTAATACATAACATTTACATATAACTGATGAATATATACATAATTCACGTATATGCTGTGTTGTTATATTTGTTCATTTAATAGTAAAAACATGTGATAATAATATAAATAAACAACTATTATGAAAACATCAATTTATATATTTTTTACACATTATTCATGCATAAAGTATACATGTATATCAATTTAATACATCATTTTTTCATTAATCATGTGTAATTTTCGAAATACAAATTTCATACATGATTAATCCATAACATTTATATATAACTGATGAATATATACATAAGTCACATATATATATGTATGATGTGTTGTTATATTTGTTCATTTAATAGTGAAAAAGAGTGATAATAATATAAATAAACAACTAGTATAAAAACATCAATTTATATATTTTTCAAACAATATTCATACATAAAGAATACATATATATATACCTCTGGTTGTTCATTTGGTATTTGTTCTCCTCTTGACAATCGAATCTCATCAATTATTAGTTTGGTGGAGTTATCAACATAACTCTTGATATCAGCCATGTGCTTGTGAACCTTATCGGTGTACATAAAATTTTTTATATTTAAATAGATTATAAAGTAATTATATTAATTATTTAAAGATATGTTGGTACTTACTGTGATTTTGAGTTCTTTCAACTCTGCCTTAACCTGTTAATTAAAAAAAATAAGTATTTGATATGTATATTGTAATTTAAAAAAAAACTATGTTAATTTAAATTTTTTACTTGTACCTCTGCAATATCATCTTTCAATTCTTCAACTTTATGTTCACTATCAACAGCACGATTTTCCGATGATCTGTGATTTTCTGAATAATGATGGTTGCTGGACTGATTTAAAATGGTTTCGTCCATGAGATTTAACTCTTCTTCAGAGAAAACAATATTTCGGAACTTATGCTGCAGCAAAAGAAAATGTATAATGTATAATGATTTATAATGAATGTAATAATATTGTAAGAAAAATACCTGATTGCCATGTGTTCTGAAAATTATTTTCTTCAAATCGTCAAAAAATGACGTCATTAGGTGTCTTCCAGTTCAGGATTCTCGGTGTGCGATTTGAAACACATATAGCAATTGTGTTGTCAAATGGATGACAACACTCATAAGACCATAACAGCAATGCTATGTGGAACTGGCTGAATTTGAATGACGATGAATTTTTTTTAAATTTTTGATTGCATGCTTTGAGTGTTAAATTAAAACACTCATTTACCCAAGGGATTGTGGCATACTTTCCAGACTCGACCAAATCAAAATACAATTTTGGAATTGTTGTTTTTGAAGGGTCTGATGCAATCAGAAATGAAGAAATAAAGTACAAGATCCCGATTTTTAGACGGTCATCTTCTTCCCAAAAATTTTGCAATTTAAACTTGTAATAATAATCTGACTTGGATACTTTATTAAAATCTCTGAAATTTTCAGCAATGAGCCTGTTTGGAACATATGGGTCAGATACAAAATCAGAAACAGGTCCACATTTTGAACCGGTTATAGCAACAAACTCTTTTAAACCAAAATGTAACTCTTTACCATTTACTTTAATGACAAACATGTCATCCCTAACATTTTCATTCCCAAGTATAAATAAGTGTCTCAAGAATTGACATTGGATTTTAATGTGATGCAAATTATAAAAAAATTCAAAAGGTGTTTCATCTAGGAATTGTTGAAACTTATCTTGACCTAAAAAGGTCAACAAATCTGTAAACACATTCATGTTAATATATGAAGACAAATGTGTCTGTGTCTTCTTCTCCTAAAAAATTGTAAAAATTAAATACATTAATCATACACATATTGATACATTACTCATATATTGATAGGTAAGTGAACCAAATATGGTATTTCATACACATGTCATACAAAACTAATACAGTGAATCATACACAATTCATACATGTTTTATATATTGATGTTGTAATAGTAAAAAATATATAATTTCATACACATAGTATACAAAACATAATACAATATAATCATACACATTTCATAAAAGCCTACAACATTCTTTCATATACAATATATTCAACACTAAATATACAAATCAAAACATAAAGTATGTAGTTTAATTAGTGATATTAATATTCTACAATATCATAAAAACTTGATACAAAAAACTTAATACACAATTCATACACATTTCATATAAAAGTTAATATACATTTCATACCACATTAATACAGTGAATCATACACAAATCATACATGTTTCATATATTGATATTGTAATATGAAGAAATATGTAATTTCATATAGTGATTCATACACAATTCATACATTGTTTATACATTTATATTGTAATAAATATATGTATCATTTCATACAAAATCAGACAAAGCTTACAACATTCTTTTATACACAGTGTATTCAACACTAAATATACAATCAAAACATAAAGTATGTAGTTTTAATGTGGATATTAAGATTCAACAATATATATTAAACTTCATAGACTTGATATAAATATTTCATAGACTTCTATACTAAAATTATATATTAAGTATTTTATACCCAAATAGCAGAACATAAAAATAACAGAACATAAAAAAGTTTTTAAAAATAAACTTTTACTAACCTTTAAACTTTTATTGGGTTTTAACTGTTTCTTCTTTCTTCTTGTAAATGTGAAGTATCGATTTCAGAGGCTCTTTATTTTTTGGATTTTGATTTTATCAACTCTTCTACAAAATTAGATTCAGAATCTGATGAGTCCTCAATTTGTTTTCCTTTCCTCTTCTTTCCTCTTTCTTTCGCCTTTTTGTAAGATTCATCTACTTTTTTCTTTTCTTTCCCTTTTCTCTTCTTCTCGATTTCCTTTGGATGTTTGTTTGTTTTTTTTTTTCGATTTTTCATTTTCCTGATCTAGATTTGTCTTTAACAGATGAAGGCTGAGTTTGTGTTTGTGATAAAATTTTGAAAGATGGAGCATGAAATTCGTCTGAGCTTGCTTCATCATTCAACCTTCTACTTTTTCGCGGGGTTTCGTTGCCTCTCTTCGATATTGTACGATTTGTTTAGCGCAAGAGTTGAAGATTTGAATGCTAAAAAGGAAGATTTGAGTGCAAATATGTGAGAATTCGTGAAGAAGACTGTTAAGAGAGCAAATATTTTGAGCGAAATTTGGTGAAAAATAAATTGTTAGGCATGCAAAAGAGATGAATATGGGAGAATTTTAGAAGAAGACTGTTAAGAGATTGAAATTTTTGAGCGAATTTTGGTGAAAACTTTTGGTAGGCGTGCAAAAGATATGATTTTTTAAGGATTTGGGGAAGAACAAAATTTTGGGGAATATAATTTTTTTTTAGATAGCGTGTTACAGTTTTAAAAATAAAATTGTAATTATTTTAGATATTGATAAGTATTTATTAATTATGGAATGATAAAATCCCTATTATTTTGTAATTTTTTAAAAAAGGTAACTATATAATATTTAATTTAATTTACACTAAAGAGTTTTGTTTAAAAAAGGTAACTTGAAATAATTAATTTAATTAACTACATTGATTTAAATAAGGTAATTGAATAATAAATGTAATTATTTAAATAAGTTAATTATTATTTAAAAAAATTAATGAGAATAATATATTTTTTCTTGATATGCTATAACTTGATAATAATATGCTATAAGTAGTTTATTATGAAAAAGTATGTTTATAACTTGATATTTACCATCTTAAATGCGTGTGTAGTGTTATTTTTATAATAATATATTAAGTGGAAGTTTTTCAGATTTTTGAGGGGTTAGAAGGAATTCTTTTAAATGTCCATATTTTTTGGGCGAAAACTCTGCCGACAAACCACAATACCAAAGTCCCTTTCTCCTTTTATATTTTCCTACAAAATAAGATTAACCAGAGAAGAAACTCAATGACTTCCACACTCCATTTTTTGGCCAGAACAACAATACAACAACGAACCCAAAACACCTTCATTTTTTTTGTCAAAATGGTGTCTCCCTGTTTCTCACTTCTCTAATCCATTATTTGTCACGACCCAAAACGTGTCGTGAGTGGCACCCACATTTATCCTCCTATGTGAGAGAACCAACCAATCTAAACCCCAATCATTTACCAATAATAAACAGAAAATAATGCGGAAGACTAAAAAAAATCATTAACGAAGTCAATTGATAACTTCTAAAAAATTCAATACTTATCATTCCCAAAATCTGTAAGTCATCATCACAAGAACATCTATCATCAAATTACTAAAACTAAGAGTATCTAAGAGACTAAACATAAATAATAGCTAGTCTATGCCAGAACTTCAAGGCATCAAGACATGAAGAAAAAGATCCAGTCCAAGCTAGAAGTTTTAGCTCACCCTGAAATCTGACGTGATGAAGATTGGCTAGAGTTACGGTTAAGTTGAAGACGACGGTATGTTTGCTGCACTCCACAAATAACCAAGAGAAAACATACAAGTAGGGGTCAGTACAAACACAAGTAATAAGTAGATATCATCGGCCAACTCAAAATAGAAAACAGTATATATCAGATAATATCATAAATCAACTTTAATACTCAACATGCGGCATTTACAATTACCATAACCTTTGGTCACAACACCAAGCACATCAATGAGGACTCACGCCTCCCCATCATACTCATTTGGGAATTAGGTTCATTAAATTGAGTATATTAACATCTTTCAAGATTCATTCTCTTTTATTCCTCTTGTGTCGGAAGGTGACACTCCGATCCCCTAATACTACGTGTCGGTTCGTGACACCCGATCCCCTAATACTACGTGTCGATTCGTGACACCCGATCCCCTAATACTACGTGTCAGTTCGTGACACCCGATCCCCTAATACTACGTGTCGGTTCATGACACTCGATCCATATTTACTATCCTGTTACCGGAACGTGGCACCCGATCCCCTAATCTCACTACTTTCGTTCATCAAGCCTTCTTTTATACCAAGGCATCATTATTAACAAAGTAGATTAGGGTTTTTCAAGATTTAGGATTCAATAGCTTCATCATGCTTATTTTATCACAATTATATAATCACATTCATGCAAGCATACAATTAAGCATATAGAAGGGTTTACAACACTACCCATTACATATCATTCGCTATTAAGAGTTTACTGCGAATAGCTTAAACCATAACCTACCTCCACCGAAGAATTGTGATCACGCAATCTACTTCTCCAAAGCTTTGCTTTCCTCTTCGTTTCTCTCTCTCTCTCGCTTGTTTCTCCCTCTCTCTCTGTTCTTTTTCTTTTTCTTATTCAAACACTCTTTCTTTTACCCTAATTAGCATATAATTAAATATGAAAGATGATAAAAGTAACCCACTAATTAATCCAAGGTTATCTCCTTTAACCCCCAAGAAATTGAATTATTAAAATTAAATCCCAAATTAAATAATTATAAGCAAGAATAGTCCAAAACGCCCCTTAAAATATTCAATAGAATTCTGACCCAGTCAGGGTCACACGGCCTGTGACGGCCCGTCGTGCCTGCGACGGTCCGTCCTGCTGAGTCGTCACAGAGTTCAGAGACTAAAATTTACTGAAGGGCTTGTGACAGTCCGTCGTGCCCACGACGGTCCGTCCTGCCATATCATCGCGAAGTTCAGAGAGTTGTTCTCAGTACCCAATTTTTCAAAATTCTAAGTGTTTTGGAACGACACATTCTCGACGGTCCGTCGTGCCCATGACGGTCCTTCATGGGATCCGTCGACTCAGACTGTAATTATCAGAAATAAGCTTTACTGCTCAAAATGACTAACAGGTCGTTACAATAGATACCAATTTACCCATCGTTCGTCCTCGAACGATCACAAAAAGAAAAACAAGGGCGAAAAGGAGTACCTGAATCTGTAAACAGGTGTGGGTATTTTTCTCGCATATCAGCCTCCTTCTCCCAAATGGACTCTTCAACTGGTCGATTCTTCCATTGAACTTTGATGGATGCAATCTCCCTTTATCTCAACTTGCGAATTTCTCTATCTAGAATGGCAACAGGCTCCTCCTCGTAAGTCAAATTCTCATCAAGCAGAACTGAATCCCATCGAATAATGTAGTTTCCATCCCCATGGTATCTTATCAACATAGACACATGAAATACTTGATGTACTCCTGACAGTCCTGGGGTCAAGGCTAATTCATAAGCCACCTCCCCTACTCGCTTAAGTACTTCAAATGGTCCAATATACCTTGGTCTTAGCTTACCTCTTTTTCCAAACCGCATCACCCCTTTCATGGGTGAAACCTTCAGCAAGACTTGCTCACCCTCCATGAACTCCAAGTCTCTAACCTTTCGATCTGCATATTCCTTTTGCCTGCTTTGAGCCGCTAAAAGCTTTTCTTGAATAGATTTCACCTTCTCTAATGAATCCCTCAAAAGATCAGTACCCCAAGGTCTAACCTCAAATGCATCAAACCAACCAATGGGAGACCTACATCTCCTCCCATACAATGCTTCGAAAGGAGCTATATCAATACTTGAGTGATAGCTATTATTGTATGAAAACTCCGCTAAGGGTAAGAAGTTATCCCAATAACCCCCAAATTCTATCACACATGCACGAAGAATATCTTCCAATACCTGAATTGTTCGCTCAGACTGACCATCGGTCTGAGGGTGAAATGCAGTACTAAGGTCCAACCTAGTACCTAATTCAGCATGCAATGTTCTCCAAAACTTAGAAGTAAACTGTGTACCTCTATCTGATATGATGGAAAGTGGAACTCCATGCAATCGAACAATTTCTGAGATGTAAATTTTGGCTAACTTCTCTGCATTATAAGTCCCCTTGACCGGAATGAAATGAGCAGACTTAGTTAATCTGTCCACAATTACCCAAATAGAGTCAAACTTCCCCAATGTCTTTGGAAGACCAACCACGAAGTCCATTGCAATTCTCTCCCACTTCCATTCAGGAATGGGCATTCTCTGAAGTGTTTCTCCGGGCCTCTGGTATTCATACTTTACTTACTGATAATTTGGACATTTGGCAACAAAATCAACAATGTCGTGCTTCATTCCACTCCACCAAAAGTGTTGCTTTAGGTCACGGTACATCTTGGTTGCACCGGGATGTATAGAATATCTGAAACTACGAGCCTATGTAAGAATAGTGTGGATCAAATCATAAACACGGGGCACACATACCCTTCCCTTAATTATCAAAACACCTTCCTCATCCATTATTGCTTTTTTAGCCTCTCCTCGCAACACCATATCCCGAATTCGGCTTAGTTTCTCATCATCAAACTGTTTTCCCTTGATCTTGTCAAGAAAAGAAGATCTCTCCTCCACACTGGCCAAAAATCCTCCCTTCTCATTTACTTCTAACCTCATAAAGTCGTTAGCCAGAGTCTGAACCTCTCTAGCCAATGGGCGTCTAGAAACTTGTAAGTGGGTTAAACTACCCATGCTCCCTGCTTTTCTACTTAAGGCGTCTGCCACAACATTAGCCTTTCCTGGGTGATACAAGATAGTAACATCATAATCCTTCAGTAGTTCCATCCACCTCCTCTGTCTCAAATTCAAATCCCTCAGAGTAAAGACATACTGTAGGCTACAATGATCCGTATAGACCCCGTATAGATAATGTCTCCATTGCTTTAATGCAAACACAACTGCGGCCAATTCCAAATCGTGGGTCGGATAGTTACGTTCATGCACCTTTAATTGCCTCGAAGCATAAGCAATTAAATTCTTCTCTTGCATTAGCACAACAGCCAAACCAGAATAGGATGCATCACAATAAACAATGAAGTTCTTACCCTCTACTGGCAAGGTAAGGATAGGTGCAGTAGTCAGCAAGGTCTTGAGTTGCTGAATGCTTTCTTCACATTCATCCGACCATACAAATGGAATGTTCTGCTTAGTCAAGTTCGTCAATTGGGAAGCAATAGAAGAGAATCCCTTGACAAATCGACGGTAGTAGCTGGCTAAACCAACAAAGCTCCTTATTTCTAACACATTAGTAGGTCTTACCCAATTTCTCACTGTTTCAATCTTAGAAGGATTCACCATCACTCCATCCTTAGAAACCACGTGCCCCAAAAAGGACACTGAATCTAGCCAAAACTCACATTTAGAGAATTTGGCATAGAGCTTTTTCTCCCTCAACATTTCCAATACCATTCTCAAGTGCTCCTCATGTTCTTTCTTGCTCTTCGAGTATACCAGTATGTCATCAATGAATACATTGACAAAGAGATCCAGATATGGCTTGAAAATCCGTTCATCAAGCTCATGAAAGCAGCAGGGACATTCGTAAGCCCAAAAGACATTACTAAGAACTCATAATGCATATATCTGGTCCAAAAAGCAGTCTTGGGCACATCCGTTGCCCATATTTTCAATTGATGATAACCGGATCTCAAGTCAATCTTAGAGAAGACACAAGCACCTTGTAACTGATCGAACAAGTCATCAATGCGAGGAATGGGATACTTGTTCTTAATAGTTACCTTGTTCAACTGTCTGTAGTCAATGCACATCTGAAAACTCCCATCCTTCTTCTTCACAAACAAAACAGGAGCACCCCAAGGGGATGCACTTGGTCTAATAAAGCCTTTGCTTAACAACTCTTGAAGTTGGGCCTTTAATTCTCTTAACTCAGCGGGAGCCATCCTATAAGGGGGTATGGAAATGGGGCGAGTACCCGGCTCCAGATCAATACAAAAGTCGATATCCCTATTCGGTGGCATACCAGGAAGGTTTGCAGGAAACACATCCAGAAACTCACGGACTATTGAAACCGACTCAATCGAAGGTACTTGGGTAGTATCATCCCTGAGGTGTGCCAAGAAAGCTAAACAACCCTTTCTAACAATTCTCTTAGCACGAAGAAAGGAGATGATACGAACTGGAGTGGAAGTGTAGTCACCCTCCCACACTAACGACTCTGTCCCAGGCTTGGCCAACGTTACTGTTTTAGCATTACAATCTAAGATTGCAAAATTTGGAGAAAGCCAAGTCATACCCAGAATTACATCGAAATCAACCATTTCTAAGATAACCAAGTCTACATGAGTATTGCTCTCCATAAAAGTCACAGGACAAGACCTATAAACCTTTTCAACTATCACAAACTCACCCACCGGAGTAGAAACACGAATAGGCATGTCAAGCAATTCACAATGTAAATTAAGACCAGTAGCAAATGAGGAAGATACATATGAAAATGTGGATCCAGGATCAAATAATACAAAAGCCATGCAATCACAAACCAAAAGATTACATGTGATGACGGCATCAGATGTCTCCGCTTCAGATCTCCCAGGAAAGCATAAACTTGGGCCCTATCACCTGTTTGCCCGTTGCCTCTACCAGGTTGCGCTGCAGTAGTTCCCATTTGTCTGTCACCCCGGCCGTTTTGGTGACCACCATTACCTCGGCCACCACACCCTCCAGAGTAGTGGCCTCTTCCATGACCACCCCTACCTCTGATTATTGGGGGTCTGTAACTCGGTTTTGGACAATTCCTCCTAATATGTCCAGTCTCTCCACATCCATAACAATCTATAGATTCAAGCATAGGTCTCTGTGAGAATGACGAAGTCTGGGGATAACCTCCAAACTCAGAGAAATGTTGACCGGTCTGCGACGAACCCCCAACTACAGTCTGCAGTGAGGACTGAATAGGTCGGGCTGGATAACCTCCTGAACCCTGCCCTCTGGGGTAAGAACCATTAAACTCACCTCCCTTACGAAACCTTTTAGATGTTGATGCCATGGTGAAGTCATCTGGCTTCACTCCCTCCACCTCTATCACGAAGTCTACCACTTTCTAAAAGGATTTCGCTGTAGCCGCTACCTATAAGGCTGAAATCCGCAAATCTGACCTCGACCCCTTCACAAAACGGTGAATCCGCTCTTGTGGACTGAAGCAAAGCTGGGTGGCATACCTGGATAATGCACGGAACTTAGCCTCATACGCAGTCACCGACATCTTGCCTTGCTCTATGCTGAAGAACTCATCTCTCCTCCTATCCCTCTAGGTACGGGGGATATACTTCTCCATAAATAAGCTAGAGAACGACGCCCAAGTCATAGGTGGTGCCTATGCGGGTTGACACTCAACATGTGACCGCCACCACATTTTGGCATTTCCCTAAAACTGATAGGTTACAAACTCAACGCCAAATCGTTCCACTATGCCCATTTTATGTAGTAACTCATGACAATCAACCAGAAAATCGTAGGCATCCTCAGATTCAGCACCCTTGAAGACTGGAGGTTTCAATTTCAAGAACTTACTGAAAAGTTCATGCTGATCGCTTGTCATTATAGGCCCTGTAGTCAAACGAGAAAATGTGTCTATTTCCAATGAGGCATCCATGCGGGGAGCCTCAGCAGCGGCCTGTCGTACTTCCGGAACGTGAGGTGCTGGTGCAGAAAACACTGGAGGTGTCTGACCTTGATCAGTTAACCCGCTAAGATAAGCAAGAACCTGATTAATCATCTCTGGGGTAGGTTGGGGTGGTAATTCTTCATTCTGCACTTGCTCACTTTCCCCTTCCTCACCCTCTCTTAATACTTCCTCAGTCGGTGGAGGAGTCACCGCCCTAGTACTAGATGGGACAGGTGCTTGTCCTCTTCCTCTAGAGGACGTCCTCCCACGACCTCTACCACGACCCCTTGTCACTGCTCCTCTTCGAGCTACAGCCCCAGTGGCTGGCTCAGACGCACCCTGTCCTGCCGGTGCTGATGTTGGCGTAGTTGTTGCTCTAGTTCTAACCATTTGAGAAATAGAGTTAAGATGGTCAAATACCAATTTGTATCACCTAGATACCAATTGTATCCAAGTAATAGCACGAAAGAAAGAAAGAATGGAATTTTCCTAAAGTCATATAGCCTCTCAAAGAAAAGTAAAGGCGTCCCCCTAGTTCCTTAAGACTCTACTAGACTCGTTCTTGTGTGATGAGACCAACGAACCTAAGGCTCTGATACCAAGTTTGTCATGACCCAAAACATGTCGTGAGTGGCACCCACATTCATCCTCCTATGTGAGCGAACCAACCAATCTAAACCCCAATCATTTACCAATACTAAACAGAAAATAATGTGGAAGACTAAAAAAACTCATTAATGAAGTCAATTGATAACTTCTAAAAAATTCAATACTTATCATTCCCAAAATCTGTAAGTCATCATCACAAGAACGTCTATCCTCAAATTACTAAAGCTAAGAGTATCTAAGAAACTAAACATAAGTAATAACTAGTCTATGCCCGAACTTCAAGGCATCAAGACATGAAGAAGAAGATCCAGTCCAAGCTAGAAGTTTTAGCTCACACTTAAATCTGACGTGATGAAGATTGGCTAGAGTTACGGTTAAGTTGAAGACGACGGTATGTTTGCTGCACTCCACAAATAACCAAGAGAAAACATACAAGTAGGGGTCAGTACAAACACAAGTACTGAGTAGATATCATCGGCCAACTCAAAATAGAAAACAGTATGTATCAGATAATATCATAAATCAACTTTAATACTCAACATGCGGCATTTACAATTACCATAACCCTTGGTCACAACACCAAGCACATCAATAAGGACTCACGCCTCCCCATCATACTCATTTGGGAATTAGGTTCATTAAATTGAGTATATTAACATCTTTCAAGATTCATTCTCTTTTATTCCTCTTGTGTCGGAACGTGACACTCCGATCCCCTAATACTACGTGTCGGTTCGTGACACCCGATCCCCTAATACTACGTGTCGGTTCGTGACACCCGATCCCCTAGTACTACGTGTCGGTTCGTGACACCCGATCCCCTATTACTACATGTCGGTTTGTGACACCTGATCCCCTAATACTACGTGTCGATTCGTGACACCCGATCCATATTTACTATCCTGGTACCGGAACGTGGCACCCGATCCCCTAATCTCACTACTTTCGTTCATCAAGCCTTCTTTTATACCAAGGTATCATCATTAACAAAGTAGATTAGGGTTTTTCAAGATTTAGGATTCAATAGCTTCATCATGCTTATTTTATCACAATTATATAATCACATTTATGCAAGCATACAATTAAGCATATAGAAGGGTTTTCAACACTACCCAATACATATCATTCGCTATTAAGAGTTTACTACGAATAGCTTAAACCAAAACCTACCTCCACCGAAGAATTGTGATCACGCAATCTACTTCTCCAAAGCTTTTCTTTCCTCTTCGTTCCTCTCTCTCTCTCTCTCGCTCGTTTCTCCCTCTCTCTCTGTTCTTTTTCTTTGTTTTATTCAAACCCTCTCTCTTTTACCCTAATTAGCATAAAATTAAGTATGAAAGATGGTAAAAGTAACCCACTAATTAATCCAAGGTTATCTCCTTTAACCTCCAAGAAATTGAATTATTAACATTAAACCCTAAATTAAATAATTATAAGCAGGAATAGTCCAAAACGCCCTTAAGTATTCAACAAAATTTCGACCCAGTCAGGGTCACGCATCCTGTGACGGCCCATCGTTCCTGCGACGGTCCGTCCTACTGAGTCGTCACAGAGTTCAGAGACTGAAATTTACTGAAGGGCCTGTGACGGTCCGTCGTGCCCACGACGGTCCGTCCTGCCATATCGTCGCGAAGTTCAGAGAGTTGTTCTCAGTACCCAATTTTTTCAGAATTCTAAGTGTTTTGGAACGACACACCCTCGACGGTCCGTCGTGCCCATGACGGTCCGTCGTGGGATTCGTCGACTCAGACTGTAATTACCAGAAATAAGCTCTACTGCTCAAAATGACTAACAGGTCATTACACTATTCTGGCGAACAGACGCTAAATCCACCCATCACAATCCTCTATTCCATCGAAACAACATCAACAGAACCACTCCATTTTTCTTGTCATCCACCAGCAAAGCCTCCAAATCGCCACACAAACCTTTCCGACCACCAGAACTCTGACTAAACTACCCCATCCCTCACCCATTTCCTCTCCAAAAACAACAGGTCACACCACCAAACAGCCAGCCAACCACCATGTTTTCCGACCAACAACAACAACAACCAGCGAGCTGAGAATCCTCAACTCCGGCAATCTTGAAATCAACTCCAAAACCACCGCAATCCCTTCCCTTTTTCATATTTTTTTTGTTATTTGTTTGTTTGTTTTGTTTCTACTTACATCTATTTCAGCTCTAATTGCTCAGCGAAACACCAAAGCTCGACCAACCTCCATTCCTCTTCATTTTGTTCAAATCTTGCCGGCAAAGACTTACCTCCGGTGAGCCTCTTTCATTCTTTGCCTTTATGCATATTTGAGTCTATATTTTGGTTGCTAAATGATTTTATCTACTGTTGGTTTCGTTTTTGATTCAAAATTTTTGGAAGGTTCTTGTTTTATTTATTCTACTCTTTTTTTTTTTAGTTCTGTTTGTAAGGTTAAGTTTATTGTTTTATGCTCTTTTTAGCTGATTCATTTTTTGGCGGAATGGTCTGGTGGACCCTTATACTTGTATCAATTTGAATGTTGAATTTTAATAACTTATACCTTTGTCATTTAGACCCTTACACTCAATTAAAATGAGACTTTTAAGCCCCTTCAATCATGAGTGTAACTCACTTTGCTTTATATTGTTGACAAGTCATATCCACATAAGATAAATTAATGCCATATCATAATTATTTCATAACTATTTTAAAAATTATTAATCAAAATTATTCAATAAAGTGTAAAATAATAACATTTTAATTTATTATTGTCATTTCTAATTCTCCCTATTTTCACTATTTCACGACCAAAAGAGCCATCGCCCGGGGTCATCGCCATTTTTGCCGGGAAAATCACAAGGAAGAGAATAATTCAATGTAACACACCCTTATACTCGGCTGTAGCAGCGGTTGCATCCGTCCAAAACCCTCTAGCATTTTTCACTCAAAACCCCTAACAGAAAATCCCCAAAACTCGAACCCACAACAAAAATTACTCAAATTTTATTCGTCTTGCAGTTCATGGATACGGAGATAACATTTTTCTCCCCACATTTTGACTCTACAACCAACTAATCTTTCAATTTCAGAACCTCAGAAGTGAACTTAGAAAAAGCTACAAATTAATTTAAGTAAAAGTTAGGAACTGAAGCTTAAGCTCGTCGTCTTCCTCCTCTTCTCCTCTCTCCATTCCCGTCGTGGAACAATCGTCGCCACCAGCAAAGAAAGTCGTCGCTACCCCAACCATACTCTCTTACTCACCATCTTCACCTCTGTCATTGAATAGGTAATTTTTAAAACAAAAAATACCCAATTCCCGGCGAGCACCACTAATTTTTTTATTTTTCTTTGCTAATTATGTTCAAATTTTTTTTGCCCAATTTCATTTTTATTTGGGATAAAAAAAATTAAAACAAAAAAGAAGTTGGAAAGGAGCGAAGAAAGGAAAAAAAGAGAGAAATCGAGGTTTGGGAGGGGAAGAATAGGGAAAATGATGATTGAGTAGGAAAAAAATGGGGATGGGTGGGGAGAAGAAGAAAGAAATGAAAGAAAAATGAAGATAATGATAAAATGAGGTTGGGGTTGGGGTGGCTGAAAAAAAGTAGTGTGGGGAAGCAGATGGAGTTTTTTCCTTTTTAAATTTATTATTTCCTTTTTTTAAAAATAATTTAAAATTAAAAGTTAAAATTTTAAATATGATGTTCACTTGCTTTTACAAGCGTGTGACTACACTCTTTTGCCAGCTCATCTATATTAATGTCACATAAGGATGATCAATGGTCAGAGGGGTTTAATATATTTTTTTATGTTGAGTATAAGAGTTGAATTGACAAAATGTTAAGTAGAAGAGTTCGCAATACAAACTTGTACAAATATAAAGGTCCATCAGACCATTCCACCTATTTTTTTTCATCTTATAATGTGGAGTAATAATTATTAGTTCTTCATTTACATTATTTTAAGAGTTTAATTTTGGTGACTTGTTGACACAATTTTTATTATTATTGAAGTCGTTTTCATTTTATGTGAATTTATTACTAATTGTATTGGCACTGTTAAGTTGAAATCCATTTATTTACTTTATTATATATATGTGTTTCGATTCATTTACTTATGGGCCGTTTTGTTACGGTATAAGAGGCATTTTATTCATGTATAAAATATTGAATTAGTTTTACAATGTTTGGTAAAAAAATTTTATTAGGTTGAAAAGTCAACATGACTTATACTAGGTTTGGTTGCATTTTTTTAATCTTACATAATACCAACATAACTTATGAGGAAATCTATGTATAAAGTTATGCAGGGTAGAAGGTGATATAAGTTATGTGGGTATTAGTTATACATGTATTAAAGTGATAAATTACATATTTACCCTATTAATTTATTTTATTGTTTGTAATTGGAAACTTTATTATTTTCCTATATATAGGTTTGTTGTTTTTATTTCTTTTTTATATTTAGACCATTTTTATTTCTTTTAATTTTTATTTTTTAATTGAAAACTTTATTGTTTTCTATCAACATGTGTTGTTTTTATTTCTTATTATATATGGATTATTTTCATTTCTTTTTGTATACTTACCATTTTGATTGATTTTCAAAGATAAATATCTTTTTAATATTCGAAATTGATTGTATATTTTTTAACGGTACATATGCTAATCAAATATTAGCATTATATATTACTCAATACATTTCACATTTTATTAGTATGTATTATCATTTTGTAAATAATATATATATTAATAATTTACAGCAAGTTTATATTCAATAGTTAGTAGCGGTTTTGGTGACCACCATTACCTGGACCACCGCGTCCTCCAGAATGACGACCTCTTCCATAACCACCTCTACCTCTAACATTTGGAGGTCTGTAACTCTGTTTTGGACAATACTTCTTAATGTGTCCAGTCTCCCCACATCCATAACACTCTCTGGGTTCAAGCATAGGTCTCTTAGAGAATTGTTGACTGGTCTGAGGTGGACCCCCAACTACAGTCTGTAGTGAAGACTGAATTGGTCGGACCGAGTAACCTCCTGAACCCTGTCCTCTAGAGTAAGAACCATTAAAATCACCTCCCTTTCGAAACTTTTTGATGTAGTTGCCATGGTGAAGTCATCTTGCTTCACTCCCTCTACCTCTATCACGAAGTCTACCACTTCTTGAAAAGATTTCGCTGTAGCCGCTACCTGTAAGGCTGAAATCCGCAACTCTGATCTCAACCCCTTCACAAAACGGCGAATCCGCTCTTGTCGACTGAAACATAGTTGGGTGGCATACTGGGATAATGCACGAAACTTAGCCTCATATGCAGTAACCGACATCCTACCTTGCTCTAGGCTCAAGAACTCATCTCTTTTCCTATCCCTCAAAGTCCGGGGGATATACTTCTCCATAAACAAGCTAGAAAATGATGTCCAAGTCATAGGTGGTGCCTCTGTTGGTTGACACTCAACATGTGACCGCCACCACATTTTGGTGTTTCCTTGGAACTGATATGTCACAAACTCAACACCAAACCGTTCTACTATACCCATCTTGTGTAGTAGCTCGTGACAGTCAACCAGAAAATCATAAGCATCCTCAGATTCAGCACCCTTGAAGACTGGAGGTTTCAATTTCAAGGACTTACTGAAAAGTTCATGTTGATCATTAGGCCCTGTAGTCAGACGAGGAAACGTGCCTATTTCTAATGGAACATCCATGCGGGGAGCCACAGTAGCCGCATGTTGTACCTCCGGAGCCTGAGCTGCTGGTGCAGAAAATACTGGAGGTGTTTGACCTTGATCAGATAACCCACTAAGATAAGCAAGCACCTGATTTATCATCTCTAGGGTAGGCTGGGGTGGAAATCCCTCATTCTGCACTTGTTCATTTTCCCCATCCTCCCCTCCTCTTATTACTTCCTCAGTCGGTGGAGGAGTCACTGCCCTATTATCAGATGGGCTAGGTGCTCGTCCTCTTCCCCTAGAGGACGTCCTCCCACGACCTCTTCCACGGCCTCTTGCCGCTAGTCTTCCTCTATCTACAGCCCCAGTGGCTGGCTCAGACGCACCCTGTTCCGCCGGTGCTGGTGTTGGCGCGGTTGTTGCTCTAGTTCTAACCATCTGCGAAATAGAGTGAAGATGGTAAGATACCAATTTGTATCACCTAGATACCAATTGGTATCCCCAAGTAATAGCACGAAAGAAAGAAAGAATGGAATTTTTCCTAAAGTCTTATAGCCTCTCAAAGAAAAGTAAAGGCGTCCCCCTACCGTTCCTTAAGACTCTACTAGACTCGTTCTTGTGTGATGAGACCAAGTGCATCTCCTTGGGGTGCTCCGGTTTTGTTTGTGAAGAAGAAGGATGGGAGTTTTCGGATGTGCATAGACTACCGGCAGTTAAACAAGGTAACCATAAAGAACAAGTATCCTCTTCCTCGCATTGATGACTTGTTTGATCAGTTACAAGGTGCTTGCGTCTTCTCTAAGATTGACTTGAGATCCGGTTATCATCAATTGAAAATACGGGTCACGGATGTGCCAAAGACTGCTTTTAGAACCAGGTATGGGCATTACGAATTTGTAGTGATGTCTTTTGGTCTTACGAATTCTCCTACTGCGTTCATGAGTTTGATGAACGGGATTTTTAAGCCATATTTGGATCTCTTTGTAATCGTATTTATTGATGACATACTGATATACTCTAAAAGTAAGGAGGAACATGAGGAGCATTTGAGAATGGTATTGGAAATGTTGAGGGAGAAAAAGCTTTATGCCAAGTTCTCTAAGTGTGAGTTTTGGCTAGATGCGGTGTCCTTCTTGGGGCACGTGGTTTCTAAGGATGGAGTGATGGTGGATCCTTCTAAGATTGAGACAGTGAAGAATTGGGTAAGACCTACTAATGTATCAGAAATAAGGAGCTTTGTTGGTTTAGCTAGCTATTACCGTTGATTTGTCAAGGGATTCTCTTCCATTGCTTCCCATTGACGAACTTGACTAAGCAGAATGTTCCATTTGAATGGTCGGAAGAATGTGAAGAAAGCTTCCAGAAGCTCAAGACTTTGTTGACTACCGCACCAATCCTTACCTTGCCAGTGGAAGGTAAGAATTTCATTGTCTATTGTGATGCATCCTATTCGGGTTTGGGTGCAGTGCTAATGCAAGAGAGGAATGTGATTGCTTATGCTTCAAGACAATTAAAAGTGCATGAACGTAACTATCCAACTCATGATTTGGAATTGGCCGCGGTAGTGTTTGCATTAAAGCAATGGAGACACTATTTATATAGGGTTAAGTGTGAGGTCTATACGTATCATCGTAGCCTACAGTATGTCTTTACTCAGAAAGATTTGAACTTGAGACAGAGGAGATGGATGGAACTACTGAAGGACAACGACATCACTATTTTGTATCATCCGGGGAAGGCGAATGTTGTAGCGGATGCTTTAAGTAGAAAGGCGGGAAGCATGGGAAGTCTAGCTCGCTTGCAAGCTTCTAGACGCCCATTGGCTAGAGAAGTTCAGATTCTGACTAACGACCTTATGAGGTTAGAAGTAAATGAGAAGGGAGGATTGTTGGCTTGCGTGGAGGCAAGATCTTCGTTTCTTGACAAGATCAAGGGAAAGCAGTTTAATGATGAGAAATTGATCCGGATCCGAGATAAAGTGTTGCGAGGAGAGGCTAAGGAAGCACAAATCGATGAGGAAGGTGTTTTGAGAATTAAGGAAAGGGTATGTGTACCCTGCGTCGATGATTTGATCAACACTATTCTGACAGAGGCTCATAGTTCAAGGTATTCGATACATCCGGGTGCAACCAAGATGTACCGTGACCTAAAGCAACACTTTTGGTGGAGTAGAATGAAGCGGGATATTGTTGATTTTATTGACAAATGTCCAAACTGTGAACAAGTAAAGTATGAACACCAAAGGCCCGGAGGAACACTTCAGAGAATGCCCATTCCAGAATGGAAATGGGAGAGAATCGCAATGGACTTCGTGGTTGGTCTTCCAAAGACGATGGGTAAGTACGACTCTATTTGGGTGATTGTTGATAGGTTAACTAAGTCTGCTCATTTTATTCCGGTTAAGGTGACTTACAATGCCGAGAAGTTAGCCAAGATCTATATCTCAGAAATCGTTCGATTGCATGGGGTTCCACTATCCATCATATCAGATTGAGGTACGCAGTTTACTTCTAAGTTTTGGAAAACATTGCATGCGGAATTGGGTACTAGGTTGGACCTTAGTACTGCGTTCCATCCTCAGACCGATGGTCAGTCTGAGCAAACGATTCAAGTGTTGGAGGATATGCTTCGCGCATGTGTGATAGAGTTTGGTGACCATTGGGATAGCTTCTTACCCTTAGCGGAATTCTCATACAATAATAACTACCACTCAAGCATTGATATGGCTCCATTTGAAGCATTGTATGGTAGGAGATGTAGGTCCCCCATTGGTTGGTTTGATGCATTCGAGGTTAGACCTTAGGGTACTGATCTTTTGAGGGATTCGATAGAGAAAGTGAAATCTATTCAAGAAAAGCTTCTAGCGGCGCAAAGTAGACAGAAGGAGTATGCAGATCGGAAGGTTAGAGACTTGGAGTTTATGGAGGGTGAACATGTCTTATCGAAAGTTTCGCTCATGAAAGGGGTGATGCAGTTTGAAAAAGGGGTAAACTAAGCCCAAGGTATATTGGTCCCTTCGAGGTTTTGAAGCGCATAGGGGAGGTGTCTTATGAGTTAGCCTTGCCTCCAGGGCTGTCCGGAGTACATCCGGTATTCCATGTGTCGATGTTGAAAAGATACCATGGGGATGGAAACTACATCATCCGTTGGGATTCCGTTTTGCTTGATGAGAATTTGTCTTATGAGGAGGAGCCTGTTGCTATTTTAGATAGAGAAATTCGCAAGTTGAGATCAAGGGAGATTGCATCCATCAAAGTTCAATGGAAGAATCGACCAGTTGAAGAAGCCACTTGGGAGAAGGAGGCAGATATGCAAGAAAGATACCCACATCTGTTTAAAGTTTCAGGTACTCTTTCTCGCCCTTGTTTTCCTTCTTGGGATCGTTCGGGGACGAACGATAGGTAAATTGGTATCTAATGTAACGACCTGTTTAGTCGTTCTGAACAGCAGATTTTATTTCTGGAAAAACAGGCTGAGACGACGGAACCCACGACGGACTGTCATGAGCACGACGGACCTGTCGAGGGGTCTCGTTTCAAAACACTTAGAAATTCTAAAATTGAGTGCTGAAATCGACTCTCTGAACTCTGTGACGGACCTGCAGGATGGACCGTCACAGGCACGATGAACCGTCGTGATCCACCGTTTCAAAACACTTCAACTCTTGAGAATTTGGTACAGGGAACGATTCTCTGAACGTCGTGACGGAAGTGCAGGACGGACCGTCGTAGGTACGACGGGCCGTCACAGACTCCTTAAGGAAATCGAGAGTCTGATGAACCTGCATGATGGACCATCGCAGGCGCGACGGGCCATCACAGGTTGCGTAATCCCAGTCGGAGTCGGATTTCTGGTTAAGTTTAAAAGGGGCGTTTTGGACTATTCTTGCTATAATTATATATTTCGTGGGTTTATATTAATAACTCAATTTCTTGGGGGATAAAAGAGGTAACCTTGAGTTAAATTGTGGGTTATTATTGTCATCTTTTACACTTAATTACATGTTAATTAGGGTAAAAGAAAGAGGGTTTGAATAAGAAAAAGAAAAGAACAGAAAGAGAGAGAAGGAGAATCGATAGAGAGAGACGAACGAAGAGGAAAAACACAAGGCTTTAAGAAATTCTTGCTTGATCACTAGTCTTTGGTGGAGGTAGGTTATGGTTTCTCTTACGATATTCGTAGTAAACTCTTAATAGCGAATGATATGTATTGATAATATTGTAAACCCTGCTATGTGCTTACTTGTATGCTTGCATGAATGTGGTTATATAATTGTGATTATATAAGCATGATGAAGTTATTGAATCCCAAATCTTGAAAAACCCTAGTCTCTTTGTTAATGATGAGGCCTCGGTATAAAAGAAGGCGTGATGAACTAAAATAATGAGATTGATGATGCCTTGGTAAGAAAGAAGGCTTGATGAATTGATAGAAATAGATTAGGGGATCGGGTGCCACGTTCCGGTACCAGGATAGTATATGAGGATCGGAGTGTCACGTTCCGATACCAGGATAGAATATGGATCGGGTGCCACGTTCCGGTACCAGGATAGTATATGAGGATCGGAGTGTCACGTTCCGACACCAGGATAGAATATGGATCGGGTGCCACGTTCCGGTACCAGGATAGTATATGAGGATCGGAGTGTCACGTTCTGACACCAGGATAGAATATGGATTGGGTTCCACGTTCCGGTACCAGGATAGTATATGAGGATCGGAGTGTCACGTTCCGACACCAGGATAGAATATGGATCGGGTACCACGTTCCGGTACCAGGATAGTATATGAGTATCGGAGTGTCACGTTCCGACACCAAGATAGAATATGGATCGGGTGCCACATTACGGTACCAGGATAGTATATGAGGATCGGAGTGTCACGTTCCGACACCAGGATAGAATATGGATCGGGTGCCACGTTCCGGTACCAGGATAGTATATGAGGATCGGAGTGTCACGTTTCGACACCAGGAAAGAATATGGATCGGGTACCACGTTCCGGTACCAGAATAGTATATGAGGATCGGAGTGTCACGTTTCGACACCAGAATAGTATACGAGGAGCGGAGTGTCATGTATCGACACGAGAGGAATAAAGATAATGAATCTTGAAAGATGTTAATATACTCAATCTAATGAACCTAAATCCCAAATGAGTATGATGAGGAGGCGTGAGTCCTCATTGATGAGCTTGGTGTTGTAACCAAGGGTTATGGTAATTGTAAATGCTACATGTTGAGTATCATAGTTGATTTTATGATATTACTTGGTATATGCTGTTTTCTATTTTGAGTTGGCCGATGATACCTACTCAGTACTTGTGTTTGTACTGACCCCCTACTTTCATGTTTTCTTCTTTGTTATTTGTGGAGTGCAGCAAACGTGCCATCGTCTTCAACTCAACCGCAACTCTAGCCAGTCTTCATTACACCGGATTTCAGGGTGAGCTAATGTTTCTAGCTTGGACTGGATCTTCCTCTTCATGTCTTGATGCCTTGAAGTTCCGGCATGGACTAGCTTTTATGTATTTTTTTTTAGTTTTTTAGAATACTCTTAGTTTAGTACTTTGATCATAGATGTTATTGTGGTGATGACTTCCAGATTTTGGGGATAATAATAGTTATTGATTTTATTAATGAGTTTAAGTCTTCCGCATTACTTTATGTTGATAGTACATTGAAATGTTAAGGTTTAGATTTGGTTGGTTCGCTCACACAGGAGGGTAAGTGTGGGTGCCAGTCGCGGCCCGATTTGGGTCGTGACACTAATCAAATATTAGCATTATATATTACTCAATACATTTCACATTTTATTAGTATGTATTATCATTTTGTAAATAATATATATATTAATAATTTACAGCGAGTTTATATTCAATAGTTAGTAATTCATGTATTGTAATCTCTACGTAACTAAATAATATCTACATAAGTAATATCCACACAACTTATACCCGCATAATTAAACCCAACATAACTTAACTTGCATAAATAAACTCTGCATAACTAATGTCTGCATAAGTAATATCTGCATAGCTAATACCTGTATAATTAAACCCTCCATAGCTATTTCCTGCATAACTAAGTCCTGCATAATTAATACATACATAATTAAACCTGCATAACTAATACATGCATAACTCTAACCAGTAACCAAACAGCCCCTTATTGTTATCGTGTCTTGTCCTAGTGTTTGCTATTTTTTATTTCTTTGAACTAATATCATGGTTATTTTTATTAAAAGAGAGAAAAATAAAAAGTTCCCAATAATCTATATTGATATTTTTTTTATCAGTATTTAGTTACTATGTTGATGTTTTATTACTATCGAATGTCTACTGTTGTTTTTAACTTATTACATATTTTTAATATTATCTCTTGTTGGTTTAATGAGATTTTGTGTTTGAGACCTCAACATTTTAAAGGCGGAAATTTAGTTTAGATTTATATATTTTGTGTTAAAAGTGGCCAATGAAAAAAAATTTCCCCGGTTTTGAAGGTCTTTTCATTTTAAAAGACGAAAATTTAATTTAAGTTTATAGATTTTATTTGTCAAAATTGGCCAATGAGAAAATCTCTCTGTAGGTTTTGAAGGCCTTTCCATTTCAAAAGATGAAAATTTAATTTAAGTTTATACATTTTAGTTATTAGAATAGGCCAATGAAAAAGCTCTTCGTCGATTTTGGACTTCCCATTTTAAAAGAAATAAATTTTGTAATGCTCTTCCAATTGTTATGGTTGTGTTGGCCTCTGTTCATGTTGACTTAATTTAGATTGTTCTATTTCATTTCGTTTATTTATTTCATTGCTATTTCTATTTTGACTGTAAATTTGATGTTCGTTTTATTTTAATTAATAGTTTATTGTTTTATTTGTGATATTCTCCATTGATTCTTAAGTTAAATTATTAGTTTATAATTTATTTTATCTATTAGTTTATAATTTATTTTATCTCATTTAATGGCTGCCTTATATTTTATTAGTTTTTTAATTGTTGATTTTGTTCCATCTACACTTGTAACAAGAGATAAGATTATATTATTTATTTACTATTATTTTCATACTTTATTTTTAAGTTAATTTGGACATCTTTTTCTAAATTAGATTTTGTGCTCGTTTATAGTTAGTTCTTTTAAATTTTATTTTTATATAATTTTACGCACATTCTAATTTTTTTACTTCAAGTTGTGTTACTGTTTTAGTTGTTATTTAGTTATTGTTGCATTTTATTGGTTGTATTTTGCATTACTTCTCGTTGGTTTTATACGCTTTCGTGTTTTTGGAAATATTATAATAAGATTGGTCAATGAGAAAATTTCTCCGTCGGTTTTAGAATCCTTCACATTGTAAAAAACTGAATTAAGTTTAAGTACATATTTTTGTATGATAAAATTGGCCGATTAAGAAATTATCGTCGATTTCCAAGGCCTCCCATTTTAATAAGACGGATTTTTATTTTTAAATTGTTATTTAATTTATTTATTTTTGTCATATATATTTGATACTAACATTTTTTCTAAGTGTGTTTACTGGTACCTCGGAGTTGCTTCTCATCGAAGTTATTCCAATGAAACTCAAATGTATTTAATATTCATTATTGTGTATATCATTGACGTTAGACAAACATTAGGCCGATACTTACATTATTATTTTATTTTATTATTTGTGTTATTGCATGTTAATTGTACTTGTATATTATTTTTATTTCCTCCTCAATTTGAAAAAAAGAATTCAGTCGGGACCCACAATTGGGAATTCCGAAGGGTACCTAACACCCTCTCTTCGAAATAACGTAAGTATATAGTGTTTGTAATTGAATTTGTCGATGAATTTTGTGGTACATTTTGTTATTGACTTCAATTAATAGAAATACTAAAAAAGAATGATCCAACTTCACAACAATAAAAACAATCAAGAACGTAACTTTATTTCTATATACAATAACAATTATCGTAATGTTATATTCTAAATATTGAAAGTATTTATTAAAAAAATAATTTTAACTCCACAACAATAAACACAATCATGAAAGAAATTTTATTTTATATATAATAATAATTATCGTAATTTATATTTTAAAGTACATTAATTATTATTTTTTTGATTCTACACTCCTAATATTATGTCGTAAAGAAAACTCTAAATCTTACCCCCATAAAATAACCAATATACTTTTCTCGGGTTATTTTTTCCTAATTTATTTATTTATTAGTTGTTTTCTTCCTTTATATTTCTCAACTAAATCTTTTTCTATTGATATTTTCTTTTATGGTTTTTTTAACTCCTTATTTTTCTTTAGTTTGAATTTTCATATTCATAAGAATTTGAATGTATATTAACGTTTTTCTCTTGTCAAATTTTCTCTGTTAAATAGTTTATTATATATGATATCAAGAAAATATAGAAACGAAAATTTTATATTTTTTTAATCTTTCAATGAATACATTATCAAATTATTGATTTCTTGATAGTCAGATATTATTCATTCTTTTAGTCACGAAATTTTATATTTTCTTCAAATTAATTAAAAAAATAGTGATATGTCATTTAGAAGACTATTTTGATATGATCAAGATACGAATTTAGTGGTCGTATTATGTAGCATAATATTCAAATATCTTTACGCAATAATCCTTTAAAGATTTTCCTGGAACAAAATATTAACTATTCATACACATTTTATTTTTATTAGTTCAAAATTTTCTTTAAAAAATATGTAAAAACAAGCTTGACATTTATTATTGTTTGTAAGAAGTTAATTAATAGAAACTCTTCATTTTAACAAAATTACAATAATATTCTTATGGACCCATGACAGAAATTAAGACATGCATGAATTTTTCTAGATTTTTCATTTTGACCATTAATTACACTGTTTTGTCCTTAAATGATATTAAAATTACTAAAATGTCATCGGTCGTCCTTCTCATGGCTCTTCTAAATAATAAATATATAGTAATAACTAGATAATTGAAGGCCCGTGAATGAGCCCAATATAATTAATTGTCCTTACTATTTTATTTTATTTTACCAAAATTCACATATTATTTTATTATAACTTCTAAATTTTCTAGCATTCAAAAAAATTACAAAAATCAACTATCATATACATTTCTCTTCTCTGTCAGATACATCACTATTTTCTCTTGAATACATCTGCATCCCCTCTTGAATACATCTCTATCGTCTCTTGGATACATCTCTCTCTTCTGGGGTACATCCATATTCCCTCTCAAATATAGCTCTCTCCTCTCAGATTCATCCGTGAGCTATGTGTCTGCAAGTTTCCTGAATAGCAATGTATCATGACCGATGTATCCACATTTCCGATGATAAATCTAAATTTTTTATAATTTGAAAAAGAGTAGAGATGTAATGTAATTAACTCTCAAACTATGAAAATTTATGTCATTTTAACTTTAATTTATGTGACATTTTTCTCAAGAATGATGTATTAATATATTTAAAACATTTTGACTTTAAAATAAAATTTTATTCTTAAGAAGATTTATAGCCATATGAACATCTATGGTTTGTTTTAGACCACAAGTTTTAAAAATATATATTTTTTAAAACATTACATAAATCGAGATGGAGTGAGTACAAACTTTAGTTAAGTTTTTTTTTAAAACTACTTT
Organism: Solanum lycopersicum; assembly: GCF_036512215.1. NCBI lineage: Eukaryota > Viridiplantae > Streptophyta > Magnoliopsida > Solanales > Solanaceae > Solanum > Solanum lycopersicum. The sequence goes on from NC_090809.1 coordinate 32,589,890, forward strand.
TCTCTTTAACAAAATTTAAAATGAAAATTCTAAACCTTTTTCACAATTGTATTTTATAGTTTTTTTAATCAATATATAGTCGATAAGAACCAAAATTGTAATATAAATAAGGTAATGAAGTAACATAATTCTGAAATTCAAGTATTGATATTAATTGAGAAAATATTTATTTATAGATTGTAAAGCATTCATAATCTAATATTTAATATTCTTCGTACTCTCGACTAATAACACTAATTTATCATAATTCAAGATTGTAAGTAGAAATTAAGACAAAAAGTGCAGATCACTATTATATGAAGGTCAATCCGTAGTTTATCTATTGTCGAAGTTTCTCAAGTATATGATATATAATTGTCACGACCCAAAATGAGTAGTGAGCGGCACCCACACTTAACCTCCTAGGTGAGCGAACCAAGGAATTCAATCCCAACATATACCAAAAATTCAACTATAAATAACAAAATAATGCGGAAGCTCCAAAATTTATCAACTACCATTTCCCAAAACCTGAAAGTCATCACAACAAGGACATCTAATCTCCATTTACTAAGTCTAAGAGTATCAAAGACAACAAAATAAATGCAATAAAGTAGTTCATGTCCGAAACTAAGGACATCAGGTAATGAACGAGAAAATCTAACCCAAGCTCGAATGAATAGCTCACCCTTGAACCTGATATGCCGAGACTTGATAGAGTTGAGGGCAGTCAAATTCTCCGGTACACTTGCAACACTTCATAAAAGGAAAACAAAGAAAAATACAAGTAGGGCTCAGTACGAGGCAAGATGTACTGAGTAGGTATCATCGACCAACCCAAAATAGTAACTAATATACAAAGAATAATAGTATAAAATCAACTATAACACTTCATAGGTGACAAGCAATAAACAACATGAACAAGTGACAACTGAAGCAAGTACGTAACCAATCGTAATATCAAGCACACACGAGGACTCATGCCTCCACACCAAGTTCATTGGGAAATGAATTGTTTGAGATTGAGTACATTAAATTAATTCAATATCCTTTTCCTTTCATGTTACCGTGTCAGAACGTGACACTCCGATCCAATTATACCATGTCGGAACGTGACACTCTGATCCAATCATACCGTGTTGGAACGTGACACTCCGATCCAATTATTAATACTACCCACTAATTTTATAATTATAATTACGAATAGTCCAAAATACCAATTCGAAATTTGTCGGAAAGTATTTTATGAAATAACAAAGTCTAATATTTAAAACGACCAAATGGATCGTTACATTAATTCTATGACAAAATTAATTTTTCATCCCATATATTTATACTATTTCAAAATTTATTCCGTTAATTGGTATGTACTTAAACTACAATTATGCGGTCATTACTTATCAATTTTTACATCATCAACTCTACATTCTTTTTTTATCTGTTTAGAATTGTGCTATTTTTATTTTCTTATTTAAGTCACAATTTTGAAAGATAAAATAAATATTATGTTGGATATAAAATATGTTAAATATATTTATATGAATACTTATGTTTAAAAAATATTATATATATTAAAAAGGAAATTACATGCATGGATTAAGATAAAATAAATATTATTTTTGAGATAAAATATGTTAAATAAAATTATATGAATACGTATGTTTGAAAAATATTGTATATAATTAAAAAGAAAATTACATGCATGGAAGATTGCAGGATTATACTGAATATATTGTAGTAGTAATAAACATAGATGAACGATAAATTGTCAAGTATAAAATAAAATTATTTTCACATTATTATTATAATCAAACAAATACAAATTGATTTTTTAAAATAAAATAAAATGAATTTGTGGGTCACACATGAAACAAAACTTTTTGTGACTTTTGAAAAAAAAATTGAAAACTTCTAGAAAACTATTTTGACAATTAATTATACAAAAATTGTCATTGATCGTCCTATCATGGCCCTTATATATAACAGAATTATATATATATATATATATATATATATATATATATATAAAGGGTGAAATATTTAATAAATATATTAAAAGACTTTGATGTATTCTTTTAAAACTTATATCTTATCCCTAAGTTTTTAAAATGTTTAAAAAGCCCATGATACCCCACACACTTTCACACTTTGGGAAAAATGATAAATATACCCCTAAATTATTGTAAATGATAAGTGTTTATCTTTGTTATACTTAGAGCTATCAAAACGGGCCAACTCAGCCCTACCACGCCCAAGTATCGCAGGCCAAAGAATTTGAGGGGTCGAGGAGGGCCGACCCTTCATTTCAAAGGGCTGTAAAATGGTCAATCCGTCCCAACCCTAGAAGGGTCAAGGGCTGGGGTGGGCCAATCTTTCTTTTTTTGTTTTTTATTTTATTTTATGTCAAATCAATGTCACAAAAAGTATCATTGTTTCAATAAGTCAAATAAAATCTAACAATAAATATTTAAAGAGAAAGATAATAATCTCTTAGGTTAATAATATATGAAAAACAAACTAGTAAACTAAAGAACACTTCGAATTAAAACTTCAGTTAGCAATACATAATTGTTGAAAGTATTTTGTTAAATGAAATAAAGAAACTAATTACCTGTTCAAGCCATAAGACATTCAATCACATATAATTTAAATAGCGTTTATAATTCAAGTCTTATATTCAAACTAAATGATAAAGAAATTCATGAGGTAAGCTTAAAAAATCTCCACAAAAACTTATCACGTATCCAACAGTATTGTATCATCTTCTTCAAGAATATTTCAATCCTCGTGTGATAAAGTTTTATTAACATCTCCATCTCCATCTAAATTCATGTGCTACATTATTTGGTTAAATATTAACAAACAAGAAAACCATAAAAACTAATAGTATCATCACATAAATAAATTACCTCTTTGAGCTTGGATGAATTCGTGCAATCAATTTCAAGTAACAATCAATGTTTTGCACATTTTTATGATTAATAGAACTTCTATATTTGATAAGAATACGACCACCAATGCTGAAAGTTGACTTTGATGCAACAGTAGTAATTGGAATACTAAGTACAACACGCACCATCACAGAAAAATCAGGATATTTTTTACTATAGTCCTTCCAATACATGATAACATTCTTTTCTCCAAACTGTCACGAACCAAACCGGGTTGCGACTGGCACCCACACTTACCCTCCTATATGAGCGAACCGACCAATCTAACCTTAACATTTCAATATAATATCAACAGAAAGTAATGCGGAAGACTTAAACTCATTAAATAAAGACCAATTCATTAACTTCTAAAATTCAACATCTATTATTTCCCAAAATCTGGAAGTCATCATCACAAGAACATCTACGATCAAATGACTAAACTAAGAGTATTCTAAAAGCTAAAAATACATAAGAAGCTAGTCCATGCCGGAAGTTCAAGGCATCAAGACTTGAAGAAGAAGATCCAGTCCAAGCTAGAAGCATTAGCTCACCCTGAATTTCCGATGTAGTAAGACTGGCTTGAATTACTGTTGAGTTGAAGACGATGGCACGTTTGCTACACTCCACAAATAAACAAGAAGAAAACATAAAAGTAGGGGTCAGTACAAAACACGGGTACTGAGTAGATATCATCGGCCAACTCAAAATAGAAAACAATATATACCAAGTAATATCATAAAATCAACTATGATACTCAACATGTAGCAACAGCAAGTACTATATCATTAAAAATTACCATCAAGTTCACACATGAGGACTCAAGCCTCAATACCATACTCATTTGGGAATTATGTTCTTTAGATTGAGTATATTAACATCTTTCAAGATTCATTATCTTTATTTCTCTTGTGTCGGTACGTGACACTCCGCTCCCTCATATTCATTAATCCTCTTGTGTCGGTACGTGACACTCCGATCCCTCATATTCATTAATCCTCTTGTGTCGGTACGTGACACTCCGATCCCATAAATCTACGTGTCAGTTCGTGACACCCGATCCCCTAATTCTACGTGTCGGTTCGTGACACCCGATCCCCTAAATCTACGTGTCGATTCGTGACACCGATCCCCTAAATCTACGTGTCGGTTCGTGACACCCGATCCCCTAAATCTACGTGTCGGTTCGTGACACCCGATCCCCTAAATCTACGTGCCGGTTCCTGACACCCGATCCCCTAATTCTACGTGTCAGTTCGTGACACCCGATCCCCTAAATCTACGTATCGGTTCGTGACACCCGATCCCCTAATTCTACGTGTCAGTTCGTGACACCCGATCCCCTAAATCTACGTGTCGGTTCGTGACACCCGATCCCCTAAATCTACGTGTCGGTTCGTGACACCCGATCCCCTAATCTCTTTCTATCAATTCATCAAGCCTTCTTTCTCACCAAGGCATCATCAATCTCATTACTTATGTTCATCAAGCCTTCTTTTATATCAAGGCATCATCATTAACAAGAGATTAGGTCTTTATCAAGATTTGGGATTCAATATCTTCATCATGCTTAATATAATCACAATTATATAATCACGTTCATGCATGCATACAATTAAGCACATAGCAGGGTTTTACAATACTACCAATACATATCACTCTCTATTAAGAGTTTACTATGAAAGCATGAAAACCATAACCTACCTCCACCGAAGATTAGAAATCAAGCAAGCAAATTTCCAAAGCTTTGTGTCCTCTTCGTTTCTCCTCTTTCTCGTTCAACTTTCTCTCTCTTTCTCTTGTTCTTTCTATTTTCTTTATCAAACCCTCTTTCTCTTACCCTAATTAGTATATAATTAAGAATAAAAGATGGCAATAATAACCCACTAATTAACTTAAGGTTACCTCTTTTAACCCCCAAGTAATTAGGCTTATTAACATTAACCCACTAACTTTATAATTAAGGCAAGAATAGTCAAAAACGTCCCTTAAAACGTATCAAGAAATCCGACCCAGACTGGGATTGCGCAACCTGTGACGGGCCTTCGTGCCTGCGACGGTCCGTCCTGCAGGTCGTCGCAGAGTTCAGAGACCCAAATTTCCACCAAGGGTCTGTGACGGTCCGTCACACCTGTGATGGTCCGTCCTGCCATTTCGTTACGAAGTTCAGAGAGTCGATTTTCAGTTTTTCTAAGTGTTTTGAAACGAGACCCTGCGACGGTCCGTCGTGCCCATGACGGTCCGTCGTTGGGTCCGTCGCCTCAGCCTGTTTTTCCAGAATAAAATCTGCTGCTCAAAACGACTAAATAGGTCGTTACACAAACTTTTCAAGATCAAGCTTTGGTTCCTTTAAATAAAGATTCAATTCCAATTTTTCATCATTACAGACAGATTTGTACTCATGCTTTGAACTCTTATAAATAGAAGGTAGACTAAAATATGAAAATTCATATATCAATTAATAAATAATAGCAATAAAAAATAATGTCATTACTATTACTATATAGAGTACTACTACTAAAGAAGTACCACTACTCTGTTTATTCTACAACAGTACGAGTACTACTACATATACTACTACAACTGATACCACTACTCTGTTTATTCTACAACAGTACGAGTACTACTACAACTAATAATAATACTGAAAATACAAAACTAAAAAGAAACAAATATATAAATAGAAGCATTTAATTTACATCAAAATAAAATTATTTACGTCAAATATTCGTATTCACTCCTTTAGACTTACTTCTTGCTTCACTTGATGTATTCAAAGCATTAGAAGAATCACTTGCACCATTTTGCTTAATTACATAATGATCATAGAGTTTGTATAACTTATTCTTCACAGCTTTTATCTTGTCTTGGAAAGAAACTGGATCCAACTTAGTGTAACAAAACTTTAAAACTTGCAATTTCATGCGGATCAAGGATTGCTCCAAACGCAAGTACTACACTACATAAATTTCAATAATTGTTAAATTTTTCATGCATTTTGTAGCCATTTACTTAATAACACCATCCTTATTATTCAAATGCTCTTTGAGAATGCATTCAAATTCTCTATATTTGCATAAAATATAAGTTGGAAGTTGGATAACTTGAACAAGAAATTAAGTTAGTTGTCTCATAAAAAGGCTTCAAGAATTGACATATTTTTTCTATCCTTCTCCATTGATTGAATGTAGGACAATAAGAATAATTTCTATCAATCAGATGTAGACTAGCAAAAGCCTTTTCATACTGAAGTGCATTATCAAACATTAACTATGTCGAATTTCATCTAGTGGACATATCCAAACGTAAACCAAGATTGGTTTCAATTCCAACTTCCTTAACACGTTGCTCAAACTTGTGGTTTCTCCAATCCGATCCTTCAACATAATTACACTTTCTCTAATTGCAAATAAAGAATCACTAGCTGCTTTTAAATATTTTTGAATAATCAAGTTCAAAATATGAGCGGAACATCTCAAATGAAAGAACTCGCCATCACATAACAAACTCTTTTACAATCTAAGATGCCCTTTCAAAATATCTTGTAAGTTATTATTGGCAGTGTCATTATCCAAACTGATTGAAAATACCTTCTTATCTATACACCATTCTTTCAAAATAATGTATAGTAGTAGCTAATTCAACTCCAGTGTGAGGTGGATACATGTTAAAAGTTGTACAACATCAGCCCCTATTGTTTAGTTTAACTAAGTCTGCAGTATAGCTATGTTTTAGCTTTCAGTTGGTAGTTTTTTTCTTTTCACGTGATAGTTTTTCTATTGTGTAGTATTTGCAGAATTGTGTTCCTAATGTTTAGGTGAGTTGGCTTAGTGGAATTACAGTAGTGGTTTAGTGGGAATATGTTTCCATAATGTGTAAACCTATATAAGGCTACATAGCATATTGAACCAAATCATCCAGTAACAATCTCTGCAACAAAATATGGCTATCTTTTATTCTTCCTGTTATTTCCATTTTCAATTATTGACTTCTCTATCAAAGTTGTCTTCATCATTTGGCATCAGAGCAAGGTTTAAAAGAAAGAAAGAGAAGCGACACATCTATTGCGATGACTGATTTACAAGCCATGGGTGGAGTTAATAAAATCAACCATCAGAATTACAAAACATGTATGACTTCCTAAGTGGAAGGTCAAGAGTTTTGGGAGGCCGTCAATGGAAGTGAAGTCAAACTAGGTGAATAAGACCCAAATGGGGCATTGAGAGAATGGAAGATTAAAGCAGTAAAAACATTATTTTCCCTCAAGATGACCATCGAAGAAGACGTGTTGGAACATATACGAGATGCTAGAACACCAAAAGCAGCTTGGGATGCGCTGGATGCATTCTTTTCAAAGAAGAACGACACAGGACTACAACTTCTAGAAAGTGATTTATTGTCGATAGCTCAAAAGGATATGAGCATCGCACAATGATTTGAGAATGGCATACGACTACAACTTCTAGAAAGTCGATATGCCGTGAAATTTCAGAATTGGAACCAACAGCTCCAATCGGGGAAATCAAGAAGAAACGAATAATCATTTATTGTTTGAGATCTGAGTAAAGAAACATTGTCATTGCAGTACAGGGATAGAAAATTCAACCATCACTTGTGGAGTTTGAGAATACAATTGTTGGCCAAGAAGCCATGTCTAAGCAAATGGGCGAAATTTCACAAAAAGGTGAGGAGGAAGTACTCTATATCAACAAAAGAAGATGGAAATCCAAGAAGTACAATGTATTTGGGATGAAAAGAAGTAATGATAAGGAAAAAAAATCATCAAGGCGAGGGGAATTATCGTCCAGGGGGAGCTACAATGAACTATTGGGGAAAAAACAAGAGGTTTGAAGGGAAGTGTCGTCACTGCGAAAATAAGGACCACAAGGTTGTTGAGAGCAACAATGCAACCACTTCTAGTCCAAAGGAAAAGAGTGAAGATGATTTGGATACTGAAGCATTTTTTGTTGTAGAACAAGAGAAGTAAGCTCTTATGTAACAACCTCTAAAAAAATTGATTATGAGAATGATCTGATCATTTACTCAGGGCGTTCAAATCATATGACTGACAACAAGGAAAAATTGCAAAATCTAACCATGTACAAGGAAAGTCGTGAGGTGGTGACAACCGATGATACAAAATTATCGATAGCTCATATCAGTAAGACTGTAGTGTCATCAAATAGTAGTGCTGATCTGATATTGCTTAAAATTTTTTATCATGTCCCAGGTTTGAAGAAAAACTTTCAATAGCACAACTAACATCTATGGGTCATTTTTATTCTATTTGGTCCGCAAGATGTAAGAATATATCGTGATCTTGAGATTAAAAAAGAGCCAATGATGAAGGGACAAAGATTGAATTCTGTCTATGTAATGTTGGTACAAACCAAATATATAGACAAGAAAAGGAAGAATGAAACTACAGACTTATGACATATGCGGTTGATCCACGTTAGCTACTCTAAACTAAGTGTCATGATTGAAAAGTCAATGTTGAAAGGTCTTCCAAAACACTCAGTAAGGAAAGATGTTATATGTGCGGGTTTCCAGTATGGTAAAGCACATCAGTTGTTGTATGAGGAGTCAAATATAAGGCCAAGGAACCATTAGAGTTAATTCACTCTTATGTATTTGGACCTATCAAGCAACTCTCTGTTTGTGGGATGAAATATATGTTAACCTTCATTGATGATTTTTCTAGGTATGTATGGATTTATTTTTTGAAGAAAAAGTTTGATACATTTTCAAAATTCAAAGACTTTAAAAAGGTTTGTGAAGTAGAAGTTGGCAAGAAAACCGTTTGCCTGCAAACTGAAAATGGTAGAGAATACACCTCATATGAATTCTCTTAATTCCTTCAAAAGTATCAAATACGTTGTCCACTCACATGTCCAAATACGCCATAACAAAATGGTGTACCAGAGCGAAAGAATAGACAACTAGCAGAAATCTGTCGGAGCTTGCTTCACGCAAAAAATATTCTGGGACAATTTTGGATGAAAGCTATGAAAACTGCAGCTTTTGTGATCAATAAAATTCCCCAACATAGGTTAAGTTTTCGTTTAGTTTTTGAGGATTTATGGAATGTGAAACCATCAGTTAGCTATTTTATTATTTTTGGATGTGTATGCTATGTATTTGTTCCTAATCATTTACGTAGCAAGATGGACAAAAAGGTTGTTAGGTGTATCTTTTTAGAGTATGATAGTCAATGAAAAGGGTGGCGTTGTTGTGACCCAAACACGAAAAAGTGTTACACTTCTCGAAATGTGATATTTGATAAAGCTTCTTCATGATGGTCTTCAAATAAGGAAATCCTGCTAGATTCAAATGTTCTCAAAGATGTATTGGACTCGTCCCATATCCAGCTAAGTCTAGGCAAAGCTGAAGATGAATCTAACAAAGATATTTATGAAGAAGGCTTGGCTCAAAATCCTTGGCAAACTGGTGTTTATCAACAACAAAGTGAAGCAGATGAGCTAAGTATAAATAACACACCCAGTCTCTTAGAAAGTCATCAAGGATCAGAAAGCTTAATCCACAGTATGCCAATGCCGCTGCCATAGTAGAAGAAGAATACAAAAATAACCAGAGAATTTTGAGGAAGGATTCAAAAATCCAAATTGGATCAAATCTATGAAGGAGGAGATTCATGCGCTTAAACTGAATCAAACTTGGGAGCGCGTGGTAAAGCCAAGTGATGTCAAACCTATTTATTGGAAATGGATTTATAAGATAAAACGTCACATAAATGGGTCAATTGAAAGAAACAAAGTTCATATTATAGCCCGAGGCTTTTCTCAGCAATTTTCACGACTGGAATCTAGACCCCAGACGATACCGGCGTCGTTGACCTCATATAGGTCGCAGACAAGCCTACATACGTCATTCTTACTTCATCTAGGTTAATTTTAGCTGAAAATTTGAACTTTTTGTTTTCTTATTTCATGATAAACATTTTAAACTTAATATCATAGGCGTTCACAAATCCACCATCTAATATAGAGATAATCAAAAGAAAGAAAAAGTTCTTAATTGCATTAAGCGTATTCTTGCCAAAACGACACCAATATAAAGTTTGAAATGAAAGTGGAAAAAACACTAGTGGAACATTATCCACTAGATAAATCCTACATCTAAGCTAGATAATAACGGTATACATCCTCGAAAGCATGAGGGCCTACCAAGTCCAGATGAAAGCTCCATGTCGAGATAGCTGCCACGTCAACCTATAAGCTCTAGCGTCCACCTGTGTCGGCACCTAAAAATATAGAGTTGTATGGGATTAGTACACTTTTGTACTAAGTATAGGCATATGCAAGCACACACCAAGGACATGCATGAGTAAGAATAGCTCTTTCCTAACGACATGATTATGGAAAATCAACTCAATGGACTTGCCAAATTGGGATTAGGAAAGTTAGTGACCTTTCAAAATTTGGATTAGGAAAGTCATGCCATAAGAGTAACAGGCATCATCATACTTATCATATTGCACACAGCACATAACATCTTGCACATAGCACATAACATAGTGCACATAACACATAACATTTTTCATATCATTTGTTCATATGCCATGAGACCTTGGAATCATGGACTTGACATCAAGACTACCCAAAATGAGGGCTCAACATATGGGACCTCAACTAGGGAGCCTTCTTTAGAAAACTTAGATTCTGCTTCATTCATACATACGTACTTCATTTCATTTCATTCATAGGCTAGTGTGAACACCAGCTATACCTAGGATGTAGTTTAAGACTTTCATCGGGTTCGCTGTGCAATGCAAGAATGACCTAGTGTCATTAATTGAGTCTATCTCACCTCTTGATTATCTTATCCTAACACCTTTGGTATCATTCATTTCATTATGTGCATCATTTGACGCTGGCCTCATTCATTTATTGGGAACTTTAACTTTAACCGACATAGATCATGTGAGCATCATGAAATTCAGTGTCTCCCCCTCACCAAAAACAAGTGGAATCACTGGCCAAAGTGACCCACAACATGCTAGCTTACATGGGAATTGAACCCCTCTAGATCCCTATATTAGCAGTATAGGTTCAAAGACTAGGAGATATAAGGAGACCCATACCCGTTATGCCGGATAGTCTCATCTCATGAGAGTTATGTGAACCTTTGCCCTTTCCGAAACAAGGCATCACCGCTCATAGATAGTCTATCGGTGCTCAGTATAAAGTTCCATTACATTAAGCTCATACATCACAAAATTTGTCTTCTACCATGAGATTCATAGAGACTGATCTCTTCATTAACTTTACACTCTCACAGGTGAGTACGTTTTGGTAACATTTACTTAGGCTCATTTGAGATTGGTTTCTTCTTTTACATTAGCCTCATATCATGTTGTCACCACATTCGTTGACATTCGCACATTTGCTCTTCATAATTACTCACCCTTATTTACGCGAATGTTCATTTCATCATATGTCAATGCACTTGGCCATTTAGTGTGTTTCACACTCTTACTTAACCCTTCTAGGGTTTCATCATTTAATTGTTCATTTCATCATTTCATTAATCATTTCATCATTTTATTGTTCATTTCATCATCTCATTGTTCATTTCATCATGTGCCAATGAACTTGGACATTCAATGTGTTTTACACTTTTACTTAAACCTTCTAAGGTTACATCATTTCATTACATATATTTTAGGTTCACTTATTTTTAAACGTATGCTAGACTTATGGGTCTATACATACAAGCCATGAGGCTTCGTTCGTAGTTCATTTAACTGATTCATATCTTTCTAAGATTATGTGGGACAAGACTTATACATCTTGTATGTATGCCAAGATCTCGATTTCGATCTAAGTAGGCAGCATTAGTCTTGAATATTTGATGCACGTATGACTTATGCATCAATACAGAATTTGGGCAAGGGCACCCGGTTTGGAATGCCTTGGACAACACCTTTATTTTTCATTTATTTTTATTTTGGTCCACATGGCTTGGGGACCCAAGATCAAGCCCCAACGCCTTTATTTTCTTTTAATTTCTTTTCTTTATATTTTCTATCTCTTGGTTGAGGGGTTTTGGGACCAAACCCCCACAACCCATTTTTATTTTAATTTCTTTTTCTATAGCTTCTTCGAGTTGACCATGAGGTTGTGGGATCAAACCCCCACAGCCTCATTTTATTTTTCATTTAACTCTCCTTTTCCGCCTAGAGGTCGTGGGTTCGATCCCCACACCTCACACTTATTTTCTTCTCATTTTTCTTAAGCTTGACCTAGAGGTTGTGGGTTCGAATCCCACTCCTCTCATTTCTTATTTTCATACTTTATTTTCCAGCCAAGACCATGGTTCGAATCCCTTCACCACATCCCTTTTTACTTCTTTATTTTCATATTTTTTAACATGGTGAGGTCAAGGGTTCAATCCCCAGTGATCTCACATATTTTAATTCATTTTTTCATAACATGAAATTTCCCCTAGCTTTGCCAAAACACAATAACAAGATGCTGGAAATTTTTGCAGCCTATTTTCTCACTTCTTTAACATTAAATGTTTAGACGTTTTAAGTAGTTTTTAGTGAGTTCTTTAGGTGCATTTTCAAGATTTCATTCGATTAAGAATTGCACTCAAATCAACATCTTTAATTATGAACATCACGATTTACATAAGCATGTGTGCATGAAATACAAAGAACCAACATCACATTTTAGAGCCTTAAACCGAGGCACATAGTTATGGTTCACATTGCACACACATGCACATAGTTTCGGATCACATAGGTGATCCTTCATAATATTTCAAACGCACATTCATGAGCATATTCATCACGAAAACACAATACACGCCTAATATCAACCAGCAAACATACCTAACCTATGAATCATTGGGAGCTAGTGACAGGGACATGCAACGGGGAACAACTTTAGTTTTCGGAATAGATTCGTCTGAACCTTAGAGGTCTCTTGGGAAAGGGACAAGAGTGAATAGAACTCATACCATTTTGATATTCAAACCTCGACTTTCTGCCCAAAAAATTTTCAAAACACACGTCTAAGACCAAAAGTCCAACATTCCACTCGACAGGAAAACCTTCTCTTTGCTTACGTGATTGATTAACGTTTATTTTTTCTTATATTTTCATGTGAGATCTTCAAGTGTGAAGAACCTTGGTAAATTTTCTGTACTTGAATGTTATTTGGCAGAGAGAAACGTGAATGGGGAGAGAGAATGATCGTGAATATTTAGGAGATAGACGTGAGAGAGTGAGAGTTTTATTAGGCTTAGAAGTCTAGGTTAGGAATTAGTCAAATAAGGTTTTTATTAAATGATAAAAAATCTTATTTCCCTTTTATTTAAAATCAGATAATAAATAATAAATAATAAATATTAATTAATTTACCAACTTAAATTAAAATAAATTTATTCTTTGCTTCCACCTAGGTTCGAACTCGGGTGGAGCAAGACTTCACTCTAAGAGCCAATTTTCGGTCCTTTCTCCCTAAAATTCCCCTCCACCTTATTAATTAAATAATTAATCATATATTTAGGGTAATTACGATACTATACTTAGCCTGGAAAAAGACCATTTTACCCCTAGACCCTCCAAACTTTAGATTTCCCCTTTTTAAGTCCGATAAAGACTCATCCGAGTAAATCTTCATATTCGGGATCCCTACATGGATGGACCCAACCTTTCCTAGCTCAAATAACTCCCCAAATTACTTGGCTTTGCTGTTCTAAGGGTTCAAAGGTCTGGTTCTACGCGCATCAATCCATGTGAACCCATTCTAATCGTAGCCATTCTAGACACGTTATGCATTGCCATTTTTTAGGTTTGTTACATTATCCCCCCCCCCAGGAACATTCATCCCCGAATGAAACCACTAACTATTTTGCGTAATGCCAGTCAGATCATAACATAGTTACTGTACACAATCAAGCAATAGCAACAAAGAATGAAGAGATAAGGAAACTTAGATTTAAAGTGGGAAGTCTAACCATGAGAGCTGAAAAGATGGGGGTAGCGGGATCTCATATCGGCCTCGGACTCTCATGTAGCACCCTCAACAAGATGATTCCTCCACAATACCTTCACTCTGGCGATCTCCTTGTTCCTCAGCCGCTTTACCTGTCTGTCTAAAATCTCAACAGGTACCTACTCATAAGACAAATTTTCATCATCCCCCAAACCTTCAATAGGTAGAATCGATGAAGGATCACCTAGACACTTCTTTAACATAGCGACATCAAAGACTAGATGAACAGAAGCTAGTTCCGCAGCCAATGCCAACTCATAGGCCACCTCTCCCACACGTTGTAGGATCGAATACGACCCAACATACCTCGGACTCAATTTTCCCTTCCTGCCAAACCTCATCACCCCCCTTCATACGTGATATATTCAAATATACCTGGTCACCAACATCATACTCTAAGGGTCATTTTCTGTTGTCTGCATAAGACTTTTGCTGACTGTAAAAAGCAGCCAACATGTCCCTAATCACCCTGACCTTTTCTAAGGCCTCATTAATGATCTATGGACCCAAAATGGATGACTCTCCAACCTCGAACCACCCAACTCAGTGGACTTTACAAATTTTGATTAAGAAAGTGAGTGAGCTTTCCAAATTTAGATTAGAAAATTCATGCCATGAGAGTAACATCTATCATCATACTTATCGTATTGCACACAACATGTAACATCTTTCACATAGCACATAACATATTGCATATAGCACATAACATTTTCATATCATTTGTTCATATTCCATGAGACCTTGGAATTATGGACTTGACATCAAGACTACCCAAAATGAGGGCTCAACATATGGGACATTAACTAGGGAGCCTTGTTTAGCAAACACAGAATCTGCTTCATTCATACGTACTTCATTTCATTTCATTCATAGGCTTGTCTGAACACCAGCAATACCTAGGATGTAGTTTGAGACAATCATCAGGTTCGCTGTGCAATGCAAGAATGACCTAGTGTTATTACTTGAGTCTAGCTCACCTCTTGATTATTCTATCCTAACACCTTTGGTATCATTCATTTTATTATGTGCATCATTTGAGGTTGGACTTATTCATTCATTGGGAACTTTAACTTTAACCAACATAGATCATGTGAGCATTATGAAATCCAGTGTCTCCCCCACACCGGAAAGAGGTGAAATCACCAGTCAAAGTGACCCAAAATATTCTAGCGTATATAGGAATTAAACCCCGCCAGATACCTATATTGGAAGTATAGGTTCAAAGACTAGGAGATATAAGTAGAACCATACTCGACATGCCGGACAGTCTCATCTCATAAGAGTTATGTGAACCTCGGCTCTTCCCGAAAGAAGGCATCACCGCTCATAGCTAGTCTATCGGTGCTCAGTATAAAGTTCCATTACATTCAACTCATACGTCATGGAAACTGTCTTCTAGTATGAGTACATCATAGCTCAATAGATGATTTCTCATCTCATGATTAGTATTAAGTGTGTTAATCTCAATACTTTCATTAGAGTGTTCATTGAGAATGGTCTCTTTATTAACTTTACACTCTCATAGGTGAGTACGTTTTGGTAACATTTACTTAGGCTCATTCGAGATTGCTTTGATCTTTTACATTAGTCTCATATCATGTTGTCACCACATTCATTAACATTAGCACATTTTCTATTCATAATTACTCACCCCTTATTACGTGAATATTCTTTTCATAATATGCCAATGCACTTGGCCATTTATTGTGTTTCACACTCTTACTTAACCTTTTTAGGGTTTAATCATTTCATTGTTCATTTCATCATTTCATTGTTTATTTTATCATCTCATTGTTCATTTCATCATGTGCCAATGCACTTGGCCATTCAGTGTGTTTTACACTCTTACTTAACCCTTCTAGGGTTACATCATTTCATTACATACATCTTAGGTGCAGTTATTTTTAAACGTATGCTAGACTTATGGGTCTATACATTCGAGCCATGAGGCTTCGTTTATAGTTCATTAAGATAAAAAAATTACACTCAAATCAACATCTTTAAATCACTTATGAACATCACGATTTACATAAACATGTGTACATGAAATACAAAGAACTAACATCACATTTTAGAGCTTTAAAACCTGAGGCACATAATCATGGTTCACATTGCACACACATGCACATAGTTTCGGATCACATAGGTGATCCTTCATAGTATTTCAAACACACATTCATGAACATATTCATCACGAAAACACAACACACGCCTAATATCAACCAGCAAACATACCCAACCAACGAATCATTGGGAGCTAGTGACAGGGACATGCAATGGGAAACAACCCTACTTTTTGGAATAGATTCGTCTGAACCTTAGGCGTCTCTTGGGAAAGGGACCAAGAGAGAAGAGAACTCATACCTTTTTGAAGTTCAAATATTGACTTGCTTACTAAAAACTTCTCCAAACACACGTTCAACACCCCACTCGACGAAAAACCTTCTCTTTGCCTACGTGATTGATTAACGTTTGTTTTTTTCTTATATATTCCTGTGAGTTATTCAAGTGTGAAGAACCTTGGTAAGTTTTATGTTCTTGAATGTTATTTGGAAGATAGAAACGCGAATGGGATGAGAGAATGATTGTGAATGTTGAAGAGATAGACGTGAGAGAGTGAGTTTTATTAGGCTTAGAAGTCTAGTTTAGGACTTTGTCAAATAAGGTTATTATTAAATGATAAAAAATCTGATTTCCCTTTTATTTTAAATCAGCTAATAAATAATAAATATTAATTAATTAAATTAATTTACCAAATTAAATTAAAACAAATTTAATTCATTGCTTCCACCTAGGTTCGAACCTGGGTGGAGCAAGACTTCACTCTAAGACCCAATTTTCGGCCCTCTCTCCCCCAAAATGATCCTCCACCTAATTAATTAAATAGTTAATTATATATTTAGGGTAATTAATATACTACCCTTATCCTGTAAAAAGACCATTTTACCCCTAGACCCTCCAAACTTAAGATCTCCATTTTTTAAGTCCGGTAAAGACTCATCCGGGTAAATCTTCATATTCAGGAGGCCTACATGGCTGGAACCAACCTTTACTAGCTCAACTAACTCCCCAAGTTAGTTGTCTTGGTTGTTGTAAGGGTTAAGAGTTCTATCCTACGCGCATCAATCCGTGTGAACCCAATTTAATTTTACGCATTGTAGACACGTTAAGCATTGCCATTTTTTTAGGGTTGTTACAGCAATATAGACTAGATTATGATGAAACATTTAGTCCAGTGGCTAAGCTTATGGCAGTCCGGATCATACTTACACTTGCTGCCAGTAAAAATCGGAACCTATGGAAGATGCACGTAAAGAATGCCTTGCACAGAGAGTTTGATCCGGGAGATCTACGTGTGTCAACCGATGGGCTTTTAGAGTCAAGCTCATCTTGAGTATGTATATAAGCTCCGAAAGCGCTATAAAGCAAGCACCAAGGGCGTGGTATGGTAATATTTCTGAAGTTCTTACTCATAGTTGTTATTCTATACCACCGGCAAATACCAGCTTGTTTGTGAAAGTTGTTGGAATGAAACTAGATATTGTGCTAGTATATGTGGATGATCTAATCCTAACAGGAGACTGTGAAGAAGAAATTCTTCTAACAAAGAAGAATTTGACAGTTTGATTCCATATGTAGGAACTTGGACAACAACCATTTTCTTGGATTAGAGGTTGATTTTAATGAAGAAGGAATTTGTTTGAATCAGAAAAGATATTCTAAAGATCTGTTGCAAAAGTTTGGGATGTTGAATTTCAAACCAATATCAACACCATTGGAGACAAATGCTAAAACGTGTGCACATGAAGGAAAAGACTTAGCATATGTGATGATGTATCGACAATTGGTAGGTAGTCTGATTTATTTAACTCAGACTCGACCTAATATTTTTTTTGAAATTGATGTGATGAGTCGTTACATGCACAATCCAAAGAAGCACCAAATGGAGGTTGTTCGACGAATACTAAGACATGTGAAAAGTACAATTGATTATGGTGTTTTGTATTAGAAAGGTGAAGAATGCAAGCTGGTCGGATATTTTGAATCTGACTATGCATGGGATCATAGTACCCGACATTCAACAACTGGCTATGTGTTTAAAGTTGGAGCTGAAGCGATTTCTTGGTGTAGAAAAAGGCAACCAACTGTAACACTGTCAACAACAGAAGCAGAGTATAGGGCAACAACAACTGCAGCTCAAGAAAGTACGTGGCTTATGCAATTGCTGAAGGATTTACACCAACCAGTTGGCTACTCAGTTACCTTGTAGTGTGACAATCAGTCAGCGATTTGCTTGGATGAAAATCCTGTTTTTCATGCTAGGACAAAGCACGTGGAAATACATTACCACTTCATCAGGGAAAAAGTATTGCAAGGAGAGATTGACTTGTAGCATATAAAAACAGAGCAACAAATTACAGCGGTGTTCACGAAAGGCTTAAGTGTCCATAATTTTGAAAGTTTATGTCTACAACTAGGCATGGTTAAGACCGGAGCTGATGTTGAGATGGGTGTTAAAAGTTGTACAACATCAGCCCCTATTATTTAGTTTGACTAAGTCTGCAGTATAACTATATTTTAGCCTTCTGTTGGTTGTTGTTTTCTTTTCAGATGATAGTTTTTCTATTATGTAATATTTGCATAATTGTGTTCTTAATGTATAGGTGAGTTGGTTTAGTGGAATTACATTAGTGGTTTAGTGGGAATATGATTCCATAATATGTAAACTTATATAATGCTACAGAGCCTATTGAATAAAATCATTCAGTAACAATCTCTGCAATAGAATTTGGCTATCTTTTATTCTTCATGTTATTTCCTTTTTCAAATATTGATTTCTCTATCAAAGTTTTCTTCGTCAATACATACGACATAAATTTAGAATTTTACATACTAGCCTTCAATTTTCATCAAAAAAGTGGGGAGTTAAATAAATACATCCCTCATAATTAGATGAAGTCCAACAATTAGAGGTCAAACATATCGTATTAGGAATTTTAGCTAAGGTTTGCTTCAGTTTCTCTTTCTCTCTAATATAGACTTTCTTATTATCTGCGACACAAGTGTTCCTAGAAGGTAACATAACATCTGGACTTATATAATTCACCCACGCTTTAATTCCATCATATTCAACCAAAGAATACGATAACTTATGCTTAATGGTAGCTTCAGCAAGTATATCAAGTTGTATCCATTGATCAATTTCTCTAGACTGCATTTTTCCTTCTTGAATTAACGAACATTTGACTTAAATCATAAATTTTAAGCATTGAACACTTACCTATTTGACGTTGTAAATGTGATGTCTTAGAACTTTTACCTTGATGATGAGGAATTGAACCACACTTGAATGATTTTTTACATCATCTACACACTGCCCTTTGAATTCCATGTTTAGCTCTATCTGTTCTTTCAAAGTAGTGTCAAACAACTTATGTCAACTTAATTTTTTTCTAATTAGGTTCTTCAAGAATAGTGTCACCACGTTCACCATCACGTGTGTTATTTTCATCCTCCATTAATCTATTTGTAAATAAATATATAAAAATGAAAAATTATTTGCAAAAGAATTTAGAATGATTAATATTACTAGAAAAATAAATTAACTATCTTAAAGGTATTTTATAAGTTACAACAAACATATATACTGATATAATTAACAAAAGCTAAAAACATTACAGAGAATTAATATTTGTTAAAACTGTTAATCTATATTCTCTAAATAACTAGTCATAGAGAGATGAATATTAAAAGAGAAAATCTTCACATTTGTGACATTGTCCACTATCGTAGCATAAAAGAGACGAGATAGAGAGTCGTATTCAAGAATTTAAATATTAGGGTTTAGGGACTTAAGTTTTTAAGAGTAATGGGCTAAGGGCTTTGTCATTTATAAGGCTTTAGACTTTTAATTCTTCACGTTAGGTTAGAGAGTTTTTTTTAATGAAGACTCTTAGAGATTACATTTAGGTTTTCTGGTTTTTATTTTTATTTTTTAATATTTATTTTAATTTTTTTTAGCACCTCATCTCATCCCTTGAGATTTAAAACATTTCATATTTTCATAGATTGTGAAAAAAAATTTCACTTTATCTAATCGAGATTCGAGCGATTGATTTCACGGCTCGAAAAGTAAAAATCAAAATATTTATTTTCTTGATAATCCAAAGCCATTAGCCAATGCATGAACAGCAGGATTAACAGCCAATTGCCCCAAAATTCCCTGTTTATAAGGCAAAAAAGTCTTCTTTTTCAAATCTGATGAAAGTGCTCTGTTTACTGTGTAATGCAATTCATGAGCTGAAACATTTCCCTTTTTTGTTCTAACAATTGATTTTGATGGAGAAGAAACAGAGCTTTCATTTCCCCGAGAAGTCAAATTTTTTCCTTCTCTGTAACCAGCAGCTGTATAATTCTTTAATAGATCTTTATCTGATGCTCTTCCTTCTGATGCACTCCTAAACAAGAAAAAATCTTTGAATTTCCATTTTTTACTTCCTTTAGATGATGATGAAGACAAGATTAAACATGTAGACGCGTTCGATTTCGAAGATTGACTTTTCATTTCTTCATCTTCCTCTTCTTCCCATAGATACTGTGATATTCTCATAGGTGAAAGTGATCTTGCTGATCTTCTACTCGATGAATTCGACAACCCATTCGACGAACCTCTCTGTTTTCCCCTTCTTTCCTTCTCTGTTACACTACTTTTTCTTAAATACTCTGTTTCTTGAACTTTTTTGTTTTTCGCAGAAACTCCTACTCTGTTTTTCTTCTGAGTTTGCAAAACAGGGGATGGTTTAATCATACCACCATCAAACAATTCTTCAGCTGAAACAGAGCCAATTTCCAATTCTTGACTAACATCGAAAGCGAATTCATCAACATGGCTATTAATTTCACCATTATCATCCACATCAGTAACGAATAAACTTTCAAATTCGCTATAAAATTGAGAGAGATGAGTTGGGCTTGGAGGAGCACTGAAGAAAAAATCTCCATTAAAAGGCTTTGGTGTTGATGGTGGACTAGTAAATGGGGTTGATCTTGCACTATTGAAATCAAAATTATCCATATCGTTAAATGGAATCATAACTTCCATTTTAAAGTTAAATAATTTGGCCCATGGGCCAACCCCGGCCCGACCCCGATCGAGCCTCGAGGGCTAAGACCATCTCCAATCCCACTCTATTTTATTTCTCATTCTCGATATTTGGAGAGTAAAATAGAGAATGAGCTCTCCAATCACCCTCCATTTCACTCTTTATTCTCTATATATAGAGAGTTGAATTGTAGTACTACAAATTTGGAGAACTACTATTTACACTCTCTATTTCACTTTTTCATTATTTTATTATTATTTCTATATTTTTGACATATTATTTTTTATATAAGGATATGAATTAAGTTTCAAATATTTGTAATTCTTTTTATATGTAATAAATATATTTAAAATATGTGTATATTATTTAATATATACTACATAAGTTCTGAATTAATAATAATTTTTTATTTAATATAATTTAATTTTATTATTAATTTTCACTATAAAGAATGCACAATTTTAAATTGTCTACAATTGTTAAAAATATTTGTAATTCACATTCTCAAAAGAAGAAATATTACACAATGAAATAATAATCGAGCCAAAAAAATATTTTGAACATACATTCGGAGGTTTGCAATCACGTTCTGCATTTATTGTAGGATAATGACGTTTTTGGAAAAAAGGAAGTGCTACATGATAAAATAACTACATGTATTATATTGCACAACATGAGGATGAACGTAATCTTAATACACCAATTCAATATGTCGTAGAGGCTCCAATTGCAACGACAAAAATGGTGGTAGATGAAAATCTATAAATTGAACAACTTTTAGCTAGACATGAAAAAATTACGTACAAAATGTTCATTTTAAAATCCAGAATGCGTGAGCAACGTAATAATCTTAAAAGTTGGGTATTTATGTAATGCTTGTATAATCATGTTTCATTAATGATTTCACTTTTATTTTAATTGTTCATTGATTTGTATATTATATGATATTTTCTTTTAAGGTATGTTATTTAGAAATTTAGAATAAAATATAGTTTTATATTAAAAAAAGAATTTGTAAGAATAAAAATTTATATTACATGAAAATTATACAAAAAAATGATTATTTCGGGAAAAAAAGAAAGAAGAGATCTATATTATGAATAAGAAAAATAAGAATGAAATAGAAATAATAAAATAATATTGAGGAGAGAGAAAAAGATTTTTTTAGAGAGTAAAATAGAGAATGGATTGAAGTTGGTTGTCTGAAAAAATAGAGAATTCTATATTTGGAGAGTGAAATAGAGTACAGGGTTGGAAATGTCGTAAGGGCCTAAAAGAGTTGGGCTTATAAGCGTCGGTTAAAAAAGGGTTTGAAAAATCATATCCCAACCCTACCCCAATAACAGGTTGGGTCGGACCGGCCCATTAGTTAAGTCCTTTTGACGGCTCTAGTTATACTTTTAGGATGTTAGTGCCCTCACCATCCAAATTTTTGTGCATATATACACTCTATACTAACGATGGTACACATGTCTCAATCTTAACTGTCGATTCATTCTTTGTTAATTTTCTGTCCAAATTTGAAAAAAGCCCTATAATCCAACCCCCCCCCCCCTCCCCCCAAATTAATTCAATAAATTTCAAATTAAGAGACTTGTTTAGTAGAGTAACATCCTTTACCAATCTTCATCCCCAAATCATCCTCATTCTCAAGTGAAAGTCTCTTATAGACAAAGGCCGAATACTAAGCAACGAATCAATCCAAGATATTCAAGCTCTAAAATGAGCTTAAAAACCGATCCTTCTCAAATAGAAGCTCAAGACTCAAAAATCCTAAATTAACTCATGAACCACATCTAATTGCAGCCTAAAAAGAACCTTTGCGATTTGGCCCTCAAAAGTATTACTAGTCGTTCAATAAGAATGTGATGTTCCTGATTTGGGGATTTATGTTGATATGGTCTTAACTTTGACCTAGGATTGACATATCAATGAATTGATTTGTAATTTGGAGAAAGCTGGAACGATTGAATGTGATGATAAGTCGTTGACAAGGTTGGCGAGGGTGTTGGTTTAAGGTGAACAGGTGGAATCTATTGTAGGGTTTATGAATTGATGAAAAAGAATAGATGGGTTCTAGATTTGCGATTGATGAATTCTGAAGAAGTTGATCAATAATTACAGAGATTGTTGAGATTAGTTTAGGGAAAACGCTAAATTTTGATAACTTTCATTGATTTTGTTTTGTTTGGGTGTGGCTATTATTTATTTGGGTGGATTTTCAATTAGTCGGGTGAACTTCTTTTTGGCTAAATGGTCCGATGGACCCTTACACTTGCATTTGTTTGTATTATGAATATTCTAACCGAGCACTTTGTCAACTAATCATTTAACTCAATGAAGCTCAACATTTTAAATCCTTTTGGCTTTGTGTGAACTTCAATGGCCTGATGAAAATGACACATCATCATCCACATCAAATTTTATATGACACGTCATTCATAATTTATTTTCTTAAAAATCATTTTTTTTCTTCTTTTTCACTCCATTACTCCCTTCATTGTTAGTTGAACAACTTCTTTAACCCTTTCCTCCATCGATAGTAGTGAATCACCATTAAAATACCTTATTATTTACACACAATTTTACATAATACGCTTCATCTAATTTCATAGAGATATTTAAAAATTACTTTTCACCATTTAAAATTACCGGGTCTTTTTGAAAAAAATGACAAATCAAGAATAATTTTGACAACAAAAGAGGTCAAGTAACTAATTAGAGATATTTCTTTCGATAACTATATTTATTCCACTAATTTTCTAAATTTTTCTTTGCTGATTATGTTCAATTTTTTTTGTACAATTTTTTTTTCAATTTGAGGGAATATAAAAATGAAAAACAAAAAGAAAAACAAGAAAGAAGTTGGAAAGGAGCGAGGAAGAGGAGAAAGGTCTGGGAGGGGAATAACATGGAGAATGACGATTGAAGAGGAAAAAAATGGGGATGGGTGGGGGGAAGAAGAAAAAAGTGAAACATTTATTTTTAATTTTGTTTTCTTCTTTTTATTCTAATTTTCCTTTATTTTAATTATTTTTAATTTAAATTCTTATGTTTACACTTCGCGTGTTGAATCACATATTTATTCCAACTTATTGATCAAGTTGTCACATAAGCCTGGTCAACAGTCAAAGGGGTTTAAAATGTTAATTTTCATTGACTTAGAGGGTTCAATTGACAAAGTTCCAAGTTGAAAGGTGCAACATACAAATGGATACAAGTACAACGGCCCATCAAACCATTTTGATTTTTTTTTTTAGAAATTTATAAAATATCAGGTCGACTTATAGGATTATGACATATGTATCACCGTTAATATTAAGGGTATATATGCACCAAAATTTGGACGATAAGGATACTAACATCTTAAAAATATAAAGAAGGGTATATACATACCATTACGATAGTTCGGAGACATATTTGTCCTTTTTTCCTTTTCCTTTTTAAACCCTAACTTTAGAAAAAAAATCAAAAAGAAATGTTGTGGCTATTAATAGTCTTTTTAAAAATGTTTTTAGGGCAAGTTTCAAGGCGTGGCGTACCAAAAAGTCCCCAGGGAGTTGATTAAAAATATAAATTCATAAGGCGAAAGTTCTAAAATTTGAGGTATAATCCTCGATCATAAAAGCATAAGACCTAGGCGTAAAACGTATGCCCATGCTTTTCAATAAAAAATTTACCTTTTTTTGTTTAGAAACATATTTTATTGGGATAAAATTCTGAATAATATCCGAACTTTGACCGAAATTGGTGTTACAATACCAAACTTTGGAAATGACCTTTTAACCTTTGCAATATTTAATAGTGTATTTTAAAGGCATATATGTACCCATGTGGACATCATAATATTGCATCATTATAAATAGTAACGACGGCACACATATATCTCTAAAATACATTATTACTGGTTATTACTCTCTCTGTTTAAAAAAGAATAATCTCCTTTCCTTTTTAGTTTGTTTAAAAAAGAATGATCTCTTTCTTTTTTTAGTAACATTTTAATTTCAGCTTTCCACATGACATGTTTAAGCCACAAGATTAAAGAGCAATTTTGTACATTTGACATAATTTTAATTTAGGATCAAATGATTTAAAAGTCTTTATTTTCTTAAACTTCATGTCAAATCAAACTAGACAATTCTTTGTGAAACGGAGGGAGTAATATTTATCTAAACAAAAATCATAATATATTTTATATGCATTGTAGTTTTTTTAAAAAAAATTATTTGCAAAATCATTGAAAGGTTTATTTTTACCTATTTTATTAATAATAAATTATAAAATTGAATATACATGAGATTATGCCCATAGATCCATGGGACTTGTGCCTCATGTCTCGAGGCTTACGCCTTACTCCGTACCGTATAGAACGCCTCAACCCCTTTTAAAAAATCGGTCTATAGTAACTACACTAAGTTATACATTCAAAACAAAAAATTCAACATAATAGTCTTATAGCAAATTTCAACATAGCATACATAAATATGATTTATTTATTTATTTATTTTAAAAAAACATATGCGTATAACCTTACTTAACAATAAATTCTATTTTAATTTAAAAATTAGAATACTAATAAAATTATGCTAATGTAAAAATAAACATGACATAAAGAAATGATAATACGAAAAAATTGCATAGAATCACGTGAAGTTGGGTGGAGAACGAGAAGAAAATGAAATATAATAATATAATATAAAAAAAATTAACTTCTAGAATTTTTTAGAATAATAAAAATAAAAATAGAACTTAAAATAATAGAAGTAAAAAAAAATCAAAAAGGAAAAATAGAATTAAAAAAGAATTAGAAGTAATCAGGTGGTAATTATATTATGTGATTACCAACAACTAACAGTCTCTGTTTGTGAATTTAGAGATTATAATTAATTGGGAAAAGACTCAAATATGCCATTGAGCTTTCCAAAAAAGGTTCATTTATGTCATCAATTAAAAGTTTGGCATTACCGTTAAAGAAAAGACTCATTCATGCCATTATTTTTTAACGGTAATTTCGCAAAACCATTTTTGACTCGTGACCAATTATAATTCGGCCACGTCATCAATTGTTTTAATAAAAAAAATAATAATTCTAAAAAAATTGAATTTTTTTTTGATTTTTTAATTAAATAAATTGATTACCTGACCGAATTATAATTGGCCACTTCATCAATTTTTTCAATAAAGAAAAGATTCTGAATAAAAATTGATTTTTTTTTTACTTTGCAAAATCACCGTTAAAAATAATGGCATGAAAGAGTCTTTGTTTTAACGATAATGACATAAATGAGCTAAAGTTTTAACTAATGACATAAATAAGTCTTTTGTGAAAGTTCAGTGGCATATTTGAGATTTTTCCCAAATTAATTAGATCAATTACATAATTATAATGTCCAACCAAACATGATAGACTTTGTAATTACTTCAATTACACCGAATCTAATTATACAGAAAAGGGCCTAAAATACCCTTGAAGTATTGAAAATGGTACAAAATTACCTTTCATCAACCTATTGGCTCCAAAATGTCCTTTTCATCCACCTATTGACTCCAAAAATAGCCTTGTCATCCACTTTTGTGTTCAAAATTGACCACTTTTTTAATTATTTTAAAATTAAACTCTTTAAATATTTTTTAAGATATTTGGCGTTCAACTGTTGGTTATAATTTTGATTTATTAATACAATTTATAAACCAACCCATTACCCACTCATTACTAACTAAACCTCACTCAATTAGTAATTCAATTATAATATCAAAATCTCCATAAAACACTACTAAAACACGATGAAATTATAGATTCCTGAAAACGACATTTGAAATTGTTCGAGTTCGAATCGAAGCCGCAATTAAATTTAGGTTGAGACGCTTATTTAGGAGGACACTTTCTTTCAAAATTGAATTAGAAAAATTTATGATTAAAGGTACAGAAGTAATACATCATGAATTAATCCATGCACTTTTTTAAAATATAATTTTATAAATATTTATGATTTGTTTAAAACCTTTAATATATTATTTTGAAAAAAAATTACTTATGAAGTAACATCACATAATTGAGCCGTAAGAATAATTAAGATGAACATAGTCAGACTTTTAAGTTTACCGATGATTTTTATTTAGCCACTTGAATGTATGATAATTTACTTTTATAGATATTTTCGCCTCAAATTGGCAGTAGCTTGCATTAATAATGTGACGAGTTTATTAATTTAGAGGTATTTAATTAGTAATGGATGGGTAGTAGATTGATTTATAAATTATATTAATAAGTTAAATTATAACAAATAGTTGAGCGTCACGTATTTTAAAAAATATATAAATAATTTAAATATAAAACTGTTAAAATAAGTGGTTAATTTTGAACCAAAAGGTGGATGACAAGGATATTTTGGATTCAATAGGTGGGTGGAAAGGGTATTTTGAAGCCAATAGGTGGATGAAGAGTAATTTTATATCATTTTCAAATATTTTGAGTGTATTTTAGATATTTTTCCGCTAATTATAAGGGTATACGGCAAATCTAATTATAAATGACTTAGATGGTGGAAGTAAAAATATTTTAAAAAGCAAGTAAAAATATTTTAAAAAGCATTTGTGATAAATTTAAAACATTTGAAAGCACGTGAATGATGATGATGTTGTTTCGTTTAGAAAGCAAATTTTTTCCAAAATCTGACTACATCTACTCCAAGCTTGTCGTTATCTATTTATTTGGAGAGTGCACACCAACTGTTTGATCATTTAACCCCCAAACATGTCATCCCTACAAATGAGCCTCCTCTTCACTTTACCAGTAAAAATCCAATTCCAAAGAAATGATCCAGATTTCTTACGCAGAAGCAAAATTTCTATTATTTGCTCTAATCCTGGACCTCACAAATTGGTTCCAGATCGCAAGTTGGACAAACATGTTGTAAAAAACAACAATATTAGGTTCGTATACAAGCTCAAAACACTCTTACTTTCAAAACCAAAGCATTTCATGCCTATCGATGTTCTCTACAAATGCCGTGGCTATTTAACTCTTCCTAAACCTCGCTCTATTCTTTCAATGATTCAGCGTTATCCAACAATATTTGAGCTATTCACTATACCAACACCCCCTACACCCTTCAATGCCACTAAACCACTTTCTCAGCTCTGTGTTCGACTCACTCCTCCTGCTGCTGCCCTCCTTGGTAAAGAATTCCAACTCAAATTGGCTCGTTCTGATTTCCTGGCCGCTAAGTTACAGAAGCTTCTAATGCTTACTACGCACCATAGCTTATTGCTATCCAAGCTACTTCACATTGCACCTGATCTTGGTTTGCCTGTTAATTTCAGGTCTCGCCTTTGCAGTGATTACCCTCATAAGTTTCAGATTGTTGACACATCTCTTGAGCTTATTTCTTGTGATCTAGCTCTATCTAATGCTTTACCGTCTCATGAAGTTGACCATGTTTCACTTGGATTGATTGTAGATCGGCCATTAAAGTTCAAGCACTTAAAACTTAGAAGAGGACTAAATTTGAAGAGACGGCATGAAGAGTACCTTATAAAGTTTAAAGAATTACCGGATGTATGTCCTTATAAGACAAGAGTGAATGATTTCTATAAAGAGTCTATTAATGCTGAGAAGAGGGCTTGTGCAGTGGTGAGAGAAGTTTTAGGGATGATGGTTGAGAAGAGGACTTTGGTTGATCACTTAACACATTTTAGAAAGGAGTTTGGTTTGCCAAACAGATTAAGGGCTATGCTAATAAGGCACCCTGAGTTGTTTTATGTCAGTAAGAAGGGGCAGAGAGACTCCGTCTTTCTGGTAGAAGGGTACGATGATAGAGGCAAACTTTTGGAGAGGGATGAAATGCTGGTCATGAAAGATCACCTGATGGAGCTTGTTAGGAAGGGAAAGCAAATGAGAAGAGAAACAAGGAACGTTTTTGCAAACTTAGATGATGAGAATGAGTATTTCAATCAAATGGGTGGCGATGACTACTTTGAACACTATGATGGTTTGGATAAATTGTTTGAAGTTGAAGACTTTAAATCAGGGAATGGCACAGATGATGATGGAGATTTTGATTTTGATGATGGCTCTAACAGTGATGAAAGCACCAAATTATGGGCTATCCAAGATGAAACACAGTTCTGGACAACTGAGGCGCATACTGGTGGCGATTTAGCACCTTGGTAGTCTTTCCATTCTGGTGACTGCTACTTGTAGTTAAAGATTGTACTTATCCTATTTGTTTTCTTAAAATTCCTACAATATTTATATATTCATAGAAAGAGTGCATATATAGTATTTCAAAAAATAAAAGAGTTGTGGTTTAAGGATTTTTCTCTCTATTGTTTTATTTTAATATATAAGCTGGTAGATTGTAAACTTTGCTACTAGATGAGAGAGGAATGTATTGTTTTCAACTTACATCTACTAGCAAAGTGTATTCTAAATATAATATTGTTTTATTATAACCATCTGCCGAGGTTATAATAATTTACTGATATTAATTTGCAAGCCACAATATCCCAAACCAAAAGCTTTTCATTGATTGTGCATATACAAAAGTAAATCAATCATCAACCCATCCCTAAGAGCTAAATTCGCTGTTATCACAATGATATGTATTTACAGTCACAAGTATAAATGGAATGTGCAACACTAGTTCTGGAGCAAGATAAAAGTCAGACTTCAATCTTCCAACCAGACACTCTTTTTCCACTGCAATCATTTTATGATTTTGAAGGTTGCTCTCTGAAGCTCTTCTTACTACTCAAACCACATAGGATGGTCCTGGAGCAGAAATGTTATGAGGTCTAATATCCCTACAGCGCATGTATGTAAGAAACTGCCCAGGTAGTTCCTCTAAAAGAGCTTCAACAACTGAAATTTGCCCGCCTGCAGAATAGAGTAAACATCATATTTAGAATCAAGCTTATGAACAATCATAAAAGGGAATGGATTCATTCTAACATACAAATTATTTAAGGAAACAAAGATCAAGGAAATATTTCAACAATTGAAGATGTCTTATATGTTGAATCATGTTAAGAGGAGAAATACGTCCAAAATTGAAAATTCTTAGCATGCCCTAGATAAAATCATGGAAATACCTAACCACACCAACTGACATAACAATTATTTTACACATCAGAAGTCAATTACCCAACTACTTGTGTAATGCTAACTTTGCCTCAAAGGACAGTGTTGTGTTATTCTCTGGTATGAGAACAGAGGGTATTGGACTTACTATGTACTTCTTGCATTGGAACAAATTGAACAATGTCTCGTGTAACTACCCTTCCTGTGGAACTCTCTAATCGATGTCCATTATCAGTATCAAGGATCTGAAAGGAAATATTTAATGTGATTTGTTATCTATATCACTACAACTTTAGTCTAGATAACAGGTGGACATCCTGCAGTCTAATTAGAGGATTGAGTGCTGTGGTAGAATTATACCTCCATCTGTGTAAAATCTGCATTGCCAACTCCTACAATAAGAATTGAAAGTGGCAGGTCTGACGCCCTCACCAGAGCATCTTGAGTTTCTAACGTATCGGTAATGACACAATCCTATAAGTAGTGAATGATTAAGATCACTAAATAAAATTGAAGAAATCTGACATCTAAAACTACTCCTGCTTTCATGTAACAACCCATTTGGTTGTTTTAAGTACTATAAATTTTTTTGATAACATACTTTTCGATAAATTTTAAAAGAGTGTTTTAAACCATTCATAATTATAGTTATGAAATTAGTAGGGTAATTTTAATAATTTAGTTAGTTAGTAATTCAAGAAAATAACAATTAAATTAATAGTAAATCACTTTACTATTTTTATGGTTAGTCTTTAAATAATTAGGATAAAAAAATTATTTGTAGAAAAAACAAAAAAGAGGCGGATGCCATGATTCGGCACCACAAGCAAAACCACTCCATTCAGGTAGTAGCTTTATTTTTGAAATCATTAAATTAAATATGTAATAAATGTGTAGTGGGAGAATAAGGAGAAGTGCAGTGGTTTCGAAGCTATTGCTTCTTTTAATTAAATTACTAATTTTGTTGTAAGTGAGTTGTTTGAATTTAGGTCAAGCTTTAGTGAGTAATGAGAGATAATTATTTCAAGGATTATGAATATTCACAAGGTCTTGAATTTGACTATTAATTAATGATTGAAAAGGAATTAGTTGCAATTGGTCATTGATGCTTGGGATTAGTATATAGAAATATATGTTATCGGGTATGAGGTGCTAGAATGATTATCATTCCCATGAGTTGTTTATAAGTTGTTGTAGCAATTAGAGAGGGTCATATATGTGTGTAATTGGATGGTTAGTTATAAGGATGATATGACGATTTTTATATGATTTGTGCATAAAGGTTATTACAAGCAGTGGGGGATGAACTTTATGGATACAATTATTTAATTTTCACTTGATATTATAATTAACATTTATCATTAGATATCTATTGAATTGAATGCCCGGTATAAGACCAATATTTTGGAAACGTGTGATTTTAGATTCTTATTATTTTTCTTTAGTTATCATATTATAAATAATATTTTGATATATTGAGATAAATAATTAAATATTAAGGTATTGTACTATTTGAATTCCATTAAAGTTATGATAATTTGAGAAATTAAGATTTAACCCTAAACTTGCAACTTGAGAAATACGAGAATGGACATATTGGTTGACATCGAAACTTAGGAAAGCGATTATAATGATATAGGTTCCTATAAAATTCTTTACTTACAAATTATGCATATATACTTGATAGATTGGAAAGGTTTGGAGGCATAGAGGAAAGAAAAAGTATTGGAGAAGTAGCTTGCTTGAATTCGATTCTTCGGTGGAGGTAGGATATGGTTTATGCTATTTGATATTAAACTCTTAATAGTGATTGATATACATTGAATGATACTGTGAAGTTCTCTATGTACTTATTGTGTGATTGTGTGACTTGGTTGTGTGGTTTGTAATTGGTCTAAAATCCTGAGGCCGTGGAGATTTATAATCTGAAAACCTCTCTCAAAGTGATGCCTTGAATAAGGAAGACTTGATGAAATATTATCAATAAATTGAAAGTGGTGATGATAAATGATAAATTAACAGTATGATTGGATCGGAGTGTCATGTTCCGACACGATATAATTGGATCAGAGTGTCACGTTCCAACACGGTATAATTGGATCGGAGTGTCATGTTCCGACACGGTATAATTGGATCGGAGTGTCACGTTCCGATACGATATTCTTGTATTGGAGTCACATTCCGATACGATATTCTTGAATCGGAGTGTCACGTTCCGACACGGTATAATTGGATCGAGTGTTAGGTCCCGACACGATAATATTAAAGGAAAAACATATTGAATTAACGGAATATACTCAATCTCAAAGAACTCAATTCACTAAATGGTTTGGTTGGAGGCATCAGTCCTCATGGATGATCTTGATATTATTGACTTATTATATACTTACTTTAGTGTTATTTGTTGTTAATCACATGTTATGTTTTATAGTTGAGTTCATACTTATTATTCATTGTATATTAGTTTCTATTTTGGGTTGGCCGATGATACTTACTCAGTACATGTTGTCCCGTACAAAGTCCTACTTGTGTTTTCTTTGTTTTCTTTTTATAGAGTGCAACGAGTGTACCAATGACTTCGTATTTCCCTCAGCTCTAGCAAGTATCGGCATATCAAGTTCAATGGTGAGCTATTCATTCAAGCTTGGGTTGGATTCTCTTTGTCATTACCTGGTGTCCTTATTTTTCGGACAGAAATTACTTTAGTTTATTTATTTTGGTGTCTTTGATACTCTTAGACTTAGTAATTGGAGATTAGATGTCTTTATTCTGATGACTTTCAAATTTTGGAAAAACGAGCTTCCGCATTATTTTGTTTTTCGTAGTTGAACTATTGATATATGTTAGGATTTGAATTACTTGGTTTGCCCACCTAGAAAGTTAAGTATGGGTGTTAGTTACGACTCATTTTGGTTCGTGATATTTCATCCATTACTTACCGTTATAATGAGGAGGACAAAATATTTATGCTGATTGTATTTTAGGGACTCGACAGCAATTTCTGCAGCCTTGTTAACTACATGCCCGAATAATGTGGGTCTAGAAAGAGTAAAATTCTGCAAAGCACTAGCATAAGCAGCCATAATGCCTGCAACACCTTCCACTTGTGAAAAAAAATCAGAAAAAGGAAATTATTCATCAAAATGAAGGGGAAGAAAAATGCAAATTATCAAAGGCATTGCACTGCCATGGAAAACTGAGTTGAGGTCTAAAGGTATCAGTTGTGAAGGCCATAACGGAACCACATAACTAAATACTTCTATTATAAGAACCCCATGACAGTTTTCTAAGGGATATATTGGTAAATATATATATATATATATATATATATATGGGAAAAGATATTTTAGTCTTCAAGAAAATAATGTTTTGCATTTGCTAATTTTAAGAAGAATTTTTTTTTATCTTCTTCCCAACAACAGAAAAACTGTTTCTGGTTAAAAGCCGTTATGAAAATTTGCCAAACAATATTTTTTTTTCTAACAAAAGAAAAAACACACTTTTTATATCCCAACAGCAATGGCAACAGGCTCTTACTCATGTCTCTAATATCATTGCAAACTTCAGCAATGCTAATTGAGCAGAAACTAGAGCCACAATGTTGAAAATTGTTTTCAGTAATTTTCTTTTTAAAACAATTAGTTGCAATTTTTAGGATGATTTGAATAATAAATTTGTATATGGTTGTTTTAGTTAAGATATTTTTGGATTTTTGAATTTAAAATGATGCAGATGTTGTGTTTTAAGTTGGCTATTTAAAGCTCTTATATACTTTAGTAAAATTATTGAGAGACATATTTCAATCAATACTTATACCCTTTTCTGTTGCACCATCTTTTAAGAAACCAACACACAAGCTACTCCTGCTGCCACTTTTATCCGTCATTTAAGGGCCGTTTAGCCATAAATTTTCCAAATAATATTTGGGAAAAATTTGGCAAATAATATTTGTCTATACAATTTGTTATTATTTGGCAAATATTTTTGGCAACTATCCCAAATTTCCAAATACTAGTTTTTTCTAGTATTTGGACCAAATATCATTATTTGGAATATTTTAAAAATTAAAACTTTACTCCAATCTTTTATCTTTTACAAAAACATCCTTTCTAGTAGTTGCTTGCGTTGTATTACATCATTTTTTACGTGAACACCAAAATAGTGATGAAATATTTAGTGAATATTAAATAATGATATGATTGTTGATGAAAATTATTAAAAATTGGCTTTAGGTAACAAAGTCATGTACTTTATCTACTTCACGATGTATGGAATAATTCTTGTTGCACTCACTCCAAATTACCACATTGCTTCAGTGTCATGGACATTATTTGTTATTGTTGTAACCAACATTCAATTGACTTGTAATACAAACTTTTAATTAGTTTTGATAGTTTTTAAAACTTGTGTGTATAAATCATATTTTTCTAAAAAGATGAAATATATTTTCCAAATTTTATGGCCAAACACATGGTGAAATTTCACCCAAATTTTCACTCAAATAATATTTGCCAAGAATATTTGGAAATCTATGGCCAAACGCTAGCTTAAAGATTTGGCAGACACCAATTAAGAAATCCAGTAGATAACATTAACAATAATGAGTATTTGACTAGATTACCCTAACATATTCCTTAAGGGTGATTAATGACAATGTGCCTTCTTAAATTTGTAGTAAGGATGGAATTGAACAAACAATTAATGGCTTTTTAATTTCTAGAATGTAAAATATTTTTAAACAAGTCTTTTTATGCCCAAGTGCAGATAAAAAGAACTCGAGAAATATAACATATAAACATCTCTAAGTAGCAGAGCTGATTACCAAATACCTCAACAGCACCGTGCTTCCAGCTTAAGTTAAAACAGTAAGATACTGTTCCACCATATGCCCTGCCACCAAAGCCACAAGTAGGAAAGCACTTGTCAGAATCATAGAATTGTATGACATCTCCAACCTCCATAATAGCCTGTAACGAATACATGACCAACTATCAGCATAACTTTTCTTGCATGACATTAATTTCTGATAGTTAGCAAATGAAACGGCTTCAAAGAAGAAGTTGGGATTCATCCAGCCGAACCCAACTTTGTTTAAGATTGAAGAGTAGTTATTGTTGTTTGCATAGCCAGAACCTAGGATCTGTAATTGATCAGAAACTTCAAGTTATATATCAAACTTAAATGTGTCTAATTTCATATTCGAAACCAACAAAGCTCAATCACTAAGATTAAATTGTTTTTTGCGTGTACCTATTGGACAAATTCGTTACTAGAGCCTAAAACATCATAAATTGCAAGGAAACCAAGAGCACACACTAGATTACAAAAATCATAGGTCACAATATTCTATTTTTTTATGACCCACAGCTCATGAAATTCTTCAATTTCGGCTTCTGTTTTCGCTGGCATATAAATAACAATCAGTTGTCCTGTTATAAGGCAATGAAATATAGGAATGTAAAGAACATGTAGTCAGTAAAGAAGAAGGTGATATCCCCTAACCCTCTGGTAAGCATTCAAACGGCCAGAAGGATCAATATAGTGCAAGGAATCAGGACTGCGAGGATCTCCATTAGAAGCTAGGCATTGCATGTTCAAATGCATCTGTAAAATAGTCTTAAACCAGGCCAATTAAAATAACATGATAATATTTTATAGTGCTTTTACCAATAAAATCCACAGTAACCATAAAGCTAAGCTCAAATCCATTAGAGATGTAGTCAAGAAAACTATAGAACTGCTTCTCAGCATATCCTTCAACAAAAAGTTGACCTTTCAGGAGCTGAAAGAAATCAAACAGGTGTAATTATCATATAAAGGTAGCAATCAACCCCACAACCCAAAAAAAGGAACCATCAACTACTCATGAAAGTTTACCTTTTGTTATTTGCAGTTTTGATAATTTGACAAACTTAGGGATCTTGTAAGATACCAAGTTTCTTACTTGAGTGTTGAAGATGAAAAAAACCCAGGGACCTTGTAAAGGTACCATGCTCTCAATGTGACAAGGCAGTTGACTGCCAGTTGGAGACGGTACAGAAAGTAGATGTATTCTTCCCAATGACGTCAGAAAGTGAGACTTCTCCAACCAATGACAAAGAGTTTAAGGAAAGTGACTTGTCCATATAAAAGACACTTTCCTAAACATCATTGGTGATTTTTGCAACTTGACAAAGAATTTTTCAAGAACACTTGCAAAAGCTACTAGCAAACAAAGGCAGAATTATTCCAAGAACAACAGTAATCTCTGGAGCATTTAGTGTAGCTGTTTAAGAATATATTCTCTTGTTCTTACATTGTAAACTATTCCTGAAACTATAAAGGAATCAGTGGGTAGTGTTAAAATTCTAAGTTGTCCAAGTGGGATAGCTTAGTGGGTAGATTGATTTCTACTTAGGCTTGTTAAGCAATAGAGTCTATTGCTTGAACGTGAGATTAAAAACTTCTTCTCACATTTGTTGTAATCGCGTTTTACTTTTTCTTTTGAAGATTAGTGAAAATGATTGTAAATCCTGTGAGACTGAGACAGGTCGTGGTTTTACTCTCTTAAGCAAGGAGGTTTCCATGTAAAATTGTTGTGTTGATTTAAACTTTATTTAACTTTCTGTTTATACTCATTAGTGTAGTAAGGGACCTGGTCCATTGTTCTGTTAAGTGAAGACATATATTCTATCAAGTGGTATCAGAGCAGACACTCTCTATTTGGTTAACACCAAGGAAGTGATATCTGTTTTAGAATGGTTGCTCCACTTAATCTAGATGAAGGTCAGTCTTCAACATGACCTCCCCGTTTCAATGGACATTTCTACAGTTGGTGGAAAGTTAGAATGCATGATTTTCTCATGGCTGAAGATAGTGAGTTATGAGATATCGTACTGGATGGACCGTTTATTCCAATGATAGAAGAAAAGGATGGACAGAAAATCAGTCTTGTT
This sequence comes from Solanum lycopersicum, assembly GCF_036512215.1. Lineage (NCBI taxonomy): Eukaryota > Viridiplantae > Streptophyta > Magnoliopsida > Solanales > Solanaceae > Solanum > Solanum lycopersicum. The sequence goes on from NC_090809.1 coordinate 32,626,946, forward strand.
CCAAAGCCTAGATAGAAATACGATGAAGCTGACAAAAAAAAGATAGAAAAGGGCTACAAGGCAAAAACTCTTCTTGTCTATGGGATAGGACCTGATGAGTTCAATCGGGTTTCAGCTTGTGAGTCTGCTAAGGAAATTTGGGACTGTTCAAAGACTGCTCATGAAGGAACTGAACAAGTCAAAGAATCAAAGATTGATATGCTTACCTCACGGTATGAAAACTTCAAAATGAAGAAAGGAGAAACAATTCATGACATGTTCACAAAATTGTCTTCCATTACAAATGAGCTGCGAAGTCTTGGTGAACCTATAAGCATGAGCAAACAAGTCAGAAAAGTACTTCGAATTCTTTCAAAATCCTGGGAAAGAAAGGTTGATGCCATCACAGAAGCCAAAGATTTGAAGGTGCTGACTATGGATGCTCTCATTGGAAACTGAAGACACATGAGATGAATCGAAATCACGATTCATCAAAGAAGGAAGTCAAAAAGGATAAGTCATTGATGATGAAGTACAAATCAAATGAAGATTCCAGTGATGATGATATGGCATATCTCATCAACAGATTTCAAAAAATTGTGAGAAAGAACAAAGGTTTTAAAAAAAGAACAAATGGTCCTCAAAATGCTACTCAAAGTGATACATGCTACAAGTGTGGAAAAACTGGACACTTTATTAGAGAGTGTCCTCTGCTCAAGAATGAAAACAAGGAACATCAAAAACCAAGAAGTGACAAAGAGAAGAGAGAGGACCTGGTACTCGATAAGAGTGATCGAAAAGCTGATGCTGACTATGTGGTCAAAAAGGATCTTGCTGCGTGGGGTGATTCTTCAAGTGATTCAGAAGATCTTGATGATCCAAATGATGTGTCTATGGTGGCTATACATGAAGAGGAAACCATTTTCAATGAAATGTTTGCTCTCATGGCTCATACAGAAGATGAAGAAGAGGATGACAAGGTAACTCTTCTTGATATGAAAAATGATCTGAATAATTATTCTCTTAAAAAATTGAGAACAATGGCAAAAGTCATGATTGATTCTGTAATTTAGTTAACCTCTGAAAGAGACATCATGAATGCTGAACTTGATAGTTTAACTGAAAAAAAAGTTAAACTGGAGGAGAGAATGTCAAAAATGGTGTCTCTAGAGTCTGATAACACTGATCTTAAAAAACAGTTGAATCAGATAACTGAAGAAGCTGAAAAGCTAAATGGAATGTCAAATGATTTACGAGTTGAAACTGAAGAAAAATTGAAAATCTCTGAGAAAAATCTGGTATTGTCTTTGGAGAAAAGCAACAGATTAGAAAAGGATATTGTCAAACTTAAGGAAGAGCTTGAAAAATCTCTTAAGTGGACAAAATCCTCTAAGTTGTTGTCAACTGCAACAAATCAGAGTAATTTCAATAAGAAAGGACTAGGAAGTTTGAATATTACTCCTCCCTTTAATCCTCATAGTAAGTATGTTTTTGTGTCTGACAATCTGCTTTGTCTTCATTGTGGTAAAAATGAGCACTTAAAGGGAGAGTGTCCTGGATGGAGAAATTCCCAGGAAAGACTCTCAAATTATGCAGAAAGGCAAAAATTTTCAAAAGAGAGACCTGGTCCTCCAAAACTCGTTTCAACTGATAGATTTTCAAAGAAAAGATCTATCACTGCTCTGATGTCATTTGTTAGAAAGTTTCAAAAACTGCCCTATTGGACTAAATACAATCTGATCACTCCTCTGTCTGTCTTCTGGGAACTCAAATTGAAATGGGTTCCCAAGCTAAACAAGTGATTCTTGGTGCAGGTGAGTGAGAGGAGCAGCAGTCAATGTTGGTATATGGACAGTGGATGCTCTAAACATATGACTGGTGACATCAAAAATTTCCTCTCACTCAAGACACTTTAGGGAGGAGGCGTCTCTTTTGGTGATGGAAAGAAGGGGTACATTTTGGGAGTTGGCAAAGTGGGAAAGTCTCTTGAAGATTCAATTGACAATGTGTATCATGCATATGGGTTGAAGTACAATCATTTGAGCGTGTCTCAAATTTGTGACAAAGGAAATGAAGTCAGGTTTACTTCTGAGAAGTGCACTGTGGTAAGTCTAACTAGAAAGAAGGTAATTCTCACTGCTTTCAGAAGTAAAAACATGTATGTGGCCAACTTAGAAACGTCTCATGGAGATGACCTGCCATGTCTTAGTGCTAAAAATTAGAATGCTGATCTTTGGCATCATAGGCTAAGGCATGTGAGCTCATCTTTATTGAACAAACTGATTTCTAAGGACTGGTCCGAGGTCTGCCAAAGCTGAAGTTTGTTGAAAATAAAATTTGTGAAGGTTGCGTTAAAGGAAAACAAATCAGATCATCCTTTAATCCCAAAAAACAAGTAACCTCATCAAGAACACTAGAGCTGCTACACATGGAATTGTGTGGACCTTTGAAGGTTCAAAGCAGAAATGGCAAGAAATACATTCTGGTGATAGTTGATGATTACTCGAGATATACATGGACAAGATTCTTGAAATCAAAGGCAGAAACACTTGAAGAATTAGTGGTGTTTTTCAAAATGATTCAAACTAAATTGAATCAAGTCATTTGCAGCATTCGATCTGATCATGGTATTGAGTTTGAGAACTCAAAACTAGATAAATTCTGCATGGAGAATGGTACGACTCATAATTTTTCTGCTTCAAGAACTCCTCAACAAAATGGAGTAGTGGAAAGAAAAAACAGAACCTTGGTGAACATTGCCAGAACTATAATTATTGAATCAAATCTTCCTCAAAATTTCTGGGCTGAAACTGTCAACACAACATGTCATGTTACCAACAGATGTCTGATAAGAGCTGTTTCGAATAAGACTTCCTATGAGCTGCTCAACAACAGAAAGCCTATGCTAAGCTATCTTAGAGCATTTGGATGTAGGTGTTTTGTGATAAACAATGGAAAGGATGATCTGGGAAAATTGATCCTAGGAGTGATGAAGGAGTGTTTGTTGGATATTCTTCATCGAGTAAGGCTTACAGAATATTCAACAAAAGAACTCAATGCATTGAAGAAAGCATTCATGTTGTATTTGATGAAGATGGAAGCTTCAAAAATACTGGATTAAATGATGAAGATGATGTGATCAAACTATTCAAATCACAGAAAATTGAAGGAAGTTAAGCTGATGCAGAACAACAATTGAAAAATGACTTTGATGATCAAAATCATAGTATACCTGAAGAGGCTGATGAAGTGAAAAAGTGTGATGATGTACCTGGTACTACTCTGAATTCCAGTCAGAGCACTTTAAACTCCCCAGAAAATGATGACACTCTGGATGAAGAAGAACATGCTGATCAGCTCAACCAGTCTGCTCCAAGACCAGGATGGAAACATAGTTCATCACATCCTCTTGATAATCTTATCTCTCCCTTGAACTCTGGAATTCATACTAGATCAAAAACAAGAAATCTAGTTGTATTTTCAGCATTCATATCATCTATTGAGTCCAAGAATATGAAAGAAGCATTAAGTGATGCAGATTGGATCAACTCTATGCAAGAAGAACTTCATCAATTTGAAGAAGCAAGGTATGGTACCTGGTTCCTCTACCTACAGGCAGAACAGTAATAGGAACCAGATGGGTGTTCAGAAACAAGCTAGATGAAAATGGAGTGATCACTAGAAATAAATCCAGGTTGGTGGTTCAAGGATACAATCAAGAAGAAGGAATAGATTATGATGAGACTTTTGCACCTGTTTCCAGGATCGAGGCTACTAGAATTTTAATAGCTTCTGCATTCATGGGATTCAAGATGTATCAAATGGATGTCAAAAGTGCATTTCTGAATGGAGATCTGAAAGAGGAAGTATTTGTCAAACAACCTCCTGGTTTTGAAGATGCTGAACTACCAGATCATGTGTTCGAATTGAATAAGGCTCTGTATGGTCTGAAGCAAGCTCCTAGAGCATGGTATGAGAGGTTGTCAAAGTTTTTGCTAAAGAATGGGTTCAAAAGAGGAAAAATAGACAATACATTGTTCTTATTAAAAAGAGAACAAGAATTGCTTATTATTCAAGTTTATGTGGATGATATAATTTTTGGAGCCACCTCAGAACATTTGTGTGAAGAATTCTCATCACTAATGGGAAAGGAATTTGAAATGAGCATGATGGGCGAACTGACATTTTTTCTTGGTCTACAAATCAAGCAATCATCAAATGGGATTTCAATATGTAAGGAGAAGTACATTAAGGAGCTACTGAAGAATTTCAATATGTTTGACTCAAAACCTATTGATACTCCTATGGGAACAAATTCCAAGCTTGTAGTAGAGGAATCTGATCCTCTTGTGAATTAAACAATGTACAGAGGAATCATTGGATCCTTGCTTTATCTGACTACTAGCAGACCTGATTTTGTTTATAGTGTTGGAATGTGTGCCAAGTTTCAAGCATGTCCTCGTGATTCACACTTGAAGGTTGCAAAATATATTCTTAGATACATGAAGAAAACAGGGGACCTGGTTCTCTTCTATCCAGCAGGTGATACTTTTGATCTAGTTGGTTTCGCAGATGCTGATTTAGGGATTTAGTGTATGTGGCAGTGGAACTTTATTGACATGCAATGTGGCATCCACATGACATTTAACAACTTCTATTGATAAGAAGGGCACTTTTGACTCAATAGTTTGACGGGAAGGGTAGTTTTGAGCCAAAACATAGTTTAAGGGTATATATGAGCTATTTCAAAAAGTTTAAGGTTATTTTTGGCCTTTTTCCGTAAAAATAATACAAAAGCCAATCGGAAGAACCGTCAGTTAGAATAATACTGCACCTGACACATGTAAAGTTAAAAATAATCAAAGGTATCAATGGTCAAAGGGTGATAGAGTGTTCTAGCAGATAATATCAACCAGAAAGCAGTTCACCTTCATTTGAAGAAAAAACAACCTTATTAACAAATTGTTGCATAGTTAAACAGACAGGCCTTCACATGGGGTTCAAGTTATTATCTACGACTTTTATGTTGCAAATTGAAACCGAATCACCTTTTTCAACAATCCTAGATATTCTCAAGAAAGAATCCTAAAAGAACAAATATAACACAAGAAGTGAGATAGAAAATACCAAGAAGCTCCATAAAAGAAGTACAGTTTGTGCTATACATATATTTTTCGAGAATTAATCCTTGTTTTCCAGGTTGGTACTGTAATAATTTAAAATTTATTAAATATAAATTTATGAAATGATTTGGATTATATTGAATTCATAAATATATTAATCCAAATAAATATTGTGGATTGATATAATTGAATTAAATATTTAAGCCCAATAAATATGAATTTAATTAAAATCTAAATTAATTGATTTGGGTTACATTGGATGAACCCAATTTGTTAAACCCAATCCCATCTCATTCTAGAGCCCATATTGCCGCCACGTGTACAGCTGATGTGGCATGCCAAGTCAAATAAGAAAACCAATAGAATCATGATATGTGTCAAAGATGACAAGCCCGCTCCATAAAGCCCAAATGCCATGTCACTTAAATCTGATTGGCTGAACAAAATCATATTCCAATTGCAACTCCTCTATTCTAAAACTATAAATAGGGGTCCTCATAATTCAGAAAAGGGAAAGGAAATTCTAAACAAGAAGCAAGAGAAACTCCGTGGTACAAACACCATTTAGTTCTCTACAAATCTACAAGTTTAAGAATTCAATCATTCAAGTTCAAGAACGATCAAGATCAAGACCACCATATTCAAGAACAAGCTCAAAGCCCTTGAATTCAAATAAAAGTCAAGATCAAGATAAAGTTCAAGTTCATCATAGATTCAAGAACAAGCTTTAAAGCCCTTGAAGTAATATTTGAAAAGGCGAATTTAGAGGAATTATAGAGATTGTAATACTCGCATTTGAAATATTAAAATTGATTGTTGCTATAATTTTCCGTTCTTGATTATTGTTTTCTCGATGCGAATTTTATTGTCTACAGGTACATCACAATGTCATCTCTACAGCAGTTCGTGAAGTGACTGTTTCTTCTGCAAGAACAGTAAGTTGCCCTAAGTTTTTCAGGACATGGTCATTCTTGTTGTGCAGGTCCAGTGTTAAACTTCGATTGCGCTTGATTTTAATCTGCCATAAGATAAAAAGGTAAGGAAGTGTATAGAATTTCCATCATTATGATGCAAACGAATATATGAAATTGCAGTAGGTAGCGAATTTGAGGTGAAGTTGTTGTGGATAGTTAAATGATAAGCGCATCTCATATACAGGATGCTGCAAGTAAAATCTATCAGGAAATTTAATACACAGAAATGTTCCCCCTCAACGAACACAACAGGCTGTGTAGGAGTCCTGTGCAGATTTGGACGACTTAGAAACTTTTAAATACAACAGCTAACATTACTGCATCGGTGACCCTATATAGTAGTTCTAAGAAAATATCCTTTAAAGCATAGATCTTTGTAATCAAGGCAGCTAAGAAAGCTGATTCACCATAATATAACTATGATGATGACAGGCAAAACATAAACCGAAAAATACAATGGATGATATCATACACTTCTAAAAAGAAATATGAACACAAGATCTTTGATCTAACAGTGTACTAATATCCTTTGATAGTCTAAATACAAAAACTTAAGATCCACCTATTCCACTAAGATCATGAGTCAACATCACCAAGAAGCAGCAGAATGAAGGTTAAGAGATGTCGAGGGATATTATAGAAATTGAGTAACCCAAGTAAATGCAATCAGCACACCTCTGAAAGAACATAGATGCCTTCACCAAGGAAATCTTGGTCCTCCAATTTCAGATCCTGCAGTGCAAAAAAATTAGGATTTAGCCATAATCCTTGGCAGATATATCAATGAAAAATAGAAACTTGTTTGTTGATTAATAAAACGTATCACACATAAAATATGTAAAGATGGTCAAGGGGAAAGAAAATATTATCAAACTGCTCTCTGGATCCCAACCAGCATAAAAATATCATGTGTAAATTCAACTTCAACTTTCAGTTTCAGAACTTACTAATTTCTGCAGGTTTATTTCATGTAGTCTACTACTGGATTAGAATTTAATATATGAATAACTCTTCTTTAACCAGCAACCAAACGAACTCCAATAAATATTATTATGGAGACTAAGGGCTTATATTCAACCCATTCCCAACTGATTCTATTCACTCCAAATCCCCTCACAAAGGAGGAGGAGAAGGCGGAAAGTGATACCTAAACAAAAGCTAAGCCACTTCTTTAATTTATACAAGCTGCTCTAAAGCAAATTTCTCTATCCCTTATATGGACAACAAGGTTCTGGAAACTGTAAGCAATTGCCCACTTGCAGAAAGTAAGCATACGTTAACTGGTATGTTATGATATTTTGTGTCTACATCATAGACATACAAACTGAAAATAAAAGATATAAGATGGTAAAGTGTGTCAGTGACTCGTTTAACATAATAGACATCCAAAAATTCAAGGAGAAAATAAGTCCGAATAAAGAAAAACTTACATCCGTGTCTGCACAGTCTCAAATTGGTACATGATATTAATTTTCTGTATCCATAATGGATCCAAGTTATTCATTATTAGTTCTGTTCAATCAAGCTCTTCTAGTGTGCCATCTCTTTTTCTGGTAGATACCACTGCCATTGGATCACTCTGAATTTACGTGGAAGACACAAAATCAATGATGATGGAAAAGAAACATTTGAACATTAAGAAGGACGATATAAAAACAAAGGAAATGATAATTTTGTTGTAAAAAAATCAGAAGCAGCTACTATGAGGTTGGTGGTTAAAATTTCACACTGGAACTGTTTATAATCAAAGCAGAAGAGAAATTGACCGTAAGAAAAGATGTAAAGTTTTAGGCTTGATGTAAGCTTTTGCGTTTACACTTCAAACAACACAAGTATTAGTGTGAAATGAACAACACAAGTATGAGTGTGTAAAGTTTTAGGCTTGATAAGTTTTTTGTTTCCAATTCATGAATCTAATAAATTCTATTAATTAAAAGTCTTTTTCTTTCAAAACTTTTTATCCTATAAATTAAGTTTCTTTTGGTTGAAAAAGATAAGCATTCAAACAAAAGTACTTTCCCTTGAAAACACTTGTGAGACTTTAATCAAAAGGTGAAATCACCAATTCAAGAATAGAAGAGCAACATTCTTGAATGCTACTTGTTTTGTGGCTTAGTTGAATTCCGAAGATAGAGTTATTATTAATTCTTCCGATTGCTCGTGGGAGAGACTCCAACTACCTTCAAGAAACGTATTAAGGTGCCTCTAAGCCAAGCAAGTTTTATTTTGTATTCCTTGTAAATTTATCATTCTTGTTCATTTGTTCTAACAATTTGAAGATAGTTGTCTCTATGACATTCACATCAATGACGAACACTATTCCATCTTTGCCTAATCCTAATTTTAAAATATTTGATGGAAAAGGCTTTTCTAGATGGCGTGAAAAGATGGAATTCTTTTTAAGACGAATAAAGTTAGCGTATGCTCTTGAGAAACCTTTTCCTGAGGCTCCTAGTTCTGAGGTAGCAAAGGACGAGGCTACTTTAATTAAAGAACAAATTACCAAATGGCAAGATGATGATTACTTATGCAAGAATTATATTATTGGAGGAATGTCCAATAAATATTATGATCAGTATTTTATTAAGTGTAAATTTGCTAAGGAGATTTGGGATACTCTTAAAGCTATTCATTTAGCAGAAGAGGCGAGTTCAAAGAAATTTCTTGTTTCAAATTATATGAAGTTCAAAATGGTTGATGACAAGTCAATCACTGAACAAGTACAAGAATTTCAACTTATTGCTAATAAAATTGTTGTAACTGGAATTGCTCTTGATGAAAACTTTCATGTTGGTTAGATTGTCTCAAAACATCCTCCATCTTGGAAAGAGTACAAAAGCAAACTCTTACACAAGAAGGAAGATTTGACTCTTGAACAATTAATACAACAATTGAAAATTGAACAAGAGACACGATACCGCGACAATAACATCTTGAAGGAGCCCATCATGAAAGCTCATGTTGTTGAAGAAAAGATCAAAAAGGAACCTGTCAATAATAAATTTTTGAAGGCAAAGAAGAGTAAAAATTTCAAGCGTGTTAATTCAAATTCTAAGTCGATTGAATGTTATCATTGTCATAAAATTGGTCATTATGCACGTGATTGTAAAATTCTTAAAGCTGAAAAGAAGAAAGAAAATGCAAATAACAATACAAAAAATGAACTGGTGGCAATAGCCACAGAAGCATTTGTAGCGGGAGATCAAGTGAAAAGGTGGGTAGACACTTGTTCAACTCGTCATATATCAGGTAATCAAAATTCTTTCACGACATATGAATTAGTGGGGGCGATAAAGTTTTGCATATGGGAAACTCATCTTCTGCTAAGGTTGTGGGAAAGGGAACTGTTGAACTAAAATTCACTTTAGGAAAGATGGTCACATTGATAGACATATGGCATGTTCCTGATATTCGAAAGAACTTGGTGTCAGGTACGCTTCTTTCGAAACATGGTTTTAAAATAATTTTTGAGGCACATAAATTTATTTTGTCTAAACAAGGCATGTTTGTTGGAAAAAGTTATGCTACAAATGGCATGTTCAAACTCAATATTGTAAATGAAAATATTTCTGCTTATACTGTGGAGTCTTTAGATCTATGGCATGAACGTCTTGGTCATGTTAATTTTAGATCCATTCAACTTATGATGAGAAATAGATTAATTAAAGACTGTGGAAAGGATCATGTTGCTAAGTGTATTACTTGTAGTAAATGTAAAATAACAAAGAAACCTTTTAAGTCTGTTGAAAGGATATCCACACTTTTGGAATTAATCCACACTGATATTTGTGAGATGGATTGTTTATCACGTCATGGAAAGAGATATTTTATCACTTTTATTGATGATTACTCAAGGTATACATGTGTCTTTCCATTAAAAACAAAAAATGAGGCATTTGAGACTTTAAAAACATATAAAGCAGAAGTTGAAAATAAATTGAGTTTGAAGATTAAATAAATTAGATCTGATAGAGGTGGAGACTATTTAAAATATAATTTAATTGATTTTTGTGAAAAAGAAGACATTGAGAAGCTATTGACTATGTCTTTTACACCACAACAAAATGGTGTAGCAGAAAGAAAAAATAGAACTCTCATTTAAATGGTTAACTCTATGCTTTATGGTTTTGGTATCACTGAAAATTTGTGGACTAAAGCCTTATTTTCTGCATGTCATATTTTGAATCGAATTCATTCTCAGAAAACTGATTCATCTCCATATGAACTTTGGATGAATCGAAAGCCAAATATAAATTATTTTAAAGTATGGGGTTGTTTGGATCATGTTAGATTACCAGATCAACAATTGACTAAGATTGAATAGAGAGGAGTTGATTGTGTATTTATTGGTTATTCACAAACCAGTAAGTCTTATAGACTTTTGAATCTTGAGACTCCAAGACCTCACACAATTATTGAATCGTTGCATGCTAACTGTTTTGAGCATATATTTCCTAAGAAAAAAGAGTCTTTGGAACAAAATACAAGTTCTTCTACATCTACTCTTAAAATAAAAATAATTGAAACTTTGTAAGAAATTCAACCAAGACGTAGTGCAAGATCAGCCATTCCAAGAAACTTTGGACCAAATTTTCAAGTCTATTTAGTTGAAAAGGATCCTGAAAGTTATGCTGAAGCAATGGCTTCACATGATGCTCCTTTCTGTTGGAAGCTATTGATGATGAAATGCACTCCATTATGTCAAACAATACATGGATTTTATCAGACCTCCCTCTTGGATGTAAGTCTATTAATTGTAGATGGAGCTTTAGAAAGAAATAAAAATCCGATGGAACCTTAGATAAGTACAAAGCTCGTTTGGTGGCAAAAGGTTTTACTCAATTGAAAGATATTGATTATTTTGATAATGAAAGTCTAAATTAATTGATTTGGGCTACATTGGATGAAGTTAATTTGTTAAACCCAATCCAATCTCATTCTAATGGCCATCTTGGCGCCACGTGTGCAGATGATGTGGCATGCCAAGTCAAATAACAAAATCAATAGAACCATGACATGTGTCAAAGATGACAAGCCCGCTTCATAAAGCCCAAATGCCATGTCACTTAAATCTGATTGGCTGAACAAAATCCTATTCCAATCGCAACTCCTCTATTCTAAAACTATAAATAGCGGTCCTCATAATTAAGAAAAGGGACAGAAAATTCTAAACAAGAAGCTAGAGAAACTTCGTGGTACAAACGCCATTTAAGTCTCTACAAAGCTACAAGTTTAAGATTTCAAGCATTCAAGTTTAAGAACGATCAAGATCAAGACCACCGAATTTGAGAACAAGCTCAAAGACCTTGAATTCAAATAAAAGTCAAGATCAAGATAAAGTTCAAGTTCAAGTTCATCATAGATTAAAGAAAAAGCTTTAAAGCCCTTGAATTAATATTTGAAAAGGCAAATTCAGAGGAATTATAGAGATTGTAATACTCGCATTTGAAATAATAAAATTGATTGTCGCTATAATTTTTCGTTCTTGATTATTGTTTTCTCGACGCGAATTTGATTGTGTACAAATTCTGGCACGCCCAGTGGGACAATTTTTACATCTCATCTTAACTTTTCAAACGTCAAAGAATATCGAGATGACTTCCATGAAGCTCGAAGTTTTCTACTGATGTTGAAGACATTCTTGGTGTTACCTTTGGAAGTTTTGGAGCTGTTACGAGAAGCAAGGCTGCTACACTAGGACAACAAACACTTCAATTGTCGTCTACGTCAATTCCTGTACTTGGGTCTTCGAGTACAAAAGGAGAAAGTTCCTCCACAAATGCTCTAGCAAGAGGAAGTAGTGTTGCTGAAAAGATCAAGAAGACATTGGCTCTACTTGAGCAATCTGGTTCCAAGAACTCTACCACAAGGGAGAACTGTGATTCAACTTATGAATCATCTCCACGTATATCGCGTAACGTGAGTCCACTGAAAATTAACTTACGCGACAATCCATGTTACTCTCCTGCATCTCTGATGATCATGCAAACGATGGTGACTACTGTTTCCTCTCCTGAGGAACAACTTGCAAATCTAACAAAGTTGGTTGAAAGATTGATGAAGCATGTACAACACCAAGAATCTCGAATTGACAAGTTGATGGACAGGATAGAAGGACTTTTAGATGGAGATGCGAGCCATGCACCTAGAAAGGGCATTGATGTTCAAGAAATCGAAGATCCTGCTAAGAAAGCCCCGTTTGTTAAAGAGATGCCAGTTTCTTCTAAAGGAATGATTCCACTCGATCTCTTGAAGGAGTTTATTAAAGGCACTATCAAAGATAAGTATGAAGTCTCCACCAAGTCTTCTCATATGTATGCTATGCCATACACTGCTAGGAATGATAACTTTGAAATGCCTGCTGGTTATCAACCTCCCAAATTTTAACAATTTGAGGGAAAAGGAAATCCGAAACAACATGTCGCGCACTTTGTGGAGACATGTAATAATGCTGGAACATATGGATACTACCTTGTCAAACAGTTTGTCCACTCTCTAAAAGAAAATGCCTTTGATTGGTACACGGATCTGAAACCTAACTCTATTGATAGTTGGGAGCAACTAGAACATGAGTTTCTCAATTGCTTCTATAGCACAAGGCGCATGGTTATCATGGTAGAACTCATGAATACTCGCCAAAGGAAGGATGAACCGTTCATAGATTTCATAAATCGATGGAGGAACGCGAGCCTAAATTGCAAAGACAGGCTTGGTGAAGCTTTTGCAATAGAAATGTGTATTCAAGGAATGCACTGGAGCTTCATTACATCTTGCAAGGAATAAAACAAAAATCTTTCAAGAATCTAGCTACTCGCGCTCATGATATGGAGTTGAGCATGTCATCTTCCGGAAAAGATATAAATATTATCCATGATCCTTGCAAAGGAAGGGACAAGCAGGAACTAAAAAATGGAGCAAGTTTCTTCCTAGAAATGACAGCAGAGAATCCATGAGTGTAAATGTGTCACCCGCAAAGTTTACCACGAATGAGGGCGTAAAACAAAATGTGAGAACAACTTTCCAAGCACGTTCAAATCAAAAGTCGACACTAAGGGAGATGAAAGGAAAAAGTATTCCTTCTTGGATTCTGACGTTTCTAAATTTTTTGATGAATTGCTTGAGTTAAAGCTCATTGACATGCCAGAGATAAAGCAACCCGATCATGCTGGAAAAACTGATGACCCAAATTATTGCAAGTATCACAGACTTGTGAGTCATCCTCTTGAAAAATGTTTTGTCTATAAGGATAGAGTGATGCGATTGGTTAACGAAATAAAATTATCCTTGGTAATGAGAAGGCTAGTTCTAACCAGATCTCTATCACGTTTGGGTCACTGGATCCGGTCCAAATATATATTTTTGAAAAGCATGAAGAAGAGCCAGTACACCAGGACATTGACATAGATGGTGGTGAGAGTTGGATTCTTGTAACTAGATGAAGACGCAACAAGTCAAGCTTACGAAAAGAATTATCCGAGCAACAGGTTAGAGGAAAAATAGTGAAAGCAAAAATCAATCAAGCGCCCCAAAAAGGCAAAGGTTGAAGCTCATCATTACGAAAAACCTCAACGTCTTGTGACTCTGGAGGAATTCTTGCCAAGCTCGTTCGACACAAAGTCTACTCAAGACAATGCGAGGCATCATGTTTCAATGAGGATAAAAAATAAACAATGAAGGTGCCTCCTACTGTAAAAGAAGGAACAACGAGTGAATCCTCACCAAAAGTGTCTCTTAGGTAAGAAGAAAAAGAAATAAGGGAAATCTCAGAAATGATGTCTCTTTCATCTTCTGAAAAATCTATTGAACTTTCTTCCCAAGAAGCACATGTCTGTGATACTAAAATCACATTTACAGATATTGATCTTCTATTTGGTAAAACACTACACAATCGTCCTTTGTATATGGTGGGTCATGTGCTAGAGAAGAAGATAAATAGAATCTTAATAGATGAAGGATCTGGAGTCAACATTTTTCCTATCCACACATTGAAGAAACTTGGCATCACGACTGGGGAACTTAGTGAAAGTCGTTTGTTGATACAAGGATTTAATCAAGGCAGACAGTGGTCCATAGGCTATATTAAATTAGAGATCCACATGGAAGATTTGTGATCAAGCGCATGGATGCATGTGATTGACGCAAAGACATCATACAATATATTACTTGGCAGGCCCTGGGTACATGAGAATAGAATTGTCTCATCTTCTTACTATCAATGTTTGAAATATCTTGAAGGTGGAATTGAAAGAAAGATAGTTGCATATGATGATCCTTTCACCGAAGTGGAGACAAACTTTGTGGATGCGAAATTCTATTTGAGAAGTTATGTTGTTAAAAGGGTCAAATCCAATGACGTTAAATCAATCAAGATTGATAAGATCATAATCAAAAGAATTGATGCGGCTATCGAAAAGGTGAAAATTGACATTAAAGACACTTGTCCCATTCTTAATAAAGGGAACATCCTGTCTTCAAAGAAGAAGCTCACTTCTAGGCTTTGTTATGTTACAAAAGCGAAGAAAGAACAAGATCAACCATCTAACCTTAAAAAAATGCATTGAGAGGGCTAACTCTTCCTATCAGACGGATTGATACAATAAAATTATCTTCAAAGTTACCAGAAAAGTCAATCGCTCAAGATCAAGTGCGAGATATGGCTTTCCCTACAAAACGCACCAGAGAAGGTTTTGATCCCAATGCCTACAAGTTATTTGTGAAGGCATGATACAACCCTAGTGAGCCATCAGCACTAGGGAAACTACCATCAGAAGATACAACTAGGAAAGCACGTGAAGGCCTAGGTTATTGCCAACCACCATCAATTTGCATTTCCATAAGAAGGGCCAGTAATAATCATATAACTTTTGAAGATGACGTCACTGCTTCCAATAAAAGGCCTTTCGTCTTTGATCGACTTGGTGAAGCGACAATAAGAATTTCTGTGTTTGAGAGGTTAGGTCCTTTAAGAAGAATAACAAGAACTTGAGAAGTTATTTAAAAGTAACAACACCTACTTCTCATTTGATTCGAAAGGATTTCAGAAGTTTGATTCCTTCTAGGATAAGGCGATGAGTTGAACTTGTGGTTTCCTGTAAAGAGGAACTCCAGGAAAAGGTTCATACTGTGGTTTACACCAAAGAGCGCGAGGAAAATGAAGAAAGTATAGGTTCCTCAAATCAAGTTACAATTCAAAATGAGTACGATTCTTTGCCTCAAAAGAAAATTGAGGAATAGGTAAAAGATATTGTCTCGTGTTGTCATATATCGGTCAATGACAATGATCCTATGGAAAAGGAAGATGCTAAAGATGCTCCACCAGAACATGAAGGAGTAAAGATCACAACAGATCCTTTGGAGGATGTTAACCTTGATACTGATGAAGACCCAAAGCCAACTTACTTGAGTGTGTTTTTAGAAATTGGTGAAGAAGTCGCTTACATGAATATACTCAAAGAATATAGAGATGTCTTCGCTTAAAGTTATGAAGAAATGCCTGGATTGAATCCTAGAGTAGTGGTCCATCAATTGGCAGTAAAAAATGGTTCTCGTCCTGTTAGACAAGCTCAAAGATGTTTTAGACTAGACTTGATTCTATTGATAAAAATGAATTTAATTTATTTGTGAGGTCAAATATCCAACATGGATTTCAAGTATTCTTCCTGTGAGGAAGAAGAATGGTCAAATTCGAGTTTGCGTTGACTTTAGAGATCTCAATAATGAAAGCCCTCAAGATGAGTTTCCTCTTCCCATTCCAGAGTTGATGATTGATGCCACCACTGGTTATGAGGCAATGTCGTTCATGGATGGTTCTTCTGGATATAATTTTATCCGCATGTCACCCAAATATGAAGAACTCACTGCATTTCGCACACCAAAAGGTATTTATTGCTACAAAGTGATGCCATTTGGTTTGATGAATGCCGACACCACATATCAAAGGGCTATGCAAAATATCTTTGATGACTTGCTCCATAAAAATGTTGAATGTTATGTTGATGATTTGGTAGTAAAGTCAAGGAAGAGGGGTGATCATTTGAAAGACTTAACGATGGTGTTTGAGTTACTCCAAAGATATCAACTAAGGATGAATCCATGGAAATGTGCCTTTGGAGTTACTTCTGGAAAGTTCCTTAGATTTATTGTGAGACATCGAGGAATTGAAATTGATCAAGCCAAAGTCGATGCAATATCAAATATGCCTGAACCTCGAGATATTCATGAGTTAAAAAGTCTCCAAGAAAAGTTAGCCTACTTGAGAAGGTTCATCTCAAATCTAGCGGGGAGATGTCAACCATTCAATCATCTCATTAAGAAAGGTTCTCCATTTAATTGGGACCAAACATGTAGTGAAGCCTTTAAAAGTATCAAATCATATCTAGCGAAACCTCCGGTTTTGGCAGCCCCTATACCTGGAAAACCATTGATACTATACATTGCAGCACAAGAAAGGTCTGTAGGAGCCCTATTAGATCAAGAGAATAGTGAAGGCAAAGAAAATGCTCTTTATTACTTAAGTAGAACGATGACGCCAAATGAGCTAAATTATTCGCCAATTGAAAAGTTATGCTTGGCACTGGTCTTCTCAATTCAAAAGATAAAGCATTATTTTCAAGTTCATGTTGTCCGCCTCATTTATAGAGAAAATCCCATCAAGTTTGTTATGTCAAAACTTTTCCTTAGTGACCGACTAGCAAGATGGTACCTCAAATTCCAACAATTTGAGACTGTGTACATCCCTCAAAAATCTGTGAAAGGACAAGCACTAGCGGATTTCTTAGCAGATCATCCTATACCAAATGATTGGGAGTTAACTAATGAGTTTTCTCATGAAGATGCGATGTTAATTGAAGTTAAACCTCCTTGGAAAATGTACTTTGATGGGGCTGCACATCGCGACGGAGCTAGTGCTGGCGTGGTGTTCATCACTTCACAAGAAGAGATTCTACCATTCTCTTTTACTCTAAAACAATGTTGCTCCAATAATGTCGCTGAATATGAAGCACTGATACTTGGACTTGAAATGGCCGTTGACATGAAACAATTACATTTACAGGTCTTTGGTGACTCTTAATTGGTGATTAATCAACTCTTGGGGAGTTATGAGGTAAAAAGGCCTGAATTGTGCCCTTATCATGATTATGCTCAAAAGTCGATAAGATGGATTGGAGATGTAACCCTTCAACATGTGCGTAGAACAGAGAATAAGAAAGTTGATGCATTGGCTACTCTAACTTAAACGCTAACCCTTCATAATCAAACACAACTAACTGTCTGTCAAAAATGGATAGTACCACCATCAAATGAGGAAGAATATATTGAAAATGAGCTTGATCATATTTTTGCCATTGTTGAAGTCGTGAAGGAAGATTGGAGACAACCCATCACTGACTACCTTTGTCATGGGATACTTCCAGAAAATCCAAGAAGAAGAACTGACATACGTCATCATGCACCTCATTTCCTTTACTACAAGGACACATTATATAGGAGATCATCTGAGGGTATGTTATTACAATTTTTGGGAGAGGAAGAAGCGATTCAAGCTCTGCAAGAATCACACTCAGGAGTTTGTGGATCACATCAATCTGGACCAAAACTTCACTTTCACATAAAGAGGATGGGGTATTACTGGCCAACCATGGTGAAAGATTACTTATATTACGCGAGGAGTTGCGATGCTTGTCAATTACATGCGAATTTTATTTATCAGTCACCCGAAGTATTGCACCCAACCTTCACACCTTGGCCATTTGACGCTTGGGGACTGGATATTGTAGGACCATTACCAAAGTCTTCTGGTGGACACTTGTACATCTTAGCTGCAACTGATTACTTTTAAAAATGGGCTAAAGCTGTCGCTTTTAAAGAGGTGAATAAAGAGAATGTTGCAAATTTTATCCGATTAAATATTATCTATCGCTTTGGCATCCCTTTCTATATAATAATAGACAATGGAAAACCATTTGATAACAAGTTAATGAACAAGATTTGTGATCTTTTTGACTTTAAGCAGCGTAAATCTTCAATGTACCATGTTGCCGCTAATGGTCTTGCTGAAGCATTCAATAAGACTCTATGCAACCTGCTCAAGAAAGTTGTCTCCAAATCCAAATGGGATTGGCATGAAAGAATGGAAGAAGATTTGTGGGCATATAGGAAAACATATCGCACACCAACTCAAGCAGCACCATATTCACTTGCTTTTGGAGTTGAAGCAGTCCTGCCACTTCAGCGTCAAGTACCCTCCTTAAGACTTGTTATTCAAGAAGGGAACAGTGAGGAAAAAAAATGTTCGATTGCGTCTTGCTGAGTTAGAAGCACTTGATGAAAAGAGGTTAGAAGCCCAACAAAACCTTGAATGTTATCAAGCTCGTCTATCTCGTGCTTTTAATAAGAAGGTTCGCTTGAGGTTCTTTCAAGTTGGATATCAAGTTCTCCCGGTAAGAAGACCCATCCTTACTTCGCACAAGTCCGGGGGCAAATTTACCTCAAAGTGGGATGGACCATATGCCATACAAGAAGCATATTCAAGTGGTGCTTACAAGCTTGTTGATGCTGATGGCTTAAGGATCGGTCCTATTAATGCCAAATTCCTAAAGAGATACTATCCTTGAAGTAAAATGATTCTCCTTAAGTACGAGCCTAAACTGGATGTCACTCGTGGCCCACTAGAGTATAAACTATGTACGGCACAACCACAAAAAAATCACTCAAATTTCCAGAACTACGTTGTGACTTGATACTCTTTATTGAGGTACGTAGGCGCTTAGAACCATATTCTAAGTTCAGTTGCATGAGTGTCAAAAAAAATGTTCCCACTTGATTTATTGCATGAAAGTCAAAGCGATATGTATTTTATTTTATCTTTTGTCTCATAAAACTTTAGGCTTGTACAAAGTATTGATGGGTCAATGGATGGGGCAAACCATTATAAAATATGAGTCTCTTATTAGTATGGTTGAAGTCTTTAAATTAGATCAAGTATCTAAATTGAAGTCTTTATATTCTTCGAGTTTATTATTTGAAGTATCCGAATTCTCTAAGTATTGTGGTTGAAGTATTCAAATCCTCTAAGTATGAAGGTAAGACTTCAAGTATGAGTAGAAGTCTCCAAATGCGTATGTAATTGAATTCCATGCCTTAAAGTGCGTGAGGTTTGTCCCTTTGCACCTTAGTCTAGCTTTGTTGCGGATTATCCCTCAATAGATCTTTGAATTTCTATGTTTTAAGGTGGACAAACTTGTCCCTTTGCACCTTAATCTAGGCCTTTTCACGGGTGTATACATAAAAGAATCTTTTCAAATTTTCATGCCTTAAGGTGGACAGGATTTGTCCCTTTGCACCTTAAGTTGACCTTTTCACTGGTGTAGATTTAAAAGGATCTTTAAATTTCCATGCCTTAAGGTGGACGATTTTTGTCTCTTTGCACCATAAGTTGACCTTTTCACTGGTGTATATTTAAAAGGATCTTTAAATTTCCACGCCTTTAGGTGGACAATATTTGTCCATTTGCACCTTAAACTGGTCTTTTCATGGGTTTATCCTGCCTCAAGTTGGTTAAGTATTGGATACCTTGTAACACCTTGAGTTTATTTTCAAGGGGGGACGATATTCTAGTAAAGCTTCAAGTTGGTTAAGCATTCAGGACCTTGTAACACCTTGAGTTTATTTTCAAGGCGGGAGTCTTACACGGTATTCTAGTAAAGCTTCAAGTTAAATAAGCATGCGAGATCTTGTAACACCTTGAGTTTATTTTTAAGGCGGGAGCATTACACGATATTCTAGTAAATCTTCAAGTTGGTTTAGCATTCGGGACCTTATAACACCTTGAGTTTATTTTCAAGGCGGGAGCGTTACACGATATTCTATTAAAGCTTCATGGTTAAAAAATTGGGACCTTGTAACACCTTGAGTTTGTTTTCAAGGCGGGAGCGTTACACGAAATTCTAGTAAAGTTTCAAATTAGTTAAGCATTCGGGGCCATGGAACACCTTGAGAGTATTATTTTTAAGGCATGGACGTTAAACACATATTATGTGATAAATCCTTCCATTATGTAGCCTCCGTAAAATATAAAATTTCTTTTGTTTGTCTACAAAAAAAAAGAAGAAGGAAAATACAAGTGAAGGAGAAATTGTTACCCGCAAGATGTTTGAGACCCGGAAGGTATTAAATATTGAATTTTTGATGTGTTGTAGAACTTTATTTCTAGATTCGGAATAATCAAGCGCATTGTGATTTTGTTGTACCTACGTCAAGACACGAGATTTTTAGTAAGTCACACAAATTTGAAAATTTTTAGCACGACAGAATCTAGAGCTAACTTCAAAAAATCATCTAGAAAGATTCTGAATGTATTACATTTTTTGGATATGTTAGAGATTGAAAAGTCTAGTTTCTGCAAAATCAAACGGTTCATGATTTTGATTTTTCTACAATGAGATATGAATTTTATACGACGGACATGTCAGGTTGTAAAAAAAAGTGACGAATTTTTAGTATGACAGAATCTAGAGTTAACTTCCAAAATCCATCTAGAAAGATCATGAAGGTATTAAATTTTGAATTTTGGATATGTTAGAGATCGAAAAGTCTAGTTTACGAAAAATCAAACGGTTCATGATTTAAATTTTTCTACAATGAGATATAAATTTTCTACGACAGACATGTAAAGCTGTAAAAAAGTGATGAAAATAAATAAAAAAGGAGGAAAATTACCTTGAGTATACCCTTTTCGTCGTAGGCTCACAATCTGTAATTGACGATAAAAATATGGAGACAATGTATCTATTTATAGATGTCATGTGGTGGGATAAAATCCTTCTCCCAGTTCAATTACAATTTCTTTTTGGCTTGGGCAATAAAACATGTACATGAATATGAAATTGAGTAGGATTACAATTCCTAGTTGAATTATAATTCCTTTTTGGTTTGGGCAATAGACCATATATATATATATATATATACATACATACACACACATATGTGTGTGTGTGAGAGAGAGGATGAAATTGAGCAGAATTACAATTGTTAATTCATTTATAATTAACTTTTTAACTAAGGTAAATTTAGTTACCGGTTTATGCTTCAAGCCTAGACTCTAAAAGATAAAATATTCCGACAAGACTTGAAACAGGGGGCATTTATAATTATTTAAAATTTATTAAATATAGATTTATGAAATGATTCGGATTATATTGAATTCACATATATATTAATCCAAATAAATATTGTGGATTGATATAATTGAGTTAAAATATTTAAGTCCAATAAATATGAATTTAATTAAAATCTAAATTAATTGATTTGGGTAACATTGGATGAACCCAATTTGTTAAACCCAATCCCATCTCATTCTAGAGCCCATCTTGGCGCCACGTGTACAAATGATGTGGCATGCCAAGTCAAATAAGAAAACCAATAGAATCATGATATGTGTCAAAGATGACAAGCCCGCTCCATAAAGCCCAAATGCCATGTCGCTTAAATCTGATTGGCTGAACGAAATCATATTCCAATCGCAAATCCTCTATTCTAAAACTATAAATAGGGGTCCTCATAATTCAGAAAAGGGACAGGAAATTCTAAACAAGAAGCAAGAGAAACTCCGTGGTACAAACACCATTTAGTTCTCTACAAAGCTACATGTTTAAGAATTCAATCATTCAAGTTCAAGAATGATCAAGATCATGACCATCGAATTAAAGAACAAGCTCAATGCCCTGGAGTTCAAATAAAAGTAAAGATCAAGATAAAGTTCAAGTTCAAGTTCATCATAGATTCAAGAACAAGCTTTAAAAACCTTGAATTAATATTTGAAAAGGCGAATTCAGAGGAATTATAGAGATTGTAATACTCGCATTTGAAATATTAAAATTGATTGTTGCTATAATTTTCCGTTATTTATTATTGTTTTCTCGACGCAAATTTTATTGTCTACAGGTACATCGCAATGTCATCTCTACAGCAGTTCGTGAAGTGACTGTTTCTTCTGCAAGAACAGTAAGTTGCCCTATCTTTCTCAGGACATGGTCATTCTGGTTGTGCAGATCCAATGTTAAACTTCGGTTGCGCTTGATTTCAGTCTTCCATAAGATAAAAAGGTAAGGAAGTGTATAGAATCTCCAACATTATAATGCAAACAAATATATGAAATTGCAAGAGGTAGCGAATCTGAGGTGAAGTAACTACTTGGCAATCCAATCGAGGAAAAAATTGAAGTTTTTATGGATAGTTAAATGATAAGCGCATCTCATATACAGGATGCTGCAAGTAAAATCTATCACGAAATTTAATATACAGAAATGTTCCCCCTCAACGAACACAACAGGCTGTGTAGGAGTCCTGTGCAGATTTGGACGACTTAGAAACTTTTAAATACAACAGCTAACATTACTGCATCGGTGACCCTATATAGTGGTTCTAAGAAAATATCCTCTAAAGCATTAAATAGATCTTCGTAATCAAGACAGCTAAGAAAGCTGATTCACCATAATACAACTATGATGATGACAGGCAAAACATAAACCGAAAAATACAATAGATGATATCATACGCTTCTAAAAAGAAATATAAACACAAGATCTTTGATCTAACAGTTCACTAATATCCTTTGATAGTCTAAATACAAAAACTTAAGATCCACCTATTCCAATAAGATCATGAGTCAACATCACCAAGAAGCAGCAGAATGAAGGTTAAGAGATGTCGAGGGATATTATAAAAATTGAGTAACCCAAGTAAATGCAATCAACACATCTTTGAAAGAACACAAATGCCTTCACCAAGGAAATCTTGGTCCTCCAATTTCAGATCCTGCAGTGCAAAAAATATTAGGATTTATCCATAATCCTTGACAGATATATCAATGAAAAACAGAAACTTGTGTTGATTAATAAAACGTATCACACATAAAATATGTAAAGATGGTCAAGGGGAAAGAAAATATTATCAAACTGCTCTCTGGATCCCAACCAGCATAAAAATATCATGTGTAAATTCAACTTCAGCAGTTTCAGTTTCAGAACTTACTAATTTCTGCAGGTTTATTTCATGCAGTCTACTACTGGATTAGAATTTAATATTATGAATAAGTCTTCTTTAACCAGCAACCAAACGAACTCTAATAAATATTATTATGGAGACTAAGGGCTTATATTCAACCCATTCCCAACTGATTCTATTCACTCCAAATCCCCTCACAAAGGAGGAGGAGAAGGCGGAAAATGATACCTAAATAAAAGCTAAGCCACTTCTTTAATGTATACAAGCTGCTGTAAAGCACATTTCTCTATCCCTCATATGGACAACAAGGTTCTGGAAACTGTAAGCAATTGCCCACTTGCAGAAAGTAAGCATACGTTAACTGGTATGTTATGATATTTTTTGCCTACATCATAAACATAGAAACTGAAAATAAAAGATATAAGATGGTAAAGTGTGTCAGTGACTCGTTAAACATAATAGACATCCAAAAATTCAAGGAGAAAATAAGTCCGAATAAAGAAAAACTTACATCCGTGTCTGCACAGTCTCAAATTGGTACATGATATTAATTTTCTGTATCCATAAAGGATCCAAGTTATTCATTATTACTTTTGTTCTATCAAGCTCTTCCAATGTGCCATCTCTTTTTCTGGTAGATAACACTGCCATTGGATCACTCTGAATTTATGTGGAAGACACAAAATCAATGATGATGGAAAAGAAACATTTGAACATTAAGAAGGACGATATAAAAACAAAGGAAATGATAATTTTGTTTTAAAAAATCAGAAGCAGCTACAATGAGGTTGGTGGTTAAAATTTCACACTAGAACAATTTATAATCAAAGCAGAAGAGAAATTGACCGTAATAAAAGATGTAAAGTTTTAGGCTTTATGCAAGCTTTTGCGTTTACACTTCAAACAACACAAGTATGAGTGTGAAATGAAACAACACAAGTATGAGTGTGTAAAGTTTTAGGCTTGATAAGTTTTTTGTTTCCAATTCATGAACCTAATAAATTCTATTAATTAAAAGTCTTTTTCTTGCAAAACTTTTTATCCTATAAATTAAGTTTCTTTTGGTTGAAAAAGATAAGCATTCAAACAAAAGTACTTTCCCTTGAAAACACTTGTGAGACTTTAATCAAAAGGTGAAATCACCAATTCAAGAATAGAAGAGCAACATTCTTGAATGCTACTTGTTTTGTGGCTTAGTTGAATCCCGAAGATAGAGTTGTTATTAATTCTTCCGAATTCTCGTGGGAGAGACTCCAACTACCTTCAAGAAACGTATTAACGTGCCTCTAAGCAAAGCAAGTTTTATTTTGTATTCCTTGTAAATTTTTCAGTCTTATTCATTTGTTCTAACAATTTGAAGATAGTTGTCTCTATGACATTCACATCAATGACGAACAATGTTCCATCTTTGCGTAATCCTAATTTTGAAATATTTGATGGAAAGGACTTTTCTAGATGGCGTGAAAAGATGGAATTCTTTTTAAGACGATTAAAGTTAGCGTATGTTCTTGAGTAATCTTGTCCTGAGGCTCCTAGTTCTGAGGTAGCAAAGGACGAGGCCACTTTAATTAAAGAACAAATTGCCAAACGACAAGATGATGATTACTTATGCAAGAATTATATTATTGGAGGAATGTCCAATAAATATTATGATCTGTATTTTATTAAGTGTAAATTTGCTAAGGAGATTTGGAATACTCTTAAAGCTATTCATTTAGCAGAAGAGACGAGTTCAAAGAAATTTCTTGTTTCAAATTATATGAAGTTCAAAATAATTGATGAGAAGTCCATCACTGAACAAGTACAAGAATTTCAACTTATTGCTAATAAAATTGTTGTAACTGGAATTGCTCTTGATGAAAACTTTCATGTTGGTGCGATTGTCTCAAAAATTCCTCCATCTTTGAAAGAGTATTGAAGCAAACTCTTACACAAGAAGGAAGATTTGACTCTTGAACAATTAATACAACACTTGCAAATTGAACAAGAGATACGATACTGCGACAATAATATCTTGAAGGTGCCCATCATGAAAGCTCATGTTGTTGAAGAAAAGATCAAAAAGGAACCTGTCAATATTCTGGGAAAGGGAACTGTTGAACTAAAATTCACTTCAGGAAAGATGGTCACATTGATAGACATATTGCATGTTCCTAAAATTTGAAAGAACTTGGTGTCAGGTACGCTTCTTTCGAAACATGGTTTTAAAATAATTTTTGAGGCACATAAATTTATTTTGTCTAAACATGGCATATTTGTTGGAAAAAGTTATGCTACAAATGGCATGTTCAAACTCAATATTGTAAATGAAAATATTTCTGCTTATATTGTGGAGTCTTTAGATTTATGGCATGAACGTCTTGGTCATGTTAATTTTAGATCCATTCAACTTATGATGAGAAATAGATTAATTAAAGACTGTGAAAATGATCATGTTGCTAAGTGTATTACTTGTAGTAAATGTAAAATAACAAAGAAACCTTTTAAGTCTGTTGAAAGGATATCCACACTTTTGGAATTAATCCACACTGATATTTGTGAGATGGATTGTTTATCACGTCATGGAAAGAGATATTTTATCACTTCCATTGATGATTACTCAAGGTATACATATGTCTTTCCATTAAAAACAAAAAATAAGGCATTTGAAACTTTTAAAACATATAAAGCAGAAGTTGAAAATATATTGAGTTTGAAGATTAAATCAATTAGATGTGATAGAGGTGGAGAATATTTAAAATATAATTTTATTGATTTTTGTGAAAAAGAAGGCATTGAGAAGCTATTGACTATGTCTTATACACCACAACAAAATGGTGTAGTAGAAAGAAAAAATAGAACTCTCATTAAAATGGTTAACTCTATGCTTTATGGATTTAGTATCACTAAAAATTTGTGGACCGAAGCCTTATTTTTTGCATGTCATATTTTGAATCGAATTCATTCTAAGAAAAATGATTCATCTCTATATGAACTTTGGAAGAATCGAAAGCCAAATATAAATTATATTAAAGTATGGGGTTGTTTGGCTCATGTTAGATTACCAGATCAACAATTGACTAAGATTGAATATAGAGGAGTAGATTGTGTATTTATTGGTTATTCACAAACTAGTAAGGCTTATAGACTTTTGAATCTTGAGACTCCAAGCCCTCACACAATTATTGAATCGTTGCATGCTAACTGTTTTGAGCATATATTTCCTAAGAAAAAAGAGTCTTTGGAACAAAATACAAGTTCTTCTACATATACTCTTAAAAGAAAAATAGTTGAACCTTTGGAAGAAAGTCAACCAAGACGTAGTGCAAGATTAGCCAAACCAAGAGACTTTGGACCAAATTTTCAAGTCTATTTAGTTGAAAAGGATCCTGAAAGTTATGCTGAAGCAATGGCTCCAAATGATACTCCTTTCTGGCGTGAAGCTATTGATGATGAAATGAACTCCATTATGTCAAGCAAAATATGGATTTTATTTGACCTCCCTCTTGGATGTAAGTATATTGGTTCTAGATGGATCTTTAGAAAGAAATAAAAATCTGATGGAACCTTAGATAAGTATAAAGCTCCTTTGGTGGCAAAAGGTTTTACTCAATTGAAATATATTGATTATTTTGATACATTTGCACTTGTAGCTCGAATGACTTCTATTCGACTCTTGATTGCTTTAGCCGCAATTCATAGTCTTGTAATACATCAAATGGATATGAGGACTGCATTACTGAATGGAGATCTAGATGAAGAGGTTTACATGAAACAACCAGAAGGATTTGTCGTTCCTGGTCAAGAACACAAAGTTTGTAAGCTTCTTAAATCTCTTTATGGATTAAAACAAGCTCCAAAACAAAATAATGAGAAATTTAGAAGAGTAATGATTTCTAATGGCTACTCAATCAATGGTGGTGATATTTGAATATTCATCAAATTTTTAAAAAAATCTGGTGTTATAATATGTCTTTATGTAGGTGATATGTTGATCTTTTGAACTGATATTGAAAGAGTCAAAGAAACAAAAAATTTTCTAGCTTCTCAATTTCAAATGAAAGATCTTGGAGAAGCTAATGTAATTCTAGGTATTAAAATTATAAGATCAGCGAATGGCTTGACTCTTACTCAATTAAGTTATATTGAGAAAGTTCTAAAGAAGTTTGGTCACATTGATGACAAACCTGCTCCTACACCATTTGATCCTAACATCAAACTAATGTGGAACTCTAGTGATGTTCTCGACCAGCTGACATATTCTCAGATTGTTGGGAGTCTTATGTAAGCCATGCATTGTACCAGACCGGATATTGGTTACGCAGTAGGAACTTTGAGAAAGTTTACTAGTAATCCCGGGTTGAACATTGGAATGTCTTAATTCGTGTTTTAAGATACCTGAAGGGTACAATTAATGTTGGCCTGCATTATTCTACATTTCCCATTGTTCTTGAAGGCTATAGTGATGCTACTTGGAATTCTGATCCGAATGACTCTAAATCTATTATTGCTTGGATTTTCACTTTGGCTGGAGCACCGATCTCTTGAAAATCAAAGAAGCAGACATGTATTATTCATTCAACCATGGAGTCAGAATTTATAGCTATGTCTTCTGCTGGAGAAGAAGCTGAATGGTTGCGATCAATGCTGATAGATATTCCTTTATGGAGTAAGTCAATACCACCTTTAACTATCTATTGTGATAATCAAGCTTCTATATTTCGGGCTTCAATTGACTGCTATAATGGCAAGTCGAGACAAGTTCGTCTCAAACATAATCATGTCAGGAGATTATTGGAGGATGGCGTGATATCTCTTCAATATGTGAAGTCCAGATTTAATTTAGCGGATCCTTTGTCTAAAGGGTTAGGCAAAGAGTTAGTGGTGGATACTTGTAATTGGATGGAAATAAAGCCTGTTGTAAATTAATTGTACTTTATGGTAACTCTACCTAATGAAGTAATCTTGGGTTCAAAGGGAAAAACAAGTAAAGTTACAATTGTGAAGCACATTAATAAAATTCTCATGTTCAAAATAAAATGAAATAAGTAGATGTGCATGATTGAGATTCCTTTCTCTTCATAAATTTATAAGACCGATCTATATTGGAATTAGTAAGAAAATTCTTGATAATTTTTTTCGATATTCCTGCTGAAGAGAAGGATGAGATTATATTCTCTTAATAAGTCTATAAATCGATTTCGATTGGAGTGTGTAGGAGTACTATTGATAGATTTACCGATACTTTCTGTAAAGGAGAATGAGATTAATTTCTCATGATGAAGTTCATAGACTATTTGGTCGGAGTATGCAACGTTACTCTTGATGAATTCATCGCACTAAGTGCGAAGTGGAGGCCGCTTCAATACGATTTTAACAGGAAAATCTTAGAGCCCTTGGCTAAAAAGAATTCAGGATACATGGTCGTAAGGTGTCAAAGGATTTTGATTTTCACCGGAACATAGCGATTTGCGTAAAGTATTTCTCTGACTTCATTCAATGAAGCACTTAGTTCAAGATTTGTTCACTAAGTAGTCAATGATTTAGAAAACCTACACTAGCTAATGGTTCAAGTCCAAAAGATACCATTATTGATGCATGCTGCTAGATTAATGTCTAAAAATATTTCTTGGATTTTTCAAAGATAAAATTTCTTGAAACAAGTGGGGAATTGTAAGAGTTAGAATTTCAATTAATTTTGAAACAAATTCATCCGTTTTGAAATAACAAATACATGAATTTGAGTTGTAACAATCATTTATTTTAATTCTATGTTATAAACATTTGCAAGATTTTTTTTTTAATTCTACGTTATGGGTTTTTGAAAGATAAGTTTTTTGTTTCCAATTCATGAACCTAATAAATTCTATTAATTAAAAGTCTTTTTCTTGCAAAACTGTTTATCCTATAAATTAAGTTTCTTTTGGTTGAAAAACATAAGCATTCAAACAAAAACACTTTCCCTTGAAAACACTTGTGAGACATTAATCAAAAGGTGAAATCACCAATTCAAGAATAGAAGAGCAACATTCTTGAATGCTACTTGTTTTGTGGCTTAGTTGAATCCCGAAGATAGAATTGTTATTTATTCTTCCGATTGTTTGTGGGAGAGACT
The DNA here is from genome assembly GCF_036512215.1 of Solanum lycopersicum. NCBI lineage: Eukaryota > Viridiplantae > Streptophyta > Magnoliopsida > Solanales > Solanaceae > Solanum > Solanum lycopersicum. The sequence continues at coordinate 32,656,120 of NC_090809.1, forward strand.
CCAACTATCTTCAAGAAACGTATTAACGTGCCTCTAAGCCAAACAAGTTTTATTTTGTATTCATTGTAATTTTATCATTCTTGTTCATTTGTTCTAACAATAAATACATATAATTCATTTTTGGAAATGAATTATACAATCTCGTTAACACAATTTACGGCATGCATGTTATCTCCACATAGTTTCAACTTTCAAATAAGATGTTCACTAATAACTTAAAACGTAAAGCCAGGGATTGACGCCACAAGTATGACATAACACACAATACAGTACAAAGCATGATAATACAAAGATTGGCAATCACTAGATTATTGTATTTGTTATTTGATTTTTATTTTTTGTTACAAAAGTTAAAGCATGTGTTGGTTTTAAATTGAATAGAGATTGGTTTCCACTAAAAACAAGCCTGATATTAAACTTCATCAAATCCAGTATATGTTTTATTATACCCCTTCAGTCTTTAATATTAGTGACATAGCATGAATCTGTATATAGTTTAAGAATGAAATGAAAAAAATTTGAGACTTCTGGTCCAAAACATGCCATAACATGTATGGCTATAGAACTTTTGAAACTTGTAGCTGTGGGGTTCCAGCCCCATATTTTTTTTGTCAAAGTCTTAATTTGGTACAACAACATACCAACTAAATCTTACCAAGATAACCTACGTAAGTTGCAAAGTTTGAAACTTAAGTATGTTGTAAATTTCTTCTATAAATAGAGCATTCTTTCTCATTTGTAAAACACATCAAGTTATAAAGAAAAAATTATTTTGAGAGCAAAGTGAGGTATTCCATAGACTATACAAGAAAAATAGTTTGTGAAGAAAGATAGAGTGTGAGCGATATTTTAGTAAGGTAGAAACCAAAAGAGTGTTATTCCTTTTTAATGTCTAGTAGTCACTTTGAGTATTGTATTCGTGACTGCACAGTGTAAAGTTCCTTACTATAGTGATATCAGATGCTCCTCTTGGCTCGTGGTTTTTCCCTTATTTAGAAGGGTTCCCACGTAAAATTATTGGTGTCATTATTTTTCCATTTTATTTCCATTGATTTTACCTTATATATTTTTGTGTTTATCCGTGTTTTGCCAACAAATTGGTATCAGAGCCAAGGTTTCATCTGAGTATTCTTTGTGGTTGCAGCAGAGTCTGAACTTATACATCAGAAAATATTTACTTTGATTTGCAATAACAATATTTTTTTGTGAAAAGAATGGAAGTCAACACAAGTAGAATGATCACTTTGAATGGCGTTAATCATGCCATTTTGAAGGGGAAAATGAAAGATCAGATTTATGTCAAGAACTTTTACAAATCAGTATTTATCACTGTAAAGCCTGATAATAAAACAGATGAAGAGTGGAATCTGTTGCATAGACAGCTTTGTGGATTCATTAGGCAATGGATCGACGATAATGTGTTGAACCATATTTCTGGAGAGACACATGCTCGAACCCTATGGGAGCATCTTGAAAGTTTGTATTCTCAAAAGAATGGCAACAATAAAATATTCTTAATAAAGCAGATATTGATTTTAAAATATCATGATGGTTCTCCGATGAAAGACCATCTGAATAATTTTCAGGGGATCATGAATCACTTATCTTCTATGTGCATCAAATTTGATGAAGAAATTCACGGCTTACTTCTACTCTGTTTCCTACCATATTCTTGGAAAATATTTAGAAATTCATTGTCAAATTCTACTTCGAATGGTGTAATCTCTATGTATTCCGCCAAAAGTAGTGTCTTGAACGAAAAGATGAGAAGAAAAACTCAAGGTCTTGTTAATTAGATGTCCTGATAACTGGCCCAGGAGGAGAAATAAAACTCGTGGTTCTCAGTATAGAGAACAAAATAAGAGAAAATCTAGAGGCATACTTAAGGATATTGAGTGCTATCACTGCCGAGCCACCATCACGACCAAAGATCTTGTTACCGTTCTTAATGCAGACATGATAAATATTGCTTGGGATGAGTCAAACTGGGTTGTGGACACTGGTGCCGCGTCTCATATGACATCAAGGAATAATTTTTTCTCTTTCTATTCTCCTAGTGATTTTGGAACCTTGAGTATGGGTAATAAGACTATTTCTAGGGTGGTTGGTATTGGTACAATTTGTTTGGAAACTAGTGTTGGAACTAAACTAGTTTTGAACAAAGTGAAACATGGTCCTGATGTTCGTCTACACCTGATCTTTGTTGGTGTTTTAGATGAGGAACGATATGTTAGTACCAACGGTGATGGAAAATGGAATCTCATTAAGGGTTCCTTCATTGTGGCTCTTGGTAACAAACATAGTGGTCTATACTGAACTACAACACCTGCTTGTGTTGATATGGTGAATGCTGTTGAGAGCAATAACTCTTCAACGTTATGACATAGAAGACTTAACCACATCAGCGAGAAAAGACATAATGTTCTAGCCAAGAAGATTTTTTTATCAAATTTCAAAAGTGCTAAATTAGAAAAGTGTGAGCACTGCTTGGCTGGTAAACAAAATAGAGCTTCATTTAAGTTCTTCCCCTCTTCGAGAAAGATAGAGTTGCTTGAGCTGGTGCACTCTAATTTATGTGGTCCAATGAAGACAAAAACATTGGGTGGTGCACTCTACTTTGTCACTTTCATTGATGATTGCTCAAAAAAACATTAGGTCTATATCTTGAAGACTAAAGACCAAGTGTTAGGTGTCTTCAAGCATTTTCAGGCTTCAGTTTAAAGAGAAAGTGGAAAAAAACTGAAATGTATTCGTACTGATAATGGTGGTGAATATTTTGGACCATTTGACGAATACTGCAAGCATCAAGGTATTAGAAACCAGAAGAATCCTCCCAAGACTCCTTAGCTTAATGGTTTGGCTAAGAGGATGAACAGGACCTTGATGGAAAGATTTAGATGTTTGCTCTTTGAAGCAATGTTTCCAAACTCATTTTAGAGTGGGGCTCTATTGACCGTTGCATATGTTATTAATCTATCTCCTGCTGTTGCTTTGCAAAGTGATGTACCAAATAGTGTTTGGTATGGAAAAGATATTTCCTATGACCATTTGAGAGTATATGATTACAAAGCTTTTGTTCATGTGCCGAAAGATGAGAGGTCCAAGTTAGATGCCAAGGCAAGGAAATGCATCTTCATTGGATATGGTCTTGATGAATTTTGTTATAGGCTATATGATCAAATTGAAAAGAAACTTTTCGTGATACTATTTTCATGTAGAATCAAACAATTGAAGATATTGAAAAAGTGGAGAAGGTAGAATCTTCAAGTTTTGATGATATAGTTCATCATGATGACGTTCCTCACACAAGTGTGCATGATGTTATTGGACTTGATTATCACGATGACACCCAGAATCATGTATCAAATAAACATGTTGATGTTGATAATAACAAGGATATTGTTATTCATGATCCTGTTGCTCATCAAGTTATGGACTAATCAAATATTCCTCTTTGGAGGTCCACAAGACAGTGATTTCGTTCCTCCCGTTATTCACTCAATGACTATGTGTTACTCACTGACATGGGAGAACCTGAATGTTATGAGAAGGCCATTGAAGATGAGCACAAAAATCAATGGATCGAAGCCATGCAAGAACCACACTTATGAGTTTGTAAAATTGCCCAAGGGCATGAGAGCTTTGAAGAACAAGTCGGTGTTCAAAGTTAAAGTTGAAGAACCCAACTTGAAGCCTGGCATAAAGCTAGATTAGTTGTTAAGGTATTTGGTCAAAGGAAGAGTATTGACTTAGATGAAATATTTTCTCCTGTTGTGAAAATGTCCTCGATTCGCACAGTTCTAGGTTTGACTGCTAGTCTTAAGTTAGAGATTGAGCAGATGGATGTGAAAACAATTTTCCTTCACGGTGACCTAGAAGAAGAGATTTATATGTAACAACCTTAGGGCTTCAAAGTAGAAAGTAAATAAGATTTTGTGTGCAAGCTCAAAAAGAGTCTTTATGGCCTAAAATAAGCTTCGACGGTGGTATAAGAAGTTTTAATCTGTTATGGGGGAGCAAGGCTATAAGAAGACTTCTTCAGATCATTGCGTATTTGTACAAAAACTTTCTGAAAATGATTTTATCATCCTCTTGTTGTATGTGGATGATATGTTGATTGTGGGCAAGAATACTTCCAAGATTGACGAGCTGAAGAAAGAGTTGTCTAAGTCTTTTTCTATGAAAGACTTGGGTCATGCCAAAAAAATTTTGGGCATGAGAATTACTCGTCTCAAAGTTGAAAAGAAGATAGTTGGATCAGAAGACTTTCTCTCACATCCCACTCCCTTCCATGAGATAGTCAATTTTAGCATCTTTGAAGAATTATTTGTCACATACGAAGTACATTGTACGTGTACTGGAGCGCTTCAACATGATGAATGCTAAGCCTATTACTACACCTCTTGCTGGTCATATGAAGTTGAACAAGAAGAAGTGTCCTACAGCTAGGGAAGAAAAATAAAACATGGCCAAAGTTCCATATTCCCCGTCGTTTGAAGTCTAATGTATGCAATGGTATGCACTAAACCTGATGTTTCTCACGCAGTTGGTATTGTTAGCAGATTTCTTGAAAATCCAGGAAAGGAGCATTGGGAAGCTGTGAAGTGGAAACTTAGGCATCTTAGAGGAAACTCAGATGAATGCTTGTGTTTTGGAGCATCAAATCCAATATTGAAACACTATACAGATTCTGATATGGCAGGTGACTTTGATAACAGAAAATCCACTACTGGATATTTGTGTACTTTTTTAGGGGGGGCTATATCATTGCAGTCAAAGTTGCAGAAGTGTGTTTCATATTGCGGCTACTGAAGCCAGCAAGGAGATGATATGGCTCAACCTATTTATTCAAGAGCTTGGTTTGAACCAGATGGAATATATCGTATATTGTGACAGCTAGAGTGCAATAGACTTGAGTAAGAACTCCATTGCCCGTGATAAAACAAAAAAAATTAACGTCAAATAGCATTTGATTTGTGAGGAAGTGGAGAGTGAATCATTTCACGTCAAAAAGATTCACACAAGTGAAAATTCTGCAGATATGCAGACCAAGACAATACCGAAAGACAAGTTCGAGTCATACAGAAAACTTGTGGGCATATTGCGGCTACTGAAGCCGTCAAGGAGATGATATGGCTCAAGCTCTTTATTCAAGAGCTTGGTTTGAATCAGATGGAGTATATTGTCTATTGTGACAACTAGAGTGCAATAGACTCGAGTAAGAACTCCATGTACCATGATAAAGCAAAAAACATTAACGTCAAATATCATTGGATTTGTGAGGAAGTGGAGAGTGAATTATTTCACGTCAAAAAGATTCACACAAGTGAAAATTCTGCAGATATGCTGACCAAGACAATACCAAAAGACAAGTTAGAGTCATACAGAAAACTTGTGGGTATGAGCTCTCTCTAGAAGATGAAGATGCCTCCTTCCAGTGAATGGGACTGGAGGGGAAGATTTGTGGGTTCCAGCCCCATATTTTTTGTCAAAGTATTAATTTAGTACAACAACTTACCAACTAAATCTTACCAAAATAACTACTTAAGTTGCAAAGTCTGAAACTTAAGTATTTTCATGATGTCATTGGTGATATCATTAGTTGTAAATTTCTTCTATAAATAGAGCATTCTTGTTGAGTTGTAGAACACACCAAGTTAGAGAGAAAAAAATATTTTGAGAGTAAAGTGAGGTATTCCATAGACTATACAAAAAAAATGGTCTGAGAAGAAAGATAGAGTGTGAGCGATATTTTAGTAACTTAGAAACCAAAAGAGTGTTATTCCTTTTGAGTGTGTAGTAGTCAATTTGAGTATTGTATTCGTGAATACACATTGTAAAATTCCTTACTATGGTGATATCAGTTGCTCCTCTTGGCCCGTGATTTTCCCCTTATTTAGAAGAGTTTTTACGTAAAATTCTTTGTGTTGTTATTTTCCCATTTTATTTCCATTACTTTTACTATATATATTTTTATGTTTATCTGTGTTTTTCAAATAGTGACCTTAAACATGATATACATTTGTATGCTCATAAAAGTTTCTTATTGAGTGTAAAATGAGAAGTGTAAAGTTAATTATTTCTAAAATTAAAAGTTTGTCATTCTTTTTGGGGTGTCCTAAAAAGAAATGTGTTACCTAAAATAAAATGGTGGGGTAACAAAATTTATAAGTATCTTTTTTATTTTCTCAATATAAGAATAATTTAACCTGATCCATTAAATGGTGTACACTGAAATATGAAATAATAAAAAATAAAATTAGCAAACAGTAGTATTCCTCTTTTAAGAATGAAAAATTTGTATTTGTTTATTGGTTTGCTTTTTCTTTCCTCAATTCCAGTTTGAGTCTTTAGGTGGATTGCTTTCTTGTGTTTGGAGACCAAATGGGTAAGAACCAAGGCACGGGATGAGGACGAGTATAAATACTGTTAATAGGCTTGATATAAAGGAATGGCATAGACATTTTAGTTAATAGAGAATTAAGGGAGCAAGTAAGTGAGGTCCAAAGGGTCAATAACAGGATGATGGCTATTAGGTTAGTCGTCGGAGGGCTCATTTTGAACATTATTAGTGCATACTCATTCGAAGCTGGCTTGGAAGAGGAGGATAAGAAATGCTTATGAGAGGATTTGGACAAAGTGGGGGGAGGGGGTTATTACACACACTAAGGAGATTTTAATGGACCTGTTTGGTCAACTCTAATGGGATATGAAGATGTGCAGAGAGGAATTGGTTTTACAGAAGGAAAAAGAGTCTCACTTTTTGATTTCGCAAAAGCTTTTGGGTTGGTGGTTGTCAATTCAAGTTTTCCTAAGGAGGAGTACTTGGTAACCTTCTGTATTTCGGTGGCCAAGACTCAGATTGGGTTTTTTCTCCTTGGGAAGAATTAAAGAGGCATTTGTAGAAATTGTAAGGTTATTCTGGGTGAGAACCTTACAGGCCCAATATAAACTCTTGGTGATAGATTTGGCGATCAAGAGGAATAGGATAAGGAGGGTTTTTGATCAACGACCAAGGATCAACAGTGCATGAAATAAGACGATCAGTTGCTGTAGTGAAGCTGCTAGAGAGGTAATAGGGGTCTCGATAGGTGGATTAATTAGGCATCGCGGAAACTAGTGGTGGAATGGAGTATTCCAAGGAAAGTGGAATCTAAGATGGTGGCGTATGCAAAGTTGGTGGAAACTAGAACTATGGACAAAGAGAAGTCGTCAAATAGGAAATGGTATAAGATGGAGAAACAAAATGCATTTACGGTTACGGTATCTAAAACGATAATTATTTAGCATTTGTATGTAGAATTAGAGGAAAATGGTAGGGATAAGAAGTTGTACATGCCAGACAACATAAAGTAGAAGAGGGAACGTGACCTAGACCAACTTAAGTGCATCGAACATGATGATGACAAGTACCGATGGAGAGACTCACTAGACAAAGATGACAATCATACTCCCATAAACTTTTGACGAAGAGGTGGACATAGACATTGTGTTGGGAGACTTAGAGCCCAGATGAATAAAGTAAGACTGAGATGGTTCAGATATGTGAATAGAAGATGCACAGATGCCCCAATGTGGAGGAGTGAGAGGTCAGTTATGAAGGTTGGTTCAGATATCTAAAGAGAAGATGCACAGATGCCCCAATGTGGAGGCGTGATAGGTTAGTTATGAAGGTTTTTCTGGAAGTTAGACTGTAAAAGCGTTGTGGTGAGGTAATTAGATAGGACATGACAGTTTCAGCTTATCGAGGATGTGAACTAAGATAGAAGGGTGTGGATGACATGAATTATAATAGAAGGTTAGTAAGGTAGTTGTGCATTGTTATCGTAGTATTGCAATAGCAGTTTCTTTTCCTTTAAAATTTTTTACTATTTGTTTATATTTGTTCATTCCTTGTATCTCAACTATTGTATTATTTTTTGTAGTTTCTAGTCTTTTACGATCTACTCTTTTGTTATAAATTAATGTTTTTATTCTTTCGTTAGGATTTTCATTGGATTGGTTTGAACTATTTTTTCTTGAATTGAGGGTCTTATAAAAAACAACCTTCATTACTATAAGGTAGGGGAAGGTCACCATACACTCTACCCTCCCAAATCCCCACTTTGTACTTTGTGGGGTTGCATAGTTATGTTGTTGTTGTTATACTTTCTTATAATTTTACGGTCAATACAACCAACTTTATTAGAAATAATGAGAAATAATAAGAAATAATAAGGAAGAAATGGTTAATTAAACAAATAAATTAATGGATAATTCATTTATGTGATTGCTGCTAATATGTGTATTGCTAATCAACATTGAATTATGTTAAAATAATTCAAAATTTTATGCGTCTGTAACGGAAACAAAATGGGAAATCAAATGCTTGATTAATAATACGAAGTTCTATATGGAGATTGTTGTTTACTTACACCTCAAATTTGCGATCACCACAAATAACTTATCAAGTCTTTGCTTCTACCTATTATTTGTTAGCCATACTTCCTTGATTGTCTGGACATTTACAACTGATCTAATCCTATGATTCCATCAACAAGTAAATAATCTATGCTTGATCCAGCAATTAGAATTTCAGTAAACAAACAAATCATTTCCATGTCACTATAAAGAAATTTTGAGAAGCAAGTATACCATAATATTCTGAAAGTTAGAATAAGTTCCAAGGAGAATGACTTGGAAATAGACATGACCAATAAACTAGAAGATAAACATTAGAAGAGAAGGTACCTTAGAAACTACATACAGCCCTGTAGCTTTGAAGCTGATAATGATAACTGCAGTTGACAATTCAAATCACGTTATTATGTTCGGAGCACAACACAATGTTCTTATATGCATACCAATAATGAAACCAATACCATGGGGAAGTCTTCAACAGAAACTGCTAGGAGAGCTCAAGAGTTGAGGTCAACAGTTAGTTGTACATCAATTAAAGATGTCAAAAAACATTAGCATTCGTGAAACTAACACAATTACGTATTGGCATAGAACGTGTAAAAATGTAGTGAAATGGACATTGAAGATCCACATAACCAGAGGCGGATCTAAGAATTAGGGTCACTAGTAGCCAAGCAGAGACGGACCCACATGATTTGATAGGGATGCACGTGAATTCGTTAACTTCAAAAAATTTACGTGTATATATGTATATCTATTGTGAGAAACTGACATAAAGTAGGGTATAATCAACTATAATCAACTGTGCACCCATAAGAAGCGTAGGGATGCCCTTGTTTAATTGGTAAAAGCCAGAGGAACCACTCGCGAGAATACAGTTCAGTCTTATTTCATTATATTTATTTTAAGTTTAGCTTATAAATCATAATCGAGCCACTAGTACCAATGAAATACTACATTATTCGTTAATTGTAGTAAAAATTTTGTTAACTACCTAAATTAAGATAAAATTATTCATCTTGTGGCTAGACGAGAGAGCAGGTTTGGGCCATAGACGAAAGTCTGAAGCTTTAACTAATGACAACTTTTTGTTATTCAAAAGTTTAAAGGAGGTTTCCAAGGTGAAGAGAATTTTTGTAATATATTTAATCATGTAAAAGAAAAGTCAAAGAGTTAAATTAAATTAGTTACAAAATAATTATTAGTTAATACTTAATAGGAAGTTAATAAGTAAAAAAAAATCAACAATCAAAAGAGAATGTGGTAGTAGTTTAAAAAAGAAACGATGCCTATTAAAACAAAAAAGAGCTACTGCCTAGAATAGATCACTTGATCAAAGGATTGCAAACTGGATGGCCTACCATTATGCCAACGATGCATTTGTTCTTTGGGTGGCACGAGTTTTATTTATTCATATTTGTACAAAAATACTTTTATATAAATAGAGTTTCTGTCGAAGCTCGTAGGTGGCGTGACACTCTCACGGGCTATTTTAGATCAACTCCTGCACATAACCAATTCCATAAACTAAGGCTTCCTTTTTTCAAGTTAAGATTAAGATGTTGACTCTAGATTTTAACATTGAATGATTAACATGTTATTTAACATCCGAATATGCATAATCGGTTTTTAATACACATAATAAATAAAAAAATATATAATTTAACTAAAAGCTGATGAAAAATCAAATCAAATAAAAGTTTATCATTCAAGCCCCACAACACAATGAGGGAATTTCAAATTCAACAACATTCAATAATGGACAATCAATGTTTATAGTTGAGACTATTACCGAAAGAGATGATTAGAGAAGGAATGTGTTTTTCCTACCGTGGAACAATAGTTACCTAAATCAAATGAGATCTTAAGAGATAATTTGGTTTATTGATTAAACTACATATCAAGATATTATAAATCAGATCTTCGTATAATAAATATTGTAATTTTATGTTAAAATGCGGAATTCATAACCACAACACTCATATTTTATTATTATCAAGAGATAAAATTGGCCATAAGTTTCGTAATGCAACGAAACCATGAAAAATTGATGGAACTTTGGCGTTGATAACCACAACTCCAAATGATGAGGTTGATATATTTTGGCCTAACATAAAGTAGCGTGTGAGATTCAGCATGTGAATGTCCATAATATTAAAAGAATGAAGTCAAATTGATATTGAAAAAAGAGACTTTGATTGGAGTGCAAAGGGCGTGAAGACCCTTTGTCATGTAGAACAAGTCAACAACATCATTGGGCCCTCCACCAGCACCACCGACGGTTGTTGGGTCCATACGGTGCCCCATGACCTGCTTCCCACCATTAACATCCGACAAACAATTCCCCATCCAAAACAAAAATAAAAAAACAAACTATACTTTATTATCGAATCCCCTTTAACCTTTTCATTTATGTATCTACGAGGTAAAACATAAGGAACTTTTGTTACTAAATATTTAGGGGAGGCATGCATACATACAAACATTTCTTTCACCACCATTTTGAACAATAATCCATTGCTTCGCTTTGAATTTTATAATTCAAAATTGGCTACTTCCTCTTACCATATTCACTTCTTCTTTTCTTTCCAGAAACTTTAATCTAACCGTTATCTAAAATAATACTCTCTCCCCCCTCCCCCTCTAATTATTTATTCACTTTTAAATTGAAATATCTAATTTATTATTTTATTTTTATTAATTATAAAGTGAATGAATTAAAGATTTAAATTTAATAATTTAAAAATTGATTAATTAAGAATATAATAAATAAAAATAAATTATTTTTTTCTTAATTTGTTAAAATAGAAAAATATAAAAAAAATGAACAAATAATTTAAATGGTGGAATATTGACTTATATAGGTCTATCAAAAAATATAGAGGCAACTCTCTCAGTTTCATTTGTTATAACAGTAATTTCCCTTAAGTTAGAATAATATAGAGTCAACCCTCTCTTTAATTTCAATTGTTGTTAGAGTAATTTCCTTCAAGTTTTCATGATTAGGAATATCTCTTTTCTGTTTTTAAGACAAGAATATTATTCGAGTATTTTTTATTTTCTTCAGAATATACTCCATAGTTGATACAAAAAAACATATCGTTCTCCTTTTTAATGGAATGACATGTCATATTACGATCAAAGTTACCCCTAATCTATGTAAAAAGGGTAAATACATAAAAACATTAAAATCATGAACTTGACACGGAAACTTACTTTAGTACTTAAACTATACGGGTTTTTATATACCCCCTTAACATGTTTGATGTGAATTATTTTCAACCCTCACAACACCAACCCAGTTGAAGCCTGAGCATTGTTACACACGTTTGTTTTTAGTGGTCCACATCACTAAGAGTTTAGAAAATATCTTACCTATTTTTAATAATCCACCCGTTCCCAAAATACAACCCGACCCACTTATAAACAAAATATCTCTAAATCTCTGATTACTGATTCTCATTCTTTTCTCTTCTCTCAAATACACAAGACCTAAATCTGAAGATTTATCTTTGTTAGCGTGAAGGATTTGGTGACAATAGGGTTTTCGAGAAAGAAACAAAAGATTGAGTGAAGAAACAAAGTTACCAAGTTAGTAATCTTCATTTAGATGATTGTAGCATTTGATCGGTTTTAGAGTTTTAGTAAAGCTTAATTTTTTTTATCTTTTTAGTTTGATGATGGATGTGTATGTTACTTTAAGTTTTCACCATTTTGGAAAACTACAATACTTATGTAGCCATGGCTTTGGCCATTTTAGCAAGAATATCCCTCATCTCCACATCTGTTATAGGTGGAGGGTTAGTCGGGGCTTGTTCAACATTAGCATTTTCCTCTAGTAGAGGAACTTGCTCATCATGGGGAGGAGCTCCCACATTTGAAACATCCTCCTCAAGTCTTCGAGCCACATTTCTTTTAGTGTTCATGCTTCCTATAAGCACGACAATATGATAAGATGCAAAAGCACACATGAGTGTACTCTATTGACACAATATAAGATTTCCAAGAAATAGAGTGATTCCTAAGCATCCTATAGGTTCGTACTCATAAGTGTGGTGCGCTTCACAATTATGAATACAAACCTACATAGACGCGGTTGAGATAGACGTCAATATCAAGGATATTCAACATATATGGGTTTACCCCTAGACATAACCGGCGTCTTTGCCCTCTTTGACGACTAAGACAAGCCTCTTAGTCTTACATCATTGCATTCATCGATTAAAAATACGAAAGAATTTTAAACTTTTCCAATAATTCTAATCGGAGGTTTACATAGACCTCTACATACACATAATCATAATAATATTGCGTATACATAGACTCGTTTGTATAAGAGGATTACATCATCTTCTACTTCTATTTCACACTCTTATATACTAAAGAAATAGAGTCATCAATCCATCTCATATCACAAAAAATTCTAAGCAAGGACAATAATATTGGGCATAGCCCTACATCAATAAAAGTAAGCCATATATAGGCTTTATAAAACTTTTAATGAAATAGGAAATGGAGTCAATACAAAAGTTGTAGTAACTAAGTAACTTCGCAAATAGAATATTGGCATCGTCCTTGGGGAAAACGAGGACCTATCACTTGGATGATAGATATCCCAGTCTTTCTTCAAATCACCTCAAAACAACTTCAACGACCGGAAACTAAAATGTTTGGGGAAAAGGGAGAAAATGGTGTTAGTATGCCACATGTACTTGGTATGAGACCATATGCCCAAATACCAACAAAGTATGCTAGAAAGGGACATTTAATGAAATCATGTTATTTAAGTCAATCCTTCAAACATACTAAATAAATTAATTATAGCATATGCACATCATCATACTAAATGCATAATCTCATGTAACTTTATCGTCACGTAATACTGTCACAAACATGAATAAGAGTAAACCACATAAATAGCAAAAAAAAAAAAAAACAACCAACTGTAATCCTTAAGAAGACACAAGTTCAATGACCAAGCAAAGCCCCATAGCCCTACTTAATCAAGTAACCCACCAAAAATCATAATTATCAATTCACTTCACATATCATTGTCTTCTATCTCATATATTATTCTTTGTTAAACAATGATAACCAATTTCATATTCAGAAGCATCTCACTCAACATATAATGTCACTTGCATTATAACGTTATTTATATCCATAACATAAACTTCTCAAAGCTTCTACCAAAGCAAACTAGTGAAAGTCATAGGTACATTTCCATACCCCTACCTAAGCTAAAGTAAAGCCGCTCAAGTCACTTCAATTAGTATATACTTCATTCATTCATTTTAGTTTAAGGAACTCTGTCCTTAACCGACATAGACCATATGAGCGAATGTGGAATCTGGTGTTATGAAACCTTACACCAATGGAAGGTGGTCTACCGTCCAAGCTAGAACCTAACATAAACGTAGCTATCTAGGTGGATCTTCTAGCTAGTAACCTATAGTGTAAACATATTTTATGGAGCTCGGGGAATAAATCATGGAAATATCCACTCTACACCCTACCTTTGGTCATGAGTCTATCCATCCCGTGAGGACCATAGTGAACCCTACCTTCCTTATATAAGAAGATGTCACCCCCTCACATATAAGCACACTCGATTCTAAGCGAGGTCCCTTAATTGAAATGTCTTTAGTCTTGTTGTAATCATAACTTAGTTTAGGTCATAGGTCTAACCTTTGTATAATCATCATCAACAATAGCTCAATAAGAATTTTATGAGTGTAAGCCCTTTCATCACAATCCATATAAGTGAGGTTAACACTTAAGCATTTCATAACATATTAAGGCACATTGATAAATTTCACCATCCTTATAGCACATACACCTTAATCTACCTCATAAAATAATCAATCCATTTCAATTCAACGTCATACCACCCTATAATCTTAATATAAGGCATACTCCAACGTAATTTCATATCTTAACAACAATTAATCACAATCGGAAATAAAGATAAAGATTATAAGACATACCAAGTCTTTCTCGTAGTTTACCATCAAGGTCTAACCATCAACCCAAAACTCAATCCAACTTGGGGAGTAACATCATCACACAATTATAATCAATAGAATATCAAGGCCAATTGCATCTCTATAACACAATTCATCTTAGATCACAACTTGAGACAAGATATATAGGCTAATTGCACATTACAATTCATAACCAAAATTACATCCCAAGAACTAGCATGATAAGCCTATAATTAATCTTTATTCAACCATAATAGCACCATAGCATAGTAATTTAATCAACAAAAAACTCAATTGAATGATCAACAGACAATATAGGTCAAGATCACTACCTAGGGTTAGGGAAAGGATTATGTTCTTCAATTTGACAAAACAATCAACAATTATCATAAACAAGTTGAATTACATGTAAATATAGTCAATATAACCCTATGAATCCACTAACAACTCAATCCATAACTTCAATTTCGTAATTGAATGAAACCTATATTAAAACTCAACTTTTTAATATCCATTTTGAAGGAACCCTTTGAGAAAGGATCTCAATAGTTAATAGAACACATACCTTAATGTTTCTAAAAAATTTGATGAAGAATCCACCCTTTTAAAGCCCCCAAACCCTAATTATTGCAATCCTTCAATAGTGATTTCTTATACATAGAGAAATAAGAGAGAAGGAAGAGAGTTTATTTTGAGAGTTGCATTTAGGTTAATGAGGGTTAAGTGTATTTATAAAGGGGTTAATTAAGTTAATTAGCTTCCCTTTAATCATTATCTAACGCCTAATCCATTTAATTATTTTAAATCAAAATCATGAAAATCCATCAATTAAATTTGACCCTCCTAGACGATACCCATCGACGGTTCGTCGGTAGGTCGACGGACAGCCCCCCCCTCTATTCTGCACTTCCGTCTACTCTATTCGAGACTTTTCAGGTGAGGATTCCTCCAATTTTTCTAAGTATGGGATGAAGGTGGCCTCGACGCCCCGTTGTCCCCTTTCGTCGAGTGTAACAGTAGCTAGATAAACAAGAGACTTCATAATCTTTCTAAGTGAGGGATGATAGTTTCCTTCGACGCTCCGTTGGGACACTTTCAGATCGTCGTCTGCCCCGTTCATGCACACTACTAGTCAGTGTTGCATCAAACTGCAAAGGTTCTCCTCGAGGACCCTTGGTTGGTCCTTAGCGAGTCGTACCCAAACGTTCCAAATTATGAAACAACTCAAACACCCATTAGCTACCTTTCCACCCATATCCATATAAATTTTAGTAAAAAGGCTAAGGCACACTAACATCTTTTTATACCAACTTCCCGGATATTTTGGTTCTTAAACCTTCTAAATGACCTATATTCATTAAAAATGGACATAGAAATAGTGTTTATACTCTATGACAACTATGTTAGGCCTTTCCATGAGTCTTGGATTTTCAAGGTATTACAATTGTGAAACATCTCGAGTGGGTGTAGGGTGTTTACTTATGCAACATCGGAAGGTGATATCTTATGCTTCTAGGCAGCTTAAGGTGCATGAGAGAAATTATTCAACTCATGACATTGCGTTAGCGGCCGTGTATTTGCCTTAAAAATAAAGAGGCATTACTTGTATGGTGTCCATGTCGATGTGCATACCGACCATAAGAGTCTTCAATATGTGTTTACCCAAAAAGAGTTGAATCTTCATCAAAGAAGGTTGTTAGAATTGTTGAAATTTTACGACATGAGTGTCCACTATAACCCTGGCAAGGCCAATATGGTTGTGTATGCTCTAAGTCGTATGACTATGGGCAATGTGTTTCACATATATGAAGCCAACAAAGACCTAGTGAAAGATGTTCATAGGTTGTCTAGGATGGGTGTGATGTTTTAAGATTCTTGAGAATGGCAGTTTCATGGTCCATCATAACTCTGAGACATCATTGGTAGTTGACGTGAAGTCCAAACAACACCTTTACAAAATCATTGATGAAGTTGAAAGAATAGGTCCTTGGCAAGCTAAATGAGGCATTCTCCTTATAGGGGATGTTGTTTTGAGGCACCAGGGAAGATTATGGGTTCCCAAGGTAGATGAGTTGAGGAACCAGTTCCTTGAGGAATCCCATGGGTCCCGCCACTCCACCCGAGTTTGACAAAAATGTACCATGAAATTATTTTGGTGGGAAGGTTTGAATAAGGACATAGCGGAGTTTGTCGCTAAGTGTCCAAATTGCCAAAAAGTGAAAGCTGAACATTAAAAGCCAGGTGTTTTCCTACAAGAAATCAAAGTTCCTACTTGGAACTGGGAAGACATCAACATGAATTTTGTAGTGGGTTTACCTCGGACCTAAAGTCAACAAGACTTTATATGGGTGGTTGTGGATAGCTTGACCAAGTCTGCTCACTTTATTTCCGTCAAGTCTATTTTTTCTGCAGAAGATTATATTAGGAACATCATAGAACAGATTGTGTGTTGCCATGGTATTCCGTTATCATCATATCGGATCGGGATGCACAATCCACATCTAGGTTTTGGAGGTCATTCCAAGAAGTGTTGGGTACTAAGGTGATGTTAAGTACCGCTTTTAATCTCCAACGGATGGTCAAGAAGAGCGTACTATTCAAACCCTTGAAGATATGCTTAGAGATTGTATTATTGATTTCAAAGGAAATCAGGATAAGCATTTGCCTTGGTTGGAGTTTGCTTTTAATAATAGTTTTGATTCATCCATCTCCATGGCTCCCTATGAAGCCTTATATGGTAGGAGGTTTAGGTTTTCTATTGGATGGTTTGAAGTGGGTGAGCCTTCCCTTCTTGGTCCCGATTTGATTTACAAGACTTTGAAGAAAGTTCATATCATAAGGAACCGGTCGACAACGGCCTATATTAAGCACAAGTTTTATGCAAATCATTGGAGAAGGGATTTGGAGTTTGAAGAAGGTGATAATGTGTATTTGAAAATTTTGCCTATGAAAGGGGTAGTTAGATTAGTCAAGAAAGGGAAGTTGACTCCTCGTTATGTGGGTCCCTATGAAATCTTGCAAAGGGTTGGTAAGTTTGCCTATGAATTGAAACTTCCAAGTGAATTGGCTTCGGTTCATTCGGTTTTCCATATTTCCATGCTTAAGAAGTGTATCGGTTATCCCGAGTCTATTTTTCCTATTGAGGGTCTTGGCGTGAGGGATAACCTCTCCTATGAGGATGTTCCGGTTCAAATTCTTTATAGGCAATTGAAAATGTTAAGGACTAAAGTGGTGGCTTTCATAAAGGTGCTATTAAAGAATCACCTAGTTGAGGGTGCAACATGGGAGGCCGAGGCCGACATGAAGTCCCGTTAACCTCATCTATTTGATAACTAAGGTTAGTAATTCTTACTAATGATGAAAATAATGACTAATATTAAAGTTGTTTTGATTTTTAATGAATTTTTGCAAAAGGTGAAATTTTGATATGCTTACAGTGATTCACAGTAAATATGCAATTTAACTTGAAATTTTAAACGTTGGCTTGATTTAAGTTATGTTTTTTATTTCGATGTGGTAATTCTCTATGAAATAATATGTGGCCCTGTTGATTAGTTGAACTTTGATATAATTGACTCATAAATGCTATGTTGAGCTCTTGTTGTTGTGAGAAAGAGATTCCTCATAATGTAATGTTGAGACTTATGTGTGGTAACTGAAGTTTTAAATTACCTTATTCCTCATAATGTAATGTTGAGACTTATGTGTGGTAACTGAAGTTTTAAAATACCTTGTGTAAGAGATATAGTTGATGTTGTTATGTATTTTTGTTTGTTAGGCTGCTAGTCTTGAGTCTATTCCTTCCTTCTAAAGATTTTTAGTGTCATTCGAGGACGAATGTTCCTAAAATGGGGATACTGTAACACTTCAAAAATCCAAGATGTGTTCTATAGCCTAACATAAGTCTCATAATGTCTAGACACTTTCTTAAGGTCTATTATAATATTTATAAGTCATTTAGTAAGTCTAGGAACCAAAACGTCCAAGAACATCCATGACGTCTAGAAAGTACTTCAAGGAGGTACTAGCGTGCATTAGCCACGAGTCAGAAAATTATGAAAATTGATGAAAGGGTGTATAACATTTATTTAAGTAGATTCATGGTCTACATATCCGGTTACGACTCCCCAAGGACCAACCAATGGAGCTTGAGGAGGACCCTTGCAACTGCAGTCAAACACTGCCTTGGCAGTAAGCACCCACGAAAGGGCACAAACAGGGCGTGTGTTGACCGACATGGCATCGATGCCAACTGTCAACTCGCACTTATTCAATTTGCTGGAGGCCCTCACCTGCACAATCTTTGACAAAATCTACGAGTGTGCAGCACAGAAGAGGGACCAGTCGTCGACTCACAGATGGACCATCGACGGGGTCTCGTCTGTGAGGATCCATTTTTCTTGCATGTTTTAACGTAGTTTAAAACAATTAATTAAGGGTTTTGGTAGTTTTTTAGGGATTAAGGGAAGACTAATTAACTTAAATAACCCCCATATAAAGACCCCAATCCAATCATTTGGATCAATATTCTTCAGTACCCGCAACTTTAAATGTAAAACGTGACTCAAATTTGGGAACTTCTACTTTTCAATTGGGGAATCTTAGGGGAATTCCATGCATAAATAAAGTTATAATACCTTTTTATAAAAGACCAAAATAATGCAGAATAGAGACTTGACTTTGAGACCTAGCTTCAACCTTCTTATTCTTCTTCTTCATGTTCCAGAGAGAAGAACTTTTGATTTCTTTTGGGTTTAGAGAATAATGACTTGAATGGGTGAGTTTTGGGGTTCAATTTGTAAGACCTCGCAAAATAAGTTAGGTGAAATAGAGCCTAACATGGTTTTAATGATGGTATAAGGTCTTAAAATTATATATAATGTGAGATTGAGGTAGTGTCTAAGAGTTTAGATGATTTTGAAGTGAAACGTCAAGGGACGACTAAGACGTCCGAAGACTAAGTCACATATGTTTCTCATATGTGGTTCTATGTGTTTATATGTGATGAATGATGTTATAAGGTCCCTAATTGAATTATTATCTCATATATAGGCAGTGTGTCAAGTTTCATGAATTTTGGAGGTCAAACGTCCAAGAACGTCCATGATGTTTGAAACGTTTGCGTTGAAATGACCTTTTGTGGCTAGGCATGTTTTGTTGAGTTTTACGTGTTCGTCTTTGATGAAATTCACGTTAGAGGTCCTAAACTTGTATAAGATCATGTTTGGATTGGAAACATTTGCGCAAACATGTCCAAGGACCATCTAAGGGTCCATGAGGAAGGACCATTCATGGTGCCCAAAACTGTCCAAGACAGCCTAACCAATGGTTGGCAATCGACGTCCAGTGGGTTAGTCGAAGCCCCGTTTGTGGGGTCTCATCAATTGAGACATAGGCGTGGGGGATATGAATCCCAAGATAGGCCTATGTCCCACACCACGAACCAACAAGACGGTCTATTGATAAAGGGACAGATCGTCAATGGGCAACCGTCGATGGGGTGTGTCTCCTATGCAGGTTCACTGCCAAGTGAGGGGTGAACTTGTAAATTCATCCCACTTACAAATAAGAGGTTTAGAGTTTCATAAGGGATCTTTTGGGTATTTAAAAATGTATATAATTCTTTAACACTCAGAAGATTTCATTCTTCCAAATCAAAACCCCAAATCCTTTAGAAATACCCTAGAACTTCATTGGAGCCAAAACTCAAGGAAGGTTTTGGATTGAAAAATTTAGTGGACATTCTTCATCAAAGTGAATAATTAGTTTCATCAAGGTATGTATTTTAATTCCTGAAACTCTCTTCATCAAGGATCCCAACTTTCAAAGATGTTTTCTAAAGTTTTAAAATGTGAATTGTCTAATTTTATGATCTATTCCGTGGGGTCTTGCATTAATGGTTTCTAAAAATTGAATAATGATTGAATTGCTATTGTATAGATGATTTCAAACTAAAATAACCAATGTGCCGATGAATTGGATGAACCCTATTTTTTGACTAAGTTATGGGTTACTTGATATTGACCTAATGTTGATGAATTCTAATGTAGTTTCATGTAGGCGATGGCTGATTTAATTGAGTTAGACATGGTAGAGTTTGATGTCACTCTTGGTATGGACTGACTTCATGCCTCTTATGCCTCAGTTGATTGTAGAACTTGAGTAGTAATGTTTCAGTTTCCAAATGATTTAGTCTTACCGTGGAAAAGTAGTTCAGCAGTTCCTAAGGGTCATTTTATTCCGTACCACAAGGAAATGATGTTAGATTCTAAGGGGTGTTCTATCACTTAGTCTGAGTTAATGACTCTACTGTTGAGATACCTCCTATTCAGAGGGTTTTAGTTTTAGTAGTAACAGAGTTTCGTTAATTCTTTCCTGATGACCTACTCGGAGTCCCTCATGATAGAGAAATAGACTTTGACATAGACATCATTCCAAATACTCATCCTATAATTTCCGCCACACTGAATGACACAAGCATAGTTGAAAGTTCATGAGCAAAATTACCCAACTAATGACTTAGATTTGGATGTTATAGTATTTTCTTCTAAAGATGACACCATTATCTTTATGGTGTTTATGTCGAAGTGTTCATTGATCACAAGAGATTTTGGAATGTGTTTATTTAGAAAGAGCTTAATCTTAGGCAAATAAGGTTGTCTATGAGTAGTACCACACATTTTGAGGAAGATACGAAAGAGTTAGCAAAGGAGGTGCACAGACTTGCACGATTAAGAGTTCTATTAATAATTCAAAAGAAGGAGGAACATTGGAGGTTAATGGATCTGAATAAACATTAGTGTCAGAAGTAAAAGGCGAGCAAGAGCAAGACCCTATCTTGCTTGAATTAAAGGAAAATGTTCATAATCAAAAAAGTGATGGCTTTTTAACAAGGGGGAGATGGTGTATTCAGATATCAAGATAGGTTGTATGTACTAATGATATATAATTGAATTACTTGAAAATTTCACCTGTAACGACCTAAACTACCCCCAGGCATTACGGGCGTCGTCGTTCATGAAGAGGACTAAGATCCCTAAGCATTCAATTACATTCATAGGTCAAAAAGTGCGGAAAATTTAAAACTTTTTATATATTGAGCTTTACATAGACCTCTCACATACTACATATGGAGTTTACTTAGACTCTTCGCATATGAAACTTACTTAGGCTTCTCGTTTAGACAACATAAGCAATACATAGAAATTTAGTCTAATAATTTGTTTCACATTGAACCATCTAAAATGAAGTAGAACATTCGGGCATAGCCCTCATACAAATCCACAATTTCCACATAGCGTTTACAACAATTTGTTCAACAACAGGATGTAAATGAATGTCTTTAGACTATAACAAAACTACTACTAAGATAGATCAAAGGCACCATCCTCGAACTTGGAGAACTCACCAACTACTTGGAGGAAGAAATCCATGTATCCTTGCAAAGTGGTCTAGAAGCTCTTCAATGATCAGAACGTACAATGTTTGGGGAAAAGGGAAGAAATATGGGTTAGTACAAACCAGATGTACTAACTATGGTTCCTATGCATAAAATCATCAATGCATGAGAAAAGACACAATTTAGTCAAAACCATGCTTTATGTTCAATAACTCAACATAAACATATGTGGAACATTATAAGTCAACCCAACATGATATTAACCCAATACATAAGAAAACTAAAGCAATACTAGTGCAATGCCAAGAATAAGACCCCAATACCCTATCCAAGGCTAAGCATCACATTAAGTCACTTGATACATGCATACACCATAATATCATACTTTATCATAACATTGTTGACTCATAATTTCATATAAATCTTAACATACATAACATCAACACTTGATCATACAACTCACTACTAGAATCATCCTTTAGGATCCCACATGTAGAATGAGTAAGAGAAGTTCCATACCCTTCCTCACCTTATGTAGTAACCTTTATGACAAACCCTAGTAAATAGTTCACATACTTGACTTATTCATTTAACTTATTACATTAGGGAAAATAGTGCGATAACCTGTGAGACCATGTGAACAATATGGAATCCGATGTTTTCCTCCCACATAGAAAATAGAGGGTTAACACTTGCCTAAGGTGTAACCAATATTACATAGCTATATAGATGGATCCACTAATCTATGGTCCTATTTGAGATCATAGTTAAGTGTCAAGGATGTTGTTACTAGAAACCATGACTTACTAACGTGGAGGTTTCCATCTCATGATACAACACATATCTTGGGAATCCGGACTTACTAAACCTTGAGAAACCCATATGGGAGGCGGACTTGCTAAATGTGAGACCTCTATCTCATTTACATTCCCTTTAGGTGATAAGATTTTTTAGTAATCGTCATACTCATCATACAAAATCTATGCATTGCATAAGTATAACTTCGGGTTACTTATTAGATGGTTGTATTATGCTATGATGATTTATATGTGGAATATGCTTATGTCATATGCTTTTAAATGAATGTGCATGGTGATTCTCTAAGTTGGTAAAGTGCATGGTTTTCAACTAAAATGTCATTTTTAGCACGTTCTCAAGGTTTAACGCATCGTTATCATACTTAGTATATTTTTAACTAACCCATATTTTCCTATATTTTTCTATAAGTTTAGGGTCCGGTAATCAAGTCGATATTCTCTTGGTTCAATCTTGGATTGACTATTCTCCTATCTTGTGGTGAGTCCTCAAGATTTGAGAATGTATGATTCATTTTTAGTTTCTTTCTAGTTATTTCATTGTCGACTATGTTGTAACGGAGGTTTTCCTATTTGATTCAAATATTGTATTAGATGTCTAACTTAGACAAGTCTAGACTTGCGCTTGCTTTTATATAAAACTTTGATCGTATGGATAATGTTTTAATAAATCTACATTGTTTTTTATTTCTATGTTATGATATGCTAAGGGCTTGTATGAGACTCCTTCAGAGTAAAATACATTTTTTTACATATAGGGGTTACCCCTAGGTCGTGAAAATTTGATATGCTTCCTAATGTGTTGTTACATCCTTTCTCTGTCTATACTCATTTTTGTGATTCTATTGTTCTTAGGAGGGTCTATAGAAAGTATCGTGTTTCCTTATCCCATAGATATACTCTTGTTGATTTGGTAGAGCATGATATGCTAGATTTTGATGTTATCCTTTGGATGGATTGGTTACACCCCTATTATGCTTATATTGATTGTAAAACTCGTGTATCTCAAGTTTTAGTTCCCGAATGAGCCTTTCCTAGAGGGGAAATGTAACAGTTATAAATTCCAAGACGTGTTCTAGATCCTAACATGAGTGTCATAATGTGTAGACACTGTTTTAAGGTCCATGAAAATGTGTATAATTCATTTAGAAAGTGTAGGAACTAAAACGTCCAAGAACGTCCATGACGTCCGGAAAGTAGTTCAAGGAGTAACTAGCGTGCCTTACCCTATTTGAATAGCTTTTCGGTGTTGGAAAATGATTGAAATTGGTGTAAGGGTGTTTAACATGTGCCTAAGTAGATTCATGGTCGAAACATCCGGGTACGACTCCTCATGGAACAACCAAGTGCCCTTGAAGAGGACCTTTACAAGTGGAGTCAAACACTGCCTAGGCAGTGTGCACCCATGAAAGCGCACAGACAGCGCGTGTGTTGATCGATGGGGCGTCGATGCCAACCATAGAAAAAACATAGACAATTTGTTGGAGGACCTCACCTGGACAGTCTCTGACCAAATCAACGTGTGTGTAGCACGGAGGAGGGACAAATCATTGACTCATAGATGGACCGTCGACAGGGCCTAGTCTATGAGGGTTTAATTTCGCTACATGTTTTAACTTAGTAAAACACATTAAATAAGGGGTTTTATGGTTATTTAGAGATTAAGTTAATACTGATTAACATAAGTAACCTCCAATATAAAGACCCCAACCCCATTAGTCTAATTAAAACTCTCAAAAACAAAACTCACTTTCTTTTCTCTTCTTTCTCTCTCTATTGGAAGACACCATTGAAGACAAGCTAGAGGAGGGATTTGGGAGTTGTAAAGGGATTATTTCATCATCAATTCTTCATCAAACATTGAGGTATGACATCTAATTCACCTTTGAGACATCTTTCCTCAAAGGGTTCCTTCAAAGAATATTCAAAAGTTTAGTTTTCATGTGGGTCTTTCTCAATCTCTAAAATTATGTTACGAATAAGTTTGTTTAAATTTTATATCGGAGAATATGAATTTGTTAGCATGTATTATAACTCAATTATGATATATCTTCACAGTTTGATCTAGTTTGTAGATGATGACCCTTAGCCCTTAACCCTAGGTTGATCTTGATAGAATTAAGATGTATTTGATTTAATTAACTTGATTATTAGTTGAATTAAAACTAGGAAATGTTGTTACACTAATCATGAAAAAATTTAGGGTGATTGGTAGTTTTTCATGCTATTTCTTTCGAAGATTATCTAGGTTATAATTTGAATTGACCTAAGTATGTTGTCTCAAGCTGTAATCTAGTATTGAATTGTGATGTAGTGATTCTTCTACTTTTGTTATCATGTTTATTATTGACTTATGATTATTTATACCCAAATTGAGTTTAATTGAGGGTTTATTGTAGACCTTGATGATGAACTATGAAAGAGATTTGGTAAGTCTTATGATCTCTATCCTTTACTTCAAATTGTGGGTAATTATGATTAAGTCATGATGTTGATTGGAGTATAGATTGTATTAAGATTGATATGGTGGTATGATGTTAAATTGATATGTATTTATTATTATTGTAAGGTGTTGACTTAAGATTTAAATGTTTAAGGATGGTGAATTATTTACCAATGTGCCTCATCATGATATGAAGATGTTAATTTGCTAACCTTACTTATATGAATAGTAATAAAAGGATTTATACTCATGCAAATATTATTGTTCTATTGATGATGATGATCATACAAGCGGTATACCTTATCACCTAAACTAAGTTATGATTGATAGTAAAGGCTTACAACTATTTCAAAAAGGGACTCTAGCATAGCACCGAGTGAACTAGATTGAGGAGTGTCCCTTACCACATAGGGAAGGTAGGATCACTAATGTATTCTTGAGATTGCAGACTATAATGCATGAAGCATAAAGAGGGTCCCAACTATATCTCCTAGTTCTTGAACTATGTTGCCGTCATAGGAATACTAGATAGTTAATCCACGTAGTTGCTATGTTTCATATTTTAGCCCTACCTTGGCAAGTAGTCTGCCTTCCTTCAGTGTAGGGTTTTATGACACCGGATACCACACTAGCTCATGTGGTCTATTTCGTTTAGGGAAAGATGTTTCCAAAAGGTAAAATGAACTAAAGAATTGAACTCTACGATGATAACCTAAGGGGTCTAGCTTAGTCTAGGTAGGAGTATGAGACACTAACTAAGCATTGCACTAGTTAGACTTCAAGGGAGTCTTAGGAGGATGTTCTCATGTATGAGCTTATAAAGTTATATGACATGTATATGATGAACTTGCATATTGTTGATACGATATGTTGATCAGTTCACTTATGAATATGTGTTGGTTTTATATTGTTAAAGTAAGATGATATGTACGACTAAATTCCATGTTAGGTGAAGTAGTATGTTAGTCATGATTCTTGTTGGCTTACTTGATTAACTAAGGTTATGGGGATTTACTTGGTCATTGCACTTGTTTACTTGATAGGGGTTCATGGGTAATTAGCTTGCTTTGTTTATAATAAAATGTACTCTTATTCATGCGTATGGTTAATATGATTTGATTATAGAGTAATTTGAATATGTATCTAATTATATGTTATGCATGTTAACTTTACTAGACTTGATGATATTGGTGTGGTAATGTACATGCTTACGACATAATGAGCATGTCCTATGGATTAGTATGGTTTTGTTAAACATGCATAAGTATTTTCAAACAAAATTGTATATCTTTATGAAATGTCCTTTTTCATAGCATGTTTTCAAAGTGTGCATGTACATGGTCTCATACATAGTACAAATGGTGTACTAACCCCATTTCTTCCTTTTCCCCAACATTTGAGGTTGGTTCGTTGAAGCATTTTGAAGGCGACTTCAATAAGTTTTGAATATCATATTCATCCAAGTAAGGTAGGTCCTCAATTTCCGAGGACGATGCTACTATCTAGCTTATGGAATTGCTTTTCGTTAAAGACTTCTATGGTTCTTTCTTTGCATTTAGTATAAAACATTATATAGCCCATGTGAGGAATTTTTACTTTGATGTATAGGTTATATCCAAGTTCTTATACTCTTATTAGATGGTTATGAGATGGGATGACTATTATTACTATTATGTCTATGTTATATTTTATGTACTTATGTGCAATAAAAGTAGAAGACTAAGTAATCTTTCTATACGAAAGGTCTATGTGTACTCAACATATATATATATATATATATGTATGTATATGTATATGTACATATATATGTATGTAATTATGCAGAGTCTATGTAAACCTCCAAGTATAAGTAATGAAAAGTTCAAAATTTGACCTATGAATGTAATGATGTAAACTAAGCGGCTAGTCTTCGTCCTTGAAAAGGATGACGACGCCGGTTACGTCTAGGGGGTAAACCCGGATGTGACAAACTTGGTATCAGAACATGAGTTTGAATTATCGTTGAGTCAATGTCTCTCTCAACCACGTCTATGTAAGTTCGTACTGATAATTGTGAAGTGCGCCACACTTATGGATAGGAACCTACCTTATGCCTAGGAAACTCTTACCTTTTTGGAAATCAAATATCGTGCCATTAGAGTATACTTATTGTTTGCTTTTTCACCTAATCCTATTGTTGTGATTATAGGAAATGAACACTCGAAGGAATGCGACGCAAAAATTTTAAGACGAAATTGCCAATGTCGGAGCTCCTCCCGTGGTTATCAAGTTTATCAAGTTACTCCTCTTGAAGAATACACTAATTATGAACAAACTCCGATCAATCCTCCACGTTTGACGGATGGTGACATAAGGGCTACCCTTATCCAATTGGCTCAAGCCGTCACTACACAAGCCCAAGTTATGAAGGCCTAAGCTAATCGGGAGGTTGTACCCCGTCAAAATCAACAAGTTATTAAGAAGACTTCCCGTCTAAGGGATTTCACTCAGGAGATTCCTCCTTCCTTTTACGAGACCAAAGTTGATGAAGACCCATAACAGTTCATCGACGAAGTCTATAAGATACTCTTGGATATGGGGTTATCCACTAGTGAGAAGGACGAGTTAACTACTTATCAACTCAAGGATGTGGCTCAGCATGGTATGTACAACGGAGGGATATTAGGCCATTAACCCGGTGACTCAGGAGATCTTCATGAAGGCTTTTTTCTTAATCGGTTCTTTTATAGAAAGATGAGGGAAGGTAAAGTGGTGGAGATCATCAACCTTCGCCAATGAGGTATGAGTGTTAATGCTTGATGGTGAACAATTATAAATCTAACAGAATTATTAGTATATATGTTAAGAAACAAAAATTTTCAAATTTTTCGCTAAAATTAACCTAGACGAAGTAAGTATGACGTAAGTAGGCTTTTCTACGACCTCTAATAGGTCAACGACACCGGTCTCGTCTGGGGTCTAGTCTTCGGTCGAGATAAAGGTTGTATCAGATCCCTAGGTTAATTTTCGATAATAATAAGTTTATATAAACAACATTGAGTTGTTTCTAAGTCAAGGTAGTGAAGTGCACCACTATGTTGGATTAGAGACTGCATGATGCGTAGGAAAATTTTCCTTCTTCTAATATTATCGTGTATTCTCTTATATAGGATTCTTGGTGTTAAGAGCGTATCTAACATCAACTCTTGATGTTTCCAAAAGATGAATACAAGGATAAAAGCAGGCGGGGAGATTGGAGGAGCGGCTTTTAGGGTAATTCAAGTTTCTCCGGAGGCTCCAGCTGTTGGAATATAGATGCCTCTTAACTCAGCTGGGTTGAAAGATGGAGAAGTAAGGACAAATTTGGTACAGGTGGCCAAAGATAGCACTTTACAAGCTCAGGCAATTGGTTTTGATTGATGTGGAGAAGTCTGAGTTGGCATCCTACCAACTAAAGGATGTAGCTCAATCCTGCTATAAGGTGTGGCAGGATAGCAGAGCCTTAGGAGAGGGTCCTATTACTTGGATATTTTGAAGAATACTTTTCTAGGGTGGTTCTTTCCCAAATAAATGAAGGAGTCTAAGGTTAAGGAATTCATCAACCTTAAGCAGGGCTCAGCGTAAGTCAGTGATTACTCCCTGAGGTTTGTAAGACTTTACAGCCAAGGAGAGGCCACCTTGTAGGAAGTATGGCATACTGCATAGGAGAGAATGTATGATGGACTCTAGATCTTTTTACAATTGTGGGGAACCGGGTCACATGATGAAGGATTGTCGGAATATGAGAAGTAAAGAACAAGGGAAGGAGAGAGTTCACCCTAATGATCCAAGTGAAGAGGCTCCAAGGAGGCAACAATTCTTCGCACTCAAGTCTAGGGGTGAACGGGAAGGCACCTCTGGTGAAGTCTCCCGTGCGTAGCCTTAATTAGTCCTTCAGGTATTTTACTGTGTATGGTGTGTATTCACTAGTATAAGGTTAATATGTTTGAGACAACATGTTGGTTGCTGATTTGTATGACTTGCATGTTTACTTATGTTGTATGCTTTAATTAGACTAGTTTAGGAAATAGTTCCTTAGTCCTTTAATGTGAAGCTACTAGTAGGTTTCAAAGATGTTCACCATCATGTTAATATGTGAACCAGATATTCACCAAAGGGGAGTATTGGATTACATATACATGCGTACGTCCTATAGATGACCTACTTACTGTTAGTAAAGAGTAGTGTCATTCGGGGACGAATGTTCTTAAGGGGGGGGGGGTATAATGTAACAACCCTAATAATGTATAAGTTAATTAATGCTTAATGTGTCTAGAATGCCTACGATTCGATCAGGTTAACACAGATTGATGCGCGTAGAACCAGGCCATTGAACACTTGACACAGCCAATCCAACTAACTTGGGGAATTAGTTGATCTAGGAAAGTTTGGGTCCAGCTATGTAGGGCTCCCGAATATAATGATTTTCCTTGATGAGTCCTTACTAGATTTAAAAAAAGGAAATCTTATGTTTGGAGGGTCAGGGGTAAAATAGTCTTTTTCCAAGCTAAGGGTAGTATCGTAATAACCTAAATATGCAATTAACTTTTTAATTAATATGGTGGAGGGGAATTATGGGTAGAACTTAATGTATGAATACCACCTTGAACTAACCTTGAAGAAACCTCGAAGAAACCTTGAAAATCATCTAAGAAATTTTCTAGTTTTTTTTCTTGTGTTTTGTTCACAGTTTTTCTCACACTTGTTTTCAGGTTTTGGTCGTGTACTTGTTTGAGTTTAAACTTGTTTTTAAATTTTAGGAACTAACCTTGACTTATTCAACTTAGGGTTTAATAAGTATATTAAATAAATTATTTAACTAATTACTAAAAAACCCTCCTAAGTTGATTAAAGATAGGAAAACATAACACTTAGTCAAATCTGGAAATTGGTGTTGACTAAGGTTTTGGTAAACATTTTGACTTTAAATTAATCCATTAAATCCTTAATTTAATTAATTTAGGTACCTAGGGTAAGTAATAAAGTACCCTCAAGTCATTGGAACCAAAATTAACCCTTTTGAACCATCCTAGATTAAGTACTAGGATGTTTCTTGAGTTGTAGTAGGTTAATGTATGAATTTCGTTTTGACCCCTTTAATTTAATTAATTAAATGGATAATTTAATTTATTAAGTGACGTATGGTAATTAATAAAGTACCCTTAAGTTGTTATAACCATAACTAATCCTTTGAACCATCCTAGATAAGGTACTAAAGTTGTCTTTTTCTTGTTTTAACCGAAATCTAGAAATTATTTCATGATTTTGGTTTTGCCCTTTTAAAATTAATTAATTATATAAACTATGGGAATGAATAAATTACCCCTAATTTGTTAGGACCATAACTAATCTTTTGGACCATACTAGGTTAGGTACTAGATTGTCTCTTTAACAAGTAATAGGTTAGTGTCAACCCGGTTTTGGTCCTAGCTTGTCAGGTGCACTAATGGGTCCAAATCGGTTAGTCATCGGATAGTTAGCTATTCGGGGCAATAGGTTAGAGTGTACAATTTGTTAGGAAGTTAGGCCCCACATGGAGTGGTCCCCTATGCACGTTTTTGTTCCCTTAATCACCCTAACCGAATTCGGTTAGGGTTGTCCCCTCCTTTTTGTGCTTCTTCACATGTATTGCACATGTTCTTTCACAGGATTAGTTCTACTTTCCTAACTAACTATTAATTCATGGTTACTTTGGGAATGCTTACTTATTGTCCCAAGGACCCTCACTATGTCCTTGGGCACTGGTTAATTTACATGATCATTTTAAATGGTCATGTGGAATGAAACTAGGCTTGATACTTCGAAGCCTTGTACTTTGTGTGCAACTATTCATAATATATTTTCTTTTAGCTTAGGTTCTTTTTTGCAGGTACATTTATGAAACATCAATCTTGGGTTGGGGTATGACAACCCAAAAAGTATATTTCTTATTCGTATATATAATATTGTCTAATATCCCGCAGCCAATTTTTCTATTTTATGCCCAATATTTCTCAATATTGGGCATTGGGGTGCCTATATACCCCTAATAGGCTATCCTAAGGGCATACTGGCTTTTCATTAGACAAATGATTACCAGAATGTTACATTATCCCCCCCTTAGGAACATTCGTCCCCCAATGACACTTATATATTATTTAAACAAAGAGGGTGACTGCGTTTGTCATACTTAAACGTATATCTTTTGTGAATATGTAATACACACTTATTTGGATGATGCATATAATTCAAGATCATTTAAAGATCTATTTTTTTTTATTGTCGAATTTCATTCTCAATCACGCTTAACTTAATGCACATCACAAATCATGAAACACAGGAAACATGTCTATGCTACATAAAAACAGCACATGAAATGCAAACAAAACTTTGTTTCAACTCACATAGTGCTATTATAAGACATACGATTAGTGACCTATTACACCAAATCGACTAAAGCACTTAAGCTTATAGTTTCTTAAACATAAACAAGACTTAGGAAGAGTATATATAAACCCCTAGATAAAATCTTGTTGGCCTTAAGATTTGAACCTAATGATGCCCAACTTAATTTCAAAGGGACTTGCCACTGGCCATCTACTTCTCTACATACCCCTTCGGCGTTAACACTATCTCCCATGTGAGTACTAACTAGAAACGGTTCATGTAAGATCTCAGGCATTTAGTCAAATTGATACGTGTAGAACCACACCTTTGAACCCTTGCAACATCCAAGCCAACTAACTTGGGGAGTTGTTTGAGATATAAAAGGTTGGGTCCAGCCATGTAGGCCTCCTGAATATGAAGATTTGCTAGGATGAATCTTTACCGAACATAAAAAGGGGAAAATCTTAAGTTTTGAGGGTCTAGGGGTAAAATGGTCTTTTTCAGGCTAAGGGTAGTATCGTAATTACCCTAAATATGTAATTTATTATTTAATTAATATGGTGGAGGGTCATTTTGTATAGAGAGGGCCGAAATTACCCATTAAACAAAATCTTGCTCCACCCGGGTTTGAACCTAGGTGGAAGCAATGATTTAATTTGTTTTAATTATTTGGTAGATTAATTTAATAAATTATTAATTAATGGCTGATTTAAGAAAATATGAAAATCAGATTTTTATTTATTGATTATTAATTAGTAATTAATTTGACTAAGACTTGCCAACAAGTCCTAGTTCTAAGGGGACACTACCTCACACTTCTCACTTTCACGCTTATCCATCTACCTATCACATCCGGTTTCATGCTTTCTCTGTTGAAAAGCAGCAACAAAAATCAGAAATAAAAAAAAAGTTCTTCACACTTGAATAACTTATAAAAATACAAACGACAAAAATAATTCATCAAAGTAAAGATAAACTTTACATTCTCGACGATTAAGGTGGGAGTTTCTTTGTTTGACGTTGGGTTGGTGAAGATTCTGGGCAGCAACTTTGAGTGGTGAACCACACCAACAACAGGTATGGGTTTTCTCTCTTGAAATTTTTTCTCCAAGAGAAATTTCTTTCTACATTATTCAACGTATGAAATTATGGTTGTCCCGTTTATTGTCGAATTCCTTGTCCCTAGTGTCCTTCCTATTTCAATATAAATTAGGTTAGAAATCATGTTGTTGGTATGGTTTCTGGCAGCTAAGTGTGAAATATGATGTTCTTTGTTATTTTGTGTTTTGAAATAGCAAGCATGTTCAATGATGTCAACCGAAAATGATTTGGTGCAATGTGTAAAATGTTTGTTGTTGTTCTCCGTTTTGAAGCTTTAAGATGGCTTATTTAATGATTGGAATTAAGGTACATACGATGTGTAATTTGTTATGTCTAAATTAAGTGTAAGGTGGATGATATTAAGTGGAAAAATCTAAGCTAAAACAATAATTAATCTACAGTTAAAAACGCCTTAAATAAATTGAGAAAATACCACAAAACGAATATATGGATCTTGTTAGATCAAGGCAAGAAAATTTAGTCAAATTTCCAGCAGTTGGTGATGGATTTTCAGCCAGAACACTTGGGGTTTGAGAAGTTTAAAATAAATTTAAAACATGTGAGGTCAGTGGGGATTGAACCCAAGACCTCACTGCATGAAAGCTAAAAAGTGAGAGGTGTGGGATTCGAACCCACAACCTCTCGGCCAACAAGAGAGTAAAGAGAAATTTTAAAATAATTAGAGTAATGAGATGAGTAAGATTCAAACCCACCACCTCTTCGCATAATGAGAAAGCAAGGAGGTAATGTAAATTAAAATAAGGTGAGAATGTGCGGATTCGAACCCACAACCTCTTGAATGGATGAGAGAGTTAGGAGAAAAATAAAGGAGAAAATAAAATGTGTAGAGTGAGGATTGAACCCTCAATCTTTTGAATGGATGCGAGAGTTAGGAGAAAAAAAGGAGAAAATAAATGTGGAGAGTGGGGATTGAACCCAAACCTCTTGGATAAATGAGAACGTTAAGAGATAAATTAAATGAAAAATAATGAGATTGTGGGGGATTGAACCCACAACCTCTTTTTCATAGAATGAAAAAAAAGGGGAGTAGAAAACAAGAATGAAATATTATGGGGTTGATGGGAATCGAACTAGGGTCTCCCATATCTGAAAAATGCAATTATCAAGTTTAAAATAAGATTAAGTGTTGTTCAAGGGATTCAAAATTGGGTTCCCTTGCCCAATTCCGTATTAACACATAAGTCATACATAAAAAAATATTTAATGAATGCTCCCTCTAAAGATCAAATCAATATCTTGGCATATCTATAATATGCATAAGTCTTGTACTACATAATCTCGAGTAAACATGAATCACTTAGACAAACTATGAATAAAGCTTCATGGCTTGTATGTGTTGAATCATAAGTCCAGTATAAGTTTAAAAGTAACTGAACCTAAGATGTATGTGAAGAAATGATGCAACACCTAGAAGGGGTTAAGTAAGAGTGTTAAACACATTAAATGGCCAAGTGCATTGGCATATGATTAAATGAACATCCATGTAAGGGGATGAGTAATTATGAAGAGCAAATGTGCTAAAGTTAATGAATGTGGTGACAACATGATAAGATACTAATGTTAAAGATGAGAGCTATCTCAAATGATCCTAAATAAATGATACCAAAACGTACTCACCTATGAGAGTGTAGAGTTAATGAAGAGACCAGTCTGTATGAACACTGTAATGAAAGCATTGAAGTTAATGCATACTAATTACTAATGATGAGATGAGAAATCATCTAATGAGCTATGATGTCCTACTGCTAGAAGCCAACTTATATGATGCATGAGTTTAATGTAATGGAACTTTATATTGAGCACTGATAGTCTAGCTATGAGCGGTGATGCCTTTTTTCAAAAAGGAAGGAGGTTCACGTAACTCTCATGAGATGAGACTGTCCGGCATGACGAGTATGGGTCTATTTATATATCCTAGTCTTCGAACCTATACTGACAATATAGGGATCTAGCGGGGTTCAATTCCCATGTACGCTAGCATGTTTTGGGTCACTTTGGCGGGTGATTCAAACTCTTTTTGATGTGGGGGAGACATTGGATTTCATGATGCTCACATAATCTATGTCCGTTAAAGTTAAAGTTCCCAAAGAATGAATAAGCCCAGCCTCAAATAATGCAGATAATGAAATAAATGATACCAAAGGTGTAAGGATAGGATAATCAAAAGGTGAGCTATACTGAAGTAATGACGCTAGGTTATTCTTGGTCATTGCACAACAAATCCGATGAGAGTCTTAAAAACTACATCCTAGGTATGACTGGTGATTACACTACTATATGAAAGAATGAAAAATGAAGTACGTATGAATTTATGGTGCAGACTCTCTGTTTGCTAAAGAAGGCTCCCTAGTTGAGGTCCCATATGTTGAGCCCTAATTTTGGGAAGTCCTAATGAGTCCATGATTCCAAGGTCTCATGGCATATGA
This sequence comes from Solanum lycopersicum, assembly GCF_036512215.1. NCBI lineage: Eukaryota > Viridiplantae > Streptophyta > Magnoliopsida > Solanales > Solanaceae > Solanum > Solanum lycopersicum. The sequence goes on from NC_090809.1 coordinate 32,691,093, forward strand.
AAGAATTATATGAACTACGCGATATGATTTGTGAAATATGTTATGCGCTGTTTGCAAAATCATAAATTTGATGATGCATGTTACACTCCTGGAATAACTTTCCTAATCAAAATTTGTAAAGATCATAAACTTTCTTAATCCAAATTCGGAAAGTTCACTCACTTTCCTAATCTCAATTTGGCAAGTCCACTGACTTGACCTGATATAATCATGTTGCTAGGAAAGAGCTATTCTTAGTCATGCATGTCCTTAGTCTGTGATTACATATACCCATACTTAGTACAAGTGTGTACTAACCCTATACAACTCTAAAATTTTAGGTGCAAGCACAGGTGGATGCTAGAGATACAAGATCAACGTTGCAGCTATGCGGACGTCGAGCATTCATACGGACATGGTAGGCCCTCATGCTTTCGAGGATGCTTTCACATTTACATTATAGCTTATTTGTAGGATTGAGATAGTGGAGTATGTTCCACTAGCGTTTTTTCCCGTTTTTCTTCAAACATGGTATTGGTGCCATTTTGGCAAGTACATCTTTATCGTTATAATAAAAAAAATTCTTTCAATTGATGATCTTAACGTTAGATGGTTGATGGTGAACAATTATATATGTAATTGAATGTTTAGTAAACATGTTAGGAAACAATAAAATTTCAATTTTTCCACTAAAATTAACCTAGAAGATTTAAGAATTACGTATGTAGGCTTGTCTGTGACCTCTAAGAGGTCAACAACGCCGGTCTCATCTGGAATCTAGATTCCGATCGTGACAAACCCCAACAGATTCCAGTTCTTTGCGTTGAAAGGAAGAGAGGAACAAGAGAAGTCCATATATGTAGATAATGGTAGCTTTCTTGTCTTCTCCTTTCCTGTTTATGCATTATTAGATCAAGGATCTACCTTGTCTGTTGTAACTTCTTTTGTGGCTAATCAATTTGACTTAATTCCTGAGATCTTACATGAACCGCTTTTTGTTAGTACTCCCCTAGGAGAAAGTGTTAAGGCCGAAGAGGTATGTTATGAAATAGATAGCATAGTGGCAAGTACCTTTTAAATTAAGTTGGGCATCATTAGATTCAAATCTTAAGGCCAACAAGATGTTATCTAAGAAGTTAGATGTACTCTTTCTAAGTCTTGTTTATGTTTAAGAAACTCTAAGCTTAAGTGCTTTACTGTATTTGGTGTGGTAAGTTCCTAATTTTATGTCTTATAATAGAACTATGTGAGTTAAAACGAAGTTAAGTTTGCATTTCTGTTGTTGTTTTGTGTAGCATAGGCGTGTTTTTTATGTTGTATGATTTGCGATATGCATTATGTTATGTGTGATTGAGAAGGAAATTCCATTATTTCAAAATATGAAGCTTCCGATGAGCTTTAATGATATGAAACATCCAAATAAGTGTGAATCAGATATTCACAAAAGAGAAATATTTAAGCATAATTGAGTAATCGAAAGTCACCCTCTTGTTGAAATGATGTGTAGTGTCATTCGGGGATGAATGTTCTTAAGGGAGGGATAATGTAACATTCCAGAAAAATTATATGTCTAGTGAAGATCCCAATAAGTCTTTAAGAATGGTTATTGGGGGTACATAGGCATCACAATGCCCAATATTGAGAATTATTGGGCATAGTATAGAAAATTGGCTAAGGGGTATTAGCAAATTTCTATATAATACCCAAAGAAGAAAAATATTGGGTATATTAGAAAATATTGGCTTAAAGGGTGTTAACCAATTTTCTAACATTAATGTGCTTGCTTAAGAAATGTACCTGCATTGAAGACCCTAATCTAAAAACATATATTTTCTAGTATTTGCAAAATAAGTATTAGGCATCCAAGTGTCAAGCCTAGTACCATACCACATGATCATTTAAAATGATCATGTAGATTAAACAATGCCCAAGGACAATAGTGAATATCCTTGGGACAATAAGTAAACATACCCAAATGAACCATAAATAATAGTTAGTTAGGAAAGTGAAACCAACCGATATGAAAGCACATGTGCATGACATGTGAAGAAGCTGCAAATGGAGGGGACCACCTTAACCGAACTCGATTAGTATAGTTAGGGGGAAAATGTGCACAATGGACCACCTAGTACCTAACCTAGGATGGTCCAAAGAGTTAGTTAAGATCGGAACGACTTAAGGGTACTCTATTAATTACCCTATGATACTTAATTAATTAATTTAGAAAATTAATTAACTAATTTAAATGGGGGAAAACCGAAATCAGAAAGCAATATCTAGATTTTGGTTAAAACAAGAAAAAGACAACCTAGTACCTAAACTAGGATGGTCCAAAGGATTAGTTATGGTTATAACGACTTAGGTTTACTTTAGTAATTACCCTTTTTCACTTAATTAATTAAATTAGCCATTTAATTAATTAAATTAAAGGGGTCAAACCGAAATTCTTACACTAACCTAGTACAACTCAAGAAACATCCTAGTACTTAACCAAAGATGGTCCTAAAGAGTTAATTTTTGTTCCAATAATTTAGGGGAACTTTAATAGTTACTGTAAGTACCTTAATTAAATAAATTATCCGTTTAATTAATTATAAAGGGTCAAAACGAAATTCATTGGAAAAATTTAAGATTTCACCAAGTATTGTGTTTTCCTTGTTCTAGTCAATCTAGGAGGGGCTTTTTAGTAATTAGTTAATTAATTTATTTGAATAAATTATTAAAACCTATGTTTAATGATTAAAGATCAGTTATAAAACCTAAATATCATGTTCAAACTCATAGACAAAAAGGACGCAAAAACAGTAAGCAACGAACGCAAGAAAAAGGCATAAAATTTATCGATTTCTCTAGGGCAATTTCAAGGTTTCTACAAGGTTTCGTTCAAGGTGGGATTTGTAGATTAAGTTCTACATAAGTTTTAAGTTTATATACTGGAATTTCTTCTCCAAGAGAACTTTCTTTCAAACTATTCAAAGATCTTGAAAACTAGGGTTGTTCCCGTGTTCTCATCGAACTCCTTTGTCCCTAGTATCCTTTTCGATTCCATGTTTAATAGGTTAGATATCATGTTGTTTATATGTGGTGCTGGATGATCTTATGTGTAATGTTGTTGAATTATGAATGTCGATTAACCTATGAAGTTGTGATCGTATAAAGTTAAGAGCTTAACACGTGAATCATGTATCAATGATGTGTTAGTTACACCCGTAATTGTTGTAAGTGTTCATGTATTTGTCTTAATGTTGAGTTGCTGTTATAGTGACGTTATGAAGGTGTTAAATTCATTAAATATTAATATGATGCTTTCCAATATGTCTTTAAATGTTACCTTTAAGTCGCGAACCAAGATTGGTTAAGAGAATGATACTATGTTAAGATGTGTCCAAAACTATTATGCTCTAAATATGACTTTATGATGATGTTGTGTTCTTAAATGATCATATTATATTGTTCAATATGTGTAAAAACGTTCTGCCTAGAGTTATTTTATAAGGTTGGCTAAATAGATGTCCATGAAATCATAATTTGAGTGATTGTTTGGCTTATGCCAATAAAATGGCTAACAATACATTGTTCAAAAGGGATGCATCCAAATGGCTATAATATTATATTAAATAATTAAAAGATTGTCTAATGAATAATATACCTATCCAACCAAGCATGAAAGAATGTAAAATTTGGCTTATGCCAACAAATAAGGTTACGTAATCTATAGACAATTGTTTATGCAATACTAATCGTACGCCAATAAAATGGCTAACGATACATTGTCTAAAAGTAATGCATGTAAATGTATAGAATATTATGTTAAATAATTAAAAATTGTCTAATGATTCATACATATTAAATTTAAATATGAACATATGTAAATTTGGTACATTCAAAAAAATGGTTATGTAGTTTAATATTCAAAGGTTTAGGCCAATACTAATCATATGCTAATCTTGTGTAGTTAGAGTATCAAATGATAATATAATCACTTCTAAAATAATCCAATGAACCCATAATCAAGGGCATGCCACTCATTGGGACAACTCCTAACAAGCTCTAAAAGAATGACATATGAACTCATTAAACTCATTGAAAGAAGCGTTCATCGTCCATAAACGATGATATGAATCTGCTACACTAAAGTAAGTAAGTAACGTGAGTTATAACATAATTAAAGGGGTCTAAAGTAAGTATGTTACAAGAATGGGTTGTTAAAAGAAGTGAGACAAGTCTCACTTACACCTAAGCTACTATGTTAAAAGAATACTCACGTATGAAGGTGTTAGAAAGTATGAGCCAGTCTCATTAACACCAAAGGTAGATATGTAAGGAAATTTCACATTTCATCAATGTAAAATAATGATGACCAGTCATCAATGCAGTAAGTAAATCTCAATCTAGAAGCAAGCCTCCATAATGCTTGAGTCAAGTCTAGAAGATAAAGAAGAAATGAACATTCACGTAAAGGGTTGAGTAATTATGAAAAGTAAATGTGCTAATGTTAATGAATGTGGTGACAACATGATAAGAGGATAATTTCAAAGTTGAGATCAATATCAAATGAGCCTAAGTAAATCTTACCAAAACGTACTCACCTATAAGAGTGTAAAGCTAAAGAAGAGAAAAGTCTCTATGAACACTCTAACGAAAGTATTGAGATTAATGTATACTTAATACTAATAATGAGATGAGAAATCATCTATTGAGCTATGGTTTCCTCATACTATAAGCCAACTTTAATGATGTATGAGTTGAATGTAATGGAACTTTATACTCTGCACCAAAAGGCTAGCTATGAGCGGTGATGCCTTCTTTCGGGAAGGGCGGATGTTCATTTAACTCTCATGATATGAGACTGCCTGTCATGCTGGGTATGAGTCTCCTTATATCTCCGAGTCTTTGAACCTATACTGCTAATATAGGGATCTATGAGGGTTCAAATGTCGATGTACGCTAGTATGTTTTGGGTCACTTTGGCCGGTGATTCCACCTCTTTTCGATGTGAAGCAGACACTGGATTCCATGATGCTCACATGATCTAGGTCAGTTAAATTAAAAGTTCCCAATGAATGAATGAGTCCAACCTCAAAGTATGAAAGATAATGAAATAAACAATACCAAAGGTGTTTGTGCAAGACAATTAAGAGGTGAAATTAGATTCAAGTAATGACATTAGGTCATTCTAGGTTATTGTACTTCATGATCCCGATGAGAGTCTTAAACTTCATCCTATATATATTTGGTTTTTGCATCATCCTATGAATAAATGAAATGCATAATGTGAAATACAAATGAATGAATGATGGAGACTCTGTGTTTGCTAAAGAAGTCCTTCGGGTTGAGGTCCCATATGTTGGGACCTCACTTGAGATGTCTTAATGCTACATCAACTATTCTGAAATATCATGTATATGAAATGTATAATATATAAAATAAGAAATTAATGAAATCAATGACATGATCAATAAAGAGTTTCTTTTGAAAGGTAATGAATATATAGTGTAAAGAATGACTCACTATAAGGTAGGGAAATCATTCCTTAGTTCTTGGATTACTTCCTTGAATAATTGTGGGTATGGGACTACAATGAATCATTGCACTTGTAAGTAAAACATAGGATCAAAAAAATTATTGAACTACACAACAAGAAGAAGAAAAAGACTGAAAAATAAAATAGTCTTGTGCCAATATTAGAGTGTGCATAAATGCCTCAAGGTATATAAACTGGGTTAATTACCAATTAATGGGCATAGCCAATAAAGATTGGCTTATAAATACATTCATATCCAATTTAAGAATGAAATATTTATATTGTATGTAAGGTAGACAATAATGGAGTATGTATTATGAATCAACTAAAGAATGGGCATAGCCAATAAATATTGGCGCGCACACACACACACATGGATATATATATATATATATATATATATATATATATATATATATATATATATATATATAATCATACCTTAAGGAAATAAGAATGAAGAATCTAAAGTAGAGTAGGCAAATCATCTCCTTCGTCTTGTGAATTGCTTATTCGATTCATTGTAGATATGAGACTACAATGAACCATTGCACGTGTAAGTAATACATAAGAAACCTTGGGAACACGTCTCAAAATATGATATGGGCCTACGAAGCAGAAACTAAGCTTCCCTTTCTTGTCAAACCCATGACACCCTTCATAGATGATATTATAAAGTAAGACCAATTGTGAACACCAAAATCAATATCTCTTGATCTAACATTAGCGTAGGACTTGTATTGACTTTCGGCTTTTCTCAACCTCTCTCGAATAAGTCATACTTTTTCCATAGCCTCATGAACTAAATCGGGTCCTATCAAGGAAACTTCACCCACGTCAACAAACCTATAGGATATCTGCACCTCTTACGTTGAAGATCCTCAAATGGAGGCATATTAATACTAGAGTTATAGCTATTATTATAAGCAAACTCAATCAATCCCAAGTGATTGATATACCGTGGTCACAAGTTGTTTCCAATGCATTTTGCTTTAGAGTTGTGTGTCTAGAGCCTTTTGTAGTAGTTTTAACATGCTTTTCTATTTGTTTTGCAGGAAAGATGTTTAGTTTGAAAACACAGAAGGCAACTGAAAAAAGTGCAGAAGACAACCTACGAAGGCCATCGACGGCCTATTGTTCAATCAACGGTCTATAATGGTGACCATAGTTCTCGTCGTTCAATGAATGATCCATAGATGGTGACCGTCGATGTGCACTTCAGGATAAGGGAGAAAATCAAGGAAATCTAACTAAGTATGGAACCAATATTTGACTTTTCATAATTCTAAGTGTGGAACGACGGAGGAGCATCAAAGGGCCGTAGATGAGTCCATGGACCGTATTATAGGTCCGTCGTTTGATTCAGATAAGATGCTAAGTTTATGAAGAAAAATAATTCTAAATTCTGACTGACGGAGGCAGTCGACGGACCGTCAGTAGGTCCATCGATTAAAGTCGCGTCAACTGAACAAAATTTCCTTATTTTAATTCCTTTTTCTTTAGGACAATAATTTCTATAAATAGGGGATTAGAACCTCATTTTGAGGTTATAAACTCTTAGTATTGTTTTATTTTTTGTTGGAGATTATTGGTTGCAAATTTTAGTAATTAATCAATTTTCAAATTTGTGTTGAAGGATTTTTTTTGCAATTTCAAGTTGAATTTCTAGGTTTCTTCTTATTATTGAGTAAGTTCATGAATTCTTTGTTAAAAACTATGCATTGTAATCTTTCTTGCATGGGTAAATAAATACACAACTAGGGTTGTGTGAATCATAGGTAATTAACAAAGTAAACATAGCAAATAAGTAACTCTCAAATAGGTTCTTGCATGTGTTGATAATTCTTTAATCTAGAAAACCTTTTAACGAGTACACACATTACAACTTTCCTTGTTGATACTTGTCGGACCAAGAAGGTAGGAATAAGAAAAGAATCATCAACATCTATTTAGTGTGATACTATCTAAAAGGTTAGTGTCTATTGGTGCAAAGTAATAACTAAGTCATACATTGATTATGATGTCTAATGTGAGGTAAGGGTAAGGGTTAGTATCTTATGCACGCGTAGACGGACCAAGGTACGGGGTGAAATTCAATAGATGTCGGACCAAGGATTTTGGAGATACATAATTTACCACTTATATGGAAAACACTAGAGAAGAATTGCTATTGCTAGGAATACGGCGTTATGAACCAATGGGGAGCACATATACATTAGTTTGTCTCACAACTTGTTAAAACTCAATCTTTTACTTTTTCACTTGTTAACTTAGAAATGTTTAAGAAACTTGTTTCATAAAAACCCCTCCTTTAATTACGTATTTTCGGTAAGACCCTGTCTAAATAGCCGTGATTGTTAGTTCAGGTTAAGTCTAAATAATTTTCCTAGTGGAATCGACCCTAACCTACTAATTGGGTTCTCTACTTGATTACGACCATTTATACTTCTTTATGGAGGTGTAATTTGAGCGTATCAGTGATTATCCCAATTTTTCTTGAAATTTATTATAGACGCTGTCAATAAATCATCTAATGTTTGGATAGAACATTTCGGTTGCCAATTAGTTCGTGGATGAGAAGTCATCCTAAGCTTCACTTTAGTGTCAAGAACCTTTTGGAAAGACTTCCAAAACTGAAAAGAAAATTGAGTACCTCTATCAAAGATAATGGACAAGGGACACGAATAAGAAACTTTGACAAAAATGAAGTGAGCAGATGTCGTCATTCGATCTACTATAACTCAAATAAAATCATATTGTCGCTAGGTGCGAGGATCACCAACTATAAAGTCCATATTCAAATCATTCCACTTTCAAGTAGGAACGCTAATATCTTGTGATAAACCTCCCATAATCTAATGCTCAACTATCACATGTTGGAAATTAGGACACTTAGCCACAATATTCTTCTTCATGCTATTCAACAAATAGACCTCCCGCAAATCATGGTACATCTTGTTGGATCCTCGGTGAATGGTATACGGAGAACTATGATCTACTGACACAATTTATTCGCGTAACTCATCAACATTTTGAACACAGAACGACCTTGATATCTTAGTATACCATCTCTCCATTGGGAGAAATCCTCCACGAACTTTCTATGTAACGCTTCTTTCAATTTTACCAAAATCAGATGAAGACCTTGCGTGGCCTTCACATCCTCCATAAAAGACAATTCTGAGCCATTGTGAATCATAACACCACCTTTGGTAGAGTCCTTTAACCAAACACCCAATAGGGCCAATCTAAGCACATTTTGTACCAATTCTTTCTTATCCTTCTCTTCATGGGATACACTACTCAGTGATAATCGACTAAGAGACTCCGCTACCACATTTTTCTTACCAGGGTGATTGAGGACACTCATATTATAATACTTCAGTAACTTAACTAACCTCCTTTGGCAAAGATTAAGATCTTTATAATCAAACACATATTGCAAATAATGCCTCCAAATGATTAAGTCAAATATAATTTGTGGGTAGGACATTTCTTCTCATTGATCTTAAGTTGCCTTGAAGCATAGGCAACAAATTTTCTATTTTGCATAAGCACACATCCTAACCCAGTTTTGAAGGCATAACATTAAACTACAAAACTATTTGTACTTTTTGGTAAATTCAATACCGGAGCGGAAGTAACAATATAGTTCAATTCCTGAAAACTCTTCTCATAGGATTTAGTCCATATGATCTTATCATTCTTTTGAGTCAAAGCTTGTCAATGGAGAGATAATTGTAGAAAACCCCTAAAAAACCTTCTGTAGTAACCAACTAAACTTAAGAAACTTTTAATATCCAAACATGATAGAGGTCTAGGCAAAATCTTGGTCGTACCCATCTTAGAATCTACCTCAATAGACTTACTTCAAACAATATGACCAATAAAAGCTACGTACCTTAGCCTAAAATCCACACATTCTTAACTTTTCAAAGAGTTGCCGATCCTTCATAATTGGTAATACAATCCTCAAATGATCAATATGCCCATCTTCACTTCTTGAATAAATCAACGAACACAATTACAAACATATCAAGGTATTGTCTAAACAACCTATTCATCAAATCCATAAATGCCGTCGGAGCAGTAGTGAAACAAACAACATTACTAGAAACTCATAATGACTATACTGAGTTCTAAAAGCCATTTTCCGAATATCATCTTATTCACCCTAAAATATTTTAACCCGACCTAAGATCAATCTTATAAAAGTAACTCACTCCTTGGAGTTGGTCAAATAAATCTTATATTATTGGAAGATAATACTTGTTATTAATGATCACCTTATTCAATTGTCTGTAGTCAATATACATACAAAGCAAAACATCTTTCTTCTTCACAAGCAAAATTGGAGAACTCCATGGAGAGAAACTCGGTCAGATGAAACCCTTATCCAAAAAGATATTTCAATTGTTCCATTAAATCTTAAGTTTGGCCGAAGACATACGGTAATGAAGAATACAGATAGGTTACGTATCTTGGAGAAAATCAATACTGAATTCTATTTCACTTTTGGGAGAAATACTTGGTAGATCATCTGGGATTAATTCTGAAAACTCATTAACTATGGTGAACGACTCAAGACTAGGGGTTTTGGAATAAATATCACTCACCCTAACTAGATGGTACAAGAAACTCTTAAAAATTACATTTCTAGATTTAAGAAAAGAGATAAACCAACCATTCGGCAAAGAATTTCCCTCATCCTGTCATGTTAGGGTTTACCCCACTAGACGTAACCGTGTCGTCTTCCTCTTCAAGGATGAATACTAGCCATTTAGTTTACATCACTACATTCATATGTCAAATTTAGCATAAAATATAAAATATTTCATTACTTCTACTTGGAGGTTTACATGGACCTCTACACACACACACAAAAAAAAAAATATATATATATATATATAGATATATATATATATCGAGTATACACAGACCCTTCGTATAGGAAGATTACTTAGACTTTTACTTTTATTGTACATAACTTAATAACATATAACATAAACATAATAGTCATATTAGTCGTCTTATCTCATAACCATCTATTAACAGTATAAGAACTTTGGTATAACCCATACATCAATGTAAAAATGCCTCACATGGGCTATATAATGTTTCATAAGAAATGGGAAAAAAGAATCATAGAAGTCATTGATCCACAATCGGATAGGCAAGTGAAGCATAATATCCAAACATTGGAAGATATGTTTATAGCTTGTGTGATATATTTCAAAAGTAATTGGGATGATTATTTTCCTTTGATTTAGTTTTCATATAACAATAGTTACCATTCGACTATTGGTATGGCTCCATTTGAGGCATTATATAGATGGAGGTGTAGATCTCTTATAAGTTGGTTTGAGGTACGTGAAGTTTCTCTAATATGCCCTTAGTTGGTGCATGTAACTATGAAGAAAGTTTGACTTATTAGAGAATGTTTGATAATTGTTCAAACTAAAAAAAATTCATATGTCGATGTGATAAGAAGAGATGTTAAATTTGATGTTAATGATTGGGTTTATTTGAAAATCTCACACATATCAAGTGTAATAGGTTTGGTAAAAAGGGGAAAATTAGTCCCCGTTATGTAGGCCTATATCTGATTTTGAGGTTGTGCTAGTAAGGTTGCTTATGCACTTCAATTGATTAATGAACTAACATCGGTGCATCCAGTTTTTCATGTCTCTATGTTGAAGAAATATGTTGGTTATCCGACATTCATAGTTCCTTCAGAAGTTTTAAGAGTTAAGAAGAATCTTCCCTATGAAGAAGTTCCGGTTGAAATTTAAGACTAACAAGTCAAGAACTTAAGAAATAAAGAATTTGTTCCCGTGAAGGTGTTGTGGAGGAATCATTTAGTCAAGGGAAGTACTTAGGAGGCCGAGGAAAATATGATGTCCCCATGTCCTCATCTCTTTCCTTCTACCCATACACTTGCTTGAGGTAACGAGTTCTAGATGGTTTACACTTTTGGTGTCATGCGTCTTAGATAATCCCATCATTTCATCATCTATACATGTTTAAGTTTTAAGAAAATGAGTCAACTTGATTTTTCTACATTTTTATGTGCATTTTAGTATGAGTTTCATATAGACTTCATTACATGATGTTTTAAACATACTTTATCTTATAGTTCATGTTTCCTCCTCTGATATGTGCATTTATATGATTATATGCTTGATAAGTTACTAATTAGGAGTTGTTTTCTTCATGTGATATCCTGGATCCTATTCAAGGAGGAATGTTCCTAATGGAGAGATAATGTAAAACCCCAGAAACCTATAAAAGGGAGGAAAGTGGGAGGTAACTAGCCCTCCACTAAGCCATTCCACCCTTCCTGGAGCCATTCACGGGATATGAAGGGAACCACGACTCATGGTGATGCCTGTGGTCAATGAAAAGTGTCCTCCCCAAGGCCAAACTCCTTTCACGAGCTCCTACATGGCTCATGAAGATCCAAACGATTCATGGTGGTTGTCCTGAAAGGGAGACCAGATCCCTCCAAGACACTGGTCTAGGTTCACGACTGCCAAGATGACTAATGGACTCTAAGACGATTCGTGTGGGACTCCACTTGGATGTTCGCATCAGGTGTAAATTAAGGACAGTTGGGTTTTTATGAATTATTTTATCTTGATACTACATCATATTTCCCTTACCTAGAACCCCTATATAACTTATTTTAACCCCAAAAATTATCCATTCAAGTCATTCTCTTAAATTTTCCAAAGAAGATCATTTTCTTCCTCTCAACAATATTAATCTAGAATAAACTCATCATAAAAACTTTAAATCAAATATCTCAAAATGAAAAACTCGTAAATGTTTATAGATTCATTTAACTGGCATTAAGGGCGAAGTCTAGAACATAACAATTTAAATGAACAAGACTCATAAATAGCTACTATCTATCTTTTTATGAATCCTCTTGTCCTATGAGGGATGTAGCAACACGACCTCTAATCATCCTAACAGACAGAAATAAATGAATATATATAAAAATTCTACTGAATAAAGGAGGCTCACGAAACAACTCTAGAACTCAACTCAATCTGAACTCATTTTACTGTGAAAGCAATAACAATAATTCAATATAAAGAAAATCTTTTGGAACAGTAAATAGAAACTCAATGTATTAGAAAATACAATATAATTTAGTTTGTATATAAAATTACAAAATAAACTTTGTTTGGTAGATTCTCTAATCGACAATAATCATTGTGATCTATGTGATGACACAACGTCTCGCCCACACTACCGAAACTTACCTATACGTTTTCGGGTTATGTAAATTTTCAACAAAGTTGATCCACTAGTCTATGTGTTAAGTAGTAAAGAATAGTCTAAAGAGTATGACCCTTTCTACCCACGTTAGCAATGATCCTTTCTATCAACATTGGCTACATGGTGTATGGGGGCTTTGAGTTGTATGAACTCTCCCTCATATCGGTGCTCAATAGTAGTCCTAAAATATAACATAACTCATATGTTTTAAAAATAATTTCTCTTCGTTCAACTTTGAGATTATTACTCAAAAGATTTTTCTTAAAAGAGATAGTACTCAAAACTCCCCATGAACTCTTTTGGAAATCGATGTTTCCTATCATCTTAAATTTAAAAACATTTACTCTCAGAATACTTAGTTCACATATATCATTTTTTAAAAAAATCAACTCTAGACTTCCTCATACTCAGGTACTCAAGTCTTAAAACAAGATTTAAAATTTTCTAAAAGACTTCTCAAAATGACTCAAATGAACTCTCAAGTTCTAACCCTTAACTCTACCTTTAATTTGAATTATGGATTCAAGGGTTATGATTTCATGTTATGGATGATTTCTACCTGTTTAGGAGTATTTTAGAGTAGCTAGAACTAATAGGGAATGAAGGTACACTAAAAAAGAAGTCAGATGGATCGGTTGACTAAAAATAGATTAGGGCACGCAACCTTGGCACACTAAGTGGCGCCAGAATCACCCTGGCGTGCCAGCCTTTGCCCAGAAAGTTCTAACGGATTTTCTTCCCTCATTTTCTGATCGTGAATTCTTAGAACCGAATGGTTTCTTCTCTACTCACTTAGATTCGAATACTAAATATAATTACACAATAATATAATCAAAAAAACTTTCAAACCACTAACTTTCATCTCAATAACTTTTCAAAACCAAACATTTCGATATTGGAAATGGAATTTCAAGAAAACTCATCAAGAACTCAATTCCTTCAGTCCCAAAAATGAAATTGCAATAAAATAGCATGATTGATGTGTTGTTAAATGAACTTAACACTATGAGAACTCGCATACCTCGTAGGGATCAAACCCTTGGCGAAACAACCTTCGATCCACAAGAAATTTCGATGAACGCCTCGAAACTTCCCTCTTTTCTCCTTTTCTCTTTTTGAACTCTCTTTTTAGTCCTTAAGAATAAATTAGGATTATAAAATTGAACCAAATAAGTTTAAACCGCTAAAACTTTACTAAAAATGTTTTATCCAGATAGGGTAAGGAAAAGACCAAAATACTCCTCACATTTTCCGATAACCATTAACTGGACAGACTAACTTCAAATGGACATAGCTCCCTCATACAAGTTCAAAATTTAGGAAACTTGGTGGCGTTGGAAAGTGTCTTCCAAGAAATCTCATTAGATATCTTACGGGACACCTAACTCAACATGTATTGAAAGTTATGGACGTTTTGAAGATGATCTAAAACTCACAACATAAGCTTAACTTGAACAAAACTAATATAGGGTCTTTCGAAATCAGTTCTTTCTATTTTTAGCTCTTTCTAAGGCGGGATGACACATTACACCTAGGGGATATCTTGGGTCGTGACATTTTTATGGTGTCAAACTAAATAAAAATATGACAAGAAATATAAAGGATGATAGAAATAGAAATAGGAAGATATGAGATGGGAGCTTTTCTTATTCTTTCAAGTACGACTTTTATGCCTCTTTTTATCGTATTGCATAGAGGCATACAAAAGGTTAATCATAAACATGTCACGTTCATGAAGATAATGGAGGAGGTTATGGAGATGTAAGGTTACTAGAATAATGATCATAAAGGGTACAAGTTATCTTCATAATGAAGGAAAGTAATGGAGATAATAAGTGACAGTAGCTTTTTGGTGTAGTATACATCCACACTAAAATATTTTATTAAACTTTAAAATTAATAATTATTTTGATCATTTCTCAAATCACTCATTTTATAAGTTCTTTAAAAATGTGCAAAGTGCACACTCTTATTGACATGTCATGTCACATTATTCTTTTTTACTAAACAATAAATTATTTTTTAATTGCGTTTATAATAATTACTTTAATTTAGTTCTAGAATCTCTCTATAGGTGAAATTTAGTTTCCACTTCCTCCTTTAATCTTTACATATTTACTTGTTAAATATTAATATAACACGTCTCTTAAGAAATAAAAGAGAAACATAAAGAAGGTGATGTGACACCTCTCTAATATATATATATATATATATATATATATTTATATACAAGGAGTTATAAAAAAATTACATCCATGTATTTACAGTCTCTACTTAAATTATTTGTCTCTTCAACTCATTTCTAATTATACTTATAACTTTTGCAATCAATAAATAACAATCATCTATAGAGATGTTGAATGTTTATTTTCATTTTCTCATTATTTCATTTCATAAGTATAGTTTTCCTCCTTTTAGTTTTTCTTCTTTATCCTTTTTATCAATTATATACATAAAACAGATATTGCAATGATGTGACCTATATTTTGATAAAATCATAGGTATATTCTACAAATGTACATCAAAAAGATGTTCACGTTAATTTGGTACAAGTTCATCAAAAGGAAGAAAGAAGATTAAGATCTTGAAAGATTCATAAAGAGAGGTAGTTATATTAGTGTAGTTGTTAAAGTATGGAACTCTACCCCCACCCCACCACCACCTCACAAACTCACGCACGCCCACATGCACGCATAAGGATCCTATTTATGTTTATCTCAAATTTTTGACATTTTTTTCTGCAAAATTATTTACACATTACTCTTACATCACTGTTTCTAAAACATTGAAAGGTATGTGATAATGCTTGTATGCATGTTGTTGACTATAGTTGTTATAATGATGTATGAGGTATATGACAATGCTTGTGACTTCTTTGTTGATTTGCATCATTTGTGTGGGGTTATGGTACTTCACATATGCATTGAACTAGTAGACTTAGATTGGGGTTATGAGTAAGATCTTGTGATGTATTGATGTATGGACTTATATATTGTTCTTGAAATGTCCATAAAGGCTAAATGGGTTATGGCTAGGGCGTAATGAATGAATGAGTTCTTATATGAGTTTTATGAATCATGTTGGTCTTATGTTTAAAGTTAAGTGAATGTGTTGTGACTTGTTGAATATGATGAGCCTAGTCTAGGGTGACTTCATATGAACACTTAGTGTGAGTAGTATTATGGGATGCTATTTGCACATTTCACTAGTGTGACTTTGGGTTGTCTTATGGTTCTTATGTGAAGTTATGGTTTATTATGTTCTTATGTATTTATGAAGTATGTGGTTGGATTGATGAAGGTTGTATGAATTTCCACCTTTGGTGACCTTAAGATGATAATTTGATAAGAATGATGGAATGGAAAACTATTCATGCATTGCACTAAGTATTACTTAAGTGTTGCTTGAGGTAAGGAGTTAAGGTAAAAAGGAAACGGTAATTTATTGGAGATATTGAATCTGTCCTAAATGTGATAAATGGTTTTATGTGTTGTTGTTTCTCTAAAATGACATTGATGAATGGTTTCCAACAAAATGTCATATTTAAAGCATGCTTTGTTATGTTTATCACACTTAGTGCATTCTTGTATTAATATCATTTTTCTTCATCTTTTTAATAAAAGTGTAGGTGGAGCAGGCTAATGGAATTTTCTTAGAATGAAGAGCTTGGATTACTATTCCCAAGTTCGGGTGTGTCCTTAATGATTTAGGGACTCTTATGTTAAGAGTTTCTTTAAGTTCATGAAATATACTAGTACTGTATATTTTGTATTGTAAGGGTCGTGTCCCTATTATATTGAACTGGTGTCTAAAATGGCAAGATGAGACTTAGTATCCTAACTTTGTATTTGGTTTCAAAATGAGATGACTTTTTAGTCTTGTGTTATATTATGAAAAAAAATTAAATTCCACACTTTTTTTATGAGAAATGCGATGAATAAATGCTAAGGGATTGTATAAAACCTTTGAGAGGTCGAGTACGACGTGTTACGACTAGGGGGTGCTCTGTGTCGTACCATCAGGCTTCAACTTCAGCTCTTTTTCATCCTTTTTGTTCCATTTGCACCTAAGTGTCCATGCTCGCACTAAAACACCAAATACCTTAAACATAAGAGTTTTCATCACGTACTCAGATAAAATGAGCAATTGAGGACACTATTTATATTAAAATAAAGCCCTAAATAAGTCCAATTTGAGGATTCATCAATACCCCCAACTTAAACATTTATTTGTCCTCAAGTTCAGCAGTTCAAATAGATAGTCTCAAAAAGTGATACACATGGCTCAATCATGAAAATACATAACAAGACTCAAATTACTCATGCATAGCTCAATTGCATACTCAAAGACTCAAGTTGTGATGCACTATTGCTAATAATTCTCTAGCTCCCAATATTTGCTACTAATGCAAGTTCAAGCTTTAATGGAAGTATCTGAATTCCCTCAAACAAGGAATGATTCCATTTTCATACGTAAAAATTAATCAGTTTAGGATCGGAATCAGATGCAATGCTCACACTCACAAAGAGGAACACAATTTATTTTTTCTCCCATAGGTTTTCCCTTAATTTCCACTTGACCTTAGATTCGGCTTACTCAAGATCAAAAAGGTCATTCTAAGGCTTGTGATGGGGCTGAATGCAAAAGATAATGTAATTTAGGCTCAGTGACTTTTTTCTCCAATGAGATGTGATTTTCTCAAGACATCCCCTTTCTTCCTTGATCAATACTTAGTTAAGTGCCCCTAAGTCATCTTTTTATTCTTCTTCATAGATTGCTTTGAAATCCAATTTCATTTTGTTCTTCTATTCCACAACCTTATTTTTCTTTTTCTTCTTTTTCATATGGAGGGTTTCCATTTCTTTGCATTACCATGGGTTTGCGAGACTATTCTTGCACTTTTTAACTTTTCCTTCTATTCTTACCACACCCTAAACTTAGGCATTTGACCTATCTTGGCTATTCACATATATCACATTTGAAAAGTATTATAACTGCTGGATAACGTATGAATTAGGTTTCATCAAGGATTTTCCAAAGAAAATTTAAGGCTCAAAGGGTGTTCATGAGAGTTTTACATGCTCATGGGTAGGCCAAAAAAGAGAGGTATATGTCAAAGTTGGCGTACACTCTTTAAGAGTTGTCTAAGATCGTCACAAGAGGACACCTTTCTAAATCAATCAGACAAACGGGGAAAATTCTAGGTTTATTCATCAAAGGTTCAAAGTAAGCTCATTACAAAGGACATCTACACTTAAGTGAAATCAGATTATACATTTTCCATAGAATGCAATGGTCATTGCAATAGAATCTATTCAATAATTGGCTAATCAAAACTAGATGCAAAGAGTTTACACATTGTCTATGTAACTTCATTCGTTCTCATTGTAGCCACACATTAATTTGTATTCAACTGAGAGCACTATTCAAGTCATTGGTATTGATCGAAACCGAGACTTAAATCTGCTGAAGAACAACAATTTTCAACACAAAAGGTGGCAAAATTTTCAACAATGAAATTTTTTTTGGAAGGGTCAAAATTATTTTGAAATTAGGACCCCAAAAAATGAGTCATAACCTCAAAGAATTGCGAAAACAGTTTTATAAACACAATTAAAAGCAGCCAAGCCAAATATACATAATAAGGTAAAAAAGATTATTTCTCAAAAGCGCACACAAAAGTGGGCCTCACCCCACCGCAAAAGAAATGTATTTGTACTCAAGTGAAAATAAACTTCATTCATAATTCTAAAAAATAATCCAAAGAGGTGAGTAAATAGAGGATCCTGTCGATGCAACTTCTTTATCTGACAGGGCATCATCACCCGAAGCATCATTTTTAGAAAACAATGGCTCCTGGAGTGTTTTCACCCTTTGTTTCATTGTTTTTAGCTGCCTTATCTTCAGTAGCGATGTTAGCTGCTACCATTCTTTTTATATTATGTGTTGCAAAAAAGGCATTTACTGCATTGTATAATCTAAGATGACACGGAGGGATGGTGGGATCAACGCAAATCCTTATTTTGGCTCTCGCTTCCTTGGTATATTTCCGTTGTCTGGCTAGATCCACTTTCTTTTCATCATGTTTAATATCACGTGCTCTTCCGTTACATGGTGGTCCGTTTCATCCTGTAACCTTTGGTCTCTCCATTCATGAAAGAGGCTATGAATACATAGTCAAACAAAAATTTAAATAGGATCTAGGAAACGTCCTACTGTAGTATCGTGCCACCAAACCATTTGGTGAGGTTCTTACTTAGATTATGTGAGCCTGTAGAAAATGGTGCACAAACAGTATACAGTTGCATACAAAGAGGGAAATTATGGAATCATTAAGTGGATCGACGAGTGATTTTTTGTGAATAAAACTTATCGTCGAACGTTACCAACCAATCAGATACATGCAATCTTTACTAATAGATAGCGAGCAATTGTGTTTATCTAACTGATTCAGCTAAGCGTGTCTATTTTCAACCCATTTCTTTTAGTGTCTAACCAACAGCCTAATAATGCATTTTAAGCTTATATCACACCATCTAAACAAAGATTTATAGGGGTATCACTATCTCCACCACAGTAAAGGTGTAACTTAAAGCACAACCAAGTTAAAGCTTCTTAATAGATGTTGAAAAAATTTAAAGCTTCTTAACTAACGTTGTAAGTTATGAACCACAATCAATCATACATTCAAAACCCAATAATTTAGATTTATTCAACCGAGATTTTATGCTATTGATCAATCATGCCAATGAGTATGACTTGCAGTAACGTACTAAAGTGGTTTGGGTACCAATCTTTTGATGTTGACTGAAATAGTACCAATGTTCTAGGCGACAATGCAACCCAAATTCGAAAACAAACCAATAGATGAAATACTAGGAATACACAAGAGATAAACTACTATAGTGCAAGGGTGAGTTTGTGACAATGGAAGAAAAAATGTTCAATAGGGTTTTAAAACCTATTACATGTAACAATCCAACTTCTACCATTTTGGCGATGTTAATTGATAACTCTCAATGATCGGTGAAGCGTTGAGTATCTATTTCATCGACAAATAAAATAGAAGTTCCAACTATAACGTCAATCATGTCTGCGGTCTTTGTTGAGATCGTCCACTGATTTGGAGATTCACCGACAAAATTTTCATTTCGCCGAGTTTTACATAATCAATCTCTGTAGGGTATTAAGTCAAACGGCATTAGCGGTCGATTACGTTGAACATTTTGGAGTTCCTATAAAAGTACTTGTTGCCCTTCACTTTGCATATTTTCATGACCTTTCTTCCTTGATCCTGCACAAGCAACATACTTATTTGATAAAGGTAAGAAAATAAAGTAAAGGGTTTTGGATTGCCTCCCGAACAGAACCTTAGCAAAAGTTGGGGCATGATGCAAGTTGCTTTGTTAGGCTCCATTTTGGTGGTTTCCCACACCGCCACCATGTGGGTCTCTACTTTCTTACAAGTGGAGAAGTAGCAACTGTTTACCCATGAGATTTTCAAGCACTTGGAGACCTTAGAAATGAGACGAAATCACCCATTTCATCCCTTCTATATCTTCTTTTATATCTTCCAATGCTTCGTATTTATTGTTGACCTTTATGAGAATGTTTGAAAGTATTTCCTCAATACGTTTTGCCTCACGATCTTTGGGGTTTTTATTCTCGTGAGGGGGAATATACTTATTTTTTCCCTTATACTAAGCTTGAACCTTTTTCAACGTTTTTTCTATCTCAAACATCTAGGTTATCAGTCTGGCAAACAAGAAGTCTTTTTAAAATTCTAGGTTCATCTTGACCACATCGTCGAGCAACTATATTGCTGCATATGGTTGTTTAGATAAACCGCATGGACTAAGACCAGCCTCTTGGTTCTGAGGCTAAGACCTCGATAGAAGTAATTGATAAGTATTATGTCGAGAAATCATGATCCGAGATTTGAGTGATCAACCCTTTAAATCTTGACCAATTTAATAGTTTCACCTTTCGTTTGTTTGAAGGTTATGATGTCTCTCTCGTGATCATTATCTCTAGTGTAGGCCTTCCCATCATGTTACTACCGTTATTACTCATGCTCGAGAGAGTGAACCCTAGACACTTGTAATGGAAGTAGTGTCATTGATCATGATAACAAGAGTCAATCATATGTGTTATACATTGCTCAAGAGCTAATGTATGTTGATATTGTGAAATTTCTTGTAACTGAATTTTTCCCATATAGTGCATCTATGCACTAAAAGAAGTATTTGAGTAGTGATGTGAGATTTACATATGGAATTGTTCATTATTATTCAATCAAGGGTCGGATCAAATAGTGGGAAAATGTATAGCTGAAAATGAGATGAGGCAAGTGTTGGAGAGTTGTCTTTTTTCACCATGGGGAGAGGAACAATGCGTAAGGTATTGCAGTCGGGTTTCTTTTGGACAAATTTGTGTAAAGATTCTGCACATTTTGTGAAGGGTTGTGATCTGTGTTAGAGAAGGGAACCATTTCAAGATGGCATGAGATGGCATTGAGTAATATTCCTAAGGTTGAGATATTCGATGTATGGTAGATAGACTTCATGAGCCCATTTCCTACAATAAATGAGAATCAATACATTTTGGTGGTAGTGGACCATGTGTCCAAGTGGGTTGAGGTTGTTACTTTACCTACTAATGATTCAAAGGTGGTGGTAAAGTTCTTCAAGAAACACATATTCACCAAGTTCAAAAACTCAAAGAGCTATAATAAGTAATGGAGGTAAGTACTTTATAAATTATTTTGTGCAAAAACTTTTGGCTAAGTAGGGAGTGTGAGACAAGGTAGCTGTGACCTATGATGCTTAGAGTAGCGTTTAAGTAGATGTATAAAATCGATAGGTTAAGCAATCTTATAATAAACCGTGAATGCATAACGAAATGATTGGGTAGAGATGTTGATGATACATTGTGGGCTTATCAAATAGTGTAGAATACCAATAAGGACTTTTACCTATCTTTTGGCATTTGGAAAATCATGCCATGTTCCGGTAAAATTAGAACACCTCGCATATTGGGCCATAAAGAAGTTGAATCTTGATCCATAATTAGCTGCCACGAAGATAATAGTCTTGTTGTTTGAGCTTGAGGAATTTAGACTCCGCGCCTATGAAAATGCTAAGTTGTATAAAGAGAAGACGAAGAAATGGCATGAAAAGCATATCGTCCCACGCACCTTTGAGTCAGGACAACTATTGTTTTTATTTAATTTAGGATTGAAGTTGTTCCTTGGAAATCTTTGATCAAAGTGGATTGGACCATCTGATGTGGTGAAAATGATACAACATGGAGTTTTGATGCTAAAGAAAAAAGATAAGATTTCAACTTTTCTATTGAATGGGCAAAGATTCAAACATTATTTCAAAAATAATGGGGACCGAGATAAAGATATATTCGAGTTGAATGACGAGTAAGTAATTATTTGGGTCAAGCCACGACGTTAAACCAGGGTCTAACTATGAGGCAACCGTGATTTTATGTATTAGATTGTATTTTACTGTTTTCTTGTATTTTTTATCATTTGTCCACTAATTTTCATTTTCACTCATTGTAGTTTGAATATAAAAAAGTATAGAGCTTATAAAAAAGATTAGTCAAGCCACGACCAACACTAAGTTGCTAAGTGGAAGGCAACCCATTGATTTTTCTAATTTTTGTATTATTCTTGATAAGTTGTTGGGAAAAGGAATTTGTATCTAAATCTTTTCATGGATTTTTATAGGATATTTAATTTCACTAGAGATTGATTTCCCATAGTTAACCCAAAGATTCTGTACTAGAATCGCGTTATAAGGCAGGGTTACAATTTTGATTTTGACGAGAATTAATTTTTCTTGTCAAAAGTAATGGAGAAAGTAGTCGGTCCATATCGCAGCGTTGGGTTGACATTTATATCACTAAGAAGTAACTTTCAGTGCAAACCACATAAATTTGTATTGCGCGTCGTGGACCAAGAAAAGTAAAGTCAATTTTCATTAAATCGGACGTGTTTTACCTGTCTTAATTTTTCCAAACCCAACCCATCCTATATTTTAACCCCTAAACTCACTCAAATCCTCCATTCTTTTCCCCAAAAATATACCATTTTAGCTATCCCTTCTCCCATCACAACTTTCCAACTCGAATATGTAATACAAAGACGCCCCACCATGTTTTCATTCTCAATTTTCCCCTTCTACCGTGTAATAGGTATGTTCTTTTGATATTTTTTATTAGTGTTGAAGGTTTTATGATGATGCATTATATGGGGCGTGGTGTTTGAGGGATTTGTTTTTTTATATATTATGGGTCTTCTAGTTCTATGAGTGCTTGGGGTATGCAATTTAGTGTGTGACTATCATGTGGTGTACTTAACTTATTGTATTCTTAAAATGGTTTATTTCGGTGAATTTTGAATTTTAGAAAGCTTTGTGTGGTTAGATTGGGTATGGATTTTGGGTTGCGTGTGAAGTCTTGAGTAACACCTTCATATTGATTTAAGTAGTTGGGCATGATGTTTCGGTTGCACCATGTTCTTTATGTAATGGTAGTATTCTTGTGGAGCCATTATTTTCTTGCGTGTAGTGGTTGTACGAATGATGTGTAGGTATGAATGTTATGCGTTGAATTGATCTGTTTGTGCCATCCATGGGTATAATATTGGGGAAGTTTGTGTATCCTATTGTTTAGCATGGCTATTACATATGAGTAAAGTGTGGAGTTGTCTTCGCACCACCAATACTTCTTGGTTATTATGTGTATTCTGGTGGGCAAAGTTTCTTATGTATGGTTGGCTTCATTGTGCAGGTTATTATGTTAGCAACTCAACACCCCGGTAAGGTTGTAGCTCCCCGAGCCAATGGAAAGATCTTGGAGTGGGGGTAAAGTCCCTCCCACGTCGGAAGTCCCTCGTGGGTAAATACGTCATTTTTTATCAACGGTTGTAAACAAAAAAGGTAAAACATGGTGGAAGAAGCACATATAAGATCGATACTTCTCTTATATGTGCATTTAATAGGACAGTCTGGCTAGAGAATTTTCTCAAATTGTGAGACGTATGCAAGAGGTCCATATGGATTTATGTTTTTGAGCCTGTGAAGTGCAACTTGCTCGTGGTTTGATAATATTATGCCAATTTGGTGACTCACTCAAGATCTATTTTTTGAAGGTTAGAGGAGTTAAGGTTTCTATTATACCAGTGGTCCTTAAAAAAATTCTAGGCATGATTGACACTAATCCCTTGGTGTTTATAGCCTTGATCATTCTTCAACTCTTACATGGACATCTGACACACTTTTTGTGGGCCTAATCTTAGGGTTCCTTGGACTAAGAACAACTCTAAGAGATTACATAAATCACTTCCTTATGAACATATTTGACTAAGAAATATTGGGTGTGGCTAAATATCATGATGAATTTCAAAGAGTGTTTCACCTAACCTTTGTACTTGATGATTCTAATGTTCTGTAGCACTGGGACAGTGCTAGTTTTTAAAGTTTGGAGTTAGGTGTGAATTCATCTCTAATGTATATAGTAGTTTGAATAATGGTAGATTTGCTTTATTTAAATTTTTATTTTGGGTTCCTTGGAGTTTATTTTCGATTCTTTAGCTTAGGATAGTCCCTTTGAACCATAAAAAATACGAAAAGCTTTTTCTTATTAGGATTGAGCATATCGTCGTAATTGATTCGCATTTCCCTATGATAGATCGATGACAAACGTCTCAAGGGAAGTTTTTTTTATTGAGTTTGTAGATGTGGTTTTTCTTCTAAACATGAACTATAGAAGGGAATTTTTGTAAGAAAGCATGTGGGGAATATATCTGGATGCCTTTGAACTCTTGTGTTTGACTCTAAATTGCAACATAAGCTTAATTTAAACTTTTACATTAGCTGATTGTTGTGCTTGACGAAAAATCTTATTTGAATTGGACTACATGTGGGTGAGACTGTGTATTTGTTGTACTGCACATAGTTATAGAACTTGTCATGCATGTTTTCAAAGCAAAATGAGAAGTATTGTGTTGGTTAGAAGATGAGAAGAAGCCTCCTTTGATTTGTTCAAAAAAAAATTAGCCTTATTAGATATACTATCACTAGTATCCCCTTTGAACTTGTAGTCTTTTGTTGGTAGCATCATTTTTTACTTGAACTAATTTTACTGAATTCCTAGTTGCTATTACCAAATAACAAATAGACGATTCATAATTAAGGTAGATTCAAGAAGCAATTACATAACAAACATTAATGTAGTCAATCAACATATTCATCCTCTTCACTGTTCACCATTTCAATTCAAGGTTTTGATGAAATTGGGGAAATACATGAGTCTATGGGAATCTTGAGTGAATAACAAGAATTATCCTGGAATATATACTTAAACAACATTAGTTGACCATAATTCATCACAATTGATTACTAATTTTTTTTTTCAAAGTAGAGCCATGTTTACAGAATAACCCTACTTAGCGAAAGTTTAAGAATATCTTTCAATGGACCTCTTGGGGAAAGGAATCCCAAGAGTGAAAGAATCAATTCATTAATCAAGACTTTAGCCCCCAATATGAGTAGAAAACTTGGGAATTTGGTCTTCTTCTTTAAGCTTCAAAGCATCTTCAGTGCAGGTTGAATAGAGAGAGAAAGTAGAGAGAAGGGAGAACTTTTGGGTTTTGATTTGGGCATTTTTTTGTGGGAAATTGTGGTGAAAACTTATTTAAAATAAATATAAAACCTTCCCCTATAATATCCAAAATACCCCTCACTTATGTTGACCTTTTAATGAAGTCAAACTCAAATTCTAAATTTCAGATTTTCATTGAAAAATAAGTCCGCGTCGCGGAGCTGTTACCAAATGATTTATGAATTCAATTTTTGAACCAGAAGATTCCCACAATGTGTCCGCATTGCAGACCAAAATTTTGGCCATGGGTGTCCAAGCCCGCGACGCGGATTGGATCCCTCTATGAACAAATGCTTGGTGCCATTTGGCAGCTTGCTAGCCAAAAGGTGGGGTCCCTTCATTGACCCCTAGGGAAATCCTTAGGGGTTCATACCTTGAAGTTTTGACCCTATATACCTTATATTACCTATTTAAAGTCTTTTTACAATATATAGACTTCATATGACATCCCCAAGCCTTCACAAGACCTATAGAAGTTTACTAGTTCAACTTGCACTATTTTGTGGACGTCATGGTCATTTCTTAAAGTTTTGATTCTAATACTTTTAAACGAAGTTATTTACACATTTAGTTATAGAATCATCATAAATCATTATGTGAGGCTCTAATCTAGGTCATAGAATTTCTGGGGTGTTACATCACCCATGAAGGGTGTTATGAGATTTGGTAACAAGGGAAATCAGTCTGTAGAGAAGATACTTGAGAAGCTAAAGAGGATAGAAAGAATATATAATCACATATTTTAGAATTCGTAGAAGTTCCAAATTAAGCTACTAATCCTTTTCTTGACATTGATCTTAAGTTGGCATGTTCTTTTTATATTTAGCTGCTGAGTGTTTGAGCTGAATGTAAGATGTTACACCATAAGCATAGTAACTAGTAATCTCATTCGAGGATTAATATTTAAAAGGGGATATATTGTAACATATTGCGAATTGAAATAACTAGGAAGTAGTAAGTTCTGAAAAAAATTGAAATCTAGAAACTTTCTTAAGTTAGGAAAAATGGAGTTTTTGGTCAACTTCAAATGAGTTAGGTTTAGTTCCATATATGGTTGAAGATCGCATGGAACAATCTTTTCGCTGACACCGAGTTTGCAAAATTTTGAGCTCGTATGAGTGAGATATGTCTTTTGAATGTTGGGTTGTTGGATTAAGTGAAGTATAATCCAGATTTTGAAGGGGTAGTTTTGTCTTTTTCTTACCCAATTAATTGAATTCGTTTTTGGCAATATTATTAAGGGTCTAAACTGAACTTGTTCAGTTATTCACTTGTGGAGAAAGGTTAGGGTTTTTGAGAAAGAACACAAGAGAAGATGGATGGAAAAAGGAACCAAGATCATCGAGTTTGTCAAGAATAAATTGTTGATTTTTTTGGGGGTGATTCTTAAAAATGTATGTTAGTCTTCCATAACGTTGGGTTATTTCACCCACGTGCCAAACATGTTTGATTCAATTTGAAATTTTCCTAAAAATATTTCATTTTGAATGTTCTTGAATGTTGTTCTTGAATTTCTTCCGTTCTTGAACATGGATTGAGATCTAGGAGTTTCTTGAGGATTAAAGTATTGTTTCTTGAATTCTTTGAGTTATATCATTGTGTATAATATTTTGGTACATTAATCTGAGGAGAATTTGAGAAAGAGAATCAATTTAAAACGATTTAAGCTCATAAAACGAGAATAAAAGTTTGTCATATTTTACCTGAAGGAACAAGTAGCGCGATGCATTCCCATAGCGTTAGGATGGCTGAGGTGACGCACAAGCATTGTGCCAAAATGGTTCCCAGTCAAGTGAGGCTAGTGCGGCGCACCCTGGACGCACCCAAATTGTTGTTTTCACCCAGTTTTCGTTATTCCTTCAGTTTAAACCTTTCTAAAGTGTTTCTACACTTCCTATGAATTCCAACTATTCTAAATGACTTCAAAAGATATCAAAATCATCCAGAAAAGTGAAATTCAACCTTTAATCCATAACTTCAAATTCAAGAAAAGTTTAGAGACAAGTCTACAATGTTATTAGTGTCCTTTCAAGAAGTACTTTACAAATGCTTTTAACTTTGTCTAAGACTTAATGATAAAGCTTAGTAAAGAGAAAAGATAATTATAAGAAGTTCATTTCAAGTTTCATAAATGTTTAACAAACGTTTTAAATTTGTTTTTATGACTCAAGTTTCAAGTTAAATAAGAAGTAAAGAGTTGAGTTCGTTTCTCAAAACTTATAAGGGAACTAAGTATTCCCAAAGACTTCATCTAATGCTCAAGTTTCAAGCTAAGTAAAGAGTTGAGTTCATTTCTTAAAAGATATAAGGGAACTAAGCAATCCTTAAGAGTTTATAAATGTTCACATTTACTATAAGAGGAAACTAAGATTTCCAAAAGAGTTTCGATCAAGAAAAGAGAACATTGATTCCAAGAAAGCTTTTTAAATCTAAGTGTTGAATAATTTTCTCAACCCAAAAAAGGAAATTGTTATAAAAATACATGAGCTAACTTATATTTTTGGAGAAGTATTAAGCACTAATGTTGGGATGAGAGTTCATATTGATTCAAGTTACTATGAAAACCATGTCTCCATCATGATTATTAAAGGGTCATACATTTTAGATGATCACGTAAGTTAAGATAGTGTATCCACTTAGTTAAGTTACCTTCCTATATTGATGGAAAGTTATGGGTCGGTTCTTGGGATCGCAAGGTAAAGTGATGTATCAGAACTATAGCTCGTAACTGATGGTTATTCTTACATTAGTAGTTGCATGGTTTTCCAAGAGGTTCTGCTTAGTATGAATGGGGGTATGACACTTCATTCATGCATTGCACGAGTAAACTTTGAGACTAAGCATGATATGTCTTTTATTATGATTATGAATTGACATTAGGTTATTTTTTTTACATACATCTCATAGTTATTTTGTATCTTTGCATACAAGTAGAGTTTGCAACATGCTTTTGAACAAGTTTTCTTTATTACGCACTTGCTTTTCAATTGCTTTATATTGAAATCAGTTTAGTTAAGTATTCATAAGTTGAGAAGAGACATGGTAACTGTTCTTTCTAGAATCTCCTTCAAGCCTATGTTGTTTTAGCACTCTAACTCACATACTTGTACATTCAATATACTGATGCCTGTTGGCCTGCATAGTATTATGATACGGATGCAGGTAACTAAGATCGGCATTCCAGGAAACCATTGATCCAGTGAGCAGTTCAAAGTCAGTTGGGTGAACCTCGTATTCTCCGGACGATCCATTTTAATTGCTTTCTAGTTAGTTTGTTAGGATGTTGTGGGGTTTGCCCAACATCCATCTCAGTTATTAGAGACTTAATAGAGAGTCAGTAAGATGTTATTTATTTTTAAAACATTTTGATTTCAATTTGAGACAGTTGAGTTAGTTAGCATCTTAATCTTTGTATTTATGCTTTTAGTATTCCACTGAGTAAGTAAGCAAGGCTAAGGGTTCACTTGGGCCCAGCAATTGTCTGCAAGTGTCGTCCACGTCCAGGGTGTAGGCTTAGGGTGTGGCAGATGATGTTGTTGTGTTGTTGAAAGAATTTCTCATATAAACATTAAAGTAAGATTGTGAAAGTTTTTTTTTCACATAGTCTCACCTAAATGAATCAAATTTATGGAGATATTCTAATGAAACCTTGCTTAGATTAGTTGTTGAATGATGCCTTTCCATGGATGATTATGATCTATCTTGGATTGGCACGATGACAATCCCTTTCATGGATAATGAGACCAACTAAGAAAATGACTATTTCGTTGGATTCATAAACACCAATAGGACATTGATATGGAAGCTCTTTAGGAGTAATGACCGAGTTTCTAGAAGCAATCTCAGTATCCCTTATCTATGTGTCCCCATAGATGATTGTCTAGATATACATTAACTAGTGTATCAATCTAAGCTAGAAATTTATAGTCCTTACCTTGGAATGTAGGACTACCCATTACGATATGGGAGACACTGAGGGATCATGTTATAGCTCACATAGTCTTTATGTCGGTTAAGGCTAATTCCCACAATAATAATGACCTAAGGTTACTTCATGAAGTATCTCACATGTTCTCAAAGCTTTTAAAGGTGTTATATTGCATTGACCATGTTTTATAACTCATATCTTCAAACACTTTTTGTAACACCCCAAAAATTAGTAGGCTAAACTAGAGCTAAACATGACAGTTAACATTACGGGATCAATGATGCCAAAGCTATCCAGGGCACTACCTACACTACTAGGAGGGTATTCACGACCCATGGTGGACAACATGCTCCAAAAAACATGCTCCATGGTTCCACCCGAGGAGTTGAGGCACTAAGGCCCCCAAGGCTTGCCAAGTTGGTCTCCTCCACACTAGCCACTGCACAACTCGTGAGTGCCTAGACAACTCATGAGAATGGTCATGGTGTTACCTTCATCATGTGCGGATTCCGTTAATATGGATTTATACTTGTCAAGGTACCACGAGCACCTTCAAGGGCCATGGTTCCCTTGACGTCTAGTGAGCTTGACCGTGAGGCCTGGGCACCCCACTTAAATTGGGTGTTATTCTGGGTAATTCCTTTTTAAATGAGTATTAAGTGAGGTCATTTTGAATAAGTTTTATACACCTATATAAGTAATTTTTACTCAAAAACCAACCTATTAAAAGTTGGATCTAAGGTTCAAGAAGCAAGGTTTTCATACAAAAATTCATAGAGATTTGTGACAAAGGTATGATATATTTTCATGTATGTATAGAATTCATTCGTGGAATCTCTTCAAAATCTCAATTTTAAATATAGAAATCCCCAAAAGTTAAGATTTGATTCCAAAGTCATGGGTTAATTTAAAAGTCAATTCTAATGGTTAAATTATGTTATATTATGTGAGAATCAATGATTTCTTATTGTTTTTATGTTGAAATCCCCAACAACCCATGAAATTTGCATATTTCTCAATCTTAATCTTATGTTGTTGGGTATTGTTGAATGTTGATCCAATTGAATGAATTATGATTGTTTATGCTTTAATTGATTAGATTCAATGATATTAGTCTGAATTATATGTATCCATTCCTAAACCATGTCAAGAAAGATGTAACTAATGTAAATTTGTTTTATGCCATAAAAGGGGAAATTCACGATTTAGATATAATCTTCGAAGATGGATGATATACATAGTATATTGCTTAAGAATTGAACATATATACATGAATTGAGTTAGTTTAAGGTATACATGATGATCTATGATTATAGTGGTTGAGTTTGGGTCTATTTGATGAATTATGTTTAGAATTGCTTAGGAGTAAAACATGTATGATAGATTATGAGTCGACATTCTTTAAAAGCTAGGCATATATGATGAATAATAATTGATAAGGCTTCTAGAGTAGAGCTAGCATGATGAGTTATGACTAAGATGGTTTGAGAGTCAGTCTTATATCATACTTGTTGAATTTACCTATACGATCTGCTTTACTAATGCATGAGGTGTTTGAATCAATTTACTTACAATGAAATCCAAGTACAATGCTTGAATTCTAAATGTGTTGATTGAAACTATGTTATAAACCTTGAAAGGGAAAATATGATATTATGCATGTTTTGTGAAGTTTAAGTATACGCTTTAAGAACACTTTGAGAGTGAAGTGTCCATTATTATGATAATGTTGTTGTGTTGATTGAAATACTATTCTCATGATCACATAATGAACATGATGTGGAAGGTTTTCTTACATAATAAGGATCCCAGGTTAAAAGACTTTCTCAACTAATTGAATCTAATGTTACATGTAAAAATGAACGGTGAAAGGTTATTTACACACGTGATTGGACTAATTTAGGGCTATATTTTGATATAAATAGTGTCCTTAAATACTTAATTTTTCTTTATTATTGATGAATAATTTTAATTTGTAGGTATTTTGAGTTTAAGGCAAAGCATGGACACTACTTGCCAAAAAGGAGCGAAAAGGCTGTAAAGAGCGTAGAAATGAAGGCTTGATGATCTCCGAGTCCACTTGGCGACTCATAAATAGGTATGAATATCTCCCTTTGTTCCAGTGTCTGAATCCTAAAGGAAGGGATCAAATTTGAGGAGAAAAAGAGCAGTCGCTGCATCACCAAAAAGTTCCGCCAAGCAGTTCCTTATCACCCAGTGACATAGAACACGTAGATGATTAGATTAAATACAAGATGTTGATGAAGTTACCAAAGGGAAAATCACAGATTTTGTCGGTGATTTAGATTTACTATACGGAATTATCCACTGCAGCACTAATATGTGAAAACCATAAATATTTGTTAAATGTTTTATCTTAGGAGAGATTTTCATTTAATATAATTTCAATATTAGAGAATAGTAGTTATTCATATTTTTGCTCTGAGTTTGAGAGGCTTTGGAGACTTGAAGAAATAGAGGTTTTCATCTCCAAGGATTTGGACTTGGGTCACTTGAATTTTTCATTCTTGGCATGTAACAAGAATTAAATATTCATACCCATTTAAATGCAAGATAATTTAGGTATAAATTTCTATCTCTTGATGTGTGGCTAAACCCCCCCAAATCTTGGGGTATGATTTAGCTAATATGAGTTAAAATTGTTGTTGGATCTTGCTAGTTGATAGAATAGTTGTAGTTTAAATGTAATTAAGTTTAGTAGTTGTGGATGAATCTAATGAATTTGTAGTTGCAAATACATGTTTATTTGTGTGTTTATGGCTTTTTCGAGAGAGAAGTCATGAAACTGAGACTACCAAATTGATGGATAGGTGGGAGTGGGTCGACGTAACTCGAGAGAGTGATCCCTAGTCTTATTTTCACACACTAACTCGGAGAGTGAGTGGGTTAAGCGTAGGCTGGTCTTCATGCGAAAAGTGGGAGGAACCCATTTGAAATGAGGTAAGTTGCTTGAGAGAGAGAGAGATTTTCCCCCTTAAAGATTAGCCTAGTTATAGTTATTCTATATATATCCTATTAAAAACATGTACCCAACAATTTAGCTTAACCCGTATTCCCATCACATTCCAAGAATTCTGCCTCACTTTATTTAACACTCTTTTGTTAATTTTTTCTATTTTTACTACTTCTGACAAAACCCCTATCGATAATTGACGCTTTCGTCACCCCTTTCAATTTATAATTTTTTAATGTCTTTAGCTTTGACTAGTTAGAACACAATTTTACTTTTTTATTAATTTTCACCACCATTCCTTTGGAAACAACCGCAACCTTTGATTGTTTTACTATACTATGATACGATCATTGACACTTGCATGGTGTCACTGTCGGGCAGTGGTATTAGGTGAAAATTTTTAGATTAATAGATTTTTATTTCTTCCTAGTTGTAGTTCACTTATTTGATTTGTAGTTTTTTTTTGCTGATTTATACTTCAAAATAAACCTATCAATCAACATTTGCAAGCTAATGGAATTTCATCCATTTAAGGTAATCATAATTTGGGGTAGAATCCTAACCTTCAAGCAAATTTGAGGGTGAAAGGTTCCACATGTCATCGGAAAGGTTTAAAGAAGTGATCACTCAATGCCCATTTTATGACATTCACAACATCATCCTCATTGACTGTTTCAACAGAGGTCTTGGCCCCCAAACCAAGAGGTTAGTCGACCAATTCATTTCGGCTAGTACTGCAAGACAACCATATCAAATGGTAGTGCAACTTATTGACAACATGGATAAAGTGATCCAAGACGTAGAAAAATACTTCACGATAGCTATTTGATGACTCAAATGGATGAAGTGGACAAAAATATGGTGAATATCGAAGCCTAGTGCAAGAGGAAAGATAAATATTTCCCCCTTCATGAGGAAAAAAGTCATAAGGATAATGCAGTTGAACGCATTGAGGGAATGATCTCAACCATTCTTCTCAAGGTGAATGAGCATGATAGAGCGCTTGAAGAACTAAAAAAAGGCACCAAAGGGATGAAGCGATTGATTTGGTCTCATTCCAGATCCATCCAATAGCTCGAGAAACTTGTGGGTCATGGATTACCTCACATCCACTAGCAGAAAACAGGGGGTTGCCTGTTGATGATGTGGCTAACCCCAACAATGAAACTTAAATGGTTACTTACGTCGTGCAACGATGTTAACTAAGGTGCATTTGGGAGGCAACCCAAAACCCTTTATTGTCTTTTATTTGGAGTTTGTAAAATAGTTGTGTGTTGGCTATGCAGGATGAAGCATGGCAAGTGTTATGAAACAAGGAGTTTAGCGAACAACAAAAAGTGTCAGTAGGTAGATGACCGAAGATTTTGGCAACCCCGATCCAGTTCTCCATGGACTCAACAAAACTTTAATCTAGATTCTATAAAAGTTGGCGAGCCCAAGAAATTATTGGTGTATCGCTAACCTTTTTGGCAATCCATATCTACACTTCCATTTGGATTCTAAGAATTTACTGGTATTATGTGAAACTCAGCAAGGTGAGTGAAGGGTGGGCGTGTCGTCGAATAGTTAGGTGACCATGACTAATGTCAACAAATGGGCAAAGAACTAGAAGGTCTTTAGATTCAAAGGTGTAACTTTCTTAAAATCCTTAAAATTCCCCAACTTTTATTTCCTCAAACTCACACTTGCACCTTTCATTTTAAATTCATGCACCTACATTATATTTCAGATATTGAGTGTTCTCGGATTTGGGACCGCCTTGCCCCGTAGCATCTCAATTTTATCTTAATCAGTATCTAAGGTTGGTTTCAAAGCCCGAAACTTCTTGTATTCAAAATTAAAATCAAATGCAGTGACAATACTTTGATTGATATGTTCTAGACTTTTCTTGTAGAATTAGAATGTTTGTTTGCCTATTTAAGTTCTCAAATTTAGGCCCCTATGAGTTGAATGATTTGATGCTAAAAATTGTACTTCAAATTGGATTGAAGTCGTGGATTATGCATGATCAACATTTAGTCGTGGGTTGTAGACTAAATTAAGTGGTGCATGCTTTAATTTTGTTTTTAAGGGTTGCAAGGTTGAATTCGAGGAGTTGGATCAAAAGTAAGAACGTTGGGTCATATGGCGAGTTGGGTCGAGCTCTCCGAATCACTTAGAGGTTCACCCAAATTACCCATATAGTCTATAATCTTTTGCTAAATATGATTAGATATTCTTAAACTTTAGGCGATAAGTATGAACGCCGAATTCATTCGGTGTCTCGCCAAAGTACTTCTTAGTTGCTCTTTGACTATACCCTTGTTTCCTCTGTACGCTGCACTGGGAAAATCACTAAAGTGGTTTACCTCTTTGCCAAATTTCTTGGTGAAGTATCGCTACATTTGAACTTCAATGTTTTTGTTTGAATACTTTTTAACTTTTTTTCGAAGCTTTACAAATATCGGTAGACTAAAAGTAGCATGAGATATGACACCTCGACAAGTAAGATCTACGAATTTCAAGAAGAGCAAAAAGGAAAAAAACCCTCCTAAAATGGAGAATGAGGAAAAGATGCCCAATACCGGTAAGAGGACAAATCCTTCAGACCCCACTATTCCCTCGTGGAAACATGGAGTCTTTACAGCTATCCACTCTTTCTTAGCGACTCATGACTTGGACAATTTCAACAAGTTATTTGCCAGTGAATCTTTTGAAGAAGCTCTAGGTACGATCATCCCATGCCATGCCTGCAAATCGGACAATGATGCCCAAACACACAAAGTTACTGTGTTGACATGATCTCTCTCTACCTTCTTTTCTGTTTTTCTCTATTATTCACTTTTAGATTTTTCTTATTTGTATTTGAGGATAAAAATTTTTATTCATGGTGGGGTGAGGCCAACCTTTGTGTGCTACTCATGAATCATGTTTTATTGAGCATTAGGGTTGTTCTGCTTTGGATAATTGAACTGGCTCCCTTTTGATTATAATTGATTTTGACCCTTCCAAAAAATTTTAAATTTTTCTTAAATTTTTCCGACCTCTTGGATGTACTTGAAACGTGGTTGTTCTTAGGAAAACTTAAGTCTCAATTTTTATCAATAACAATGACTTAAATAGTGCTAACAATCGAACAAACATGAATGTACAACTACAACGAGGCCAAATAATATTGCATGGACAATATGCGAACTCTTTGTATCTCATGGTGATTAGCCAATTGTCAAATGGATTATCTTATAATGACCGTTGTAGACTAGTTAAAGTTTGAAGTCTTGTTTTACTTTAGTTTGAATGCCTTTTTTGTCAAACTTACCTTGAATTATGCATGACAACACCTAGAATTTTCCCCGTTGGTCTAGTTGACTAAGTAAAGCTTTCACTTGATATGATATTAGAAAACTTTATAGATCATGATCCAATTTGACATATACCTTTTTATGACCTACCTTTTGACTGTGTGAACCTATCTTGAACACCCCTTCAACCTTAACCTTCTTTGGAAGAAATCTTATGAAAAGTAGACCTTTCTGAATCCATTAACCATTATCCTCATGATTATTGGTTTGATTGAAATAACCAACTTACGCCAAAATCCTATGTTAGGAGTGTGGCGAAAAGAAAATGGAAAGTCAATAAGTGCAAAGAAAGTCTCCCTTAACCGATGGTGTTGCAAAAAGTAGAAACCCTCCATATACAAAAAAAATGAAACAGAAGAAAAAGAACAAAGGAATGAATTGGAAGTTGTGGAATAAAGTTCTAAAGAAAAAGGGTTTCCTAGAAATCCATAGAAGTAAATAACATGATGACTTATGAGCACTAGAGAAAATGATGAAGAAAGAGAAAAGGAAATGTTGTGAGCACGACAATTCAAGAGGATCATACTTACTGAGCGTTAATGACCATACATTTGCATTAATCCCCATTACAAGCCTTAAAAAGACCTTTTTGATCTTGAGACACTTGAAACAAAAGTCGATACGAAAATACGGGCTAACCTTTGGGTGAAAACATGCATTGTATTTTTCTTTTTGAGTGTGAGAGTTGTATCTGATTCCTGAACATTAATTGACTATAACTTTATGTGTTAAAATGGAATCATTATTTTATGAGGGCATTCAAATGATTTTGTTGAGCTTGAACTTGCATTTGAAACAAGTATTGCGCGCTTGAGAATCTTTTGTAATGGTGTGTATCAACTTGAATACTTGAGTACACAATTGATCTTTGCATGAGTAATTTGAGTCTTTTTGTGTACATCATGATTGAATCTTGTGTAGAATTGTTTGAGACATTTTGTTTGAACTGCTGAACTTGAGTTTTACTTGAGGATAAACAAAAGTTTAAGTTGGGGTGTCGCTGAGTTCACATAATAGACTTATTTAGGGATATATTTTGATATAAATAATGTCTTTAAATCCTTGTTTTGTCTCAATTACTAAAGAATAACCTTCAATTTTAGGTATTTGAGTTTGAGGTAAAGCATGGACACTACTTGGCAAAAAGGAGAGAAAACACTGAAAAAAACAAGGAAATGAAGGCTTGATGATCGTCGAGTCCACTTGGCGGCTCACCGATAAATTTGAATGTTGCCCTTTGGTCTAGTGTTCAGAGACCTAAAGAAAGGATTAAATAGGTAAAAAAAAAAAGAGTAGTCAACGCATTGACAAGAAGTTCCGTGAAGCAATACCTAGTCACCTAGT
This sequence comes from Solanum lycopersicum, assembly GCF_036512215.1. NCBI lineage: Eukaryota > Viridiplantae > Streptophyta > Magnoliopsida > Solanales > Solanaceae > Solanum > Solanum lycopersicum. The sequence continues at coordinate 32,728,148 of NC_090809.1, forward strand.
GACGCAGAACAGAAAAATTCTTGGATTAAGCGCAACACAATGATGAAGTTACCAAAGGGCGAATCGTCTATTTGGTCGGTGATTTCGACTTACTATGCCGAATTATCCGCTGCAGCACTAATATTTAAAAACTATAAATACCTTAAGTGTTTTAGATTAGGAGAGATTTTCATTTTTAATTTTCATTTAGTAGAGTTTTATTTTTAGAGAATAGTAGTTTTTCATATTTTTGCTCTTAGTTTGAGAAGGTTTTGGAGACATAAAGAAAAAGAGGATTTCTTCTCCAAGGATTTGAACTTGGGTCTCTTGGATTCTTCATTCTTCGCCAGTAAGAAGAGTTAAATCTTCGTACCCATTTGAATGCAAGCTTATTTAGGTATACATTTTATCTCTTGATATGTGGCTAGAAACCCCAATATTTGGGGGTGTAATTTAGCGAATATGGTTTAAGATTGTTGTTGGGTCTTGCTAATTGTAGTTTAATTGTGATTTTGTTTAATAGTTGTGGATGAATCTAATAAATGTTAGATGAAAATACAAGTTTATTTATGTATTTTTGGCTTTTTGTACAGAGAAGTCATGAAAGTAAGACTATTAAATTGATGGCCAGTGGGGGTGGTCGACATGAGACTCAACTTGAGAGAGTGAGCCCTAGTCTTATTACCACACACTCATCTCGAGAGAGTGAGTGGGTTAAGGCATAAGATGGTCTTCATACAACAAGTGGGTGTACGAGAGAACCCATTGAAATGTGGTAAGTTTCTCGAGAGAGAGCTTATCCCCGTTATAGCTTAGCCTATTCATAATTATTCTATAAATCTTCTATCGAAAACATATAGCCAATAATTTCACTTAACTCGTATTACCGTCACATCCCAAGATTTCCCCATCTCTTGATTTAGCCTTCTTTTGTTAATTTTCTATTTTTACTACTTGGGACAAAACCCCATCGATAATTGATACTTGTGTCACCCCTTTTGATTTATAATGTTTTTATTCGATAATGTATTTTGCTACGACTAGTTAAAACACAATTTTACTTTTCCATTAATTCTCACTACCACTCCATGTGGAAACGATGCCCCAACCCTTAGTTGGGTTTAAATACTAAGGTGTGATCATCAACACTTGCATTAGAAGTTCTGCCTTTGATGACATCACTAATTAGTTAACTAATCAGATATCCTACTGAAACAAGTTATTACTTAATAAGTACTATGTGGGATTAACTTAGCACCGAGTTTATATTGATGTGAGATGGGAACATTTCCGACAAAAAGGTTGGGTTTCTAAATGGAATCTCCCCCGACCAAAAGGATAAATTCCTAGAAGCAATCCCTTGAGATGGAAGCTCTGTGCTGGAAATGCTGAGTTTCTAGTAACAATCTCCTTATCCAATAATCCACGTGCCCCTTACGAAATTTAGCTTATGGATCCACCTAAATCTAACAAACCATGATCTTACCTTAGGAAAGTAAGCCAACCTTTTTTGGTGTGGGTAACACCGAGAAATCATGTATAGCTCACATAGTTTCATAAGTTAAGGCTTATTCCCACAATAAGAACATGAATATTAATGAAGAATTATTGGGATTTACTTAGTATGGTGAGATTTATGGGGACTCATCCATGCATTTCACAAGTAAGATTTGAGGTTATAAATGAAGTGTTTCTCTTATGCAATGATGATTTATATATTGACTACATTTATGACTTATGCTTTCCACTATCTTCGTGATGATGTTTAAACTTATTAAAATGCATGATTTCAAATGAAATGTCCCTTTTATCATGTTTTCAATGTTTTTATGCATGGCTTTCATACTTGGTGAATTTTGTACTAACGACATTTCCCCTAAGTGTAGGGTCTGGTTCTCGAGGTGATCATTTTAGTGGCTACAGCTGGGACTTATGAATCTTCTTAGCTTGTTCGCTAGTCCTCATGGTTCGAGGACATGTCTTTCTTATGTTGTAGTTCCTTTCATATACTTTCCTTTTTAGACATGTTTTATGGGCTAGATCCTATTTCATTCACTATTGTAGAAGATGACTATAATGAGACAAGTGCCTAGACTCCACTTTCACCTATAAATTTTTTTTGACTTGAGTTGTCTTGTTACTCTTATTGTTTGATTTCTTATGTTATGAATACTAAGTTGCTTTTGTTGAGTCCTTCGTGTTTTTGTACGCCATGTTATATATAGGGGGTACCCCTAGATCGTGACACCTTTTGTATCGTGTTTTATCTTGGTCATTGCATGTCATGAAAATATACCCTTTTAGCATGAATTAAATATTTTTATGCATGACTATTATTCTTGGTACATATTTCTTACGAAACGCATACTCTTGCTTACTTTTCCCCAAATCTAGAGTCCGATAGGCACGGTTCTCAATTTCATCGGTAGAGGATGATTTGAGTGATTCAAAACTATGTTGAGTCCTCATGCTTTGAGGATAGATTTTCATTGTTTTCTGATTTCTTTCTTACTTTAAGTTTTGGTCATGTTATATGGGCTAGGCCTAGTTTCACTCTTATTTACTAGATGTATAATAAGACAAGTGTTTAGACTTCTGCTTTGCTTTATAAACTTTCAAGTATTCAAATTGTCCTTTAAGCCTTTTTACTGTATTTCCTATGTTATGAATGCTAAGTGGATTGTATGTGACCTCTCGGGGTCCTATACGCCATGTGACACCTAGAGGGTACCTTGGGTCCTAAAAAACTTGGTAAAGAGAGCACAAGGCTTAAAAAAGGTTGTATGAAGTCTCATAGTTAGCATTGAGTAAACTCTTGTACATGAGTGTGGAGTGTACAACACTTATGAATGAGAAGATACAAGATGTTTAGGAAACTTCACTTCTTTCATTACTCTAAATTCATGTGGTAGAGTTTAACTCTATACGAACTCTTTCCTTATCCTTATCTGATGCTCTACATGATATGACTACTCAAAGATCTTATTCTAGAAGGAATGTGAGGGAGAATATGGAACAAGAAGTTCCTCTTTAAGCTCTAGTTGAACCTTTGGCTGAGCAAGTGAATAATGTGGAATTTAGGGTTGCTTTTCAAGTGTTGGCAAAATCCATAACGTCTTAAGACAATAGGGAGATTATGGTTCCCGTAAACCAAAATGAGGGAGAAGCGGAGTGAGAAACTTCACTAAGATGAATCCTCCTGAGTTTCATGGTTTTAAGGTTGAGGAATATCCTCAAGAGTTCAATGATGATATTTATATGGTTTAAATGATTAAAAGAGTGGCGCCGATACAAAAGACAGAGTTTCTCGGTTATCAAATTAAGGGTGTTGCACAAATTTGGTTCAATTAATTGAAAGAAGAGCGACATGAAGATGTGGGTACTCCTTATTCAGAAAAGTTCAAAATTGCTTTCCTTGATATGTTCTTTCCTCTTTAGATGAAGGAGGCCAAGGTGCTTAAATTCATCAACCTTCATTAACAAAGTATGAATGTGAACGAATATGCTTTCAAGTTCAAACAATTGTCTAGATATGCTCAAACCATGATTGCCGATCCTAGGGCAAGGATGAGTAAGTTTGTTTTGGTTGTGTTTGAAATTATGGTATAGGAATGTCACATCACTACGATTATCCATGATATGGATATTTCTCGTCTCATAGTTCATGATCAACAAATTAAAGAAGAGAAACTTAAGGGAAAGTCTAAGGATGCAAAAACGGCTAAGAGTGGTGAGGGTAACTTCTCGCATTCAAGGTCAAATAGACACGATCATTCTTAGTTTCAACAAAAGTTTTCGAACAATGTTCCTCCAACGCTCCCCCTATATTCAACAAAGATAGGTTGTCTAATCCTAAGCCTCAAGGAGGGAATGGTATTGGATCTTCACTGCCTATGTCCACTTGTGCTAGGTGTGAAAAGAAACACGAGGGTAAGTGCCTAGCTTTATTGTGTGGATGTTTCAGTTATTGAAAAAGTAGTCATAAGATGAGGGATTTTCCAATGCTTATGGATAAGGGAGAGGGAAAACAAGATCCTCCTATTGGTTTGGATTCCAATGCTCTCAAGAAAACCGGTTCTATGCACTTCAGATTCGTGGTGAACAAGAGGATTCTCCTGATGTGGTTAACCGTATATTGAAAGTCTTCCAAATTTAAGTTTATGTTTTACTTTATCTCAGTTCTAGCTTTTCTATTGTGATGCCATATGTGTCCATGGGGTTTGATGGTCTTCCGGATGTGTTGCTAGATTCTTTTTCTGGTGATTCTTTTATGGCTAAGAGGGTCTATAGAAAATGCCTTCTTTCCTTGTCCCATAGAGTGATTCTTGTTGATTTGGTAGAACTTTATATGGTAGATTTTCATGTTATCCTTGGTATGGATTGGCTGCAATCATGTTATGCTTGAATTAATTGTAGGACTTGTGTAGTCAAGTTTAAGTTTTCAACTGAGCCTATACAAGAACTGAAAGGGGGAAATTCTACACATAAGGGTTATGTCACACCCGGAGAATACACCCCAGATGAGACCGGCATCGTGAACCTCTCAGAGATAGAAGACAAGCCTCTTTTTAGCGTTCATCACAATCGTACAGTTAAATTTAGAGGAAAAATTAAAACTTTTAGCATACTATTGAAGTATATTCAGACTTCATACTTAACATTCATAAGACTACGATATTCTACGGAATTGTCTCATATATATATATATATATATATATATATATATATATATATATATATATATATATATATATATATATAAATCTATCTAAGAGTTCAAATCTTGACTTAGCCAATAAGTAGTCAATATTCCATATAGTCCTAAATACAAAAAAATCCAAAGAAAATATGATGGAAATAGATAATCCTAATATCTAATAAAGTCTTCAAAAGATGGAAAACAAATTATAGTATCCCGAACATTAGTACCAACCAAGACTAGGAGAAAGAGTTCCCCGATTCTTCAAATCGGCCTCCTTAAACTTCAATAGCCGAAACCTACAGTTGCAGTAATATAAAGTAATGGGGTTGGTACACCACATGTACTAAGTATGGGTATATGCACATAACATATAAGGACATGCATGAAAAAGGATCATTTATCGTTTCATTAGAAAACATGCTAAGTCATGTGAAAGTATTCAATGTACATAACATATAACATGTACAAAGTAAGGATACCATCAACTTACAGCATGATAATAATAAAAGACATATTTTCATAGAGTCATGTTAATATATTCAATAAATCATATAACCATTAAATACAAAACACTTACCAATGATCTCATCCCCAACCTACAAGTGTAGAGGTCATGTGAAGCCCCATAACACCACACAACCAAGTAGATAAAATAGGAGACCATAAGTGTAACGACCTGTTTAGTCGTTTTGAGCAGCAGATTTTATTTCTTGAAAAACTGGCTGAGACGACGAATCCCACGATGGACCGTCATGGGCACGACGGACCGTCGAGGGGGTCTCGTTCCAAAACACTTAGAATTCTGAAATTTGGATACTGAAATCGACTCTCTGAACTTCGTGATGGAATGGCAGGATGGACCATCACAGGCGTGACGGGCTGTCACAGATCCTTCAGTAAATTTCAGTCTCTGAACTTTACGACGACTCAGAAGGATGGACCATCGCAGGCACGACGGCCCGTCACAGCCTGCGTAATCCCAGGCTGGGTCGGATTTCTTTAAATGTTTTAAGGGACGTTTTGGACTATTCCTGCTTATAATTATAAAGTTGGTGGTTGAATATTAATAATCCAATTTCTTGAGGGTTAAAGGAGATAACCTTCAATTAATTAGTGGGATACTTTTACCATCTTTGATACTTAATTATATGCTAATTAGGGTAAAAGAAAAAGGGTTGGGATAAGAAAAAATAGAAAGAACAGAGAGAGGGAGAAACGATCGATCAAGAGAAGAGAACGAAGAGGAAAGCAAAGCATTGGAAAAGTAGATTTCTTGACTTCAATTCTTCAGTGGAGGTAGGTTATGGTTATTATGCTACTCGTAGTAAACTTTTAATAGCGAATGATATGTATTGGGTAGTGTTGTAAACCCTTCTATATGCTTAATTGTATGCTTTCATGAATGTGATTATATAATTGTGATAAAATAAGCATGATGAAGCTATTGAATCCTAAATCTTGAAAAAGAAATCCTAATCTACTTTGTTAATGATGATGCCTTGGTATAAAATAAGGCTTGATGAACGAAAGTATTGAGATTAGGGGATCGGGTGCCACGTTTCGGTACCAGGATAGTATATGAGGATCGGAGTGTCACGTTCCGACACCAGGATAGTATATGGATCGGGTGCCACGTTCCGGTACCAGGATAGCATATGAGGATCGGAGTGTCACGTTCCGACACCAGAATAGTATATGAGGATCGGAGTGTCACGTTCCGACACCAGGATAGAATATGGATCGGGTGTCACGTTCCGACACAAGGATAGTATGATGAAGATCGGAGTGTCACGTTCTGGCACCAGGATTAGTAGAGAGAATGAATCTGGAAATATGTTAATATACTCGATTCAATGAACCTAATTCCCAAATGAGTATGATGGGGAGGCGTGAGTCCTCATTGATGTGCTTGGTGTTGCGACCAAGGGTTATGGTAATCGAAATGCCGCTTGTTGAGTATTGTAGTTGATTTTATGATATTATCTGATATATATTGTTTTCTATTTTGAGTTGGCCGATGATATCTACTCTGTACCTGTGTTTCGTACTGACCCCTACTTGTATGTTTTTCTCTTGTTATTTGTAGAGTGCAGCAAACGTGTCGTCGTCTTCAACTCAACCGTAACTCTAGCCAGTTTTCACCACGTCAGATTTCAGGGTGAGCTAAAGCTTCTAGCTTGGACTGGATCTTCTTCTTCATGTCTTGATGCCTTGAAGTTCTGGCATAGACTAGCTATTATATATGTTCAGTTTCTTAGATACTCTTAGCTTTAGTAATTTGAGGATAGATGTTCTTGTGATGATGACTTCTAGATTTTGGGGATAATAACAAGTGTTTGAGTTTTAAGAAGTTAATAAATTTTGAAGCTTCCGCAATATTTTGTTATTCACAGTTGAATTATTGGTACATGTTGGGATTTAAGTGTCTTGGTTCGTCCACCTAGGTAGTTAAGTGTGGATGCCACTCACGACTCATTTTGGGTCGTGGCAAAGCTGGTATCAGAGCATTAGGTTTGTTGGTCTCATCACACAAGAACGAGTCTAGTAGAGTCTTAAGGAACGGTAGGGGGACGCCTTTACTTTTCTTTGAGAGGCTATAAGACTTTAGGAAAATGCCATTCATTCTTTATTTCGTGTTATTACTGGATCCAATTGGTATCTAGGTGATACAAATTGGTATTTGACCCTCTTCACTCTATTTTGCAGATTGTTAGAACTAGAGCAACGACTGCGCCAACACCAACATCGACAAGACAAGGAGCGTCTGAGCCAGCCACTGGGGCTGTAACTCGAGGAAGAGTAGCGGTAAGAGGCCGTGGTAGAGGTCGTGGGAGGAAGTCCTCTAGAGGAAGAGGACGAGCACCTAGCCCATCTGATACTAGGGCGGTGACTCCTCCACCGACTGAAGAAGTAGTAAGAGAGGGTGAGGAAGGGGAAACTGAGCAAGTGCAAAATGAGGAACTACCACCAAAACCTACCCCACAGATGATAAATCAGGTTCTTGCTTATCTTAGTGGGTTATCTGATCAAGGTCAAACACCTCCAGTGTTTTCTGCACCAGCACCTCAGGTTCCGGAAGTACAACAGCCAACTGCTGCGGCTCCCCGCACGGATGTTCCATTGGAAATAGGCACGTTTCCTCGTCTGACTACAGGGCCTATAATGACAAATGATCAACATGAACTTTTTAGTAAGTTCTTGAAATTGAAACCTCCAGTCTTCAAGGGTGCTAAATCTAATGATGCCTATGATTTTCTAGTTGACTGTCATGAGCTACTACACAAGATGGGTATAGTAGAACAGTTTGGTGTTGAGTTTGTGACTTATCAGTTTCAAGGGAACGCCAAAATGTGGTGGCGGTCACATGTTGAGTGTCAACCAACAGAGGCACCACCTATGACTTGGGCATAATTCTCTAGTTTGTTTATGGAGAAGTATATCCCCCAGACTTTGAGGGATAGGAAAAGAGATGAGTTCTTGAGCCTAGAGCAAGGTAGGATGTCGGTCACTGCATATGAGGCTAAGTTTCGTGCATTATCCAGGTATGCTACCCAACTTTGTTTCAGTCCACAAGAGTGGATTCACCATTTTGTGAAGGGTTGAGGTCGGAATTAAAGATTTCGGCCTTATAGGTAGCGGCTACGGTAAAATCCTTTCAAGAAGTTCGTGATAGAGGTGGAAGGAGTGAAGCCAGATGACTTCACCATGGCATCGACATCAAAAAGGTTTCTAAAGGGAGGTGAGTTTAATGGTTCTTACTCTAGAGGACAGGGTTCAGGAGGTTACTCAGTCCGACCAATTCAGTCTTCACTACAGACTGTAGTTGGGGGTCCACCGCAGACTGGTCAACACTTCTCTGAGTTTGGAGGTTATCCCCAGACTTTGTCATTCTCACAGAGACCTATGCTTGAATCCAGAGAGTGTAATGGATGTGGGGAGACTGGACACATTAAGAGGTATTGTCCAAAATAGAGTTACAGACCTCAAATAGTTAGAGGTAGAGGTGGTCATGGAAGAGGCCGTCATTCTGGAGGGCGTGGTGGCCGAGGTAATGGTGTTCACCAAAACAGTCGGGTTGACCGACAAATGGGAACTACTGCAGCGCAGCCTGGTAGAGGCAACGGGCAGACAGGTGATAGGTCCCATTGTTACGCTTTCCCTGGGCGGTCAGCAGCGGAGACATCAGATGTTGTTATCACAGGTAATCTTTTGGTTTGTGATTGTATGGCTTATGTATTATTTGAACCTGGCTCCACATTTTCATATGTATCTTCCTCATTCGCTACTGGTCTTAATTTACATTGTGAATTGATTGACATGCCTATTCGTGTTTCTACTCCGGTGGGTGAGTCTGTGATAGTTGAAAATGTGTATAGGTCTTGTCTTGTAACTTTTATGGGGAGCAATACTCATGTAGACTTGGTTATCTTAGAAATGGTTGACTTCGATGTGATTCTGGGTATGACTTAGCTTTCTCCAAACTTTGCAATCTTGGATTGTAATGCTAAAACTGTGACGTTAGCCAAGCCTGGGACAGATCCGTTAGTGTGCGAGGGTGACTACACTTCCAATCCGGTTCATATCATCTCCTTTCTTCGTGCTAAGAGAATGGTTAGCAAAGGGTGTTTATCTTTCTTGGTACACCTCAGAGATGATACTACCCAAGTACCTTCAATTGAGTCGGTTTCCGTGAGTTTTTAGATGTGTTTCCTGCAGACCTTCCTGGTATGCCACCGGATAGAGATATTGACTTCTTCATCGATCTTGAACCGGGTACTCGCCCCATTTCTATACCCCTTATAGGATGGCTCCCACTGAGTTAAGAGAGTTAAAGGCTCAACTTCAAGAGTTGTTAAGCAAGGGCTTTATTAGACCAAGTGCATCCCCTTGGGGTGCTCCGGTGTTATTTGTGAAGAAGAAGGATGGAAGTTTTAAGATGTGCATAGATTACAGACAACTAAATAAGGTAACCGTTAAGAATAAGTATCCTCTTCCTCGCATTGATGATTTGTTCGATCAGTTACAAGGTGTTTGTACCTTCTTAAAAATCGACTTGAGATCTGGTTATCATCAATTGAAAATACGAGCAGCAGATGTGCCCAAGACTGCTTTTCGGACCAGGTATGGGCATTACGAATTTGTAGTGATGTCTTTTGGTCTTACGAATGCCCCTGCTGCTTTCATGAGCTTGATGAACGGGATTTTTAAGCCATATCTAGATCTCTTTGTGATTGTATTTATTGATGATATATTGGTATACTCAAAGAGCAAGAAGGAATAGGAGGAGCACTTGAGAATTGTATTGGAAATGTTGAGGGAGAAAATTTATTATGCCAAATTCTCCAAGTGTGAGTTTTGGCTAGATGCAGTGTCCTTCTTGGGGCATGTGGTTTCTAAGGATGGGGTGATGGTGGATCCTTCTAAGATCGAGACGGTGAAGAATTGGGTAAGACCTACTAATGTGTCAGAAATAAGGAGCTTTGTTGGTTTAGCTAGCTATTACCATCGATTTGTCAAGGGATTCTCTTCCACTACTTCCCAATTGACGAACTTGACTAAGCAGAATGTTCCATTTGTATGGTCGGACGAGTGTGAAGAAAGCTTTCAGAAGCTCAAGACTTTGTTGACCACTGCACCAATTCTCACCTTGCCCGTGGAAGGTAGGAATTTCATTGTCTATTGTGATGCATCCTATTCTGGTTTGGGTGCAGTGCTAATGCAAGCGAAGAATGTAATTGCTTATGCTTCAAGGCAATTAAAGGTGCATGAACGTAACTATCCGACCCACGATTTGGAATTGGCCGCAGTTGTGTTTGCATTAAAGCAATGGAGGCACTATCTATATGGAGTTAAGTGTGAAGTATACACGGATCATCGTATCCTACAGTATGTCTTTACTCAGAGAGATTTGAACTTGAGACAGAGGAGATGGATGGAACTACTGAAGGATTATGATGTTACCATCTCGTATCACCCAGGAAAGGCTAATGTTGTGGCAGACGCCTTAAGTAGAAAAGCAGGGAGCATGGTAGTTTAGCCCACTTACAAGTTTCTAGACACCCATTGGCTAGAGAGGTTCAGACTCTGGCTAACGACTTTATGAGGTTAGAAGTAAATGAGAAGGGAGGATTTTTGGCCAGTGTGGAGGCGAGATCTTCTTTTCTTGACAAGATCAAGGGGAAACAGTTTGATGATGAGAAACTAAGACGAATTCGGGATATGGTGTTGCGAGGAGAGGCTAAAGAAGCAATAATGGATGACGAAGTTGTTTTGAGGATTAAGGGAAGGGTATGTGTGCCCCGTGTTGATGATTTGATTCACACTATTCTTACAGAGGCTCGTAGTTCCGGATATTCTATACATCCTGGTGCAACCAAGATGTACCGTGACCTAAAGCAACACTTTTGGTGGAGTAGAATGAAGCGCGACATTGTTTATTTTTTTGCCAAATGTCCAAATTGTCAGCAAGTAAAGTATGAACACCAGAGGCCCGGAGGAACACTTCAGAGAATGCCCAGTCCTGAATGGAAGTGGGAGAGAATTGCAATGGACTTCGTGGTTGGTCTTCCAAAGACATTGGGGAAGTTTGACTCTATTTGGGTAATTGTGGACAGATTAACTAAGTCTTCTCATTTCATTCCGGTCAAGGTGACTTATAATGCAGAGAAGTTAGCCAGGCTCTACATCTCAAAAATTTTTCGATTGCATGGAGTTCCACTTTTCATCATATCAGATAGAGGTACGTAGTTTACTTCTAAGTTTTGGAGAACATTGCATGCTGAATTAGGTACTAGGTTGGACCTTAGTACTACATTCCACCCTCAGACTGATGGTCAGTCTGAGCAAACAATTCAAGTGTTGGAGGATATGCTTCGTGCATGTGTGATAGAATTTGGAGGTCATTGGGATAACTTCTTACCCTTAGCGGAGTTCTCCTACAACAATAGCTATCACTCAAGTATTGATATGGCTCCTTTCGAAGCATTGTATGGGAGGAGATGTCGGTCTCCCATTGGTTGGTTTGATGCATTTGAGGTTAGACCTTGGGGTACTGATCTTTTAAGGGATTCATTAGAGAAGGTGAAATCTATTCAAGAAAAGCTTTTAGCGGCCCAAAGCAGGCGAAAGGAATATGCAGATCAAAAGGTTAGAGATTTGGATTTCATGGAGGGTGAGCAAGTTTTGCTGAAGGTTTCGCCCATGAAAGGGGTGATGCGGTTTGGAAAAAGAGGTAAGCTAAGCCCAAGGTTATTGGACCATTTGAAGTACTTAAGTGAGTAGGGGAGGTGGCTTATGAATTAGCCTTGCCTCCATGACTGTCAGGAGTGCATCCGGTATTTCATGTGTCCATGTTGAAAAGATACCATGGGGATGGAAACTACATTATCCGTTGGATTCCGTTTTGCTTGATGAGAATTTGTCTTATGAGGAGGAACCTGTTGCCATTCTAGATAGAGAAATTCGCAAGTTGAGATCAAGGGAGATTGCATCCATCAAAGTTCAATGGAAGAATCGACCAGTTGAAGAGTCCACGTGGGAGAAGGAGACTGATATGCGAGAAAGATACCCACACCTGTTTACAGATTCAGGTACTCCTTTTCGCCCTTGTTTTTCTTCTTATTATCGTTCGGGGACGAACGATGGGTAAATTGGTATCTATTGTAACAACCTGTTTAGTCGTTTTGAGCAGCAGATTTTATTTCTGGAAAAACTGGCTGAGACGATAGATCCCACGACGGACCGTCATGGGCACGACGGACCGTCAAGGGGGTCTCGTTCCAAAATACTTAGAATTCTAAAATTTGGGTACTGAAATCGACTCTCTGAACTTAGTGATGGAATGGAAGGACGGACCGTCACAGGCGTGACGGGCCGTCACAGATCCTTCAGTAAATTTCAGTCTCTGAACTTTACGACGACTCAGCAGGACTGACCGTCGCAGGCACGACAGCCCGTCACAGGCTGCATAATCCCAGGCTGGGTCAGATTTCTTTAAATGTTTTAAGGGACGTTTTGTACTATTCCTGCTTATAATTATAAAGTTGGTGGTTGAATATTAATAATCCAATTTCTTGAGGATTAAAGGAGATAACCTTCAATTAATTAGTGGGATACTTTTACCATCTTTGATACTTAATTATATGCTAATTAGGGTAAAAGAAAAAGGGTTGGGATAAGAAAAAATAGAAAGAACAGGGAGAGGGAGAAACGATCGATCAAGAGAAGAGAACGAAGAGGAAAGCAAAGCATTGGAAAAGTAGATTTCTTGACTTCAATTCTTCGGTGGAGGTAGGTTATGGTTTTTATGCTATTCGTAGTAAACTCTTAATAGCGAATATATGTTTTAGGTAGTGTTGTAAACCCTTCTATATGCTTAATTGTATGCTTGCATGAATGTGATTATATAATTGTGATAAAATAAGCATGATGAAGCTATTGAATCCTAAATCTTGAAAAAGAAACCCTAATCTACGTTGTTAATGATGATGCCTTGGTATAAAAGAAGGCTTGATGAACGAAAGTAGTGAGATTAGGGGATCGGGTGACACGTTCCGGTACCAGAATAGTATATGAGGATCGGAGTGTCACGTTCCGACACCAGGATAGTATATGGATCGGGTGCCATGTTCCGGTACCAGGATAGTATATGAGGATCGGAGTGTCACGTTTCGACACCAGGATAGTATATGGATCGGGTGCCACGTTCCGCTACCAGGATAGTATATGAGGATCGGAGTGTCACGTTCCGACACCAAGATAGAATATGGATCGGGTGTCACGTTCCGACACCAAGATAGTATGATGAGGATCGGAGTGTCAGGTTCCGGCACCAGGATTAGTACAGAGAATGAATCTGGAAATATGTTAATATACTCAATTTAATGAACCTAATTCCCAAATGAGTATGATGGGGAGGCGTGAGTCCTCATTGATGTGCTTGGTGTTGCGACCAAGGGTTATGGTAATTGTAAATGCCACATGTTGAGTATTGTAGTTGATTTTATGATATTATCTGATATATATTGTTTTCTATTTTGAGTTGGCCGATGATATCTACTCAGTACCTGTGTTTTGTACTGACCCCTACTTGTATGTTTTTCTCTTGTTATTTGTGGAGTGCAGCAAACGTGTCGTCGTCTTCAACTCAACCGTAACTCTAGCCAGTCTTCACCACGTCAGATTTCAGGGTGAGCTAAAGCTTCTAGCTTGGACTGGATCTTCTTCTTCATGTCTTGATGCCTTGAAGTTCTGGCATAGACTAGCTATTATATATGTTTAGTTTCTTAGATACTCTTAGCTTTAGTAATTTGAGGATAGATGTTCTTGTGATGATGACTTCCAGATTTTGGGGATAATAACAAGTGTTTGAGTTTTAAGAAGTTAATAAATTTTGAAGCTTCCGCAATATTTTGTTATTCACAGTTGAATTATTGGTACATGTTGGGATTTAAGTTTCTTGGTTCGTCCACCTAGGTAGTTAAGTGTGGATGCCACTCACGACTCATTTTTGGTCGTGACAATAAGTAAAGCTTTGCTTTGTGTAACTTGTACCATAAGTAGTCATAACTTCATATAACAATTTGCCCCAATAACGTATTAATCAGAATGACTAATATTCATGTAAGAGTAACATCATGTATCATAAATATAGATCTTTCATGTCATCATATTACATAAGAATAATCTCCTAGGACTTCCCTTAGAGTCAACTTGTGCAATGTCTAGGTAGAGTCCCATACCCCTACCTATACGAAGAAACCTACTCAAGTCACCCTAGTCAACATTCACTTACTTGCCTTTCTTTTGACATGGAATCCAGTGTCTTCCGAACACCGAAAAGAGGGTGTCTACCGGCCAAAGTAGAACCTACCTGAGATAGCTTTCTAGGTGGATCTACTAGCTAGTATCCTATGGATGCAACATAGTTAAAGAACTAGGAGATGTATTATAGACCCATAGATCCACATAACATGGAAGCCTCAATCTCATGAGAATTATTGTGAATCTACCTTCCACTAGCGAAGGGACACTTCTCATATCCAGTCCATCGGTGCGTAGCTTAAGTCCCTTTTCTTGAATTAACCATTAATTTTTCCTTAATCATAAACTTATAATCGGTCATAGGAGGTTAACTCCTTATATAAATATGATCATGAGATCGTTTAGGATTATATGAGAATTTCCTTTCATCGCAACCATCATATGTGAGATTAACATAACATAGTCATCTTGTGTAAAGCATACAAGAGATTAGCATAGCTTGCATTTTTGTAGTCTTATCATGATATCAAATTTAACATGTTCATAGCCCTACATATACACATTAAAACATCATATATACTTTCATAACATAACATCGTGATTCATAGGCTAACATAAACATTATAGAGTAATCACAACTTTAGAAGACTTACCTCTTGCTTCCAAGAACCTTATTCATCTTACACTACACATAATCATACTTAGTGAAATACTCAATAACATAATCAATATAAACTTATGAAATCATGTACAATATCAATACATAGCGTAGGAGAAGGTGAACATGTCGTAAAAGGATTCATTCAAACCTTAAATCCCAACCCTAACGTTTACACGTTATCAAACACTGTAAATATCCCATATGATACCATCACTTAAAGAAAGATCATGTATCAGACAACATTCAAACATTTTCAATCAAATATTTGTGTGAGGTTAACCTAGCAAATGTTTACTTTTCGTTAAAAATCATAAATCTAAGGTTAGGAAGAAAATCCATTTTATAGAGTAAAAATCCAAGTGTTTGAAGTTCTTGAAAACTTATCTTGAAAGGACCTCTTGTGGAAAGTAATTCCAAGATTTAAAATCCCATAGATGAAGAATCCACATAAATCTGATTGGAAACTTTGAAACCTTCGTCTTCTTCCTTAAGCTTTTCTTGTTCTTCAATGGAGTTTGGAAAAGAGAGCGTTCTTGAGAGATTGAGAGAATATTCTTTTGATCTGATTTGGGACGTATAAAAGTGGTCTAAAACTTACCTAACATACATATATAGTCATCCCATGAATAGTCCCAAATACCCTCCACTTAAATTACCAAAACGCCCCTCTTAAATTGATCAAAAATAGGAGAGCATTTGACTTAGCCAAATCATAAAATTTGTTAAGGGTTTCGGTTTTGACTAGGATTTTCAATTAATTAATTCAGTTGGTAATTTAATTAATTATGTGACATAGGGTAATTACTAAAGTACCCCTATGTCACAAGGACCATAATCAACCCCTTTGGACCATTCTAGGTTAGGTACTAGGATGTTTCTTTAGTTAGTTACCCGGCTAGTGTCACCCGGTTAGGTTTTAGGATATCGGGTACACTAGTTATTTTATTTTAGTTAATACTAGGTTAGTTAGTTAGTTAGAGACTAGGACTGGTTAGGAAGCTAGGACTCATTTAGATTTACCCGCACCCGCGCCTGCCCCCTAACCTCCATAACCGAATTCGGTTGGAGCTTGGTCGCTTGGTCTCTTGCACATGTTTTGATGCACATTTATTGTCTAAGGACCATCACTATGTCCTTGGTAATTGCTTAATCTACATGATCATTTAAAATGATCATGTTCTATGGTACCTAGGCCTTACAATTGGATGCCTCTTACTTAATATGTGAGTTAAGGAATTAAGCATTTTAGCTTAGGGGTCTTCATTGAAAATACAATTCCGAAACAATCTTGTATTAGGGCATTTGAACCATAGTGTATTTTAAGTTACTTGTTAATGCATAGAAATTGGCTAACACCCTTAAGACAATATTCTCTAACATGCCCAATAATACTAAATATTAGGCATTGGGACACCTATGTACCCCAATACATAATCTTAAAACCTAATAAACTTTTTACTAGACAAGTATATTTTCGGGAATGTTACATGGCACTTCCGGAGTGTTACATATTCTCCCCTAAGAAACATTCGTCACCGAATGACACTAAAATCTTTTGGGAGGGCAGGAAAAATACTTAATATTAGCAGCAGCACCAGTACATAACATATCATTACACTTAGCACTCAATTCATGATGCACAATCATATAAGAGCTACATGTTCATGACATATAGTTAGGAACTTCCTTCTCAACCTTATAATAAGCTCAAAATGCATCAAAGATATACCATGTTATCGTTCTTCTCAAGACAACAACAAAATCTCAAGAAAACATACACATACATCTCAAGAAAACATACCCATACATGTTTCACATAAGTGCATGAATAGAGTATAAAGGAATTTTCTTAAAACTCTAGTTGGTACTATCATTTACCTACAAATGCACCTCTTTGGAAAACAAGTCAATTTCATGATTGGTTATTAATTTCTTTACTAAGATGAATGTATAAACTCAAAGAGTAAAAATATGAGGGAAGAGGGACTTCGTGTCGGCTTCAGCCTGCCATGTTGCACTCTCAACAAGATGGTTCCTTATTAGAACTTTTACAGAGGCCACCGTCCTATTTTCTCAACTCCTTAACTTCTCACATTAGGATGATATTTCACCATATGGGCACCTTTGGCACAACCATAGAACCTATTAGTCCCAACAAGACATTCACCCACATGTTTCTTACCACACTTACCATAAGTTGGTCACTCTTTTGGTGGATCAACATTTCTCCCCTCTTGAGGTTTAGGATTAGAACCTCTATCATTACGATTCTTGGAAAAATTAGAAGGAACCTGATTTGAAAACATCTTCTTAAACTTAAGCTTGTCTTGAACATCAAGCCTACTCTTAGAAGAACTACCTTCAAAAGACTTTGCCTTCTTAGATTCTCTATTCCTCTTCCTTAGATGACTATCCTCAACCTGTTGAATATGAATCATCAACCTCCTTGAAGAAGGTTGATGAACTCCACTACTTTAGCTTCCCTTTTTTCCCTTGGAAAGAATCTGCCAATAAAGGACTCATATGCTAAAAGACACATAGTGTCAAATCTCTAAAGGCACGACATAGGAGAATGAAAAAAAGACAAGTTTCCTAATCATCATATAGCCTCACATCCATAATTGCGGCACACTTAACACCCATTAAGAAGACACTAGGTAACGTGGTTTGGTGAGAAATTGACCCTAAGGATATTTAACCTCATGCTCTAATACCAAGTTTAAGACACCCGAAGAATACACCCTAGATGAAATCGGTGTCGTTAACCTTTTAAAGGTCATCGTAGACAATCCTCTTCTTAGTTTTCATGACAATTATACAGTTAAATTTAGTGGAAAAATTAAAGTTTTTAAAATACTATTGAAGTATACTTAGACTTCATACATAACATTCATAAGACATACAATATTCTAAGGAATTGTATCATATATATATATATATATATATATATATATAAAACCATCTAAGAGTTCAAATCTGGACTTTGCAAATAAATAATAAATATGTCATAGAGGCATTAATACAAAAGAGCCCAAAGAAAAGATGATGAAAATAGATAATCCTAATATCTACTAAAGTCTTCATAAGCGAGAATATAAATGATAGTGTCCCAAACATGAGGACCTACCCAGACTTGGAGAAAGAGTTCCAAGCATCTTCAAATCGGCCTCCTTCAACTTCAATGGTTAGAACCTACAGTTGTAGTAATATAAAGTAATGGGGTTAGTATGTCACATGCACTAAGTATGAGTATATGCACATAACATATAAGGACATGCCTGAAAAAGGATCATTTATCATTTCATTAGAAAACATGATAAGTCATGTGAAAGTATTCAATGCACATACCATATAACGTGTACAAACTAAGGATACCGTCAACTTACAACATGATCATAATCAAAGACATATTTTCATTGAGTCATGTTAACATATTCAATAAATCAAATAAACATAACATACTAAACACTTACCAATGATCTCATCTCCAACCTACAAGTGAAATGGTCATGTAAAGCCCCGTAACCCAACACAACCAAGTAGATAATATAGGAGACCATAAGTAAAGCTTTGCTTCATATAACTTGTAACTTAAGTTGTCATCACTTCATATAACAATATAATCAAATAACTTATTCATCATAATGACCAACATTCATGTATGATTAACATCATGTATCATAAACATTATATTTCATGTCATCATATTACATAAGAATAAACTCCGAGGACTTCCCTTAAAGTCAACTTGTGCAATTTCTAGGTAGAGTCTCATACCCCTACCTATACAAAGCAAATTCCTCAAGTCACCCTAGTCAATGTTCACTTACTTGCCTTTCTTTTTACATGAGGGAATCTTCGCCTTAACCGACATAGACCATGCGAGATAAACATCGAATCCAGTGTCTCTCGCACACCGAAAAGAATTGGTCTAATGGCCAAAGTAGAACCTGCATGATAGGTGGATCCACTAGCTAGTATCTATGGTGACAACATATTTTAAGAACTAGGAGATATATTAGAGACCGATAGTTCCACATAAAATGGAAGCCTCAATCTCATGAGAATCATTTTGAACCTACCTTCCAGTAGGGAAGGGACACTTCTCATATCCAGTTCATCGGTGCTTAGCTTAATTCCCTTTTCTTGAAATAACCTTTATGTTTTTATTCATCATAAACTTATCATAGGTCATAGGAGGTTAACTCCCTGTATAAACATGATCATGAGCTCTTTTAGGATTAGATGAGAATTTTCTTTCATCGCAACCCTTCATATGTGAGATTAACATAACATAGTCATCTTGTGTAAAGCATATAAGATAATACCATAGCTTGCGTTTTCAGAGTCTTATTATGATCTCACATTTAACATGTTCATATCCCAGGACATACACATTAAAACATCATACATGCTTTCATAAAATAACATCGTTATTCATAGGCTAACATAAACATTATAGAGTAATCACATCTTTAGAAGACTTACCTCTTGCTTTAAAGGATCTTATTCATCTTACACTATTCATAATCATACTTAGTGAAATACTCAATAACATAATCAAGAAAAACACATAAAATGACGTGCAAGATCAATGCATAGCGTAGGAAAAGGGAAATGGGTCGTAAAAGGATTCATTCGAACCTTATATTCCAACCCTAATGTTTACACGCTATCAAATACTGTAAACATCTCATCCAAAACCACCACTTAGAGAAGGATCATGTATCATACGATTAAAATATTATCAATGAAATACTGAACAATTCGTTTGAAATTAGTGTTTTGAACTATTCATAATTATAATTATGAACTTAGTAGGGTGGGTTTAATAATTAATAGAGTTAGTGTTAAAGAAAATAACATTAAAATTAATATTGGGACACTTTTACACCTTTATAATTAGTCATATTATCGTTAATTTGATAAATAATTTGAAGGAAAAAAAAAGAAAAGAGGGGAAGAGGAGAAACGAGAGGACGGCGTGGAACAAGAAGTGAATTGAAAATTGTTGCCTTCAGGTTAAATCATCCTCCAATCCTTCTAGTAATAACAATAATAGTATTAAATTATGTTTAGCTTGAATAGTTATAGGTGTTGATGTATTAATTGCTAGTTGAAAATTTTGGATAGAAAAGTGAGCAAGAATGTGGTGTTATAGCGATTATAAAATGTATCATATATAATATATTATATATATGTGAGCAGATTCCCTCCACATTAGAATTGGTACTTTTGATTAGAAGTATTGGCAGTGTCTATAATTTTGATAATTTATTATTTTATTATAATTATTATTAAATCATTATTATTAGTGTATATGTTAACCTTGGAGATACATTTAATTTAGTGATTAGCTCAAATTTTAGGTGAAATTGAGAAAGAAATAGACAAGTTTTAAAATGCATTAAGTGGTACGCTACTGGTCTTAGAAACTAGTGATTTTCGGTTACGAATATTTCTTGTTATCATAATTATTATTGTTAATATAGGTGGGTATATATACATATATATATATATATATATATATATATATATATATATATATATATATATATATATATATATATATATGTATGTATAAAATAATTAATAACTAAGGAAATTATGTGTCCCGGTAGTGGGAAATTGGATGCACTATGTTTTGTATATTTAATGCATGCATGTGCTATACTTCGCAGGTGCTATAGTTGGGTTGTTACCAGTTCGTAGCCACTGGTGTTGTCACCAGTGGCTTTCTGACATTAATATTAATATTTTGTTCTTCCATTAGAAATTTATATTTTGATATATGAAAATAGGTAATTAAATATTAGGTGTATCAAATTATTTAAATTTCATTAAAGTTATGTTAAATTGGGGAATTCAGACTTACCTTTAGATTTGAACTTTAGAAAATTGATTATATAATTATATGAGTTTTTGGTCTAGATTGAACGTAGAGTAAATTGAGTGTTTATAGATTCGTCAACTTACAAGTTATACATATGTATATACTTGATATATTGGAAACATTCGGAGGCAATAAAGAAAGGAAAGACATTGGAGAAGTAGTTGCTTAATTTCGATTCTTCGGTGGAGGTAGGTTATGTTTTATTTCTATTTGATAGATAAACTCAAAATAGTGATTGATTGTATTGAGTGATATTGTAAAGTCTCCTATGTACTTGATTGTGAGGTTGTATGTTTTGATTGTGTGGTTTGTGGTTAGACTAAAATTATGAGATTGTTGTATTTCTTATCTTGAACCCTCTATATTAAAATGACGTCTTAAATAAAGAATAATTGATGAAATAAAATAATGAGATAATTGGATCGGAGTGTCACGTTCCGACACGGTATTATTATATCGGTGTGTCAAGTTCCAACACGGTATTATGGGTTTGGAGTGTCACGTTCCCATACGGTATATGGTATCAGAATGTCACGTTCCGACACAATAATATTAAAGGAAAGGAATCTTGAATTAACTTAATATACTCAATCTCAAAGAACCCCTTTTTCAAATGAGTATAGTGTGGAGGCATGAGTCCTCATAGGTATGTCTGATGTTGTGATTGATGGTGTACCTACTATGGTGTTGTTGTCATTGGTTCATGTGTTTGTTGCTTTTCACCTAATAAGTAATGTAGTTGATTTTATATTATTATTCCATATATATTGGTTTCTATTTTGAGTTGGCCGATGATAGCTATTTAGTACGTGTCCATTGTACTGACCCCTACTTGTATTTTGTTCTTTGTTCTTTTGTGGAGTGCAACATGTGTACCATCGACTTCGACTGGCCTTCAGCTCTAGCTTGTCTCCAGCACATCAGAGTTCAGGGTGAGCTATTAATTCTAGCTCGTGATGGATTCTCTCGTTCACGTCTTGATGTCTTTGAATTTTTGACATGGACCATCTTTTTGCTTATTTTGGTTTCTTAAATACTCTTAGACTTGGTAATTTTAAAATAGATGTCCTTGGTGTGACGACTATTAGATTTTGAGATAATAAGTATTAAACTTTAGAAACTTATTTAAATTGGTTACTTAATAAGTATTGGAGCTTCCGCACTATTTTTGTTATTTATAATTAAACTATTGGTATATGTTGCGGTTTAGATTTGTTCGTTCGCCCACCTAGGAGGGTAAGCATGGATGTCACTCACGACTCATTTTGGGTCATGACACCTACAAACATAGGCATGGCATCGACTATTAAGAAGTCTATGCGCCTGTTTCCCGCTTGGAGACAATCCGTCTATTGATCTCTTTAGCGCCACAAATGAAGTGGAAGACCCATCAACTAGATGTCAAATCGGCATTCTTGAATGGATATCTTGGAGAAGAATTCTATGTTGAGCAACCATTGGGTTTTATGGTTAAAAATTATGAAGATAAGGTGTTGAGGTTGAATAAAGCCTTATATGGTTGAAGCAAGTTCCAAGAGCTTGGAATAGTTGCATTAACAAATACTTTCAAGACAACGGGTTTACTCGTTGTCTCAATGAATATGCTCTTTACATTAAACTTCATACTAATGGAGATATTTTGTTTTTCTTGTCTTTATGTTGATGATTTAATATAACGGATAACAACCTAGTTTTATTTGAAGCCTTCAAGAAAGATACGTCCCTTGAGTTTGAGATGACGGACATAGCCTCATGTCATAATACTTGGGCCTAGAAGTGAAGCAAATGGAGGAAGGCATCTTCATATCTCAAGAAAGCTATAAAATGAGATTTTGAAAAAATTCAACATATTTGATTGTAACCCTGTGAACACCCCAATGGAACAAAATCGTCAATGTTTGACGATGGAGAAGAAGTGGATTCCACTTTGTTCAAGAGTCTCATAGGAAGTCTGAGGTACTTGACATGTACAAGACCAAATATACTCTTTGCAATTGGAGTAGTAAGTCACTTCATGGAAGCTCCTACCTCCACTCACTTGAAGGTTGCTAAAAAACTTCTTTGCTACCTAAAAGGTACAATTGACCTTGGGCTATTTTATTCGTCTTTCGATAATTTTAATCTTGTGGGATATTGTGATAGTGATTATGCGGGAGATGTTGATGATAGAAAAAGCACATCTGGTTTTGTGTTTTTCTTGGGTGATTGTGTTATTTCTTGGAGTTAAAAGAAACAATCAATTGTTACTCTCTCGACTTGTGAAGCTGAATATGTGGCAGCGATATCATGTACGTGTAACGCTATTTGGTTGAGAAGATTGTTGAAGGAAATCAATTTGTCACAAATCGAAGCCACAATGATTTGTGTTGATAACAAATCTGCGCAAGCACTAGCAAAGAATTCGGTGTATAATGATCGAAGCAAGCACATAGACACAAGGTATCAAATTATCCGAGAATGCATTGCCAAGAAAGAGGTAGAACTCAAGTATGTAAAATCCCAGGATCAAGTTGTGGATATCTTTACAAAGCCTCTCAAGTTTGAAGATTTTCAGAGATTGAGATCAAGCCTTGGAGTAAAGAAGAAAAATCAAAACTAAGGGAGATATTTGTGGAAATAAATATTGGCAACAATTAATTTGGCACCCATCCTTTTTGATATTACAAGTCACAAATGTGAAAATTGGTAGACACCAATGTGAAAATTGATAGCCACATTTGTGGAAGTAGGTAGCAAAAGTTATGTATAAGTTTGATAGAGTTAGGCAGCCAATTTTTTATAGAAATTGGCTACCATATTATGTCATTAATGATGTAAACAAGTGTTCAAAAAACTCTAAAAATAGAGTAGTAATTGAACACTTGAAAATACCAAAAATAGAGAAGCAATAGAGAGTAGAGAGAGTAATCCACAAACTATTTCTTAGTTCGTGGGAAAATAGTATGCAAGTAATATTATTGTGAGTTGTAAGAAATAAAAGAGTGTTGAGTAGTAGTCTTTTGACACTACCATGTTTTTTCATCAATATTATTGTAATACTTATTCGAGTATCATATTTACCCATTTTATTAATTGGTGTCGTTGTTACTCTCTTCCTATTACTATTTAGTTTGGACATTATCCTGCGTGTGATTATTATTTTATCCACCAAATTAATGGCATTAGTTTCTGTAAGAACACACATTATCATAACTTCTAGTACTATATTTCTTTGTTTTTAACTAACTAGTATACAAATGTGAATTTGTAGTGGCTAGTGGTAAAACTTCTCTAGTAAAAAAGCAGTACCATTTTAATGACAAGAAGACATTCCTTACCTATGAGTCCTTTGTGAACTCATCAATAATAGACCAGTACATTTAAAAACCAAAAATATATCTAAGTTTAAATTCTTTTCAATTGCTATATCGCACCTCATAATCATAATCATAACCCGTGATCAGACAATCATTAAAATTCCATAATCACAAAAATCCTTTCTACTATATAACTTGACACGAAATAGACATTACCCAAATATAGAAATTTATTATTGATTCTTCGATATCACGCTGTATCTGGAAAATCACAAATCCCAGGAATCATGGCAAAAAAAGAGAAAGGAATAGCCTTAAAAGAAACCAACAGTGCCCATACAAAATAAATTGAAAATGTAAACAAGAAAAATAATGGATAACTTTCATTATAATTAATTCATTTGTGATTAATCACCAGATACCTTTTACCCCAAAGTCATAGGTGTACATATGGGTCATTCATTAAATTCTATCCCATTATATATACACTTAGGCATTGTGTAGGCTCGTGGTAGAATAGATATATCTTTTGCATACACTACAACAGATAAGAAATTATTTTGAATAAAGTAAATCTGATAAACTACTAATCTTTTACGTAACTAGACTTGCTATCTCCACTAAAATATTAATAAATTATAAAATTTATATAAAATAAACACATACGCCAATATATCGCAATTGTTGTGAATGTGGATGTGTCAATATGACATATGGACAGTGCATGCTTGAAAGTGTGTTATTTGTGTGCACCGTGTGCCAAGTGACGGAGGGCTAGTGCCTGTCATCCACTACCACATGTATATTGCCTATATAAAGGCTATGTACTTCATTTGTATGAAATAACGAAAATTGATTAAACATAGTACTTTCTCCCTTAATTGTCTTTTCTTTAAGTTTAGTTACTTTTGGTTATTGTATAACACGTTATCGGTATGAGTTTTGTTAGTTCAAGTAAAGACTTTAAAAGTCTCAAAGATATAAAAAAAAAATTCTTAAATAATGTTTAATCTTTTTAAATTGAATTTCTTGCTCTAGACATATGAGGGAAAAGCTATTTATCATAGGTACTCGATGTAGAAATTCATCTTGATGCGATGGGTCTAGCAGACACCATCCAAGAAAATAATCGAGCATAGAATTAAATTGTGATAAGGCATTGATATTTCTCCATCATCACATTGATGAGGGTTTGAAAATAGAATATTTCATTTTAAAGATCTTCTGGTGTTGTGGAAAAACTTAAAAGATAGATACGAACACCTGAAGTTGGTCATCTTATAGATAAGAACACCTGAAGATGGTCATCTTTCCACAGGCACGTTATGACTAGATCCATTTGAGACTTCAAGATTTTAAATCTATCAGTGAGTATAATTCTTCTATGTTTAAATTATATCACAATTAAAATTATGCGGAAAAAGTATCAATAACCATGATATACTCGAGAAAATATTTTTCACTTTCCCTGTCTCGAATATGCTCCTGCAACAACAATACCGATAAATGGGATTTAAGTAATATTTAAAATTAATTTCACACCTCCTTGTTGCTAAACAACTCATGACTTACTGATGAAGAACCATCAAAGTTGACCTACTAGTTCTTTGACATTTCCTGAAGTAAATATTTTTTACCAATTTATGCGTGAAAAATATCGTGGTTGTGGCCGTGGTCGAGGAAGAAATTTCAATCATGGTGATCGTCTTGTACCAAATAATAACCTTCACCACCAGCAGTGTAAAAATAAGGATGAAAAGCATTAAGTGGTACAAAAGAATTCAGACAACAAATATTATTGATGTGGTGGAAAAGGGCATTGGTTCCATATTTATCATACACCAAGGCACTTGGTTGAGTTGTATCAAGCTTCCTTGCAATTGAAGAACACTTTATCGTAAATCAAAAGTTTACTAATTTGAAAAGTTTTGTTCTTTGGCTTGACCCGATAGGTCATCCTGATCAATAATGATGAGACAAATCATTGAAAACTCAAATGGATATCCATTAAAGAACCTGAAGATTCTTATTTGTAATGAATTTTCATGTGCTGCTTGTTGTCAAGGCAAATTGATGACTAGGTCAACCCTAATGAAGGTTAACATTGAATCCCCTCAATTTTTGGAACGTATACATGGGGATATATGTGGACCTATTCACCCATCTAGTGGGTTGTTTAGATATTTTACGATCCTAATATACGCATCTTCAAGATGTTCTCATGTGTTTCCTTATTATCTTACAACCTGGCATTTGTAAAATTATTAGCACAAATTATAAGATTAATAAAGCAATTTTCAGATTATCCCATTAATGCAATGCGCATTGATAATGCTGGCGAATTCACATCCCAAGCTTTTGATGCTTATTACTTATTGGTAAGTATAAAATTTGAACATCCTATAGCTCATGTTCATACCAAAAATGTCTTGCTGAGTCATTTATTAAGTGCTTACAATTGATAGCAGGACCTTTACTTATGAAAATTGAGTTGCCAACTACTGTTTGGGGTCATGCTATCTTACATGCAACATCACTTATTTATCGCAAACGTACTCATCATAATAAATACTCTCTGTCACAATTAGTATTTGGTTATGAGTCAAATATTGCTTATCTACGAATTTTTTGAATGTGTTGTGTATGTGCCAATAGCACCACCTCAGCGTAGTAAGATGGGCCCCAAAGAAGGTTAGGTATATATGTTGGGTTTGATTTACCCTCCATAATATGCTATCTTGAGACATTAACAAGAGCTTTATTCACTACAATATTTGCCTATTGTCGATTTGATGAAATAAATTTTTCGCGATTAGGGGGAGAGAAAAAGGAACATAACAATGAAATTGTATGGAAAGTTTCATCTCTATCTTATTTTGATCCACGTTCCCCCTGTGTGAACAAGAGGTCCAGAAGATCATCCATTTGCAAAACATAACAAATCAAATGTCAGACGCATTTATTAATTTGAAAAACAAACAAAGTCATATATTCCTTCAGTAAATGTGCCTATCCGAATTGACGTACCCAAAGGACCATATACAAGTATCATGGATTTTTAATCACAAATACGCCTAAAGTGTGGTACACCATTGGATTCAAAGGATAAAAATCCTAGAAAAAGAAGTACGAATCTCAGGAAGAGATTCAAAGTCTTATTAATTTTGATATTCCTGAAGATATCTGTGAACCCGAGACTCAAGTAAATGAAGAACTTTCAATAAGTTTTACAGGTGATGGGATAAATTTAGATCGATCGAAAATAATAGTGGATAATATTTTCACATATTATATTGCACTAAATCTTATGCAAGACAGTGAAGATCTTAAGACTAAATCTGTCAAAGAATGTCGATGAAGATATGATTGGCCAAAATGGCAAGAGGCAATCCAATCAGAACTGAATTCACTTGTTAAACGTGATATTTTTGGACATATAGTCCAAACACCTAGTGACGTTATATCTGTTTGCTATAAATGTGTCTTTGTACGATAAACAAATAAGAGAAATGTGATTGTAAGATACAAGGTCCACCTTGTGGCACAAGGATTCTCTCAACGATTCGGTGTCGACTATGAAGAAACATATTCACCGTTTATAAATGCAATAACTTTTCTATATCTCATAGGTTTAGTTGTACATAAAAATCATGAAATTCATCTTATAAATGTTGTTACAACTTACCTTTACGGCTCACTTGATATTGAAATTTATATGAATGTTCCAGAAGGACTTAAAATGCCAGAAGCATATAGTTCAAATCTCAGAAAATATGTTCTATCAGATTATAAAAGTCAGCATATGACTTAAAGCAATCAGGGCGCATATGGTATAGTTGCCTCAGTGAGTACTTGATAAAACAAGATTATCTAAACGATATCATTTCTCCCTGTATTTTTTTATTAAGAAAATAACATTGGGTTTTGTTATTCTTGTTCTTTATGTTGATGACATTAATCTCATTGGAACTCCAGAAGAGGTCCAAAGGAAATTGAATATCTAAAAAAATAATTTGAGATGACAGACCTTGGAAAGATAAAACTTTGTCTTGATCTACAAATAGAACATTTTGTAGATGGGATTTTCATCCATCAATCTGCATATACTAAGAAAAACTTGAAACAATTTTACATGGACAAAGCATATCCATTAAGTACTCCAATGATTGTCTGATCACTTAAAGTGCGTACGGATCCATTCCGACCTCAAGTAGAGAATGAAGAGTCTTTTGGTCCTGAAATACGTTATTTTAGTGCAATTAGTGCACTTATGTATCTTGTTAATGCTACAAGACTTGACATAGCATTTTCTATTAATTTGTTAGCAAGATACAATTCTTCGCCTACAGGAAAATATTGGGATAGATTCAAACATATATTGTGATATCTAAAGGGGACTAGTGGTGTGTGTCTACTTTATACTAAAAAAGATAATGTGTATTTATTTAGTCATGCAGATGCAGATTATTTATCTGACACACATAAAGTTTGATCTCAAATGGGCTATCTATTCACATACGGAGGTACAATTATATCATGGGGATCTAGAAAGCAATCTATTATCGCTACTTCTTCAAATCATGTTGAAATAATAGTCATTCATGGAACACGTAGAGAATGTGTATGATTGAGATCACTGAAACATTTCATCAAAAAAAGATGTGGTTTGAAGTCTAATGTCAAGGTACCCACCGTGCTCTTTGAAGATAGTGTTGCATGCATAGCTCAATTAAGAGGAAGCTTCATAAAAAGAGATAGAGCGAAACACTTTTTCCCAAAATTATTCTTCACTCATGATCTTCAGAATAATGGTGAAAATGATATACAATAAATCCGTTGAAGCGATTCGTTGAAGAGATAATTCAGCAGATCTATTCACTAAATCTTTACCAGCCTTAACTCTTCATAAGATAATAGACAAGACTGGAATGCGAAAATTTAACCATCTCAATCGTGGTATTCATCATCGGGGTTAAAATATGTGCTACAGTTTTTTTTTCTTAATTATTTTTTCTCACTAGATTTTTCTAAAAAGATTTTAATGAGACAACAAGTAATGCGTGTTATGAATATCTATGTATATTTTATTTTAACTTTTCTTTTACATAGACATCTCAAGAGAAGTGCTGTTAATGTGAATGTCTCACTATGACATATGGATACTGCGTGCTTGACAAACTTGAAAGTGTATTATTTGCGTGCAGCGTGCGCCAAGTGATGGAGGGCTAGTGTATTCCATCCACTACCACATGTATATTGCCTATATAAAGGCTTTGTACTTCATTTGTATGAAAATAACGAAAAGTGATAAACATTGTACTTTCTCCCTCAATTGTCTTTCTTTTAAGTTTAGTTACTTTTGGTTTATTTATACCAGTAATTAATAAATATATTTTTTTCTATAAATATTTAATACATTTAGAAAGGCCATGTAAGTTCAACACTGTCGAATCACGTCTGATGTTACAATAAAATTTTCAATCTTAGGTTTGTAAAAATTAAATACAAAATGAAAGATAACCTTAAACGCTCGTTATGTTACATATATGATGAAAGTTTTTAAATAATGATAGATTTGTGAAGTGTATAAAAAAAAAAGTAATGTCTGTCCTCTGCTTTTGTTTTACATGGAAAAGAAGAAAAAAGTTTTTGAACATAGATAAGTTTGTGAAGTGTATACCGACAAGAGCTTAGACAACTATGTATTGATATTATTTTCTTTTATTTTTAACGATTTAAGTCATAATGACACGTGTGTATATTATCTCTTTCTTTTTTTTTTTATGTATTTTTATGAAATTTGTAAAGTTTGATTTTTATATGAACTTGTGAGTGTTATAAGTCTATAATTTCTTTTAATTCATATTAGTATTTTAAAATGCTAGAATATATCCTAAAGAGATATAACATCCTCGTGATTTTATCTTAATGATGATCGAAGTTCTTCTATAAGTACTAATTATCTTAAAATTTATAATTACTTTCTATTGATTTAGTTAGCAACTTAATTATATTGGGAAATGTGCTAATTACTAATTAAATTTTGAAATTTATATTGATTGCTTAAAAGAAATAAATTTTAATGATTAAAATATATTATTTATTTTGTGTTTGTTATGTTCTTAAAATTATTAAGAAATACGCATAGCGTGAAAATTGATAAATATAAAGTAACATGTAGGGAGAGAAAATGAGGTATTCTGAAAAGTTTATGTAGATAAAGAAGAAACAAGAATATTATTTGATATTGAGACATAATTATTGTTAATATTATAAGAAAAAGTGTATAACTTACTTTTCCATTATAAATCAAGTTGTATTAATTCTTTATGACTTCGTAACAATTATTTATTTAAAACAAAATTAATGATTATTCATTGTACCCCTCTTATATGGAAAGTACATCAAAAATAAGGAAGATAAAAATTTCCTATTTTATCTCTCTACTACATTTTTCTCATCTGGTTGTAATTAGTTTAATTTTTATACTTAGTCTTTATTTTATAACACGTTATCAGTGTGAAACTCTGATTTCTCAAAGTTCGAAGAAATTTGAAGGCTAAGGTATTATTATTTTTCTTCTTTATTATGGCTAATCTTACTAAACTTGAGTTCGTTTTTCTTTATTTTTTGGCGAAGAACTACCTTTCATGGGTCCTGGATGTTGAAATTCATTTGGATGTTAGGGGTTTTGGATACACCATTAAAATTGAAAATGAATCATCAAAACAAGACTTTACTAAAGTAATGATATTCTTACATCATCATAGTAAAGGATCCACTCGTTCTGTCTAATAATCTAAAGAAATACATGACCATTTGAAAGATGGTTATTTAACCAAAGGCACGACGTGATTGGATGTATTTATAGTTATAAGACTTTAAGTCTATTCATGAGTATAATTTTGTCATATTCAGAATTACTTTTAAATCTGTGTGGATATACACTTAGTGATGTTGATATGATGGAAAAGCGTTCTCCACATTTCATGTTTCGAATGTGCTTTTATAGAAACAATATCAAGAAAAGGATTTCAAGAAATATTCTGAACTGTTTTCTCATCTTCTAGTGGATGAATGAAATAATTATTTGTTAATGAAAAATTACGAGAATCGTCCCATTGGATTTACACCATTTCCTGAAGTGAATGAGGTGTACGCCCAACATGCTAGGCGTGGAAGAGGTCGTGGACGTGGTCGTAATTACAATCAAGAACAAAGTCATTTTCCCTATGATAATCATTCACCAAAGAAATATCATTAAACTTTAGTTCGTGATATTTCTTTGATGTGATGGAAGGGGTCATTATGCACGTGATTGTCGTACTCCTAAACACTTGGTTGAGCTTTATCAAGCATCAGTAATAAAGAAGGATAAAAATTCTGAAGCTAATTTATTGTTGATCATGTTGACATCACACACTTGGATGTGGCAGATTTCTTCACACACCCTAAAGAAAAATTGATCATTAATTGGTGACGATTTTGTGGATATGAAAAAATAATCATGGTTGATATTTGCTAATAATAATATTATTAATACTTGTTATTTTATATTGATAATAATGCGGAAAATAAATAATTAAAGTGCTCATATTTATCTATGCACCAATGGAAATGTGAGTTGAAATCTTATAATTTGAAGAAGAATTGAAAAATATTAAAACTATACTTACTTCATAATGTTTGTGACCATAAAAAGAAAATATATAAGTTATATTTAATATAAAAGTAAAAGCACTACTTAAATTGGTAAGTGAAAAACATCTTTCCCTCTTTGTCACTGAAATGTCCTTTCAAGATATTAAATAATTATATTGATACTTATTTTATACATGTTAAACTAGATCAAATTTATTGTGAAAAGTTTGAATGATAAAAATCTTGTGCATTAGTGAGACTGGACAACGAAATCGGACATACCGATACCGTTTCGATTAAACCCTGTTCGGTTGCCTACGGGATAGGACGGAATGTTTTGAACCGGTACGCAAAACGGAATGAAATTGAAATTTCATATCGGTGTACCGTTATCGATTTATCCCGATTCATTCCAATTCAGATTAATTAATATTTATTAATTAATTTATATTTTATATTTTATATAAATTATACATTATATTTTATATTTTATATTAAATAAAATATAAATAAAATATTTTATAAATTGAAATTTCATATCGGTGTACCGTTATCGTTTGGTGATTTGATGTATTTTAGAGAAGGAATCTTCTTCAAATTTCAAGTTTCGACATCAATATTTTTTTTTGATTATAATCGTTTGTTTTTACACAAACGTTTGATAACTTCATTCCACTCTCTAATCTTATACATATTTTTTGTATTTATTTTTTGTAACTTGTAAGTTGTTCTTTTTATATTATTTGTTCTTGTTAAGTTTCGTATTTTTTAATTTATAATTTTATATCATTAATTCTTCTAAAAAAGGTGAAATTAAAAAAGGTCTACTAGTATCAGTAAAAAATTTATTTAAAAAAAATAAAGGTGTTAGTTCTTCTAAATCTAAATTTCGTTTTGTTAGAATGAATACGAATAAATTTACGCAAGTGAATGAAACTAGTTTTTTCCGTTCTGGTCCTATAGATATTTATTTGGATACTCCTATAATTCTCCATGAACTTTATAAAAGACATTATGGTAATAATCAAGAAAATGAAGAAGTGGAATTGATGAAGAATTAAATTTAGATGAAGAAGTAGATCTAGATGATACACTGGCTAGTCCCCACCTCAATAGTACAGGTACTGAAGTTCCAACTCCGATTGAAACTAGTCGTCCTCCTATTATTCCAACTAGAGGTAAACCAAAAGTATAACGTTCTTTAACATCACATGTGTGAAAATTTTGTTATTTGAATGAAGAAAAACTTTTGTAAATGTAATATGTGTAAACAACATTTTAAAATATACATCTGGTGGGAGTGGATATTCAACGGGAGGACTAAAAAATATTTGATTAACAAGCATAGTAAAGAGTGGTTTGCATATATGTCTTCTCTTGAAGTTGGTGAAAATTCTAGCCCTGAAGCATCGGATAGAGGATCAAATATGGTTCAAGGTGAATTAAATACTTCGAACCCAAGTGGTCCTCTTTCACATCGAACCTATAACAAGGATCGTGATTATGAAAGTTTTGCTAAAATGGTTGTTGTTTGTGGTTTACCTTTTAGTTTTGGAGAACATCTGGGTTTTATTGCATATATTCGTGAAACATATAATCCTAGCTTTAAAGATTTATCAAAAAACACGGTAAAAAGTGATATTTTTGAATTTCAAGAAAAACATTGTCAATATTTATGTGTCTATTTTGAACTAATAGATTGTAGAGTTTCTATTAGTACTAATATGGATCGTAGTGTTAATGGTTTTGATTATTTAACTGTTATTGTGCATTAGATTGATTATAATTGAAATTTACAAAAAAAAATTATTGGTTATAAAATTTTTCAAATGAAAAAAATCGTAATATATTTTGCTACTACTATGTTGGAAATTTTAGATTTTTCGATCTTTGTGATAAAGTTATTAATATTACTTTAGATAATGTTTATGCTAATTTAAATGTTATTAATATGCTAGAACCTAGACTTTGTCCTATTAGTAAATATGATTTTCATGTTAGATGTGTTGCTCATACATTAAATTTGGTTGTTAGTGACGGTGTGAAATTATTTGAAAATAGTTGTGATAAAATTAATAATGCTTGTTTTTTTATTTTTTATATGAATGGTAGTAGTAAAATAAGTCAATTTAAAGATTTGTAATGCATTTAAACTTTCATTTAGAAAAGTTCTGAAGCATGTAAAAACAAGATGGAATTCCTTTTATGATATGCTTGAAGTTGCTTATGCATATACACAACCTATTACTACGTTATTTAATAATCATAATGTTTATCCTGAATTTAAACCTAATGATAGTGATTGGGATGAAGTAAATGAACTTAGATCATTTTATGATGCTAGTAAGAAAATTTCTTGAATATGTTATCCTACTATTTCTGAAATCTTAATACACATATGTGAGATTTCATCTATGTTTTCTGAATATAAACAAATAATTTATTTGCAACTGCTATTGAAGTGATGATTACAAAATTTAAAAACTATTTTTTTCCTATCCCTCAAATTTATTTAACTGCAACTCTTTTCAACCCCGAATATAAAGAATATGGTGCAAAAGCTTTAGTTGAATGCATTTATCAAAATTTAAATATTAAACCTAAAGAATAACCTGATTTGCTAACATGTCAAAATAGTATAAAATTACTTGCTAAAGAAATGTATGATAAATATTCTTCCTTAGATAATGTTGAAATTCCTCAAACGTCTATGCATCAAGTAGGCGCTCATGACGAATGAAACATTAACTTTGTCTTGACTCTTCTAATAAATGTGAATTTGTTAAATATCTTGAACAGGGTTCGGATGATATTACAAACGATGAAGGTATATCACAACTATTGAACTGGTGGAGGGCTCATGGAACTCAATTTCCAAAACATAGTAGGATATTGAAGGATGTGCTTGCAATTCAAGGATCATCAGTAGCTTTGGAGGTAACTTTTAGCGTCGCAAGATTTCAAGTTGAAGAACACACATATTCATTAAGAAGACAGCTTGGGGATATCAGTGTTATTTAGAGATTCGATAAATGTTGAGCAAAGAAATCAATGACTTCTAAAGTTAGATAGTAAATTTGAACTTCTCATAGATTCAGCCATCGAATGTGGTATTGATGATGACATCGAACTTCAAGATCGTCAACAAGCTTTACGAAGACCAGAAGTTGACTATAATCAATTTATAGCTGAGTTAGAAAGAGATTTTACGAAAGTATACAACTATTAGTATTACATTCGAGACTTAGTTGAAACAGAACCCTTCTTAGAAGGTGGCTGCATAAACTATGCACTCTACTAATAGTTGTTTATTGAAATTGTAACTAGTTACAATTTTAAATCAATTAAATTGATATATTTTAATTTGTGTAATTATTTTATCATTATTTTTTTATTTTTTTTAAATTACAAATTTAATTTATTTATATTACAAGACATAAGTTATAAATATTACTAATAAATTATAAATATTAATGAATAATAAATAATAACTTATAAAGTATAAACATCAAAAAATTACAAGACACAAGTTATGAATATAACTTATAAATTATAAATATTAATGAATAATGAGTAATAATTTATAAAGTATAAACTTCAAAAGATTACAAGACACAAGTTATAAATATAAATTATAAATTATATATATTATTGAATAATAATTAATAACTTAAAAAGTATAAACTTTAAAAGATTTAAATCTTGAAAACTTAATTAAACACAACTTGCAAACTTAATAAATAATTTTTTTTTAAAAAAATATCTTTAAAATAAACTTAAGTAAAAATTACATTATAAATTTATAAACAATTAATTTAAACTTAGAAAAATAACAAAAAAAAAAAATCATATTTTCATAATTTCAAAAATTCATTTTTGAAATAACAAGATGTGTCAT
Organism: Solanum lycopersicum; assembly: GCF_036512215.1. Lineage (NCBI taxonomy): Eukaryota > Viridiplantae > Streptophyta > Magnoliopsida > Solanales > Solanaceae > Solanum > Solanum lycopersicum. The sequence continues at coordinate 32,763,980 of NC_090809.1, forward strand.
CCCGTTTATCCCATCCCGTTCCATTTCGATCTGTTCCGATTCCATTCCGAAATGTAGTGGGACGGGAAAGAACCGAATACCCGTCCCGAAAATTCCAGTCAAGTTCATGTCGATACCGGTCAATGCGTCCCTCTCCGATCCGGTACCGATCGGTCCGATGATCCCGTTCCGATCCGTTGCCCAGTCTTATGCATTATTAATGATTAAAAAGTCATTTTAATACTTACATTATTTCTTAAATTACATAATACAAGATAATTAATCATTTAATATAAATTTAATTCACTACTTTTGAAGATATGGATAATTCTCCAAGTAAATTATCAAATTATGAAGACATTTGCTTAGTTGATTCTTGTACAACACACTCGATATTTAAAAATGAAAAATATTTTTCTCATTTGAGTATGACAATATGAATGTTGGTCAATTCCGATTCTATCACGGTCGGTTCTGGTTCCATCCCGGTATATAGTGGGACGAAACGAAATTGAGTATCTGTCTCAGTAATTCCAATCCGGTTCATTCTTGTACCGATCAATGAATTGGTCAACGTGTCCTGTTCTGGTCAGATAACGATTCGTTCCGGTCCGTGATCCCTTTCCGATCTGTTGCCAGTCTTATGCATTATTAATGATTTAAAAGTCATTTTTGTACTTGCATTATTTTTTAAATTACTTAATAAAAGGTAATTAATTATTTAATATAAATTTAATTCATTACTTTTGAAGATATGAATAATTCTCCAAGTAAATTATCAAATTATGAAGACATTTGCTTAGTTGATTCTTGTACAACACACATGATATTCAAAAATGAAAAATATTTTTCTCATTTGGGTATGAAAATATGGATGTTACTACGATATATGATAGACTAATTTGATTAAGGGCTACGGAAGAGTCATTATAATTTTGCCCGAGGGAACTAAATTCAGAGTAAATAATGTCATGTTTTCTCCTCAATCTCAAAGAAAGTTATTGAGTTTTGAAGATATTTTTGAAAATGGTTATCATATCAAGACAATTGATTAAATGAATCTTGAATATCTTGGTATAACAAAAAATATCTCTGGGAAACATACGTTGTAGAAAATTTATTGCCTTATCTTCGAAATTGTATTGGACAAAAATTAGTGCAATTAAGGTATATTCTATAGTAAATCGGGGGTCTACTGATGCCAATACTTTCGTACTATGACATGATCGTCTGGGACATCTTAGTTCTATAATGATGGGATGAATTATAGAAAATTCAAATAGGCATCCACTAAAGAATTTGAAAATTCTTTAAACGGTGAATTTTCTTGTGATGCATGTTATCAAGGCAAGTTAAGTGTGAGACCATCACCAACTAAGGTCAAAATGGAGTCCGTTGCTTTGTTGGAACGTATACATAGGGACTTCTGTGGGCCAATTCACCCACCAAGTGGGCCATTTAGATATTTTACGGTCTTGATTGATGCTTCTTCTAAATGGTCTCATGTATGCCTATTGTCATCTTGCAATTTGGTATTTACAAACTTGTTGGTACAAATAATATGATTACGGGCACAATTTTCTAATAATCATATTAAGTCTATTTACCTTGATAACACTGCAGAGTTTTCATCCCAAACATTCTTATTGATTGGGATAAGACTTGAACATTAGCTCATGTTCACACTCAAAATGTCCTGGCTGAATCATTAATTAAACAACTGTAGTTTGTAAGACCATTACTTATGAAAACTAATTGTCCACTTCTATGTAGGGTCATCCAATTTTGCATGTTGCAGCACTTATTCATCTCAGACTGACAAATTATCATAAATTTTCTCCATTACAATTGGCTTTGGGTCAAAAACCCAATATATCTCATCAGATAATTTATGGATACGATGTTTATATGTAGGTATCACCACCATAATGCACTAATATGATTCCCCAAAGAAGGTTAGGAATATATATTGGGTTTGAATCGCCCTCTATTATTCTCTATATTGAACCGTTAACTGGAGATAAGTTCATAGCCCAATTCGCAAATTGTCGATTTGATGACACACTTTTTTCCAAAATTAGGAGGAGAAAATAGTGAAGTTATAGAAGAATTTTTATGGAAAATTCATCATTGTCTCATCTTTATCCTCATACTTCCATTTGTGAGCAAGAAGTACAAAACATCATTCATTTGCGAAAAATAGCAAATTAAATACCATATGCATTTACAAATTTAAAAAGGATTACTAAATCTCGAATTCCTGTAATGAATGTCGTATTTCGAATTGATGTCCCCGTAGAACCATCTACTAGTGTCATAGACAATGATTCAAAAGCACGTCTGAAGCGTGGTATAATATTAGAATCAAATGATCAAAATACTAGAAAAAGAAAATTTAGAGATCAAAATGACACTATGGAAAAACCTCACATAGAAAGTCAAGATCTAAGTAATTATGGTATCCTTAAAGGATCAATGAACTTGAGACTCCTGAAAATTATGAAATATTCCTAAAATAAAGTGTTGATAAAACAAATACGAATCGTTCAAATATAGCGGTGGATTATGTTTTTGTATACAATGTTGCATAAAAATTATGAAAATTTTTTAGGATCTTGAAACTCAATCCGTTGAAGAATGTTTACAAACAAATGATTGGGAAAAAAGGCAAGAAGCAATTCAATCAAAATTAAATGTACTTGTTAAGCGCGAAGTTTTTGGGCCTATAGTACAAACACCAAATGTGTTAAACCTGTTGGCGATAAATGTGTTTTTATACGTAAAAGGAATGAGGAAAATAAAATACAAAGGTACAAAACACGTCTTCTTGCACAAAGATTTCTCAAAGGCATGTCATCGATTATAACGAGACATACTCAACCGTTATGAAAGCAATAATATTGTGTTATCTCGTTAGCTTCACGATCCATGAGAATCTTGAAATGCATTTGATGTGGTTATATTCTACCTTTATGGATCACTCGATAATGAGATATATGTAACAACGCTAAATTTTTTTTTGATGAACTAGAGTCTCACATGTGTATTAAGAGTTAATAACATGTTAATAAGGTAAGAAACAACTTGTAATTGTAGGTCCGAAGAGGTTTGAAGTCAAACGTCAAAGGATGACCAACACGTCCAGAAACTAGTCTTTGTGTGCTAGTGTGTCTTTTTATGTTTGCCTTGTTTTGAAGTGTTGTTTGGAGTCTAAAGTGATAGGAGGAGATCCTAGTGTATAAATGGTCATGTTTAGGGTCAAAACATCAGGGTACGAATCCACAAGAACCCCCCTAAGGGTCTTTTAGGAGGACCCAAACGTTTGCCAACATGCTACAAAAACAGCCTCATTGAAACCCATGGTTGATGCCCCTTCAACCAATTTACGCCCCATAAAAATAGGGTGTGTCTCCACTAAGTTGTGGGATATTATCCCCCAAATGTGGATCCTCGTACAAAAATGACGGATCAACAGGATGACTCTTTATCCTGTTGATGCCTCGGCAATGGTGTCCATCCAATGGCACCTACAACACTGCAATGTCTCGGTAAGCCTAGGGGTGAATTGCTAAATTCATCCTACGTTCTAATTAAAGGTTGTATGGTTATTTCACCTATTTTGGGATATTTTAAGTTAGTTAAAACATTGAAACCCCAAATTAGAAATCATTTTTCAAACTAAACCCCCTCTCTCTCAAACAAGATTTTCTCTAGAACTCCATTGGAAGCCAAGCTCAAGATCAAGCTAGGAGATGGATTTCCAACTTATTCTTCTTCAGTGTTTTTGAGTCTCCAATCAATTAGGTATGGTAAATCTTGGTCCTTGGATAACCTTTCATTCAAGAATTTCAATCAATTATTTCCCAAAAGAGTTTCTATGATCAAAATTTTCAATTTCCAATCTAAAAATGAGTTCATTGTCAAATGGTTTTCAAAGTCATTATGATGATAAATTGATGTTTTGTCAAGGTTTTAAAGATATTTTAAAGATATTATGATGATCATGAGTATGAAGTTTAGGTATGTATTCCTCAATGTTAGTATCATTATTAAGGTGTATTGATAATGTGAAGTATAATGTGAATTATGATGTTAGGGTAAGGTATGGTCTACATGCTTGATTGTCACAAGTACTATTGTAGATTGACTCCTACCTTTATAACCCTATATGAATGTGTTGTATTACTATTGCTCGGAGTCTTCTATTCACATGTTGAATGTGTTTTTGTCTCCTATGATGAAATGTGGGTGTGTGGTCTATAGTCCCTAAATGCTCTATCTGCGAGTTGGCCATGACTAGAGGATATTTTCAATGTGTTGTGATCCTTGAAAGGTTGTTCCTCTACTACAATTTTATTGTTATTATGCGATCATGATGACCAATATATACTCACACGCTCCATGCATAACTATGAGTATGATATGTTTATGGTGTTAATTGAAAGGATAATTTTATATGAACCTTTATATCTTATTATGAATGAAAAGTGTATGAATAACGAATTATGAACATGTATTTTCTTGAGGTGCTTATGTGAAAGGTTTTCTCACATATGTATACACACATGAATGTAAAAATGAACAAGGTCATGATAATCTAATAAAAGTGAGTCTTTTGAAATGTTTCATCAATTGTACTCTAAACTAGATTATGTTATGAATGTTATGATTATGTAAAAGGTCATTCTCACATAATGTAGGTTCTATTATGAAAGGTCATTCACATCTTCTAAACCTTTGAGATATATGATGTATGAGGGAGTAAGTTCCTAAAGCTTTTTTTATGAACCAATGATAAGTAAAGGCTTAAAGATATAAAGAGGGAGTTCAAGCTAAGCGCCGAATGGAAATGTACAATGAGGAAAATATCCCTCCACTAATGCAATAGGTTGGCAAGTAGAACACCTTCTTTTGATGTGGAGTCATATGACACCGGACTCCATATAGCTCATATGGTCTATGTCGGTTATGTCTAAGTCTCCCTAAAGTTAAGTAATGAATAAAGATAAGAATATGAACATTAGTCATGATTCCTTGAAGAGTTAGTGTAGATAGGACTATGGACCTACTTATACATTGCCACCCACCCACTCTCTCCTCTCCATTCGCTCTCCCGCCTCTCTCTCCTTCTTCATTTCTTCTCCTCTTCTTCTTTCTCCCTCTCTCCGCCTCCCTCTTCTCTTATCCCTATAGCCCCTCTTCTCATCTCCCTCCGCCTCTCGTTTTGCAGAACCAGGAGCAGCAGCAGCAGATCTCCGGACAGCAAGTGAAGCAGCCAGCAGCAAATCAAGAACCAGCTTTGATCAACCATGCTCCAGCAAGAAAATAAGATAGCAAGCTTGAGGAAAAGCCGGATCCGTACAGATCTGTCCAGGTTTGTTATTTACACTTAATTATCGATCTGTTCTTGTATTATTAATTTTTTTAGAAGTTTTATGCTTTGTTTATTTGATGCGAAAAATCAACAAGTCATCGTAAGTCTAGATATAAAATTAATATGGTTTGATATGCTATTGAGAAATAACCCTGTCCTACCTCTAAAATATGTCTGCTATCTTTTTGATTACTTTGTTAAATTGGATATTTGTGTTGTACTCCGTTAATCATCTCTCCCTCACTATTGCACTATTGCTCCGTATAAGCTTAAGTATAGTCCACCAACTTGTTGGGCATATTGTTTTGTTTTGAACGGATTATAATGCTTAATTCTAGTATAGTGAATTATTTCTTATTATTAACTTTAGGCAGATTGTTATTTGCTTCACTACAGTGGTGGATTGATGGCTTATTATTTAAGTTACCTTAATTGTGGTAATTTTACATGCTAACTAATTCTTGGTATCTCAATTGATTTAGAAGAGTTATTATTTGTTTATATATGGAAAATTAGTCAAATATTGCTTATTTGAGGCAATTTAGAAATCCCTCTTCTTTTATATTTGTCGGTTTATGTGTTTTATTTAAGTGCATACCCATGTCATTGATGCATTATTCTCTGTAGTTTTGGTAATTATATTATTGATTGCCCTCACAACATGTTCGTGCTCTTTTTAATAGTGACTATTTTTATTTAAAATTTTTCTTACTTGTTGATTTTTGAAAAAAATCTTTATCCGTTTGGAAAATATTTGTTCATTGATTGCATGCTCTCTTATTTAAGAAAATAATATTAATTGATCTCTCCTTCCTTTAATATTTGGCTTGATTAATTCTTACTTGCTTATTTATGACAATTTTAATTATTTCGTTGTCATATTTAGTTGCTCATATGTTGGGTAAAATAATTTAAAATAATTCTAATTTTGGTTCTTTATTTAAGGAAAATATATTACTCTTCCTAATCTCATTCTTACTTGTTTATATTTGGTAATAAAAATTTTATTTTTTTATTTTTGATTTGGTTCTCCTTTGAAATAATGAAAATGTTATATTAGTTGATTTTTTTTTGTTTAATTAAAACTTAACAGATTTCTTACTAATTTATATTTGGTAATGATTTTTAAAATTTTTTTGATTTGGATATCCTTTAAGATGAGTAAAATTGTGATTAATTGATTCCTTCAAATATTTATTTTCCTTATTGCTACCCCCTCTTTGCTATATAAAGATACCCCCTTTGCATTCTTTTAACACACTCTCACATATTGATATTCATGCATTCAATAAGTTCTCTCTAAAAACTCGTCATTCACACTAACATTAATTCATTCTCTCTCTCTTAACACAAGATCTCTCATTCTCTTACTACTTATGTTATTGCTACTCTTAAACAAAATAAGTTTTCGGTAGCTTTCAACTGCTCTTTGGTTACTTTGCTTTGCCTGAGTAAGAATTGGATCAATTCATTTTCGTTGCTACCATTCTGTTTTTGCTTAACCGGATAGTTTTTCTTTTTTCTTTCATACATTTGTGTAAGTTGATTGTTCTATTATTTTCTATGTGTATAATTTTTTGTTAAGCAATTGCATGTGTGTCTTACTTTATATAAATAAATATGATTACTTGCGTAGTTATTTGATTGCTTTGACAGGTTTCAAACTTAAAGTTCAAGTTGAAGATTAGCCATGAAGAAAGATTATTTGTTTAATTCATATATTTGAATCTATATATTTCTTTTTTATTTATTTAAATTTTCGTAATATTTGTATTACTCTAAAGCTCTTATATATAAATTTATTTGGTGGATCGTCTAAGGGGAGGGGGGTTATATGCAAATTTGAAATGTTTTTCGTGTTAAAAAGCATGCTTATAGGACTAAAATATTTTTGCATCATCTGTATGTGTTGTTTTAACTTTCCAATCGCCTAGAAATCATAGGAATCACAAGCTAATCTCTAGTATGCTAACTTACGTTGAAAGGACCAAAAAATCTAATTGTCAATTTGTCCCTTATTTGTTAATATGAATTCTTATTAATACGTTTGAATATGTTCACTTAGAAACAATGCATATATAGGATTCAATTAAATAAGATTGTGCGTTAAAGTCACTCCCTAATAATTTTCAGCATGTTTTACAACTAGATAATCTCTCAATATTTTCAACTCTATGAAAAAGAGCAAATTTTCTGTATACATTATTATTTTGTGTTTCATCATAAAAAATTTGTCATACTAATTTTCCTAGAAAAATCTGCAAAAGAATAAATAAATAATAGTTAATATTTTTCTGCACCATAATTAACCTTTCGCATCTAAATCTGCTTAACTCATTACTGCATTTGTAATTAGTTTCTGCCTAAAAAATATATTAAATTTTTAACATTAATAAACAAATTTGTAAATATTTCAATGTTCTAAAAAAACATTTTGCATTAAAACAAACTTGTCACTTACTTAGAGTAATTCTCTGCATTAATATGAGATCTATTGTTGTTCTTAAAATAGATTTACTGCCTAAGTAAATAATTAATTTGTTGTCCTAATTTTTATTTTGCATTGATAGTTAATTCTTTCTATTGTTTTAACATACATATGCATGTGAAATCACATTCTATTGCTACACTTAGAAACAAAATAAAATCTATCATGTCACTAGTTGTTGCTCACTTTAAAGTAAATTCAATACTAAAATTTGCATCCATGTTATTATATTTGTCTTCTCGTAATTAATTTTTGTTATTATAACTTTGTATGTTCTTATGCCACACACTTAGCATGAAACCTTTCACAATTATGTGTTGTTTGCAAGCATGTCTAATTGATTTTTAGAGGCCAAATTGAGACATGTATTGCTAAAATGACCATTTTGTTGGTCTAGTTTGTTTGACTTGGTGTCTAGGAGGGCCTTATATTCTATTTTGTCTAAACTCACCCTTTAAGAGTCCAATGCCTCTTGGACATTAAATTGGGACGATTAGGCACCTTTTATGTACGAAATGCATGCGGTGGTGGGGTAGGGGTAGTTGACCCTATGGAGATGATGACATCGACTTAGTCTTGAAAGACAAACCTTGGTTTTGTCTGTTCCTATACGGCAGCCTATCGAGAAATAAAAGAAAGTCGAGTTTTGATCCAAAAAGTCTCTTAGAGTCTTCCTTCCCTTTACCCCTTTATTTGTTTGTTTAACTATATTTATTTGGGGTATATTAAAAATAAAAATAAATTTATTTTCCTATTTATTTATCTCCTCTCTATCCTCTCGCTTATCTTTTTTTAAAATGCTTAGTATATGCACATCACTTAGTCTCGCATGCCTAAATTCTTAATTAAAATAAGAATGTTATCTTAATTGTTTAATATTATATTATCACATAGTCTTGCATGTTATCTAATTAATAAAGTAGCTTTAATCTTTCAATAATTCTTATCACTTAGGTTTCACATGTTTAATTAACAATAAATTAATTTTTATTATTTAATATTATGATATCACTTAGCGAGCATGCTAATTAATTAACTAATAAATGAGTGACATTATTTGCTACTTGTAGCCTGCACATAAAATGCATGAGATACGGGTGGGACCCATATTTGTGGACTTTGAGGGATGTCTAACACCTTCCCCTCGAGATAATTTGAACACTTACCTTGATCTATGACTCATTGACCTTAGCTAGACTTAGTTTGGTTAGATAGGTTCCCTAACACGCCTTAATTTGTTAGGCGGCGACTCCTTAAACTCCAAATCCAAAAGAGTTGTTAGGTCGTGATAAAACCCGTTTTCGCGAAAAATGGAGCGCGATAGAATGGCAATTCTGCTAGGGATAATAGGTTCTTACCATTACTTGTTTCATGTTTATTTATGTGGGGTTTACTTTATTTTGGTTATTTCATTATTTTTTAAGTGCTTACCATGTTCAGTTATTATTTTGTTGTCTTATTTACTATTTTCTTTCCATTTTCCACCCCATTTCCTCCCCCCTAATTTGTTTATTATTATGTTTAACCTTTTTCCTCTTTCTTTATTTGTTTATTTACATGTTTAATCTTATATTCTCTTTCCTTATTTACATGATGTTTAATATGTCTACATGTTTACTTTCCTTTATTTATTTATGCTTATTCATTTATTTATTATTTTATAAACTGCATATATGTTACCGCTTTCCAAACTAAATGCTAAGTGCTTACCACTTTGATAACTGTCATTTCGTTCATATTTCTCCCAATTGGGACTCTCTTCCTTTTTTTATTTTGTTCTCGCGATGTTGTGACTTTGAACCTCTCATAACTACTCCAATTCTATTCAAATACCTATTATATAGAGTCAGCATATGCGTGGACGTAACGGATAATTTTACTAACACGAAACCACGAGCCTCTTGCATAGAATTCCTTTTAAATCCGTGTCAAGCTAATTCTTAAAAGTCCTAGTTAGGTCATACATGTTGCATAAACCCTCGGTGGTTTGACCCTTGGTGTCAATTCACATAATTGGTAGTCACTCAATCGTCTAAAGAACCCCAATGCCCTTTAGACAAAATTGCATACTTATGTGTCAACGTGACCATAATAATTAAATTAATCCTACATTGTCAAAATGGAGTTTAGAAGTCATTTTTTACTTTGTTTGCAGAGTCATAGCTTACCCTCATTTCCCCAACACGCAAATAGTGGTAAAAGTTAATCCCACTTTGAAGATTTGGTGGGAAGATATTAAAAAAAATCGAGAGTTAGAAGCAAATGAACTGCTAGGCGGCCTTACTGTTTTGATCTCCATAGAGTTAGATCATCATTTAATCAAGATATTGTTGAAATTCTGGGACACTGAGAGGTTAGTCTTCAGATTCAAGGACTTTGATCTAACCCCAACATTTGAAAGAGGTTGGAGGATTCCTGATTCTCGGATACAAAGAGTGGGTAATGATTGTTCCAGACAAGCCAAGTCCAAAATCTTTTCTGAAGCAAATGGGCATGCGTCATAATACAAGTCTACTTTGTCTGGAAGAGGGTTGGATTTCTTTAGAGTTCTTATACTCACGCTTTAGGGATAAAGAAGGTCTTCAAAACTTTCACAGAGATTTTGCTTATTCTTCTGCAAAATGGGGAAGATACCGTCTTCAAGCATTCCTCTTCGCCCTATTAGGGTCATTGGTTTTTCCTAGAGAAAGGGGAAAGATCCACACTAGCTTGTGTTACGTGGTTCGTATGTAGGCTCGAGGTGGGAAGACCTTAGTCCCCATGATACTTGTGGAAATTTTAAGAGCCTTGACTGCGTGAACCAAGGGCCAGAGAAACTTCGAGGGGTGTAACTTTGAGCCGTCAAACATTTCTACCAAAGAGCTAATAAAGTAACATTGTTAGAGGGACTATGGGGAAAACAATTATCAACAATCGCTTAAGGATGAAATATTTTATCCCCCCTGTGGGAACGGAGGACTGGTTCACATACCTAAAGGAGCGTTCAGCCATTGAAATCCAATGGAGGTATTATTGGTTGAAGCCACGGCGTTCCATCATAGGAGGAAATGAACTTTACTTTATCGAGCTTATCGGTTTGAACGATGTCCAACCATACGCACCACTTCAAGTCCTTCAACTATTTAGACAGATCTAAATGATACCTCTGCGATCCCACATGAGCCACTATGGATATGACTTTGGGCCAGAAATACTGCAAGTGAACACTATACTGCAAAGATGGAAGAATGTGATAACTATCGATGTTCAAGAACACCGACCCTTTTGCACACCTGAATATTACGTATGGCTTTTAGAAGATGCAGAGCATAGAGATTTGACCTATGAGGTCTTCCTGGTTTTGGGGATGAAAAGGAGAGAAGATGGGCTCCCAACCTTCTCAACACCGATTATGGTATCACCCCAGAAATGAGGAAGCAGATTGTGCCTAACATTGGAGAGCAACATAATTGATGTTTTTTTCCTTTATTCCCCATACATTATCCCTAGCCTTTTAGTTAACTCTTGATTGATGTAATAAATTGAATTTATTTCAATATAATAAATGAAAGTCGTTTATTATCTAACTCTAAACTCCAATTGGCAAATAAGGCTTGAATTAGTTATTGTGCATCACTCATGTGTCGCTTAGGCCTACCTCTAGCTCAACGAGGTCCCGTGCATTTAGGGCGTTTATCTGAAAAAATTGTGTTGTTATTATGATATTATCCTAACCCCCTAACATCTTTTGTGTTGATTATATTGTTTTCCTGTTTCCCAAGGTTCAGCTGTCCTTCATCGTGGCACATACACGATAAAAATAGACCCCCCTCTCCTTCTTCTCAAAGAGCAAGCTCTAAAGATAAAGGTAAAATGGTTGACGACAACAGCACCAATGAAAGGGTAGAAGCTTCTCAGGGGGGACAACTTCCAAGTGATCTTGTCCTAAGACATGAACGCAAGATTCTAGAATTGGAAGAAGAGGTAGCCCATATGCGCGATTTGGCCAAGCTGTCTATCTCTCTTGGAACCAATTTAGAGAAAACATAGACAATCTTCCTATACTAACCAAACAACCATGCCAAACAATCCTTCAATCAATATATCCCGACCTGAACCCACTCATCCAAATACCTTTCCACCACTCCATGCCCAAAATATTCAAGTTCCGTTCCACCATTATTACCAATAAACCAAGCCAACCCTCCCAGAAACAACCCCAAATGCAAATCCTCCATATACTCAAAAAACTCAATGCAATATATGTGAAAACCGCTCCTTTGACCCATGACCTCTATGAATCAAAATCCCACCAAAAGGTAATTCTGATAAAAAAATCTAACTGAGAGATTAGATAGCTTAACCAACAGGGTGCAGCATGTTGAAGGAAACAATAGGTTAAGAGGACTGAGCTACGAGGATTTGTGCATGCACCCTGGTGTAGAACTGCCCGGAGGATACAAGCTTCCAAAATTCGAGATATTCAATGGCATTGGGGATCCCAAATCCCATCTACAAATGTACTATGACAAACTTGCAGGGGTGGGAAGGGATGAGAGGATACTCATCAATCGGTTTATGAGGAGTCTTACTAGGGAGGCCCTAGCATGGTATATTGAGAAAGACTCGCGGAAATAGATCGAGTGGGTAAATATGGCAACGAATTTCATGAACAAGTTTTGTTTTAATATAAAAAATGCGCCTGATTGGTTTTACATTCAAAACATGAAGAAGAAACCTAGTGAATCCTTCAAAGACTACGCCATAAGATGGAGGTCTGAAGCGGCTGGGGCAAGACCCCCTATGGAGGAATCTCATATGAAAGACTACTTCATCCGTGTAAAAGAACCACAATACTATGATTGAATGATGTTGGTGGCTGAAAAGAGTTTCACTGAAATCATCAAACTAGGCGAAAGAATTGAAGAAGGCATAAAGAATGAGACTATCATCAACTTGGAGGCTTTGCAAGCAACCAACAAAGCTCTGCAATCTGGTGGAATGACAGAAAATCGAAAGAAAACAGGTTTTGTAATGATGGCTCATGGAACCAAGGTCCCTTTGAGGCACCAGGCAACGAACCCACCTCAATCACATATCCTCATACTCCATACCCTAAACATCCCTCAGCTCCACCCCCTATATCTCCCCAACCCATGCCAATATATTATCAAACACTCCCCCTCAATATTCGCATGCCTCATATCCTGTATAATGTAAAACCAACACACTTCTAAATTCCACCACATACTCAGACACCAAATTACCAAAACAGACCCCCTTATCAAAGAAGACCTTCAAAAAATTATACCCCTTTGGCCGAATCCATACCACAACTTTATGAAAGACTGAAAAAGACTAGGTACGTCTCCCCAATTCCTTCATTACCTGTGGATGTTCGCACAAAGTGGTACGACCCTAACAATGTTTGTGCCTACCATTCTGAGATGAAGGGTCACACTTCCAAAGTTTGCAGAGCCCTTAGGGATAAGGTTCAAATGTTGATTGATACAAAAACCATCCAATTCAAGGATCCTACACCGAATGTTGCAAATAACCCTCATGACATGGTGGAAGTTGGTGAAGTCTGGGATTGGCAAGAATCTATTTGGACCCTCGAAATAGAAGAAGCCATGAATACCACCGCCCAAGCACAGATGATAGTGCAAGGACTCGCCCCATTTGAAGTAGAAGTTTCCACATACAGACCAGCGTTCACTATCTATAGGGTATCTTCCCCGATAAAATGTGATACACATGCTGTACGTTGGGATTACAACTAAAGAGAAATGAAAGTGGAAAGACAAATATTGCAACAGGGGTCACAAAATCTGGAAGAATTTACACTTCTAAAAATTTTGTTCAGGGAAGCTCTAGAAAATTCAAAGCACCAGTCGTAGAGCTTGAAGATTAGTGTATCTGGAAAAAGGTTGAATCTAAAGAATACTCTGTCATTGAGCAGCGGAGTAAAATCCGATCCCGAATATCAATCATGGCGTTACTACAATCTTTTGAAACTCATCAGAATTCCCTTCTGAAGATCGTTGGTGAAGCTTATGTCCCATATAACATCACTCATGGAGAGGTAGCCCAAATAGTAAGGCAGGTCTTTGAGGCTTACAAAATATCTTTTTAGAAAGATGAGCAGCCACTCAAAGAAACAACCCACAATAAAGCTCTGTACATTTTGGTTCATAATCAGGATCAGGTGATAACCAAAGCATTAGTTGATGCAGGCTGAGGTTTAAACATTTTCCCTCTGGGCACACTGACAAGGTTGGGCGTGGATAGTGCAAAAATTCAGACATAGAAGATGAATGTGAGGTCATTTTATGGCTCAAAGAGGGGTACTATTGGGGAGATAACCTTGGGCATGGTCATTGGTCCTGTCACTTTCGCAATAGCTTTCCAGATCTTGGACATTTCCTCATCATATAACTTATTGTTGGGTCGTCAATGGATTCATATGGCTGGAACGGTCCCATTTACTCTTAACCAATGCTTGAAGTTTGAATGGGATTACGAAGAAGTTGTAGTCCATAGAAAAAAAGGGCATCATGTATACACAATTGAAGGAAGAAAACATATGGATGGTGAAATGTACCATACAGTGGATCTTGTTGGTAATATTGAATTAGAGTTTTGGTTTAGCCAAAAGATGATATATATGATGGCCTGGTTTGGTTTCGAGCTTGGGAAAGGCTTATGGGATGAATTGCAAGGGATAGTCGAACCTATACAACCTGTTCGATATTCCACCACTTTTTGCTTTAGGATATAAGTACACTACGGAAGAATTGCTCAATTGGAAACCACCTAGATATGGGTACTACTATCCATTGAATAAACCCATAACACTATTGCATCAATCGTTTCGATCAGCAGGTTTCATGGGAGATATTGTTGATGAGATCCCAGACAACTTGAAAGGGTTGTCGTTGACCAAAGAAGAGGGGAAAGTTTGCAATGTCGTGATCAACGAGGAGGAGAAACGGGGCCCTAGCGGAAGCAGGGAGTCAAAGATCAGCGTCAGCAACTGGACCTCGACTCCATCCATACCTCGTCGGGCATCTGAGTAGCCTTGGAAGATGCTTTATCTCAAGTTTTTAATTTAAATAAAAAGACTTCTCAATAAACATTTTTAAATTCCCATTCCCTGTATTGTTTTCAAATGAAATCTTATGCAACTTTCAAATTTTTATCAATAAAGTTCTTTTCACCATTCATTTATTTTTACCTTACATTTAATTATGCACTATTTTCTTTCTCACGAGCAAAATCCATAAGATTTGTAAATGTTTTTTTACTCTTTATTCTTCTTTACTTATGTGATGATATACTAAGTGGCTTACATAGTGCCTTCAGGGGTAATATGTGAAATTTTACATCTAGGGGGTACATTTGGGTCATGACAAACTTAGTAACCATAGTAAAAGGTGTAAATGATTTTAGGATGACGTCTCATAAGCTACTTAGAGTATAGTCTTGTTCATGAGTATGACGCACACCTCATTTATGAGTTAGAGGCTACAAGTTGTTTAGGCAATTACACTTCTGTCATTATTCTTGAGTCATGTCATAGAGTTCACCTCTATAAAATTCCCTCTCCTAATACTTCTCTTATGTCTTTGGGAAATGAATACATAAAAGGAAAATTCTAGAAGGATGGAAGAATAGAATGTGAATCAAGGAGTTCCTTAAGGTAATCAAGCTCACCAAGATGACCAAGCCCCGACTAATCCTATGGCTATGACGGATGTTGAGGTTAGGTTGTCCCTTGTAACATTGGCTCAAGCTATGACGACCTAAGAAAATAGAGATGTTGAGCCCTATGTGAACCCTAATATGAACTATGTGGCATTAAGGCTAAGAGATTTACAAGAATGAACCCTCATATGTTTCCAAAGTGAGAGAAGATTCTCAAGAATTAGTGGAAGATGATTACACAATAATTGATTCTATGGGGGTGACCACGGTAGAGAAAGCGGAGATAGAAACTTAACAATTGAAGGGTGTGGCCCAAGTATGGTATACTCAATGGAAGAAGAATAGGCGGGTAGGAGTGGGTCCCATAGATTTTGAGGTGTTCAAGAAAGCTTTCCTTGATAGGTTCTTTCCTCGAGAGATGAAGGAAGTTAAGAAAGAAGAATTATCAACCTTCGTCAAGGAGGCATGAGTGTTCAAGAGTATTCTCTTAAATTTACCAAATTGTCCAAGTTTGCTCTAGCTATGGTGGTGAATCTAGGGGATGAAATGAGTAGGTATGTGATGGGTATATCCAAAGTGGTAAGAAAATAATATCGTAGGGAGATTCTCCTTCATGACATGGATATCTAAGGTGTTATGGTGTATACCCAACAAATGGAGAGTGAGAAACTCATAGGCAACAATAAATAGGTGAAACGAGCTAGAAGCGGTGAAGGGAATTTTCCAATACTATGTTCGATGGGCAAAGTCTACAAAGGCTCAGTCAAAGATTCTCCAATGAAGGCTCCTCTAGTACTCTAAGGGTTGACAAAGATAGGGTTTCTAACCATTAACCTCCAGGAAGCAATAGTGGTAGTTCATATGTTGCTAGGACTAATTGTGCAGAATATAGTTGAAAACATGAAGGAAAATTCTTAGTTTGCTCGGAGCGGGTGTTATGGGTGTAAAAAGAGTGTCCACAAGATCAATGGTTGCCCGATACTCATGGACAAGTGGATATAAGGCAAACAAACTATTCCTAGCGGTTCCAATTCGAATCCTCAAAAGTAAAACTGCTATTATGCTCTTCAATCCTGAAGTAACAAAGAGATCTCCCCAGATGTGGTGATCGGTATGTTATACGTTTTGTTAGATCTCAGTGCTACTTTGTCCTTTGTTACACCTTTTGTAGTACGAAGTTTTAAATACTCCCCGAAGTGTTAGTATAATTTTTTTTATTTCTACCAAGTTAGTGAGTTGTAGTAGCAAAAAGGGTCTATAGATGTTGTCCCATTACTTTGTCTCATAAAGTCACTTTGGTGGATTGAGTGGAGTTAGAAATGTTGGACTTTGATTTGATTTTGGGTATGGATTTGTTGCATTCATGTTATGCCTTTATAGATTGTAGGACTCGCGTTATCAAGTTCCAACTTGCAAATTATCTTATTTTAAAGTTAAAATGGGGGAATTATATCCCTAGAGGTCAATTTGTTTCTTATATCAACTCTAGCAAAATGATGTCCAAAGGGTGATTTACCATCTTATTAGGGTGATGGATGTTGAGTCTAAAACCCCTTTCCTAGAGTCGATCCCCGTGGTGAGATTTCCTGACACTCATTTCAAGTGGGAAATATATTTGTGTGTTGATATTTTTCCGAATATGCAACCTATCTCCTTTCCTCTTGTATAGAACGGCTCTGGACGAGTTGAAGGAACAACTATTGGATTTTCTAGACAAGGGTTTAATTTTTTCGAGTATCTTTCCTTGGAATGATCCGGTTTTATTTGTTAGGAACAAGGATGGATCTTTTACAATGTGCAGTAATTATCGCCAATTGAACAAAGTAACCATGAAAAACAAATATCCCTTTCGAGAACTGATGACTTGTTTGATCAACTCTAAGGGTCTATCTATTTTTCCGAAATTGATCTTCATTTGGTTTATTACCAACTAAGGGTGAGAGGGTTTGATATTTCCAAGATGGCCTTAAGGACCAGGTATGGTCACTATGTATTTGTGGTTATGTCATTTGGGTTGACAAATGCCCAGTGGAATTTATGGACCTATGAATAAAGTGTTCTGATAATATCTTGATATAATTGTGAAAATGTTTATTGATGATATCTTATTCTATTCAAGGATTGAGAATGATCATGTTAACCATTTGATAATTGTATTGTAAGTTCTTAAGGACCAACAATGTTTTGCAAAATTTAGCAAGTGTGAGTTTTTGTCGAGGTCCATAGTTTTCCTTGGTCATATTGTGTCAAGAAATGGTATTGAGGTAGATACTAAGAGGATGGATGCGCTCATGGGTTGGCGTAGACCTCTTAATCATTTTGACATTAGAAGCTTCTTGGGTTTGGCCAGTTACTATAGGAGGTTTGTTGAGAGTTTTTCCTCCATTATTTCTCTGTTGACGACTTTGACTCAAAGGAAGGCTAAATTTTAATTGTCAGAGATTTGTAAAAAAAACTTCTAAGAATTTAAAGATAGTTTACTTGTTCTCCAATGTTGACCTTACAGGAGTACCAATGGGTTTGTGGTATATTGTGACGCTTTGAGAGTCGGTTTCGGATGTGTGCTCATTCAACATGATAAGGTGATTGCCTATGCTTCCAATCAACTAAATTTACATGAGAAGAATTATCCAACCCATGATCTTGAATTTGCGACACTATTCTTTTCTTTGAAAATATACAGGCATTACTTATATAGGGTCTATGAAGATATCTTCATCGGTCAGAAAAGTCTACAATATGTGTATACCCATAAATAATTGAATCTTTAAAAAAAGAAATGGTTAGAATTTTTCAAGGATTATAAAATGAGTGTCCTATACCATCCCGACAAAGCTAATGTAGTAACGGGTGCACTTAGTAGATTATCCATGTGTAGTGTGGATCATGTATAGAATGAAATAATATTTGGTTCATGAGGTGCATAGGTTGGCCCGGCTGAGTGTCCAACTAGTAGATTCTCCTAAGGATGGTTTCACGGTTCATAGTTTCTCTAAATCGCCCTTTGTGGTAGATATGAAGTCTTAAAAAGTCGTTGATTCTTTGTTGATGCAATTGAAAGAATCGGTAATCAACAAGTGCGTAGAGGCTTTCTTCTTGGGGATGGGGTAATTAGGTACCTAGATCGCTTGTGTTTCTGGATGTGGATGGGTTGAGGAGAAAATTTAAGAAGAGGCTCATGGTTCTAGATATTCCATTCATCCAGGAGCTATCAAGATGTACTGTGATCTACGGGTAGTCTATTGGTGAAATAATATGAAAAAAATATTGCAACATTTGTAGCCAAATTTCCTAATCATAAAAAAGATAAGGTTGAGCACCCAACGATTGTAGGATTTTTGCAAGATATACCAATTCCCTCTTGGAAGTGGGAAGAGTTTACTATGTATTTATAGTGGGTTTGCCTCGTATTCAAAGTCAATAAGATTCTATTTGGGTCATTGCTGATAGAATGATGAAATCAGCCCATTTCATTCCACTTAAGGAATCTTACTCGGCAGAAGACTATACCAAGTTTTACATAAGTGAGATAGTGAAGTTACTTGGAGTTCCTTTATTCATCATTTAGGATCAGGGTACTCAATTTACTTCACATTTTTTGAAGTCATTCCAAAAAGGGCGTGGTACAAAGGTTAAGCTTATTACCTCTTTCAACCCTCAAATGGATGGTAAAGCGAACATACAATTCAAACTTTAAAAGACATGTTGAGGGAGTTTGTCATAGATGTCAAGGGTAATTGGGATAACCACTTGAGGATTATGGATTTTGCATACAAAATAATAGTCACAACTCAAGTCTTGGGTATACATCCTTTTGAATCTTTGTATGGTAGGAGATTTAGGTATCTGGTTGGTTGGTTTGAAGTAGGGGATATTGCTTATTGGACCCCAAATTAGTTTATAAATCTATTGAGAAAGTTTTTCTCATTAGAGAGAGGTTGAAAACATCTCAAAGTAGGCAAAAGTCTTATGCCGATGTGAGGAGAAGGGATTTAGAATTTGAATTTTGTTATTGGGTCTTTTAAAATCTCACTCGTGAAGAGTGTGATGAGTTTTGGCAAAAAAGGAAAGATTAGTCCAAGGTTTTGTAGGCCCATAATAATTTTTGAAGTGTATTAGAGAGTTTTCTATGAGTTTGAATTGCCAAATGAGTTGTCCCTGTCCACCCGATATTTGATGTTTTCATGCTTAAAAGGTGTATTGGGGATGTGGTTTCCATAATTCATCTAGGATGGTTGGGAGTTGACAAAAGTATTTACTATGAAGAGGTTTTGAAAGAGATCTTTTACAAGTAAGTCAACTAATTGAGAAATAAAGAAGTAGCTTCCAGTAAGGTTTTATGGAGAAATCATTTAGTTGAGGAATCTACTTGGAAGGCTGAGGACGATATGAATTCCCAATATTCTCATATTTTTCCTTCTAATCCTAATCAAGCTTGACGTACGTCGTTCCTCATAAGTTTCAAGGTTTCGGGTGTCATATGTATTTAATAAGTTTTTCCATTATTTCCCTATGTTATTCATGTTCTTGATGAAATTTAGGTTCAGTGAGAAAATTAGTTTCATGATTTATGTTCCGCATGTTGTTGTACATTTAGTGTGAGTTTCCTTTTTGACTTCATGAGATGTGTAGTTGCATGATTTAGCATGATTTTTAGAGCATTTACTTATTGGTTCTATCATGTTGTGTGAGCATAATTTTGGTTGGAGTAAGTAGTTCCTCCTATTCATATGAGAATTGTTGAGTTTCATGCATATTGGGTTGTTATATGTAGTTCTTACTCTCTTGAATTGCATTGGTTATGTGTTGAGATGGAGTTGATGTTTCCTCCTTTAAATTGAACACTATTTTTATGTTTCATGCATGATTGGCTGCAAATCTTGAGTCTTAAAATCTTTAAGGTGTCTAAACCATCATTCGAGGACGAATGTTTCCAAGGAGAACATAAAGTAACATTAGAGAAACATTTAGACTTAACTAGTATCTAACCTAAAACTAGTAGGCTAAGACAGAAGTTGATGTTAAAATTAGAGCCCTCCCCATACCTTAAATTCATGGTTTAGTTTTAGAATGCCAAAGTTTGAACCCTAAGGGCTACCAATGGGTCCTTGAGTAAAAGGCCTAAAACGTGTTGTGGCCAGTGACCAATGAGGGCACTTAAGCCCTGTAGGTCCACCCACGCCCGTAGGTGGGGTAGTGAGTCAATCCCCCCAAAAAATCAAGCTGAATATCAGTCACCAAAGACCTGGAAGACTCTACGTGAGTCCACTCATGGACCGTGGGTCGTGGGTCGTAAGAGAAACCTGAAACATGCTTTTAGTAGTTAATGTCATGGGCCTTTTTTAATTCCCTTTTATTTAATGGTTAAGTGGTGTCGTTTTAAGACCATTTTGAACACCTATATAAGTATTTTTCTCACCTTAAATAACTCATCTAAGATCATAATCCATAAATACTCAAATAAAATCAAAACCTCTCCAAATATTTCTCCCACTAAAACCTCGATTGGAGGAGAAGAAGAAGATGTTGTAGTCTAAGGCTCAAAAACTCTTCTTTTCTACCCAATTTTTTTGAAAATTATTTGATATATGGTTAGCTTTCAAACATGCAATCTTAAAACTCTCAATTTCAATTTGAAAAAGTCAAAAAAACCTAGGATTTTCACTGCTTGCCATGTAATTTTTCTAAAAACATTTTCATTGATTTAATTATTATGTATTATGATTGATTGTTTATTATTATAGTTCTTATGAGAAAATATCCCATGAATCCATGAAACCCCTATAACCCTAATTAATTACTCTTGATTTGGGTTAATTGTAGTAAGTATGAAATTGTACTAATAGTAAATTAGTTAACTGAATCATGTCACCATCTATTTCTAATGTAGTAATTATAGATTGATTGGTTGAACGTGACCTATTGCCCTTGAAGGGCAACACTTGAATAGTAGCTATGTTTATGAGACTTGTTTGTATACAATTAGATTGCTTTGAGAGTAAAGTAAATACATTGTAATCTTATAGTCGAGTTGATTGGTTGATTATCCTTAATTGGACACTTAGGTATGAACATCATACAATTTGAAAGGATTTTCACATTTAATGAGTCTAAGGATTGAAGACTAGTATCCTCTAATGATTCTAGGAGCTTTAGCATGAGTTTTTTGGATTGAGTCTGAAGACATACTTCCATAATTATCAGCTTAAGTCAAGGCTTAACATAATCCCAACCGAAATTATGCTTATCACAGAGTGGATAGTTATGTGAACAATCTTTTGGGATGGAAGCCTTTACTTTAGTATTGATCGAGTTTTTTCGTAGTAATCTCGTTATCCCATAAGCTATGTGCCCTTATAGGTCTTTTAGATAGTGGATACATCTAAGCTAATAATTGAGTTCTACCATAGGCAAGTAGGACACCCCTTTCCATGGTGGGGTAGGCACCAGATTCACCTTATAACTCTCTCATGGTATACGTTGGTTAATGATAATCCCATTATGATATAGTGAACTAGAATTGGAATTATGAACAATAAACACGTAATAAGCTTTCCTCAGTGTAGGTTAAAGTTTGCTATCTTATGCATACATCACAAAAGGATGCTTTGAGGGTACATATGGTTTGTTTCCATTATAATTAGATAATTAATATGTTGATTATGCTTGTATCTTATGCTTTCACATAAATTTTCATGATGAATTCTAAACTTGGTAAAGTGCATAGTTTTCAATCCAAATGTCCCCTGTTAGCATGTCTAAAGGTTTTTATGCATAACTACCATGCTTAGTGCATTTTTGTACTAACCCATATTTCTTCTACATTTTCTACAAAATGTATGTTTCGACATTTGAGGTGATCTTCCTTCTTGTTCAAATCGTTGATTCACTATTCTCCAAAGCTTGTGGTATATCCTGATGGATTTGAGGACAAATGATATATTGTGTTTCATTTCCTTTCATTGTAGTAGAATTTTCGAATTTCTATTGTAAGGGTTGTGACCCTATTTTGAGACTTCGATTGTAATAGTTGGTTTAATGAGACTCTGTCTAGACTTTCGCTTTGATTTTATGAAAACTTATTAAGACTCGAAAATGTGTATTTGTTCTTTATTGGTCTTATGTGATGATAGGGGTATTATGTACCATGTTACGTCTTTGGGGTACCCTTGGATCGTGTCAAACAACATCCTCTATGTGTTGAGTCACATTCTTTGTTATTTTCTTGTCATATCTTCAATGATAGTATAACAATAATTTCACGTTACTTTTGTTATGTATATAAAAAAAATCTTCTAGCAAAATATAACATCAATCTGGAATTGCACCAATTGCACTAATATATGACATTTTAAATCATTTTCATGAGATAAAAAGATTCTTTCTCTATGTTAAGCAGTTTCAAAACCATTGAATGCTCAATATAATTTCTTTAAGACCTTTTAAAACCTTCAAGGATTTCTATATAACCTTCATAGTCTAGTTAGAAATAATAATAATTCATTGTAAATATTCAGTATTTCATCTATTGCAAGACTGCAACAAGTCTCATTGCATCCACCACTAGAGAATATATCTCCATTTAATAATGTTAGCATTTTCGTAAAAACTCTTTATGCCCCGAGGCACAAATAACCCTTTATATCTTACGGTTATACCACACAATGATTCATTTTTATTACACTGACATTATATATTTATATATGAATTACAAGATTAAAAAACATTACTTTTCTATGTGAAACAAATTATAGTTGGATAATGCATTTTATTTGGAAAATCACTTATTTTTCCTCATTATATACACATTCCAATTTGAGATCCTCCAACCATTTATAGATTCTAGTGCTATTTTCATATCAAATATAACGTCGATGGTCATTTGACTCAATTCCAATACAACATATCTTATTGAGATATCTTCATTTTTATTATTTCAGGTACTTGAACCTTTGCCAAGGTTTTATGAAGTGTTATTTCATTGTGCTATCAAAAAATTACCTCATTATCGTGACCTTTTTGATAATTTTCTCATGTCTTCCTCGAGGAGTTTTTTCGTTGGAATAGATTAGTCTATCAAGCTTCAAGCATACCATAAACTCTTTTCGCATTTGCAACTTATTTAAAATATTGGGACAACACATATATGTCTTGTAAATTATTTGTTAAATTTTTCAAATTATCTCTTTAACTTCAAGTTCATATTTTTAACGAGGATCTATATAATTCACCAAAAATATAGTTTTTAGTTGATAAGCATATCTCATCATAATATTAGGATCTAACATTCACCGCAAACCTTATTTGAAGATCCATCCTTGTGCATTTTGGAGCAACAAAATGAGATGTACACCATCAATCTTTTAGATAGAAATTATTCGTTCCTGATTTTGAACCAATTGTGATGGGACAACCTTACTGTCTTAAAGAATACATGTTAAAATAAATTCATGTCATACCAAATTGTAATTGAGAGATTTATTCTCATAAGTAATGGTGTATTTATAATTGGAGACATATAATTTCTACGAAATCTACTAACATTATCAACATAACTTTATATTGTTGAACTGTGCTCTAAATTTCATAATTTGAGCAAAAACCTAACAAAAACCAATTTTAATTTGCAACAAATGTGCATGTCCCCAAACCATAGATGTGTCTATTAAATCACAATAGTAAGGTGAATGGGTCCATATTCACCTTTTTATATGATTTAAATAATTTCAGGGGATACAATCCCTATCTTAATTGGTACAATAATCATTTTATCATGAGAACAACCAACAAAAGATAATATTGAAGAATCCTTTATTCCTTAAAACATATAGCCATATGAATTATCAATTTCTTTTTCATCACACTTACATTGGAATGACCAACCAATTATGACAACCGATATTTATTCTAGTACACTTCTAGTTGACTTTTTTGTGTGATTCCTTCATCATGCACATATTTTAATTCAACAAACAAGAGAAAGACGGGTAAAGTTTTATGTAAATATTCATAACCCACTTCGATTGTGGTAATCGAGATACTTAATCTTTAAATAATTTACAATCTCAATATAATATTTTTATCAATTTCTCTAAAACTTATGAGGTTTCTTTTGAGACTTACTACAACTTCAGTACTATGCACTATTTTCATTTTTTTGATAGTAAGAAATTAGTCCTTCCAAAAATCTTATTTAATTTTGCGTACTTACAAAAAATTTACGACATCATTCTTATAGAGAAAATTGTTATAATTGTCATAAGTAATATTATTGCATGCAAGCCTTGTTTCTTGACAACAATAACAAATTTTTTTTGCCACACAACAACATCTATTTTAGTCATAACCTCAAGCTTTATAGAAATGAATTATTTCTTTTGTCCTCCAATATTTCATAATAACGCATACCGCAATATTTATGTAGTACAAAAAGTATATAATTAAAATGACCATTAATGTCAAAAATAAAATTTTCAATATCTAAAACCTCCCATAGAGGTGAAATGTGAAATTTATGCAACCATAGATGAACATGTCCTAATCCATAGGAACACCAAACAGATTCTCTTCAAGAAATGGTCATAACCAGTTGTACATGATCCATAAGTTTTAATTAGTCATACTTTGACATTATTAAATTTACTTGACCCACCTCAACATCACTTGTCACGACCTAGGCCGTAGTGATTAACACCCACACTAAGCCTCCGGTGGGACAACCATAAGTAGTAATTAGCTAATAGAGAGCTACACAACTTAATCAAAACAAAGACATTTGAAGTTACAAAAGAAGGTTTAAATGCGAAAGGTAAAATAGAGTTCCCAAAAAATCAGAAAGTTTATGAGAAAATAATACTTAGAACATGAAAGTCAATGTACTAAAATATATATGGTTCAACAAGTCTAAGGAAATGGGTAAAAATCAATTAACATAAGAATATCCTAAGTTCTAGTCCAAGACTAAAGAAATGGAGTAAACAAAAGGAGAAGTTGAGGCAACCCAGAAGAACTTGCTCACTTTTGAATTTAATGACGATCATTGATCTTTTAAACGAGGTCTGTCACTAGCCTCTTGAAAATGCTCTATTCTCAATAAAGAAAGAACAAGTGTAGTATGAGTACACTATCTCTCTAAATGCAACATACAGAAGCCATTTCCACATAATAAACATGCTTACACTGAACAGACAAAATATCAATTATCACTTATAAACCACGTACAATTTCAGAATACTCATGATATACAATTATGTTAAGTCAATGATCCTCTCATTCGACCCACACCCAAACTATTAGTGTACCAGTATGTGGTACTCATTCCAAGTTAGTGTGTCCGATCCTGACACATGTTCCAATATTTATGCCGGTATTTGGCAACCACTATCGGTTAGAGTGTTGAAACATAACACCCAATCCATTCAACAAGCCACTATATGAATCACAACATACATATAATCATACAATAAAGTAATGATTTATGGCATACAATTCTTCAATTATCCTTATTTACTACTAGTATGATCAATAATGTAATATTTGCATACATACATGCATTATAATGAATCAATTACAATTCAATATCATACCAATATGAAATCATAAACATCACTTACCTTGAACTCTTGAATCCCCAAAAAAACTTGACTCTTTCCACTTGTTCTTTGTCTACAAACAATCAACCTAACATGAGGATCAATAAATAATGTCTAATTAGCTGGATTAGAGTCAAAACTATCAACTCAAGATCAAACCCATAATCCCAATCTCCTAATTAGGGTTTTTCCCACCATCCAAACAATTCCCAAACCCTTCCCCAAAAATAATTACCCACAAACTAAGCTCTACATATAAAAAAATTGATTCGAAGGGTGAAAACCTTACCTTTAGCCTCAAGAATGGTGGGCAAATTTAAGAAAACACATTGGGTCGTTCAATAGACCTCAAAGTCACAAAGTGTAGAATAAAACATTATTGGGGTTTATTTTCGACTCAATTCGCAACTTTAAAACCATGTCGAGCCTAATCCTATTACACTGGCCCCGCTAGAAGGGAGTAATCCCGCCATAGCACCATGCATGAACCAGTGAATCGAATAAAAGTTCCGAACTCCCATTTCACAACACGCCTTCAACCCATGAACCATAGAAAATATATGTTAATGCTAAGATCATTTCCTAGAGTTCAACTCGACCGAACTCAAATTCCGTAACATCACATAAGTTCCTTAACTCCTTAGATATATACACATGTGATCAAAATTCTAAATAAATCACCCAATCGTTACCTGATTTACCTATACCTTATTGACTTCGATTCTATCCAAATCTGGAAAGAATGTAGGGAAATTCCAAATTACAACAAAAAAAGTTTTTTGACCAAAAATTTTTTCCCTGTTGGATTTTTGAAAATGACGGGAAGAGTTTTTTTTTACCATAGATACCAATTAACCTATCACTCATCCCCGAGTGACAATCTTAGGGAAAATAGTCTAAGAAATCAGTACGTACCTTAATCAACGAACAACTAGGGATACTTGTCTCGTATGTCCTTCTCGATTCCACAAGTAGTTTCCTGAACTGGAAAAAAAATTCCATTGTACCTTCACGAACATAATATCTTTGGTACTTTGCTTACACACATGAGGATGATGAATTGAAATCGGTTTCTCATACTGAAGGTATTTATGTAACTCGACTGAGTCCCATTTTATGATATAATCCTATCCTCCATGATATATCTTTAACATAGACACATGAAATACCGAATTAAATATCAATAGGTTAGGAGGTGGTGACAATCTATATGCTGCCAATCATACATAATCAAGAATATCAAATGAACCAATGTATCTAGAACTAAGCTTTCCTTTCTTGCAAGATTTTATCACGCCTTTCATTTGTGATACTTTTAGGAGAACATTTTCACAATTCTGCAATACCATGCATTTTACCTTATGGTATGCATATGTTTTCTACCTATTTTGCCAAAAGAATAGCGTAAGGCTTCCCAAGTTTATCTTGTGCATCCCTTGCTAAATAATTCCCCAAAGGTTTCACATCTCAAGCCTTGAACCATCCTATGGGTGATCTACATCCTCTCTCATAACTTCCTCAAATGGTGTCATATCTATGCTAGAGGGATGACTACTTTTATAGTAGAACTCACACAAAAGTAAAAACTTATCCCAATGTCCCCCAAAGTTAATCACACATACCTCAACATGTCTTCTAACACTTGAATATTCCTCTATGATTTTTCGTCCCTCTGTGGATTGAAAGTTGTACAAAAAAAGATTTGTGTGCCTAATTCATCATGTAAATTATTCCAAAACTTGGAGGTAAAATGTTTACCACAATCTTAAATGATAGAGAGGGGCACCTTATGCAGACTCACTATCTCTTTTAGATAAACATAAGCCAATTGTTCAACATTATAATCTATTCTGAGAGAAATAAAATGGGTTTACTTAGTAAATCTGTTCACCACTACCCAAATAGAATCAAACTTTTTCAAAGTCTTGAGAAGACCAACCATAAATTCAATACCTACCCTTTCCCACTTCCATTCTGGAATTGGCATTCTCTAAAGCAAACTTGCACGCCTTTGTTGATCATATTTTACCTGTTGGAAATTTTTACACTTAGCCATAAACTCGAGAAAACAAATCCTTCTTTTAAATCTAAGCACACCTTCTGAATCAATAGTTGTCTCTTGTGCCTTACCAATCATTAGTGTTCTTTCTAATGTCATTCAAAGTTCCATCCTCAAATTATTTGGCCTTGATCTTCTAGATGAATGTGGCCCTTACGTGTATACTAGATAACACCCCTACTTTCTCAAACATTCCCAAAAGCATGAACGTATCTTCCAAGGTTTAAATTTACTTAGCCAAAAGTCACTTGAATGCACTCAAGAAAGCTAAATTACCTATATTTACTATGTTTCAATTTACTGTGCCTACCACTACATTAGCCTTACCTATATGATATTGGATGGTCATATCATAATTTTTGAGCAACTCCATCCACCGTCGATGTCTTAAATTTAGATCCTTTTGAGTGAACATATACTGCGACCTATAATGATTAGTAAACACCTCACACTTGACACCATAGAGGTAATGTCACCATATCTTAAGACCAAAGACCACCAATACCAATTCCAAATCATGCGTTGGATAATTCCTCTCATGCACCTCCACTGTCGTGACACATAAGCTATAACATCCTTATAGTGTATTAACACCGAACACAAACCCAAATGGGAAGCTTCACAATAAACAATAAAAGATTCTTTTACTTGTAGTGCTAGAATAAGTGTTGTTCTCAAGAGAGTATTGAGATTTTGAAAGATCTCCTCATATATTTTATTCCATTAAAAAGGTATATCCTTTATGGTAAAATTTGTCAAACGTGTGCAATGTAAGCAATGTTCTTTACAAATCGACGAAGTAGATATTGTGCCTCCAAAACCCCTAACTTCACTCAGAGAGTTAGGACAAGCAAAAATTATAATTGCTTCAATATTTTAGGGATCCACCATTACCCTTCTTTTGAAATTACATTCCCCAAAAAGGCATTTGAATTCAATCAAAATTCAGACACAGAAAATTTCGCATATAACTTTTCTTTCCCAAGAACCCCTATAACAATATGAAGATGTTTGGGATGCTCATACTTACTTTTAATACACCAAAATATCATCAATAAAGACCATAACAAACAAACCAAGAAATGGTTTAAACATACTACTCATCAAACTCAAGAAAGTTGCAGAAGCATTAGTCTGCCCAAACGAAATAACTACAATCTCCTAATGCCAATGGTAGTTTCTAACCACCACGTTGAGGACATTTTAAGGTCAAATCAATACCTCATAGAAACCAGATCTTGGATCAATCTTAGACAAACTGATGCACCTTGCAGTTGGTCTAAAAGATTGTCTATTCGAAGTAATTGTTACTTGTTTTGAGGTGAGCCTATTCAATTTTCGGTAATCTAAACACATCCTCATGATTCCATACTTTTTCTTAACAAATAATACATGATTACCCCATAGGTAAGCACTAGGACAAATGAATCTTTTATCAAGAAGTTCTTGGATTTGAGCGTTAACCTCTCTTAATTCTTAAAGAGCAATGTTGTACGGAGGGATCAAAATACGACGGGTACCATGTTCCAAATCAATCTAGAAATCTACATCTCTATCTGCAAGCATGCTAGGAAATTCTGTAGGAAACACTTCTATTACTTTTGACACCACATGAATAGACTCAATAGAAGGAGACTTAACCTCAGCATCTCGAATAAGATACCAATAAACCAAAAACCCCTCTTCTACCAATTTCCTAGCGCAAATGAAGGATATGATCTTAGCTTGCTTAGGCTTGTAAACCCCTTCCCACTCTTAACTCTTCACTTCTAGAAATTTCTTGAGTTACAAAACTACAATTAAGCAAATCAGCATAGGGGGACCACCAAGTCATGTGTAAGATTATATCAAAGTCAGTTATATCCGAAATTACCAAATAAGCCCAAGTCTAAAAACCCAAAAACAAAATGGGACAAGAACGATAGAGATAATTTACTATGAAAGACTCTCCACCAAGGTAGAAAAATTCATGGAGGGATTAAGTATATCACAAATCATAGAAAATTTTGAGGGAAATCAAATGGACACATAAAAATAAGTAGAACCCAGATCAATCAACACGATAAAAAATTTCTAACTAGAGCTTCTCTTGTGTTTTATGAGTTAATAATGTTTTAAAATGGTTAATTTTAGTTTTATAGGTCTGTTTTTTAAGTTTTGAAGTCCAATGTCAAGGGACGACCAAGATGTTCAGAAACTAGCCTTGTGTGTGTGTTAGTGCGTGATTGTATATTGTATGTGTTTCTACGTGTTGTTTAGAATCTAAAAGCATAGGAGATGAACCTAAAACCAATAAGAACATTTTTAGGGTAATAATGTCTGGTTTATCCTCCCCAAGGACCTCCTAAGGGTCCGTGAAGAGAACCCAACCTTGGGGCAACAAGTTGCTCAAGACAGCCAAAGTTGTTCATTAGTGAAACTAGTCTGCGTCACGGACTTGTTGCACCTTGGCCAAATTTTTGGTTTGCATCACGGATAAAACGGGTACTCTACTGTCTCAAAATTTATTTTCAAAAGTCTTGTGGGAACAGCTCCGCGTCGCGGACTTGTATCACGATGAGGATTCCAAAAATTTAAGTTAAGTTTCACTTGTATAAAAAGGTTCAATTCATGTAGGGTTTTTTTTTAGTATTTTGGGGTGTATTATATATTTATTTTAGGTCATCATACGCCCATTACCCTAATCAAAAACCCCAATCCACAATAAGAATCCAAATATTTTACATGTTCTCCCTTCTCTCTAAATTCTCTCTCTAAGCTGAATCCTCCATTGGTGAACTTCAAGCTCAAGGAAGAAGATCAAATTCTTCAAGTTTCCAATCCTAATTTCATGGGATTTATTCATCTAAGGTATGATAGTTCATCCTTGATTCTTCTTTCATTCAAGGAGCCATTCCAAAAGACTTCTCAAAAAGTTTCCAAATTTCCTAATTTTTTCTATTTTTTATTCTAAGCATGGGCCTTTGCATGAAAACTTTTTAATGAATATTATATCATATTTTTGATGTTATTTGATGACTTTAAGGTCTAAAACCCAATGAACCAATAGTCATTTATATTCTCAACTTTTGGCTTATGAAGTGTGTTTATTGTATATTATTAGATAATGTTAGAGCTATGTTTTCCTCATGTTGTACTGTTAATATTTACTGCCTTATTATTCTTTCTTATGATGATTTTGTGAAGTATTCAGAAAATGTGTCTAAGGATTGGATTAAATGAAAGGTGCGCTCACATGTACTCACACACACTTCGAATTTATGCATGAAGTCAATGAATGAAAATGGGCGATTGTAAGGTAGGAACTCTTCCTGAGTAGATATAAAGTTTCTAGACCATTCCCTTGTATTCCTAAAGAACTCTAGAAATGAAAAGGTGGATTTTGGGGTGGACACACTTCTTGAGTTGAGAGTAAGTTTTTAGTAGCAACCTCACTAATTCCTAGAGCTTTTCAAAGAAAGGTAGGAGGTTTGGATACTCTTCTTGAGTTAAGCTGTAGTATTCAAAAGTAACCTCTAGGGATAAGTACTCTTCGTTAGTTGAGATATAGTACTAAATAATTATCCATTAACCTATAGTCAATGAATGCTTAAGACTCTGTGGGGAGTTATGCTTAATACCGAGATGATTTGAAGAAGGGGTGGGTATAATTCATTAGTAGAGATGTTTTATCCAATTTACCTCTTGAGAATGAGTGATCCTCGTTAGTTGAGAATGAGTTACTTAGAATCAATCTGCTTATCCCTTAACTATGCACTTGCATAGGTGTAGCTATTGGAAAATCCATATAAAGGCTAAGAGTATGACCCTACCTTAGGCAAGAAGGGATTCCTCATCTGATAGGAGTTAATATCGACTTCCATTTCTAGATCTCATGGTCTTTATTTGTTAAAGCTTTCCCCCAGAAATGAATATTATGAACTAAGTCTTCTAAAGGGTGTACTGCTTAGGGTAGGTGGTGGAATGAGATACTATCTATCCATTGCATAAGTAGACATTTGGAGGAAGTCTTGGTGTGTTCTTATATAAAAATGTATGAATGGGTCATTATATGATGTCAAAGAAGTTTTATCACTTTATGTATTATATTAAGGTAACATGTTGATATTGTGTTTTGTATGATGAAAGCTACGTATATGATGAATGTGATGTGCACTAAAGTTAGGGTAGTAGTATGGGATGCTACTTTCACATTGCACAAAGTGAAACTTGGGGTTTGTCTTGTAGGATAGTCTTTATGTGAAGTTCCTACATGAATTTATGTTTATTCTAGTATCCTTAGGAATGAGTGTTTACTTATCAAATGGAATGAAGCATGCTTATCTTTGATAATCTTAAGGATCACCTAAGTGTGTATTGAATAGGTTGTTGGGTGATCTCTTTTTTACGACCCAAAGTACCCCCTAGGCGTAACCGACGTCCTCCCCCTTTAAGAGGACTAAGACAAGACCTTATCATACATTATAGCACTTCATAGGTCAAAATTAGCAGAAAATTTAGAACTTTTCTATATAGCGAAGTATACTTAGACATCTCACATATAGTATATGGGGTTTACATAGACCCCTCACTTATAAAGCTTAATTATTTTCTCACTTAACATTTAACAACAACATAGTGTAATAGTTCATCTCGCATTTAACCATCTACATAATGAATGAAAATAGTTTGGGCCTAGACTTTTATCTCTTACAATATGCCCATATAGGCTACAACGAAGTCTCAACATGAGAATGAAAGAATTGTCTCAAGACATAGAAAAAACTGGTAAGGCTTGATGAGTGGTTATATCCTTGGAACTCATGAGGACTCACCAATTAAATTATGAAAGAGCAAAGTCTCTTACTCAATGACCACAAATTTCGTGAATGACACGGACCTAGAATTCTTGGGGAAAAAAGAAGAAATATGGGTTAGTATAAAACACATGTAATAAGTATGGTCCCTATGCATAAAAAATATTAGTTCATGAGAAAAATGAACAATTTAGTTAAATCCATGCATAATGTCCAACAATTCAATATACACATATAAGGAACCCAATAATCATATCAACATATAAGTAACTCAAGCAACACTTGTGCAATGCCAAGAATAAAGCCCCATAACCCTATCCAAAGCTAAGTATGACATTAAGCAACCCGCTTCACACTTACAACATATTCTCATATATATAATTCATCATATATCAATACTACTCATAGATTATAAACATAATCATAGTCATAAAAGAACATTACTAGAACCATTCCTTAGGATCCCACATGTGCAATGAGTAAGAGAAGTCACATACCCTCCCTTACCCTATGTAGTAGACTAAAAGACAACCCTAATAAGATTTAACATAACTTATTCATTTAATTTTTACATTAGGGAAAGAAGCTCCATAACATACATGAGACCGTGTGAGCAACATAAAATCCAATGTTCTACTCTCGTACCGAAAAGAGAGAGTTCACTTGTAAGACCCCAAACATGACTTAGGTGAAGCTACAGTATAACATGGTTTTAATTATACTATAAGATCCTAAAATGGTATATAATGTTGTATATAGGCAGTGTCTAAGAGATTAGTTGCATTGGAACTTAAACGTCAATGAACAACCAAGACGTTCGATGACTAAGTCACCTATGTGCCTCATATGTATTTTTATGTGTTTACATGTGATTAATGAGGTTATAAGGTCCTTAAATGATTTAATATAGTGTATATAGGTAGTGTTTCAATTTTCGTGAATTTTGGAGGTCAAACATCCAAGAACGTCCATGACATTCAAAAGACTTGCCTTGAAACGACATTGTGTATCTATGCATGTTTCGTCGAGTTTTACGTGTTCTTTTTTGATTATGTAGGTAATAAATTCATGTAAGAGAATATTTGGATTGGAAACATCTAGGAAGACGTCCCCAAGGACCATCCAAGGGTCCTTTAGGAAGGACCCAAAGTTGGTGCCAAAACTGTCCAAGACAGCCCAACCCACGGTTGGCAATCGACGCCCAGTGGGTCAGACGACTCTCCATTGGTGGTGAATATCTATGTACACTTAGGAGTGTGAAATAGGAGGCCAAGTAAAGATCAACTTTCCTAGACCACAGACCAACAGGACGGTCCGTTGGTCATGGGACAGACCGTGATGGGCAACCGGCGATGGTGAAGTCCTTCGTGGAGTTCACTGCCAAGTGAGGGGTGAACTTGTAAATTCACCCCACGCCCCTATAAGTCTTTAGAAGGTTCTTTTGAGTTTTTTTATGTATGTTTTAATAGTATATAAGTCATTAAACTCTCATTTAAACCCTAACACCTAAATCAAAACACATCCCCTCTTAAAGTTTCTTCAAAGACCTCCATGAGAGTTCAAGGTGAAGATGGATCTTGAATGTGGTTCTTCAGTGGAGTTTCTTCTTCAATTTTCATTGGTTTATTCAAATAAGGTATGGGAGTTCTTCGTCTAAGGCTTTCTATCACCTTACAGACAATATCAAAGATGATTTTCAAAGATTTCAAAAAAAAGAAAGATGAAAAGTCCAATTTCTACTCTAAGTCTTGGGTTCTTGCATGAAAGGTTTTCATACTTTAAGATATGATGTTATTGATGTTTAATTTATGTTTCCAATGAAATTCTCCTTGAACCCTTGATATTCTCAAATCCCTCAATTTGACTAAAATATGGGTTATGTAATAATGCTTTGATATTGATGAATTTAAGTGTAGTTTGTTATGAGATTTTGATTCATGTATAGATTATGATTGATTGGTTAATAGGCTGTTTCAATTTTATCAATTGAGTACTTAATATTCTTACATATATTTAATATTAGGCTTATTGAATTGATATTGACTTAAGGCTTATGAATTCTAATGTAGTTTTCTATGGGCTATCCATTGAGGTGATAATTGTAGAAAATTGATATTTAGGTTGCTTTAGATTGATGAGTATGTAATGAATTGTTCTATTTTCGTTGATTATTGATATAATTGTATTGAATTTTTTGTTATGTCCATGGGTAAGGGCCTTATAGTATTGGATTTGAAGATTTTGCTTTGGAATCGAAGTGGTAAGATTGAGTGGGGGTATTCTGCCGTAATTACTTTTATTTTATTTTAATTATACTTCAATTATGTTGTTATTGGTATGGTCCACTTATGGTCACGGTGCGATGTGAATTGATATGGCCTTGTTGGCGTTACTTTATGCAATATGATGATCATGGCCTTGTCGATACTTCTTGAAGTATTATGATGATTTTTGTAGTTTAATTATGTGAAGCATGATCATATCTATCTATATGTGAAGTAATGAAGAAGTATGTGTTCTTCTATTGATGTTATATAGGTGATCATGTAGACTATGACTATCTGCTATATGTGTAGTCTTAGGGTTGATACATGGTTGTTCCTACTTGACTATATGAGTCTATAATGATTATATTGATGATGATATGATACTGTATATGATGACTTGAAGGTGATATAGTTATGTCTTTGTGATTTTACCGTGGTTTCACGGTACTTTTAATGCCTTTTCCTTAAGTTTAGTGTGTGTCCAAAAGGCTTTTTGCAATGATTTTTATGTAAGTTTCTCCTTATTTGCAGGAAATCTATCCAAAGATGAACGCGGAAGTTTTTTGGGTGAGAAATGCAGAAGAGACCACCTATGGAGATTATGATGGTCCGTCGGGTCTCTGACACTCCGTAGGTGGCATCGTAGTGAGGAGAGAAACTGCTAATGGAAGATGGGGATGTTTGACCTAGTGTGGGATTATAGAAGTCCATGACGGACCGTCATAGCCACGACTATCCGTCCTGTTGGTTCTTCGTAATTATCAGAGAGTAGTCCCAGTACCCAAATTCCAAGAAGTTAAAGTATTATGGAATGGAGACCCACTACGGTCCGTCACGAGGTCCGTCGACTCAGACGTGTTTGGACAGATATTTCATAATTAGAAATCCTTCTTTTATTAGGTTTTGTTTTTATTATAAATAGTTCGAAAAACCTCGTTTCTGGGACTAAACTTTTGGATAATTTTTAATTCTCTTGTTCATGTATTTAAGAATTAATTTCAGTGATTGATACACTTTTTCTGGAATTGATTGTTGGTGTTTTTTGTATTTAATCAAGTGAATTTCTGGATTTTATTCTATCTCATTAAAGTAAGTGCATGAATTGTTATATTAAATATATGAATAGTGTGATTATGACGATGGGTAACTAAACTCCATAACTAGGGTTGTGGGAACCATGGGTGAATAATGAGTTAAAATCTAATTGAAATGGCAATTCTAGAATAGCGTCCTGCATGTATTGATAATTCTTTCATTTATAAGTCTTTTTAACGGATGGCCAACGTTAGAACTCCCCTTAATTCTTCTTGCCGGACAAAAGAGGTAGATCATAGGAAAAGAATTATCAACATAGATTTAGTTTACACTATCTAATAGGCTAGTGTCGGTTGGTATGAGGTAATAACTTAGTTAAATATCAAATACAATGCTTAATATAAGGTAAAGGTAAGGGTTAGTATATCAACAAACGTAGCCGAACCAAGGTGCGGAGTAAAATTTTCTAGATGCCGGACCAAGGATTTAGAGATACATATCTTATCACTTTACATGCAAGATACTAGGAAAGAATTGTTATAGTTAGAATTATCAAGTTAGGAACATGTTGGGAACACTTAAGCCCTATTTACTTTTATTAATTGATTAAGCTCCGAGATTTGAATCTGTTTGTTGTTTACTTTAATTTAGTTAATTATTTTCATTAATTTAGAAATGAAACCCCCTTTTGTTCTTTCATTTTCTAAGGAAATAGTTGACTAAATAATAGTAATAATAGAATAAAGTTAAGTCTAAACTATTTTCCTTATGGGATCGATCCCAACCTCATTAGTTGGGTTCTTTACTTGATATGACCGCTTTACTTCTTATTTGAGAAGTAAGTTTGAGCGTATCACTATGTGTTTCTAGAATGGAATATAGTATGTGTTGAGGTGAAATATGTTGTGTCTTGTCTTGGTTGACTTGTGTCCCTTACTTGATACATGTATGAAAGTAAATATGTGATGTCTTGACTTAGGTAGCTAAAGTCTCTTGGTTTTGAATGTATAAATGAAATGTGACCTTAAATGATGCTAAGAGAGTCTTTTGTGTGAAAACCTTGAACCTAGTGGTAAGGTTATGAATGTTGAAGTAGAAAGTGATCATGGTATCCTTTGAAGTAAAGGAATGATGGACTTCAGGTTGATTTTCTGGAACAACATCATATCAAACCTTAGGAAAGTCATCATAATCTTCTTGTCTCCATTTTAAGGTAACCCTAGAAGACCTCTTTGGTAGGGTAAATGTAATTGGTGTTATGAATTTGATATAGAACCCAGTTGTATGAACCTTTAATGTGAATTACTCTATGAGAACAAAGTCTAGCACCGAGTAAGTATGGTAAGGGAAGTAATTCTTGTAAAAGATGAGACTATAATACAAAACCCACACTTCATATTCCTTAATTATGTGCCTACATGGATTGTGTCCTAGTTCTACCCTTGGAAAGTAGAACATCCTCACCGGAGTAAGTAAAAACTCTAGATTCCATGTATATCTACCATGGTCTATGTCTATTATTGCCTATTCTCATCATCTATCTTGACATTGCACAATAGGCTCTGAAGGTGTAAGTTGGAGTCCCTAGATATTGTCTAATACCATTACTTGAATGTCCTTATATGATGAATGAGTGTTAAATGAACTAATTAATGTAATGAATTATGCTAATAAAGTATGTTAAATGATTAAGTACTTATCTAGAGTAGTTAAGGGTTGTCTAATTAAGGTGTGAAGGGTGCATAGGAATGGTCACTTCTTATCTTACCTAGATAAATCTTAAGAATGACTCTAATTAAGTATGTTGGTCTATTATGTAGACATGATCTAAGCCTTAGGTAGTCTTAAGGATTACTAAGGTAATCTTTAAGAGGTTAATTATGGACGTTATCTTCTTGATTTACTTTAGTAAGTCTTTTGATAGCCTTTGGAAAGAGAGTGTCATATTATGCATGTGTGATGTATTAAGTGAGAATGATTCTATCCTAGGTAGTGTATATGATCTCTTAAATGTGTGTGTAAGGGATTGTATGGGAGGTCGCTCCACAACTCACCCAAGTGAACCTTGGAATCACCTATGGTAGGAGGATATCATGTTCATATGTTTGATGTCTTGTAAATGTATGCTGATCTCATTATGGGTGGTCATAAGGATCATTTAGGTGTGTCTAGAGAGGGTGTATGGGCGGTCTCACTTTGTCTTACTTAAGCGAGTCTTACGGTAGCTTTTAATGAGGGAATTATATGCTAAAAGGTGTGCAAAGTGATGTGAGTTCACTGTAACCTTCCTTACAAATGTGACTAATTGTCTAAATGATTTCTTATGTGTTTCTAAGTTATTGAATGTTATTATTATGATTATAGTATGAAGTTACAATCAAGATTCATCAAGAGCATGATATTTAATAAATGTCTCTTTTTCATGGTTTTTGGATAGCTTCCATACTTAGTACACCTGATGTGCTAACCCCTTCTTTCCATTTATGACTTAAGTGTAGGGAATTAGAACTCTTGATGTTCCATGAAGGATGGATAGGTTTCTAAGGCTTTGAAGATTATGTATTGGTAAGTCCTCATCGATTCGGGGACAATATCCACAAGTTCCTTATGTCTTAGTCTTTTCTTTTATGTGTTTTATGGCCATAGACCCAAGTGTTGTAAACTCTAAAGATTAGATGGTTCAATAAATTTGTTGTAAAGGTTTAATATTTCTAAATGAAAGTCTTCCACTTGCTTATTGTTTTTGAAAGAGTTCTTCCTGTGTGAAGAAAGTTTTAAATTTTTACTCATTTTAGAATGTTTATCATGCAATGAATGATAAGAGTAGGTTAGATGAAACTTCTTGAAGTCCTATTTGCCATGTGACGACACAAGGATACTCTAACTTCTAGGGTGTACTTGCTGGCCGTGACAACACTTGCGTAAGGTGTAACCATTCATTCCTAGCTATCTAGGTGAATCTACTAAGCTAGAGTCCTGTGTGGGCACATAGTTTAGGGTCAAGGAGATTGTTACTAGAAACCTTGACTTGGTAGACGTGGAGGTTTCCATCTCATGAGACAACACATATCATGGGAATCCGGACATGCTAAACGTGTAGAAACCCATGTGGGAGGCCGTACATGCTAAAAGTCAGACCTCCTTCTCATTTACATGCCCTTTCGGTGCTAAGAATTTATTCCATTTAGTAATCATCGTACTCATTATATAAGATACCATTAGTATCCTCTAGACCCCTATGTGAATATCTTATAATCATTGCTCATACGTATTCATAAGTGAGAACTACCCTTTCACTTTGATAACCACATACAAGTGAGTAAACGTTTCACTTAATACTTTATTATAATTATGAGAAACTAATTTCAATGATATAATATTTGTATCATATCATACATACATAACTCATGTCTAATTTAATGTCTTAGGGTTAAGGATGAGGAATTTGTGGCATCAACGTCACAACCACACATTAGACATAGGAGCATTACTAAGTAACTCATAACTCACAATTGAATCTGGGAACAACCAATCAACGTACCTTCTTTTCCAGTCTAAGAACCTTCATACTTATATTACCAAGAATACATAACAGATTAGATAAGCAAGGTAAATTCAAGACGCAATATCATAATTAACAACAATTTAGTCAATCTACATGTTCATAATTTTCATAATTCACCATATCAATTCAAGTTTTTCATAAAGTTGGGGGAAAGACATGGGTCTAGGGAAATCTCATAGGAATCGTCAATTAACAATCAATATATACTTCAACAATATTAATTTATCATTATTTATCACAATTGATTCATAATTTTGTTTTTTTTTTATAAAAAAAACCATGTGTAAAAGAAGAACCTAGATTTGAGGGATTTAGAAATCATCTT
This sequence comes from Solanum lycopersicum, assembly GCF_036512215.1. Taxonomy (NCBI): domain Eukaryota; kingdom Viridiplantae; phylum Streptophyta; class Magnoliopsida; order Solanales; family Solanaceae; genus Solanum; species Solanum lycopersicum. The sequence continues at coordinate 32,804,146 of NC_090809.1, forward strand.
TTGGAGGGTCCTCATGGCGAAAAGAAATCACAAGAGTGAAAGAAAACATACCTTAGAGATTATAAAGCCATGAAATTGGGTTGGAAACATGAAGGCTTGATCATCTTCTTGGAGCTCTATTGGTCATCAAGGAAGGTTTGGAGGAAGAGAGAATTTGGGAGAGGTGAGAGAAATTTTTGACTTCCATTTTTGAGACTTGATTTGGGTGTTAAAATTGACCTAAAACCGAACCAAATACCTCATATGGCCACCCTCACTTAAATGGGTCTATTTGTGAAATCAAAATTCTTATAATACGACTTTTACGAATCAAAGAAATGGTTGCGCGTCGCGGGGTTAATTTCACAATTTATTTTTGTAATCTTGGTTGAGGCAGTGAGCCTCGTGTATGACCCGTGTTGGGAAGAGAAATTAGGATCCCTGCGTGATATCTGCGCGACAGCCACCAAAATTCTGCCTACTCACCCATGTTTGGGTCCTCTGCAAGGACCCTTCAGGTGGTCCTTCGGTGTCGTGATTGTATGTTTTGACCCTTTATACAAAAATTTCTATATTTTAAGTATTTTTAAAATTTTTTGAACTTCATATGACCCTCCAGAACCGTCACCAAACATAGGGACATTAACTAGTTCAATTTCACTAGTCTCCGGGCGTCAAGGCCTTTCATTAATTCTATGGACCCGATACCTATTTTAAGTATTTTTAAAAGTTTTGGACTTCATATGACCCTCCAAAACCGTCAGCAAATATAGGGACATTAACTAGTTCAATTTCACTACTTTCTGGACGTCAAGGCCTTTCATTAATGCTATGGACCCGATACATATCAAACATGTTATGTACACTTATAATAGAGATTTGTATTAAACATATAAATCTCTATTATAGTTCATGGAATTTCCGAGGTATGTAACTCTTCATGTCTTACCTAGGTGAATCTTAGGATAAATTTGGATAGGAAAAGCCTATATGATAAGTTTACTGTTAAATATGACTTTATGTTTAGAATTATTTAATTTTTACTTTGCATGCTAAATGATAATTTATATGATGTTTAGTGACTTGATTCATGAAGGTTTTACTACATTAGCATGAAAAACATGTTTCAACTAAATGTCCTCTTTGATTTTTTTTTCCCATATATGCTAAATGATAATTTATATAATGTTTTTCCATATATCCAAAGGGTCAAGTACGCTGCATAAAGACTTGGGTTGCTACAAATATTGTATAAAAGCACCAAGTTTTACAAAATTATTTACGGTCCAAAGTCGGACAAGCCACATCTTCTAAAGTCTTGTTCATAGGTTTGAGTTGCGACATGTCCATGTGCGAGAGGCTATAAAGCGATAGAAGTTTCACTTTTTGATTACTCTTGTGTCGCAACATAGATTTGAGTTCAATAAATTCATTTTCTCAACCTCTTCTCTTGTGTTTATAGGACATGAATACGAGGAGGACACCCGCTACAAAGAAGGAGGGAAGAGTAGCTAATAAGAGAATACCACTCCGAGGTGAGAAATTCCCTATAGAAAACCAAGAGGATGTGAATAAGATGGTTCCCCCTGAAGTACGTCATGTGCCTCAAGTTCCCCAAGGTCCCTCAAGCTCTCAATGTTTAAATGGATATGTCTAATGTGGAGATAAGGGATGCTCTTCGATCTTTGACCCAACTCTTGATGAATTAAGCTCAAGTCATCACTAATCAAGTGGTTGCCCAAGATAACCTAGGAGTTGGACCTCAACCCACTGCAAGTACTACCGCTTCTAGAATCCGAGATTTCATGAGGACGAATCCTCTTACATTCCATGGAACTAAGGTGGATGAAGATCCACAAGTCTTCATAGATAAGATATTCAAGGTTGTGGACGATATGGGTGTGAAACCTATAGAGAAATAGGAAATAACCGCTTATCAACTAAAGAATGTGGCTCGAGTGTGGTTTGAGGAATGGAGGGATGATAGACCCATAAGGGAAGGTCCAGTAGATTGGGAAGTGTTCAAGACATACTTTTTTGATAGGTTCTTCCCCATAGAGTTGAGAGAGAAAAAGTTAGTAGAATTCATGAAATTTCGTCTAGGGGGAATGAGTGTGAAGGAGTATTCTCTCAAGTTCACCAAACTCTCTAAGTATGCCCCAACCTAGGTAGCCAACTCTAGGGTTAGAATGATTAAGTTCGTGATAAGAGTGTCTAGCTTGGTGGAAGAAGACTGTCGTACGACAATGCTCCATTATGATATGGATATTTTTGGACCCATGGTGTATGCTCAACAAATGAGAAGTCCAAGCTTAGAAAGATTAATAGATATGGGAAGAGGGCCAGGTCGGATGAACCAAGTCAACCGAAGTCTAAGAAGAGGTTTTATAATCAAGACTCTTCCATGGCGAACAAGGATAGAGTTTCCAACAAAAATTCTCAAGGAGGTGTCTATGCTTTTGAGAGGCATACATGTACTACATGTGGGATAGGTAGGTGTCTTGGCAGTATGAATGGTTGTTTTGGATGTGGTAATAGGGTTAATAATATGAGAGATTGCCCGTTCCTCTAGGAAAAAGGGAGGGAGACCAATAAAGCTCATCATGATGTCCCAAATCCTAATGCTCCAAAGAAGAATAGTTTTTATGCACTTCAAGCCAAAAAAGGAGATCGTCCGGAATAAAGGCCCCGGTAAGTCATGATTTCTTATGGTTAGATATAATATGTTGCTAGATGGTCTTACCCTTAGTGGGGGAGAATGAGTTGAGTTGTAGGGTATCGTTATCTTTTCCATCTTTTCTTACTCAAGCTCGAGACCAAAATTCTTAGTAGTTTGGTTATGTTTTGGAGTTGTGTATATTAGTATGAGTTACATGTACTTTTATGTTATGAGAATTATTAATACTATTATATTTTGCATGCTCTTAATGATATCATAGTTATATGAGTAGATTGGTAGTTAATCTATATTTCTCATGTCAATGTGTAGCTAATGATAATTGCTTTGTAGGTTGTCATGTCTATTTGCCAATGTGGGGTTATAAAGATATTACATGTTGAGCTTTATAATTATATGAGAGAAAGTCTAATGTTGGAGAAGGTGGTTCCTTGATAAGTGAAATGATAATGATGAACTAAGTGTGTACTTTGAATTGTGGAAATTGTTCCAAATTTTCTTATGTTGCTTAAAATTCTCAATGATGTGTAGTTGGTGTTCCTTGTAAGTTTTATGTATTGAATATGAATGTAATGTCCATGATGTTATCTGTTGTGCGCTGCTAGTTGAGTTCTTGAAAGTGTTTAGTGTCATTCGAGGACGAATGATTTTCTAAGTAAGGATAATGTAGCGACCTCATAATGGAGTAGTTCTAACTGAATACTTGTGTTTATAAAGTTAATAATGTTTTAAAATAGTAAATGTTAGTGGTAGAGGTCAGTTTTTTAAGTTTGGAAGTCAAACATCAAGGGACGACCAAGACGTTGGGAAACTAGCCTTCTTTGTGCTAATCCGTCCTTGTATGTTGTATGTGTTTTATGTGTTGTTTGAAGTCTAATAGTTTTGGGGATGACCCTAACACTTAGAAGTACATGTTTAGGGTAAAAATATCTTGTTACGCCTCCCCGAGGACCTCTCTAGGAGTGTTTGAGAAGGACCTAACCTTGGGCCAACAAGCTGCCCAACAAAGTTGTTCATTAGTGAAACAAGTCTGCTTCGCGGACTTGGTGCACCATGGGCCAAATTTTTTGTCTGCATTACAAAAACAACACGGACTCTAATTTGACAAAATTTATTTTAAAAAATATGTGGGAAAAGTTCCGCGTCGCGGACTTGTTTCCCGAAGATAATTCTGAAAATTTAAGTTAAGTTTGACTTGTTTAAAAAGGTCCAATTGATGTAGGAGTGTTTCTGGTATTTTGGGGTTGTATTATACATTTATTATTGGTCATCATGAACCCATTATCCTAATAAAAACCCCAACCCTTCTCTCAAAATTCTCTCTCAAAGTTTAGTCCTCCACAGGCGAACTCCAATCTCAAGGAACAAGACCAAATTCTTTAAGTTTCCAACCCTAATTTCGTGGTCTTTCATCATCTAAGGTATGGTAGTTCATCCTTGATTCTTCATTCATTCAAGAATCCATTCCAAAGACTTTTCGAAAAGTAAAAAGTTTCCTAAATTCTTTTTTTATTCTAAGCATGCCTCTTTGCATGAAAACATTTTATGAATATTATATAATATTTTCAAAGTTAGTTGATGATTTTAAGTTCAAAGCCCCAATGAACCAATGCTCATGCATATTTTCAACTTTTAACTTATGAAGTGGGTTTATTGTATATGATTAGATAATGCTAGAGTTGTGAATATTTACTGCCTATTATGTTTTATTATGATGATTCTATGAAGTATTGAGAAAAGGTGGCTAAGTCTAGGAAGAATGGTAAGTTGGTTTATATGATTTTATTCTTATTGAATTGATCTTGAGTTGTATTGTCCACCTTTGGTTGCAGTTTTTACTTGAATATATACATACACACACACACACACACACACACACACACACACACACACACACACACACACATATATATATATATTCATGTGCATGATATGTCTTTGGAAGTTAAAAATGTGTATCTTGAAGATGTTATGTATAAATGAAGTGTATATATATGAGAAGCATGATAGTGTGTGAATTATGATGAATGTAGGTTTGAACATGTTTAAAAGTCAAAGTTATGAATATGGTGATTATGTAAAAGGTGCGATCACATGTATTCACACACTTCAAATGCATGTATGAATTAATGAATAAAAATGGGGGATTGTAGGGTAGGCACTCTTCATGAGTAGATATGAAGTGTATAGACTATTTCCTACTATTCCTACAGAACTCTACAAATGGAAAGGGGGATTTTGGGGTGGTGCTCTTTGTAAGCTTAAATGAAGTGCTTAGTAGAAATCTCACTATTCCCCAAATTTTTCCTATGAAAGGTTGGAGGTTGGATACTATTCATGAGTTGAGATGTAGTATTCTAAAGTAACCTATAGGGATAAGTACTCTTCCTAAGCTTAGATGTAGTACTAAATAGTTATCCCTTCACCTATAGTCAGTGAATTCTTAAGATTCTGTGGGTGATTTATGTTTAGCACCTAGAGGATTTGAATAAGGGGTGGGTACACTTAGTGAGTAGAGATATTGTATCCAATGTATCTCTTGAGATGAGTTATCCTCGTTAGTTGATAATGAGTTAGTTAGGAAAAATCTCCTTATACCTTAACTATACGCCCGCATAGGTGTAGCTATTGGAGAATCCATGTAAAGGATAAGAGTATTACCCTACCTTAGGAAAGTGTGGATCCCTCATCCGGTAAGGGTTAATATAGGGATTCCATGTCTAGATCTCATGGTCTTTATTGGTGAAAGCTAGCCCCCACAAATAAATGTTATGAACTAAGTTTTCTAAAGGGTGTACTACTTAGGGCAGGTGGTGGAATGAGACGCTATCTATCTATTGTACAAGTTGACATTTGGAGGAAGTCTTAATGTGTTCTTATATGAACATGTATGAATGAGTCATTATATTTTGTGAAAGAAATAATGTAACTTTATGTATAATGTTAATGAATTATGTTGATATATGTATTGTATGATGAAAGCTACGCATATGATGAATTTGATGTGCCAAGACTAAAGTGGGACTAGTAGTATGTGATGCTACTTTCACATTTCAGTAAGTGAAACTTGGGGGTTGTATTGGATGATGGTATTTATGTGTAGTTCATAAATGCATGTATGTTTCTTCTAGTATCCTTAGCAATGAGTGTTGACTTATTAAATCGAATGAAGCATGCTCATCTTCGGTAGTCTAAAGGATCACATAGGTGTGTATTGAGGAGTTTGGATAGGAGATGTCTTCATGTCTTATCTAGGTAAGTCCTAGGATAACTTTGGATAGGAAAAGTCTATATAATAAATGGTTTTACTTTTAAATATGACTTTATGTTGAGAATTATTGAATTTTTATCTTACATGCTAAATGATAATTTATATGATATTTAGTGACTTGATTCATGAAGGTTTTACTACAATAGCATGAAAAACATGTTTCAACTAAAATTTCCTCTTTTGATTTTTTTTGCATAATGTCATACTTAGACAATGTTTATACTAGCCCCATACTCTTATATATTCCAATGTTTAGGTGGAAGGCAAGTGAAGGATTTTTAGAAGGAAAATCTTGGGAAGTTGATTCTCTCAAGATTGGTATGTCCTCATATGTTTAAGGACATAGACTATGTTTCTTTTAGTATATTGTTATAATACTAGAATAAGACTTATTATGTTTTTCTTTCAATGTAAAGGACCGTGGCCCTACGATACTTAAGACGTGTCTAAGTTGTCTTGTGATGATGAGACTTGTTCCTTAGCTTTTCATAAAGGAGTTTCTTATTAATTATATGGTGAAAGTTTTAATTTTTTACTACTTTCATACCTATGTAATGAATGATATCTAAGGTGCTTGTACAAGACCTCCGAAGGGTCAAGTACGTTGTGTAACGACCGAGGGGTGCTCTCAGGTCGTTATATTAGTCATCCGATCGCAAAAAAGAATAGTACTTTTGATCATTCTGTAAGATGACTCTGCCTCGTCAACATTGAACTCGTCATCATGATAGACGACTTTCTTTCCTGGTTGTACAGTACCCCTTCCTGCGCTACCATTTCCCCTACCTCCTCAGCCTCGCAGATTTTATCCTCGCCTACCTTGTTGTCTCCCTTGACCATTATTACCGTTTCCCACGGGTACCACTGCTCTATTCTGTTGTTGCATGGAATCCATCATGCGCGGGTGGGGACAATATCTCCTCATATACCCAAGTTCTCCATAATTATAGCAAGTACGATCAAGAGATGGCCTGCATTTTGCCGAAGGTGTGGTTCCTTGGCTATCCTGAATCAAATTCTAAGGTGGAGTTCCCTAGTAGTTACCTGTAGAAGAGGGCATGGCGGACCTAATTAGTTGTGCTACAAATGTTACCCTCCATGAAGCTTAGGAGTAAGAACCCTGAAAATTATCTGAATTCTTGGCTTTCATATACAATGTCTTAGCCTGACCATCTCGCCTCACCCCTCCACTTTCTTCACAAAATTGGTTACCTCATTGAAGCTTTTGCATGCAGAGTTCATATACATAGGCAGTACCTACAATTCAGAATTAAGTCCTTTAATAAATAGGTGGATCCTATCTTCCTCTGTAGTCACTAACTGCGTAGCTTATATAAAGCATAAAACTTGGACTTGTAAGCATCCACAGTCATGACATGTTGCTCCAAAGCCATGAAATCATCCTTTTGATGATCTCTAAAAGTCTGAGGCACATACTTCTCCAAGAACAGAGCATGAAACTAGGTTTAAGTGAGTGGGGTAAAGCTAAAGATCTGCATTCCACATAATCTCTCCACCACTAATTAGGCTCACCCTGTAGTTGAAAGGGCACAAATTCTACTCAATGTTGATGGAAAATTCCCAACTTATGAAGCCTCTCATATCAATCTAGGAAGAACTCTTAGGCGTCCTCAGTATCAAAACCATGAAACACAGGCGGTTTCCATTTCATGAACTTAGTCAGTATCTCATGTTCATTACCAGTTATAATAGGACCCAAAAATGGATGGAAGAATGGATGATTACCTACAGTTCCACCCACCTTGGGGACAATTATTTCTTTATCTAACACAGGGTTTAAAGGAGGAATACATGTAGTCTCAGCATGCACCTCTTCCTTTTGTCCAACACTCCTCATTTTCAACCTCTGAATTCTACTATACATATTCATGATGCGCGGAAGGGGCCTCATTTCTAGGATAATTTTCAACTGGTGCTTCATACCTAGAAGGCTCCACCCTTCCTTGTCCTCAACCCCTTTATCTTCCTCTACCCCTGCCTCAACCACAACCTCTTACTGCAGAATCCTCAACTGCAGCATTGAAGGACCTACGCACATGACACTGTTGAACATAGTGTTAATCATCTGCTGATATAAGAGTGAAGGAGGTTAGATACCAATTTGGGTCGCCAAATACAAATTGGAATCAGTTTATAACAAGAAAGGAGATAGTAAAAAACAGATAGATCTCCTAAAGTTGTATATCCTCTCGATTAAAAGTAAATACATCTCTATATCTTTCCGTAAGACTCTACTAGAAATGTTTCGGTACATCAAGATCAATAAACAAAGGCTTTGATACCAACTTAATCACAAGACAAATCATCTTGATTGGCCTCCATACTAACCCACCGGTGGAAAACCTATGAATGCTAATTGGCTGACCAAGAACTATACAAATTAAAATCAAAACTAAGGAATTTAAAGATACGAAATCACGTTGAAATGCTAAAGTAAAAGTAGAGTCCGCAGAAACTCGAAAAGTCTAATCAAATAAAGTCAAAAACAATAACAAGAACCTTCAAGTCAATGTACCCAAATATCTAAAGTTCAATAAGTCCAAGGAATTGGGTACAATCAATTACCTTAGGAAAAACCTAAGTAATATTTTAAGTCTGAAGAAATGGATTAAACAAAACAAGAACTCAAGGTAGCCCTAAAGAATGGACTTACCCTTGAGTTCTATGACAATCACTGATTTACTAAATATGGTCTGTCAGTAAACACTTGAAGATGCCCTGTACTGAAAAAAGAGAGAGAAAGTGTAGTATCAGTACACATAGTATAATGGTAGGATCCCGTAGATATCCCACTACGTGAAACATATATAGTCAATTAGCACTCGATAAACATGCATAGAACAAACATATGTAATATCAATTCTCACTTACGGACCACGTATAGTTTAACAATACTCCAGATATACAATTATGTCAGGTCAATGGTTACTCCCATAGAATCCACACCCAAATTGTTAGTGTAATAGTACGTGGTACCCGTTCCGAGTTGTTATGTTTGATCGTTACACCCGTTCTAATGTTTATGTCGATACATGGCAACCAATCCCAGTTCATGTGTCAGAATGTAACACCCAATCCGTTCAGTAAGATAAAATTATAACGTACATTCTCATAATCATACATTCAATTAATGATTCGTGGCATATAATTATTTAATCATCCTCATTTACTACTACTATGATATATATATATATATATATATATCACCCTCATGAATCAAGAAAAACAATTTCTAATTACCCGTATTAAAGTCAAAACTATCAACCCTAGATTAGACATGTGATCCCCAATTCAAAATTACGGCTTTTCCTATCATCTAAATAGTTTCAAAACCCTTTCCTAATAATAATTACACACGAAACTAAGTTCTATGGACCGAAAACGGATATGGGGAGTTAAATTCTTGCCTTTAGCTTCAAGAACGGTGGAAAACTTTGAAGAAAACACCTGGATCGTTCCTTAGCTCTCAAAGTTGAAAAGTACAGAGAAAAAAATGGGGTTTATTTCCGACCTAATTTTTGAGTGTCCCACCATGGCGAGCCTTATCACGCTACAACGGTCCCGCCCTGGAGGGAATAATAATGCCATACACGAAACGTGTGAGTAAAATCAAGAGTTACAAACTCCATCTCACGACACAACTTCAACCCATGACAATTAGAAACTACCATTTCACGCTATTATCATTTTGGGTAGTTCTCGCCTAAATTATATTATGTAAAGTGGAACGAGTTTCTGAACCCCTTAGCTAACTACTCACGCGATCAAAATCATAATTACATCACCCGATTGTTACCATATTTCCCAAGACCTTACTGACTCCAATATTCATCCAAATCTAGACTAGGTTGAGAATTTCAATGTACTACGAAAAAATATTCTGATCTAAAAAAAATTCCCATTGGCTTTTCAATAATGACGGCAACAAGTCGTTACATAACTCTAAAAGTAATAAATGTAATACTACTGTATATTTCTTTATGTTGATGAATAGTTAATAAAACTTTAAATTTGAATTTCACCAACACAATGTGCCTAATAACCTTTCATACCACTTTTATGGTAAAAAATTACCTTCACATTTCAAGGATGATTTTAAGAAGCCATAATGACCTTCATTTTCACTACCACAATTGAACATTAATATTTTACCACTATTCATACATTTAACCACTTGTCATTTTCAGGCACATGATGTCCTGCTACCACATTCACATAAGAGAATGGAACATATTAATTAGACGAACTTCATGACATTTATCAAGAGCATAGAAATTTTCTCAATCATCATAAAATCGTGATCATATAATATTAGAAGTTGAACCAAATGTGTTACCCATAAGAACACATTTTATGCCATTATTTGTTCGGTCCCAACCCAACATTTTATCATCATAATGTACCAGAACTCTCACCTTATGTATTACCATCTTGATGCGATAGGACTTGAATCATTCGTCTAACCCTCAATCAGTGAATAAGCCAAATATAAAGGACTCATCGTTGAGCCTTAAAAAAATTTTCTCACTTTGTGATTAACATGCACAAATAAATATCGAACAAAAGAAACACAAGAAAAATATTCTCAAAAAAGAGTGTACTAATATATTAAATTTATCAAAACATAGATTTACATATAGCATTATATTATATTACATTATGTTTGGTGCACACTAACTAAGCTAGTGAATTACCATATAAATAAAAGAATCAATTGCACACTACACTTCCAATTACACAAAAATAAAACTACTAATTACCACCACCCCTTCTTCAATTTTGACGTGACAAAAATATTTCACACACAAAACAAAATAAATTAAAATTATATGTGATAACCAAAATATTGAATATAATCATAATTAAAAAATAAAATAAGTTTCACATACAAAAAAAAGTATATATAGTCATACGTGAAAAATAATGCATAGGAACAATAATATTAACCAATCACCTTTTTTCACAAGTACAAGAGATTTGACAATAATTTACCTTGTTCCTTAGAGGAAAATAAACAAAATTATTTTACCTTCTTTTATTTACTTTTATTTAATCTGGCAATGGTAGAACATTTGTGTCGCTCAAGAACTTTTATTTACCAATGTTGGGTTCTTTCTCATCCATGTCGCACAAGATTTTTCTTGCTATACTTCTTTCTTTCTAAAATAATAGGGTCTAAAACTTTCAACCAACTTTTATATATATATATATATATATATATATATATATTATATATAATATAATATAATATACTATAATATTATATCACCTTTATATATAAAATCCTAACTTGAATGTTAAATTACTATAATATGCCTAACTTAGGTTTTGACTTTTTGATGAATTGTGATTTTTCCAATAAATTCTGACTTTTCCAAAGAGTTGTGACTTTATAAATAAGTTGTGACTTTTTCAAGGAGTTGTGAATTTTTCATTGAGTTGTGACTTTTCCAAAGTGTTGTGACTTCTTGGAAAGGTCGTGATATTCTAATAAGACGAAAAAAATATTTGTTCATGCTATCCTTTGTTACTATAAATATAGAGACTTCCTCTGATTTTCCAACAAATTTAGCGGAATATGAGCTACCACTATTTTGATGAAGTAAGTCGTTCTATCGTAAGAGGGCATATTACATAAACTTGAGTACTTGAGAAAAAGCATTAAATTTTAATGATATAATAATTAGATTTTTTGCTTAATATACATTAGAGTGTAATATTCCAATCTATTAAGTTAACATGATGTAGTATTACTTTTTTTTTAACATTTCTCTTGTGATTTACGTATATGCTCCTGAATGACTTATTAAAAATTTTAGAGAATCAACATGATTTGTTTTTTATTATTAACTAAATTAATTATATTTAATTAATATACATCGACTCAATAAGTGTCGTTATCTAATAGTTAAAATTCTCAAAATCAATTTTACTTACTGATCCAACATGAATCGAAGAAACAATTAGGAGAAGTAAAATAGTAAGTTAACAAAAATATACTAAAATGACCTTCCAGGTCATTATGTTATTATTATAACTATTGTTATTTTTATCATATTATAATTATACAATATTTTTCTAAAAATAAGGATATTGTGAATAGATAGTTAAAGATATTTTTCTAATTAAAAACTATCACACACATTTAAAATGGTTATATCACAATCCATACATATTTAAGCAATAACAATTCATATGTACTATGAATAAGAAATATTTCTTGGATACATTTTATCCACATAAAATATTTAGTAAATTTATTTATTTAAAAGGAAAAAAGTAATACATCTTGTCAACTTGTCTGGAGTGTTAGGATTAAAATGACATGTTTAATTTTAAACAACTCTTAATGAAAATTGTTTTCTAAAATATTAGTTTTGAATTTAGTATATTTACAAATTACAAATAGTTAGATATATTTTATTTGATTAAAATAATTGTGTTTTTGTGGTGTTGACACGAAAGCTGTAATGACCCTCTAGGTCATTTGTGCCTTAATATTTTTTCCTTGCTTAGAGTGTTCCTATAGTGATCTCAAGTCATTTTTGACTCATACTGATACTTACTATCCAATTGTCTGGTCTTTCGTTTGGGTTTTATGCATGTTCCCCTATTTTGATGTTTTTGAAACTTGATTAGTTGACTTTAGACAAAATGTTAGTAAACAACCTCGAAACGGAAATTCGATGGTTTCGCTAACTCTGAAATGGTCAAATTGTGATAGCGACATGGCCGAATTAAATTGCAAGGCTTTCGACATGAGTTTGTGCCATTAGGCATTTTAGCTTTTAAAATTTAGTCTATGTTTGACCTTTGTCAACATTCTATGTAAACATGCTCGAATTGAAATTTCATCAGCGTGGTTAGCTGTGGAACGTTTAGTTTGGTCTAGAAGGATCTTTAGATCGGGTCCTAAGGCTTTCAGTCTGAGATTGAGCACTTAGACGAGATGTTAGAGTTAAAGGCCTAGAGTTCACTTCGGTTAACATTCAGAGAAATATATGTCATATCAGAATTTCGCTAGCTCCATTAGCTTTGAATGTTGAATTTGATCTAGTTAGACCTTTCATTTGTTGTGAAAATATCTTTATTATCTTAAAAAGTATAAAAATGATATTTGAAATGATCTATTGCATATTATTACCTAAATTATTTAGCTTATTAACATTATGTTAAGTATTTTAATTGTGTAGACAAGTGCTTGTTTAATAGCCTTTATCGAATAAATCAATTACTATTGATTTGGGTGTTACAAAAATTCCATGGAATATTTGGCAATATTTTATAGCATTTAGGGAATTATTTTGGCCTTAATGTGAATTGTATGCAAGACTTATGGTTTACTATTTTTCATATTCTTATATATCTACTATTTTTTGACACGTACATTGCACGTGATTATCAATTCAGAAAATTTAATGTGATGATTTGAATAATAAGCTTTGTACAAAATAATATTTCATATTCTTTTATAAATGTTCAGTGTGGATCATAATATATATCTCTTATTCACACGAAAATATTATCACGACTATCCATCACTATTCTTTCCCACTTCCATTATAGAATTGACATTGTTTGAAACAAACTCGTAGGCCTTTGATGTTCATACATCACTTGTTGACAATTTTGACACTTCATCACGAACTACGCGATGTCTTTCTTCAGACCCGACCACCAATAAGTTTGTTTCAGACTCTATAAATCTTTGTCCAACCTAGATAAATAGAATATAGCGAACCATGAGAATCTGCAAACAACTTCTCAATTAACTCACCTGCTCTAGGATTACATATTCTCCCCTTAAAATTGAGTATGCAATTCGCATCAACATTAATGTCTTGTGCCTTAAAAGCACAACCCTCTTTCTAATTTCCTCCAAATCCTCATATTAAAATTGTCTACCCTTTATTTCCTCTGTGAATGTGGACCTTTCTTCAGTACTAGGTAACACCCTACGTCTTTCTGAGTTGTCAAACTGGATGAACATAGAATCTAATGTATGAATTTCTTTAGCCTAAGGTCACTTGGATACACTCAAGCAACCTAAACTACCCATACTCAGCCATTTCGAGTCAAACAGATCATAATCCTTAGGTAACTCCATCCACCTTCGTTGTCTCAAATTAATATCCTTTTGAGTGAACACATGTTGCCAAATACAATGATTGGTAAATACTTCACATTTAATACCATAGTGGTAATGTCGTCATATTTAAAGAGCAAATAATATCTCTCTCAACTCTCAATCATGCGTTGGATAATTTTTCTCATACACTTTTAATTGATGCAAGGCATAAACTATGATATTCTTACCGTTCATCAGCACATCACCCAACCCAAAATGTAAAGCATCACAATAAATGATAAAATATTTACCTTCAACCGTCATTGCTAGAATCGGCGCGGTGGTCAATAGAGTCTTGAGCTTTTGAAATCTCTTTTCACACTTTTCAGTCCATTTAAATGGTATCTCCATTTTGGTAAAATTAGTCAAGTGAGTAGTATTGGAAGTAAATTCTTAACGAATTGACGATAGTAGCTAGCGAGTCCCATGAAACTCTTAACTTCCATCACAAATCTAGGTCAAACTCAATTCTTAACAACATCAATATTTTGAGGATCAAACATTATCCCTTCTTTTCAAACTACATGCCCAAAGAATGCAACCGAATAATTTCAACCAAAATTCACACTTAGAAAATTTTGCATACAACTTTTGTTTCCCAAAAACACCCAGAACAAAATGAAGATGCTCGACGTTTTCTTCCTCACTTTTTGGATAAACAAATATATCATCAATAAAGTCTATGATGAAAGAATCATGAAATGGTTTGAACACTCCAATCATTAAACTCATGAACGGTGCATACACATTTGTCAAACCAAAAGACATAACCCAAAACCATAGTGCCCATAGCGAGTTCTAAATGACATCTTGGGTACATCCTCATGCATAATGTTAAATTGATGATAACTGTATCTTAAATAAATCTTTGAGAAAAGGGTTTCCCTTTGTAATTGGTGAAAAGCATCATCTATTTGATGCAAAGAATACTTGTTTTGAATACTGACCCTATTCAATTGTCGATAATCTATACACATTCTCATGCTACAATCCTTCTTTTTAACAAACAAAACTGTAGCACCCTATGCGGAAGAACTACGAAAAATAAATCGCTTATCAAGAAACTCTTGGATTTGAGCCTTAAAGCTCTCTCAATTCTGCCGGATCCATGCGATATGGAGGGATAAAAATGAGACGAGTACCATGCTCTAAATCAATGAAGAAATTTATATCTCTGTGTGGAGGCACACCAGGAAGGTCATTAGGAAATACTTCCCAAAATTCAAACACCACAAGAATAGACCCACTGGATAGAGCCCTAATCTCAACATCCCTAATATGAGCCAAATAAGCCAAACAACCCTGTTTTACTAATTTACTAGACTGAATAGAGGACATAATCTTAGCTTTCTTAGTCTTGTACACCCCTTCCCACTCTAATTTTCTTTTCCCACAATTTCTAGAGTTACACACTTAGTACTACGATTAAGCATAACATAATAGAGGAACAACCAAGTCATACGTAAGATTAGGTCAAAGTCAATCATATCTAAAATAACCAAATCAGGCCAATGTTGCAAACCCATAAAAAAGACAGGACATGAACAAAAGACATAGGTAACTATGAGTGACTCTCCTCTTGGTAGAAACATGAGTGGGATCATCAAGAACATCTAAAATTCTGTGGTGAATCTCATGGATACTTAAGAATAAGAATAACTCGGATCGAAAAACACATTAGTCATTGGGTCAGACATAAGATTAGTAAGTGTGATCACAGTTTCAGATGTCTTTACCTCATTCTTGCCTGGAAAAACATAACATGAGGTCTATCATCTTGATGAGATACCTATTTGCCTAGCAGCGCATTACCTCTGCATGCTATATCATTTCCTCTACTTTCACGACCTCGTTAATTACCTTCGCATCCACCTTGTGGACAAAATCTAGTATCATAACCATTTCCCACGGGTACCACTACTCTAGATTAATATTGCACGGAATCCAACACATGCGGATTAGGACAATATCTCCTCATATCCATGTTCTTTGTAATTGTAGAAAGTATCATACAAATATGGTCTACCACCTGTCGAAGGATCGACTCCCTGGCTATACTAAAAATTATAAGATGGAGCCCCTGAGTAATTATAAGTGGGTATAGCAAATTGAATTGTCTTGGAGTCTAGCGTTAGTCTACCGAATCCTCTAGAATTGGAGCTTGAAGATTTTTAGAATTCTTGGCTCTCTTAGTCAATGTCTTAGCCTGACCGTCTTGCCTCACCCCCCTCCACTTTCTTAACATAGTTTGTCACCTTATTGAAGCTCCTCCCTGCAGAAATCATATGGAAATATAATACTTCTAATTCAAAATTCAGTCCCCAAATGAATAAGCAGATTCTCTCCTCCTCGGTAGTCATTAATTGACTAGAATATCTAGATAAAGCATTTAATTTAGATTCATACGCAGCAACAGATGTAGCAACTTGCTCCAAGGGCATAAACTGATTTTTCTTATAATCCCTCAAGGTTCTAGGCACATATTTTACCAAGAATAGAGCATGAAATTGAGTCCATGTGAGTGGAAGTAAAGTAGAAGATCTGCACCCTGTATAAGCTCTCCGCCATTGCTTGTCCTCACCTTGATGTTTGAAAGACACAAACTTAACCCTATGTTGGTAAATAGTACCTAGTTTATGCAGTTTCTCATAATAGTCTAAGATAATGCCATAGGCATTTTCAACCTCAGAAACTAGAAATACTGAAGGCTTAATCATTAAGAACTTCGTCAACATGTCATGCACATTACAAATCATAACGGAACCCAACAAAGTATGGAAGAAAGCATTAGTACCTACATATCCACCCGTCTAGGGGGCAATTCTAGCAATAGGAGGATTAGTAGAAACTTGAGCAGATGGAAGCACTCCATAACCAGCAAACCTTTTCAAGAATGTAACAATCTATTGATCTAACACCGGATCAATTGGGGGAACAAACGTAGTCTCTGCTGGCACCTCTTCCTCTTGTCCATTTTCCTCAACATCTCCTACCTCAATATCATCTTCTAACTCCTCATTATGCACATATGAGCATTTTCAATCGGCACGTCATTCCCATCAGGATCTACTCTTCCACAACCTCTGCCCCTAGCTCTTCCTCTACCCTTTCCTTGACCGAGACCTATTTATCGATTCCCTCAGTTGGAGAAATGACGGGAACGACGGGACAAACACCGTTTAATCTTGTATCAACCATCCATGGATAGAAGAGTGAAGGAGGTTAGATACCAATTTGTATACAAATCATAGTTGATTTATAGCATGAAAGAAATAAAGATAAAGATCTCCTAAAGTCCTATGGACACTCGAAGCAAAGTAAAGGTTTCCCTGTACTATTCTGCGAGACTCTATTAGACTCATTTCAGTACATCAAGATCAATGAGCCTAGGATCTAATACCTACTTTGTTACGACCCATGATTTCATGATTGACACACACACTAACCCTCGGTAGGAGAACCATTACTACAACTAAAACCAAGAAAGCAAATCACAAACAAAGACATTTAAGTTATGGAATCAAGTTAAATAAGCTAAATAAGAATTTCCCATAAAATTCAACAAGGATTCTAAATAACTAACTAAAATATGCGGAAGAAAACAACTTAGAACCTGAAATTCAATGTACCAAACTACTAAACGATGACCACCCAAAACTACTAAACGATGACCAAGTAAAAAACAATTAGGGTCATAACCCCACCTATCCTAAAACGTCTAAATACTATCCTAAGTACAAAAGTTGACATAGACCTAAAGAGAATGCAAAAACACCAAGAAGATGCTACCTCACCCTTGAATTTCGAAGAAACGATCATAGATCTTTTAAACGGGGTTTATCAATAGATGCCGGAATATGCGTTATACTAAAAAAATAGCAAGTACAGTATTAGGACACAACCACCGAGTTATGGTTAGATCACGTGACTATTCCACTGTGTTTGACATAAACATGTTAAAAAAACAATATGAACTTGAAACATATCGTACATATACAACATTTAATATCACGTGCTTCAATAATACACATTCATCACAAGTAGTAGGTCGTCTCGTTGAAACAAAACCTATACTGTTATTGCACCAAAATGGTGGTACATGATCCCTTAAATATTCCAAAATGCAGAAATTTGATCCCATTTTTATGCAGGAACATGGCAATTCGATCCCAGTTAGTTATGCCGAAACGTGACAATCTGTTTCATCAACACACCATTATCATAAACACATGTTTACTTTTAATTCATACAATCCATAGATATACATGACATATAACTCTTCATCTATCTCATTTTCAACAAGTGTAAATTCTAAAATGCAGCATTTGTGTAGAAACATGCATCTTAATGAATCAATAATAAGAATGCATCACACAATCATCGAATCACACCGATCAACTACCTTGAAACAAGACTGTAACTCTATTAAATATGATCCTTCCCTTTCCAAATTTGTTCCATTTGTTCTTGGTCTATAAACAATAATAATAACACAATAATCAAGAAACACTCACTAATTACCAAAATTATAACAGTTCTATGAACCCTAGATCAAACCCATGATCCTTATTATAAAATTTAGGGTTGTTTCCACCATATAATTTATAACAAACCTTTTTGCATCAATATTTACCCATTTTAATACGTTCTACGGATCAAAAATTGATTTGGTCACTAAACGCTTAACTTTTGCCTCAAGAATGGCAAAAAACGAGTAGGTGTCGCCTGGGGTTAGTTCCTTAGATCTAAAAATTTGAAAGTACCAAATAAGTTTTTTTAGGGGTAGATTAATGACATTAAGTTGCGTCTCGCCCTCCATAGTTACCCAGCCAGAGCTGCAGAAATGCCCGCGTAGGCAAGATTCGCGAGATAGAGAGTTATCTTAAGTATTTCAAAATATCCCTTTCACAACACACCTCTAATCCACGACGCTCAAAAAGGCCTTTACTCTAATATAGATTCTCGGTGCTTTACATGCCTAAATTCAATTTTGTAAAGTCATACAGATTTCTTAATGAGTTATGTAACTACTCTTGAAATCAAAATGATAAATGCTTCAACCAATTCTTACCATATTTCCCTACACCTTAACAGCTCTAATTTCTTTCAAATTTGAACTAGGTTAGGAGAAATTTGAATAGTGCGCAAAAGTTTTTCGATCCAAAATTTCCTCTCTATGACTTTTCTATAACGACATAACCCGGTCGATTACACTTTGAAGATGATAAATAATATATTTTATTAGTTAAATGCAATAATGTATATATATATATATATATATATATATATATATATTTCAATTTGATTAGGTTTAATAAGATAATTAATTGTATCTCGATAACATTACCTTATATATCATATTTGTTGTGTACTTTTCTTGTCATCTACCCACATGTGCTTGGCACATATATTCCACTTAATCTTTTTAGATGTCTTCTGAACATGTCGTAAACAATGACATTTTCTTTTTAAGATCTTTTTTGTATATCTATATTTAGTTTATAAGTTATAATATAAAAAATAACGTTCTTTTTGTTGGATGTTAAATTTTACATCTGGATTGACAGTATGCATAAATCAAAGATAGTTATCTTATTGTTCATAGTTAATTTAGAAGGTATCCTTTTTTTTTATAAAAAAAACTAAAAATAAAAATTAAAGATTGTATTGTATATATGAAATCATATATATAATCACTTGTTTATCTTACATCAAAAAATATATATAGCTCATATGCTTGTTAAAGAATTTCAATGTATTCAACCAAGCATGCTTCGTCCAAAGAAAAATAACAACATCATGTTATTACATATCTAGGAGCGATATAATAATATGAGAAACTAATGGTTAAATATTAATATAAGGAAATATGAAAGACAAAAATAATTAATGTAATAACTATGAGAATTCATAATACTATAACAAAAGAATGTAAAAGTGTGTGAATAACATTTGCACTAAATAATAATAACTAAGAGAATTTTATAATGTTATAACTAAAGAATTAATTCACAATAGATGAACTTCAAATAAGTTTTATACTTACATAAACAAATAGGACTTTTAATTACTATTACTATTTTTTTAATAGATATTAGATTTTAATTTAGTGTATGGACAAAAAGAATATGTTTATTCGATATTGCAGGATATATAATTTTTTTGTTAAGGATAAATTTTCAATGATTCATATACATTCACATTTGTTGTGAGTTGTTTTTTGTAAAAAAAAACTCAAAAAAATTAAAATAATATAGATTTTATTTTTTGAAGTTAGAAGATCTAGTATGCTTGATAATACTATATACATATCTATAGTTGTGACTCACCCAATTGATACAAATATTCATTTTTTTTTTTTAAAGAATTTTTTAAAAATTATAATTAATATCATGCATTTTATATTTTCTTAAATAATGTGTATAACATTGCTTAATGTACTTAGCTCTTTATATTTGCTAGTTCAGACATTTAGAATGAATTTATAAATGGATTTAATCTTGTAAATATTGAATTTAGTACATGAAATTTGAAATTTCATTTTCTGAAAAAATGCAGAAGTTTCAACATATTCCTTATTCTTTGTCGCCAACAGTGACACTTGATCTAACACATTTCATCAACAAATGAAGGTCCTACTAGACCGAGTTCAACATTTCGGAGCCAATGGCACTGACGAAATTTTCATACGACAAATAATTCTTTGAATGTTGACAAAAGTCAACGCTGGGCCTTTAATCTATCCAACATCTCATCTAAGTGTCCAAACTCACACCGAAAGCCTTAGGAACAGAACTAAAGGTCCTTTTAGAAAAAACTTGACGTTCTACAGCTAACCGCACTAACGAAATTTAGATCAGAGAATGTTAACAGAGAATGTTAACAAAGGTCAAACTTAGGCTAAAATATAAAAGCTAAAATGCATAATGGCACAAACTGATGCCTAAATCCGCTGGATTTGAGTCGGTCATGCCACTAACCTAATTTAACCATTTTGAAGGTGATGGAACCATCAAAATTTTATTCTGAGGTTGTTTGCCTGATGTTTAGACTAAAGTCAACAATTCAAGTTTCATAAGCTTCAAAATAAGGGAACATGCATGAAACCCAAACGAACAACTAAACAATTGAATAGTTGGTGTCAATAAGTCAAAATGATGTGGGATCACTGTGTGAACGCTCTAAGCAATGAAAATAATAAATTATGGTACAAATGACCTGGAGGGTCATTGCAACTTACATTCAACACCAAAACATCATCTTTTTTAATATGTATGAATTGTATTATGACCATTTATAAATGTGTGTGATCCATTTTTTGTGGAAAAAATATATCTTTAACCATCTTTTCAAAACCTCCTTATTTGCAGCAGCAGCAACAACAACAACAAAAACTTTTTTATATGACAAGTTAGACCTACAACTTCTACCCTTTGGGCGTATACAGGGTAAAACCCGCAACTACTACTACTAGTACTACAACTTTGAGAGTCATTTTTGTAAATATTTAGAAAATTACTATTTTACCTCTCCCGATGATTTCTTCATTGATTTGAGAAATTTGAACTATTCAATAATGATAGTTATTAAGTATGCATATGTATGTCTGCATATTTATATTTATGTATAGATATGTATATGTATATATATATGCATGCATATGAATAGATATGTATATGTATAGATATGTATATGTATAGATATGCATATGTATATGAATGTATATGTATATATATGTATATATGTATCTATATGTATGTACATATATAGGGTGAACTCATCGTCAAACTCTTAAATTGGCACCAATTTTCACTAGCCAATTCAAGTAGGCTTAAACCATTTTAAACACCTCAAGTATTGATCCACTATATCATTTTGACACCTTTTTGACAATCACTTAAAATTACAAAATGTGTGTGACACACTTGCGGATGACATGAGACGATGACTAATCAAAAGCTTACATGTGGAATTTGAATGTAAAAATAATAATTTTAAAACAAATTATTAAAAAACAACAAATTTTTCAGCAAAAATAAATAAATGAATAAAATTACCTATTTTCTACCATTCCACCCCAACTTGTATCACCCCACCCCTACCCCATTTGCCTTATGTCCCTTTTCCCTTCACAACTCTATAACCATTTTCTTGGTTCTTCTTCCATTTATTTTTTTAAAAATCATTAGATTTTAGGGTTTATTTTTTTTATTTGATTTTTAAAAAAAATATATGACAATCTTCTAACTTATTTTGAAAAACAATGTGTTTCTTGTTCTAAAAATTCTTTTTAAAATCAGTGGATGATATTTAAAGTTTTTGTTCTTATAAATGTTTTTATAAATTAGTTTCATAGTTTTTTTAATTTTTTTTTCATATTTTGTAAGGATTTTTATCATGAATTTTAATGGTGGAAGGTGGAATAAGTTGTAGGTCTAAAAAGTAACAAAGAAGGGAAAAACTCAAAAAAAAAATCCAAAGGAAAAAATCCCTCAAGCGCTCAAAATGGGTGCAACATACACAATATGTCAAATGAGAAAAAATTGTTAAAATGACACAGCGCGACTTAACATGAGATGTCTAAAATGAACAAGCCTAGTTGAGGTGTCTAAGTGAAAATTGATGCCAACTTTCTTTATAATGTGAAACTTATTTTACATTTTATTTATGATTATGTTCCCGTTTTGGTTATGACATAAGTTTTAAATATATTTATGTTTTTTGTGCGAAATATTTTGGGTTCACATGAAAATTGAATAAGGGGTGGGGGTAGAGAGCAATATTATTCTACTGCAAAGAAACTATTATTTTCTTAGTTTGCAATTGATTCTTTGATTTATACGGCAATTTACTAACTTAATTAGTGTGCACAACGAATAATGCACTATAATATAATGCTATATGTAAATCTCTGTTTTGACAAATTTAATATATTAGTACGTACTTTGTGGAGAACACCTTCATTGTGTTTCTTTTGTTCTATATTTATTTGTGCGTGTTAATCACAAAGTGACAATATTTTTTAAGACTCGATGATGAGTCCTATTATATTTGGCTTATTATGTCATTGATTAAAGTTAAGACGAAGGATTCAAGTCATATTGCATCATGAAGGTAATACATCGGGTGACAGTTCAAGTGCGTCATGATAATTAAATGTTGGGCTGGGTTTGAACAAATATTGACATAAAATGTCTTTTTATGTATAACACATTGGTTTCAATTTCTAACGTTATATTATGATGATGTATTGATGAATGAGAAAATTAATATGCTCTTCATAAACATCATGAAATTTGTCAAATTAAATTGCTCCATCTTGTATACGAATATTGTAGCAGGACATAATGTGTTTAAAAATAGCAGGTGATTAATTGTGTGAATATGAGTGTAGTAAAATAATCATAGTCAATTGTATTAATTAAACGAAAAACATTATGGATTCGGTAATTTTTGACGGAACCTAAAATTTTACACCATGACTACATGCCTTAAATCTCTTCTTGATTGTATGACTAGTAATTCCCTATATTGGCTGCTGGCAAGATTCCTAATAAGACTCTAAAGCTTTTTCCTTTTTGAGAGAGTTAATTTGTTTTTTTAATAAAGTGAATTCTTTAATTCTTGTTTTCACACTCATTGACTGGCTATGTTTGTGCCCAACAATTATGGCATTAACCAAGTCCGCACTTTGCCTTCTCTCCGTGAGCCATCACTTTCCCTCATCAGTCACTCGCAAAAGGGTAGGTATCGAGCAGTACTCGCTGAAAAAGAAGAACATAATGAAGCAGATTTGAATCCACCCTCATCTGTGGCAACGACCTTTGTGGTACCAAAGCTGACCTATGAGAACTATGATAGAGCAATTTGACATGATCTTTGAAAGAAGAAAAAGAGCCAAGGTGCATCCTCGAATCCTAATCAAGCCCCTATAACTATAAAATTGTGCATCCGATCATATGCAATAGTGGTGAATGAGCGTTCCTGTAATGAAGCGTAAGAAAATTGAGCATAACATCCCTTCCTCCGACCTTTTTAGGAGTAGGGGAGCATGGTGAGATATATAGATGTCCAATTCTACATCATCTAGTTGCTTGACCTTAATCTTGGGTTGATTTCGGACTTCAATCAGCCCCTTTGTACTTCGATCCAATCAATCAACCGATAAAGAGGCTAATCTCTTTTGTTTGGGACGGTATCTAAAATAAAGTCCTTGATTTTTGTTGTACAAGGGAAATGAATCATAGTATTAGTACCAATTTAACAAGCTTACCTAAAAAAAATTTTTATAGGTCGACGTTGAACGCTTAGACTTGGCCACTAATGAAGGCAAAGGTTTGGCAAGCGACTCAGACAACGTACATCTTACTACCATGGTTTAAGCTTTAGGATGGAACTATATATAGATATTAGGGAGGGGAGGACACCACTCATCACCACATTGAAAATATTCTTGATATTGTGATTGTGTATTGTTTAATGGATCGATTGTCGTGTTCTAACACACTAACATGGATCGACTTCCACATTCCTATGTAACTATGAGATTGGTTTCCACATTCAAAAATGAACATTGGATTAGGTACTACGCTCAACTATGCTAACAGTTTGAGTTTGGGTCCCTTGAGGTGACTAAAGACTTGACATACTTGTATATCTTGTAAGGTGAAGTTGAATGTGTATGTATGTTATAATTGACGTTGTTTTTTCAAAATTGTAAATGATTTTAATGACCTATTTATGTTTGTTCTACTATGTTAATTTAACCCATTATGTATCTCATTATTGAATGAAGCTGGACAATCCAAGGGTTTGAGAGTGTTAATGTTGCTAGAAAAGGGTTGTTCGTATGTTTCAAGGGTGAGAAGTGGAGGTAGTTTACATGATGTGAATATGTAGGTAGATTTCACATTGGAAAAAGGGATTCATGGTTAGAACATAGAAATCTTGATATAATTTACAATGTGTCGAGAGCAAGGTAATATGAAGATATAGTTAGGGGACATCAGAAGTGGCTAGTCGGAGTGTTTGTAGTTATATTTGTGGACTCTTATATGAGCTAGAATGGTTCTATGATAAACAACCTAGTAAGTAGGTCGACAGAGAAGGCGGTTTGTAGTAAGGGTACTAATGTAACTCTAAAGTATTCAAGCGAGGGTAACAATGGATAAACGGGTGGTTTATGGCATAATTTTACAAGTTGATTAATTCTTATGTCATGTGATGGGCTCCATGTTAATCGATAATGTCTACCAGTATGTGTGATTTTGTATTGATGCTACTCTTTGTTGCGGTAAAATCGCATAAGCAAGTGCACATAATTGTACAAGACATGGAGTGTCTCTTTTTGAGAGTCGTGTTTCATACCAACAGGGACTCACAATTGGAACATACCAATTTTTATAACATCAAGTTCAACACAAATGGAATTTCTAGATTTCAAGAGTTATTTGTTATATTAATCTAACCTAAAATGAAATATAACTAGTATGATTCAATTCCACCAGTTTCGAACAATGATTTGGGAAAGATCCAGGGAAGTGGCTTTCATAAGGAATCATGCAATCAATATTATATAAATGGGTCATTATTAAGTGTCAAATAACTTAAATATAAGGTCATATGTATGATCGTGGTTTCCCGACCTCTAATCTCCTAATATATTTAACACCCTAACTAAATTGTTGAGCGATGATAAAATGATTAAATACAAAGTATTAAGCTATCTTCGTGTATAGTTACCCAAGTAAGGTCTCTAAGTATATGCCTATCCTTGAGATGAATCAACCCTATCTATTCAGAGTTCAACAAGCTCCCCATGCCACACGTTCTAACTCTTATTTCCTCTCCCGAGTTCAATTTGGGCAATACATTTATTTCTATGGTGATTAAGCATGAAAATAATAAGAAAATATGAGAGATTTATGTGATAGTTAGTAAAAAACCCAAAACCAAATCAAATTCAAAAGATTAAAATCATCCTGTAGCTACATCCCTAGACCTAGGGTATGTAGCTACTCATAATCTAATAATAAATGTTAAAATGGTTCTCTTAGTCATCAATAAGATTGAAATAAAAAGAAATAGAGAATTAACCCTAAAACTTCAAAAAGTAGTTGTCCAGTTTCATCTTTAAAAAATAGAAAAAGAATCATCTAGTAAAATAAAACCAATCCCTATTTATACAAAAAGTCAAAACGGCCAATTTTGGGCCTCAGGTGCGCGAGGCGCAAGAGCTTCCCATATTCGAGTCCAGGCATTTTCGTCTTCTGTGAAGTATAGGATGAACACGATGTGTAATGCCTCAAATTGATTTTCACGACCTCCAATCTGCACTCCTCTCCGCGACGCGGGAACAACACAAAATTCTTTAGGCATTTTCTTCAAATTCTTCCCTGCTCCGTTTTTACCCGAATCTTTTGACTACTTTATTTATCCCTTTTTTTGTGCACGTTTCTCACATCGAACTTACCTACACAACTAATTATGTTGGTTAGTTCATAAATATACAAATGACTCAATATGAATATTAGTGCAGATATATTGACTTCAAAATCGGCTTAAATGCGAGCATAATTAGCAATCTAGACATGTCAGTATGCCCAAGATCACCACCCCACACTAAAAGCTTTGTTGGCGTTCCAATAAATACAAAATACTCCTAGATCTAGACTCCCTACACTAGAATGTGCATCCAGTATCAACTCCCAGAAATCTGTTCATGATCCACACAACACATTTTACCTTATGATATGCATGTCTCATGTATATGAATTGACAGCTTTTTGAAACCAATACTCCTACCACCATAGGCACCATTTATTATCACCTAAATTGATATAAAAAGTCCCCATCACGGCAATAAAAAGTCTTTATACTCAAATTACCATTATATATAATTTAGGGAGTTAGCATAAAATACCACTCATACTCACGATTATAATTCACACACATGCATTGAGAACCATAAGATTTCCAATTATTTTCATCTCTACTAATGAAGCGTATTGTGATCCAAATAAAATAGGAATTGTTCAGGGTTTAATGTAGGCTTAGGTTGAAGAAAGATTCATTTCGATGACATTAGTGACTTGTCCTCCCTATTGCACTATGTTCAATTATTTTTGCAATCACAATTATTCTATTTCATTAGCCTTGACCTTCTTCAACATTTCCAGCCTTACTACCCACCTTGACTTTGGTTTCTTGCCCCTTTATTTTGCATTATAAACTCATTTTTTAACACTTACCAAAAGCCACCTGTTACGACCCAAAGTACCCCCTAGGAGTAACCGGCGTTGTCGTCTTCTAATAGGACTAAGAAAATCCCTTAGAATACAACATAGCACATCATAGGTCAAAAATTTTAAAAATTTATAACTTTCTATATAGCGAAGTATATTCTCACATATAGTATATAGGGTTTACATAGACCCCTCACTTATGAAGCTTACATATGCTTCTCACTTAACTTATAACAACAACATAGTCTAATAGTTTGTCTCACATTAACCATCTAAAAAGTGAATCAAAATAGCTTGTGCATAGCCCTTAGTCTATTACAATATGCACATATAGGCTACAAGAAAGTCTCAACATGAGATTGGAATCATTGTCTCAAAATATAGACAAAACTAATAAGGCTTGATGAGTTGCTATATCCTCGTAACTCATGACGACTCACCAATTGACATATGAAATATCTAAGTCTTCTTCTCCAATAGCCACGAATCTCCTCAATGGCCCGCACCTAAAATGTTTGGGAAAAAGGGAGAAAATATGGGTTAGTAAAAACCATATGTACTAAGTATGGTCGCTATGCATAAAAATCATTAATGCATCAGAAAAGGCACAATTTAGTCAACACCATGCATAATATCCAACAACTCAATATACACATATATGAAATATCATATGTCAACCATACATATAAGGAAATCATGCAATACTTGTGAAATGCCAAGAATAAAGCCCCATAACCCTATCCAAAATTAAGTATCACATCATGCGACCCACCTCATACATACAAGATATTATCGTACTTTATCATGACATGGTAAATGCAACAATACTACTCATAGCATATACTTATAATCAAAATCATAATCATAATCATAATCATAAAATAACACTATTAGAACCATCCCTTAGGTTCCCATATGTGAAATGAGTAAGAGAAGTCCCACATCCCCCCTCACTTTATGTAGTAGCATTCAAGACAATCCTAATAAGAGTCCACATATTTAACTTTTCAATTACATTTACATCAGGGAAGAAGAGCAATAACAAACAGAGAGCATGTGAGCTACATGGGATCTGGTATACTCCCACACTGAAAAAAGAGGATTAACACTTGCCTAAGGTGTAACCATACATACATAGCTATCTAGGGAATCCATTAGCAAGAGTCCTATGTTTGAACACAGTTAAGGGTCAAGGATATTGTTATTACAAACCTTGACTTTCTAGACGTGAAGGTTTCCATCTCATGAGACAACACGATATTTTGGGAATTTGGACTTGTTAGCGTGAGAAAACCTATGTGGGAGGCCGGACTAACTAAACGTGAGACCTCCATCTCATTTACATGCCCTTTCGATGCTGAGCAATTATTCCCTTTAGTAATCATATTATTTCATCATACAAGTTCACATTAATATCTTCTAGACTCCAATGTAAACATCTTACAATATATAGCTCATAGGTCATAACAAGTGAGAACAATTCTTTCACTTTAGACACCACTTTGCAAGTGAGTAAACCTTTTACTCAGCACTTTATTACAATCATGAGAAACTACTTTCAACCATATAATATTCGTATCATAACATACAAACATAACTCATGCTTAATTCAATGTCTTAGGGTTAAGGATGGGGAATACCTAGCACAACATCACAACCACACATTAGACATAGGAGCATTACTATCTAAGTAACTCATATTTCACTATTGAATCTAAGGAGAGCAAATCAACATACCTTCTTGCCCTCTCTAAGAACCTTCATACATCCATTACCAAGAACACATAAACAATTTCATTAACAAGGTAAATTCAAGAAGTATTTACATAATTAACAACATTGTAGTCAATTTACTGGTTCATCATCTTCACAATTCACCCTAATAATTAAACTTTTCACGAAATTAGGGGAAAGACATGGGTCTAGGAATCATCAATTAACCATCAATATATACTTAAAAAACATTAATTCATAATTTTGTTTTTCAAAGAAGAATCCATGGGTAGAAGAAAAATCTAGATTTGGAGAATTTAGAAATCATCTTTTGAAGGGACCTCTTGGGAAAAAGAATCCCGAGAGTGAAACAAACCATAGCTTAATGGATCTTAACCCAATATATCAAAGTGAAACCCTAGAGAAATTGATCTTATTCTTCAAGCTTTCATGCTTTTTCAATGGAGGATTTAGGAAGAGTGGAAGTAGAGAGAGATAGCAACTTTGGTTTTTATTTTGGGGAATTGGTTGGAGTGGGTACAAACGAATTAAAACGAACCTTAATAAATATATAGTCACCACCTAATTACTCGAAATACCTA
Organism: Solanum lycopersicum; assembly: GCF_036512215.1. Lineage (NCBI taxonomy): Eukaryota > Viridiplantae > Streptophyta > Magnoliopsida > Solanales > Solanaceae > Solanum > Solanum lycopersicum. The sequence goes on from NC_090809.1 coordinate 32,833,781, forward strand.
TTGCTTAATTGGGGTTTTTGTAAAGTTAAAATGTTTAAAATACGACTTTAACGAATCTATGAAGTTGCTACACATCGCGGGGTCAATTTAAAATTTATTTTTGAATTCCAAGTTGAGGAAGTGGACCTCCTGTAGGAACCACGTTGTGAGGTAAATTTTTGATCCCCACATGATGGCTGCGCGTCGCATAGAAGTCACCCATTTCTTGGCTATGCGCAGGCTACTTTGGTAGCCTGGTCGCTCAAGTTCGGGCCCTCCTCAAGGACCCTTCCGGTGGTCCTTGGGGAGTTGTGACTGTACGTATTGACCGTTTGTACAATATTTTACATATTTAGGGTTTTTTTTTATAAATTTTGTATTTCATATGACCCTCCCAAACCTTCATTAAATACAGGGACGTCAACTAGTTCAATTTAACTAGTTTTCGGACGTTAAGGATTTCCTTTGATGTTATGGCCCCATTAATTCTCAAACATGTTATTTACACTTATTTAGGTCTAAAATCATTCTTAATTAGCACGTGAGGCTCTATTTTAGGTCCTGGAATTTCCGGGGTGTGTCACAAGCCTTGACTTAGAGATTTCTCTCAAGTTAAGGTACATATTACCCGTTTGTTAGGGCCAGGGTCATCATCAAGGTATTACTAAGTTAGACACCTTCAAATTGGGTTTCCCTTTGTTGAAGTGCAAAATTGCCTAGTACCAAGGTCAACACAAATTTCATTCTTGGGGTATAGTTGTCAATTTTCTTTCATTTCTCCCCAACAACCATATCTTTCCCATCCTATCTCCTTTTACTTTTGTTCGTTCCTTTCAGTCTAACAGAGTGCATTAGGGGTCGGGATCAAAACAATGGTATCAATAAAAAGGATTTGGATCATTATGTGGGTTAGAACAAAATAAAGGTCACATGTTCAAGTGGGCTCAACTAAGGATATTAAATAGGCTCAATTCCTGAAACATTTCCAAGGAATGCCTGGTGTCATCTTTTAAGCACAATAGCACCGACATTTAGCTTCAATAACAATACAAGAAAGTTCAGACTTAGAAACATGTCATATATATCATCTTGAAGCTCACCACTCATGGCACAAGTTGTATTCCGAAAGATGAATACCAGCACACAATCATGTAAAGTTGAAGGTTCATTTAAGCTTAAGTTGTAAATTTCTATCATATACAAAAATTCAATGCATTCAAACATCAATTCGCTCATGCTTTTATGATTTTCAGAGAATTACAACTTCAACACAACCCAATCTACAACTCAAATGATGAATCTCCCTTAAGATGGTCGTCATCTATCTATCATTGGGCAGCTTGACTCAATCTATGACTACAGACTCAATCCTTGTAGAAAAAATCTTTTTCGTATTTTTGTACACTCCAAAGGGACTATCCTTGGCTAATGAACTGATAACAACTAGAAAGGAAGAAAAAATCAAAACAAAAGAAATAGAAAAAGAAACATCAAATATGCTACTCACCCAACCCCATACTTATACAATAGAATTGTCCCAACACATTAAAATAATTTAACTAAGTTCGAAGGGTAATGTAAAATAACTCCCTCATAAATCCTCCATGGAATCATTGCCATCAACATCATCACCCGCCAGTGTTGGGCCCATCTTCTCTTCGGAATATGAGTCAACATCAAAACCTATGTGCAAGTTCTCCTCATCCGTTGCAATGTCATTTTCAATCGGCTCCCTCAACTTTGGTACAATGCCCAATAACTCTTTAGTATGAGCATTCAATAAAACACATTGAACTCTAAAAGATCTATCATATTAGATGGCCTACCACCAATCCTGTGCCAAAGAATCTCTAAGACATACATCTCGCCATGATCAGGTCATCTCTCCGTGGCTCTCTTCAGTGGTAAGTATCGGGCTGAAGTCAGTGTCAGGTCTCTTCGTCTAAGTGATATACACCTTTGTAGCGTACAATGGTTCTATATAGTCTAACAGCTCCGCTGGGACTCTTGTAATATCACACATTTTAGTAATAAGCCCATTAAATGCATACCTTTGGCTCTTGTAGACTGTACCCTTCCACATTATTGATTTGATAATGGCACCGATGTTGATTTATATGCCCTTCATTAGAGCATACAAACACACATCTGGTCAGGAATGATGATTGTGTAGTGTTATCTTGGGATCAAATAATTCATCACCACTTTTAGTCACATCCGTGTCTCCATCTTCATGTGCGCATATCGTAGAGACTTATGATACCTTTTGACATTATGTTTAGTCCATTGATCCATGAACTGAGGCCCACACAACAAATTTTGAATCGGCTGGTATGAAGGGCATATGTTTATCCCTGTCAACACTGTGATGTCTTCATTCTTTGTCATTCCTAAGATATTTTTTTCTTGGTTTGTGAGATAGAGACGATGATCCTCTTTAACTATCATATTATGAATGATTCTCGGGCATCTAATTCTCATAGAACTCATGAACCATGTTCAGATTGCACTCACCGGGGTCAACAAAAGGGAAGTCCATCCTTAGCTCCCCCACCTGCCTTCGAATATATGGAAACTCGCGTGCTAGTAACCACCCTCTAAATGAAATATCATACACTAGAACCTCACATGATTTTTACAATATAAGAACATATTAAAATAGGGAATAATAGCTTTTGAAGGAATAACCTCATGCAATGTTCTGTTGCCTCCATAATGCACATCAGATGGTGACGCGTGGCAACTCTCTAAAACTTGTGTTACCTCCTTCTCATATGATCTGGACATTGCCTAAACAACTGAACAAATAGGGATAATCCAATATATAGAAGCGTTCATCATACTTCAATCTCTATTTTTTGTATGTTGGTGCCTCAGGTGTAAATAAGCCACTTACTAGAAAATTTACAATATCTACATACCGTTGTACCTAAGAAATTTCCAACGCAAGTAACTTTTGTTTAGGAAACTTTTCACGAACATGTCCCTCATTTTACACATGCTATGAGTCTTCCAATAGAGATAGATGATCAACTATTTGGTTCTCCATTACTTTCCTATCACTAATTTCTAGATTAATCTCTTTATAATACCTCTAAAATGACTTAGCGGTAACAAGAACCTTACACTTGTCTTGAAAATTTGAAGTCCTAATATAAGTTAAAATAAGGTTAGGAGGCAGTGTTTAAATTTTTATGAAGTTTTGAGGTCAAACATTCAAGAATGTCTCTGACGTTGGAAAGGTTTGCCTTGAAGTGACCTTGTGTGTCTTTGTATATTTCGTCAAGTTTGACGTGTTCGGTCTGGATGAAATTGATGTGAGAGGTCCTAAACTCGTATAAAAACATATTCGGGTTAAAGACATTCGGTAAAATATCCCCAAGGACCAAACAAGGGTCCTTGGGAAGGACCCATCATATAAGCCAAAAGCTATTAAACAAGACCAAACTACAGTTGACAATCAACGACTAGTAGCTCAGTCGATGCCCCGTAGGTGAGATGCGTAGGTTGAAACACAGTCATGGAGGTTGCCCTCCCTTCCGAATAGCCTTACACCCAAACCACGGACCAACAGAACAGTCCGTTGGTCGGCCTATGAGGCATCGATGGGCAGGTGTAGGTGAAGTCTACAATTTCGCAACTTTACTATAAAGTGGAGGCATAGGCCAAAGTAATTTTACCCCACGTTCAAATAAAAAAGGGAGGTTATTTAAAAGGGTATTTTGGATATTATAAATAGTTTTATAAGTCCTAAACATGTAGATGAATTCAATTATTCTAAAATCAAAACCCAAAACCACTAAAGAGCTCTCTAGAACTCCATTTAAGCTTGAAGGGAAATTGAAGATGGAAGGTTGATTTCTTCACCTTTTTCTCTCAATTTTCGTGTATTAAAATCTGTTATTGTATGGTTTTCATCCTTGAATCTCTTTTCTTCAAGGAGCCAATCTTCAAAGTGATTTCTGAAGTCTTCCAAAGAAGAACTTGTCCAATTTCGTAATCTATCCAAGGGATCATTCATTAATGGTTTTGAATCATTGTAATTGATTAAATTATTGTTAATTATATGATTTTAACTAAAAAACACTACGAACCCATGTAATTCATGTAACCTTATATTTGACTACTTAATGAGTAAATTAATTACGTCTTAATGTTATTGAATTCTTATGTAGTTTGATCAGGGGTATTGAATTATGATAGAATCATGCTAGAATTCTTAGTATGCTTCTTAAAATTCATAAATTTATGTTTAATTACATATGATTCATTGAAAATTGTAATTATTGGATTGAATTGTAAACTATGGTCATTGTTAAAGGCCTTGGTATATTATGTTTCATGAATTGCATATGGATTGAAGTTGTGAGGTTGGATCAATGGTATGTTGCACTAACTTTCTATATATTGTATAGTCTAGTTATTATATGATGATGATTATTTGTATGGTCCACTTATGGTGGCGGTGCTTATGTGCTACACTTGCGACTAATGTGACCTTGTCGACATTACTTTATGAATTGTGAATGATGTGGCCTCACCGATATTACTTTATGTATCATGGATTTATAATGTTATAACTTGATTATGTGAATAGTATGAATTTAAAGATTACTTATGTGTTTATGTGGAGTCAAAGCATGAGTTGTTCTAGTTGATGATGTATAACTCTAGTAGATTATAGTGTAGTCATTATGTGGATTACTTGATGTTGAAGTATGATGTTTATTTATAAATTATATGATACTTGTGATGAATTATGTGATGATTGTATAGAAGTGTGTAGGATTAATGGTAAGTATTCTTAGTTGACCATGTGCTTCTAGAATGATTTGTTATATGTGAAGTATGTTTATGTCTTGTTTTGGTAGACTTATGTCCCTTACTTGATACATGTATAATGTGAATATAAGTGCTTGTCTTAGTAGGATAAAGCTTCTTAGTCTTGTATGTGTGATTGACATGTGACCTTGAACATTGCTAAGAAGGTCCTTTATGTGGAACCTTCATCCTAGATGTAAGGCTACGATATCCTTGAAGTCAAAAGTCGTAATGGTATCCTTCTTGCGTGAATGGTGAACTTACTGTAGCAACATGAAATCATCTATAGGAAAGTCATTGATCTATCCTCTTGACTTTTCTAAGGCAACCTTAAGGGACCTCTTTGGTACATGTAATGTGATTAGGTGATGAACAAGATATCCAAACCCTTCATGTACTCTTTTGTTTAACAAATTTGAAAGAAAAAAGGCTAGCACCGAGTGATTATGCATGGGTAATAGCTATAGTTATGTGTGAGGCCTGAGTAAATAGGAACCCTCAATATTCCTTAACCATGTGCCTACATTAAATGTGTCCAAGTTCTACCAATGGCAAGTAGAACACCCTTTATCGGAGTAGGGTTGACTCCGTATTCCATTTTTGGATACCATGGTCTATGATAGTTATTGTCTGTTCTCGTCATTATATGGGATACCTACTTGTATTAGAGAAGTAACTATGAATCTTAGGTGGTGGTATGGGAAACTATCTAGATATTGCACGATTAGGGTTTGAAGATGTTAGTGAGTGAGTCTGTAGGCATTCTCCAAGACCATTACTTGAATGTCCTTATTATGAGATGGATGTCTCTTAATTTACTAATAAAAATAATGACTTAAGTTTGATAGTATGTTAATGACTAAGTACTTACCTACTGTAGTTTAAGGTTGCTTAATTAAGGTATGAAGGGGGAATACAAATGGTCACGCCATGTCTTATCTAGGGAAGTCTTAAGAATTAATCTAGAAGGATAATAACTTGAATAAGTAGATGCGATATAGTCTTAAGGATTATCTAGGTAATCTTGGAGAAGTAGTATGGGCGTTCTCTTCTTGCATTACTTAAGTAAGTCTTTTGGATAACCTTTGGAAATAAAATATCATATTTTATGTATGCTATTATGTGTAGTGAGAATGATCATATCCTAGGTAGTCTCTTCGGTGTGTGTGAAGGGATTGTATGCGCGGTCGCTTCACAACTCACCCAAGTGAATTTTAGAATCACCTTTGGTAGGAGGATCTCATGTATATGTGTTTGGTGTATTTTAAGTGTATTTATCTCATGATAGGTGGTCTTAAAGATCATTTACGTGTTCTTTGAGAGGGTGTATGGGCGGTCTCTCTTTATCTTACTTAACTGAGTCTGAGGACTTTTAGTGAGAGGGTTGCATGCTAAATGGGTTCAGTTTAATACTGAATTCGTTCACTGTAAATTGGCAAGGCTCACTTTAAAATTTCTTATAATGTGGTAAAATATTTATATGATTCCTTATATGTTTCTAAGGTGTTAAATATTGTTTTTATGCTTATACTATGATATTTTAATCAAAAAGAGCGTATTTCTCAAAAATGTCCGTTTTCATGATTTTATGCATTATGTCATACTTAGTTGAAGTGTTTGTACTAATACCATACATTTTGTTATATCTAAAGTTGTATTTAGAAGATGAGAAGTGTCTTGAACTAAAGCTTGGAATCTAGCAATCATTAAAGCAAAGTTGAAGTATGTCCTCAAATGAATCAAGAGCATTATCATCTTTAGATTTCTTTAAATTCAAAGTATTATAGTAGACTAAGTTTTCTATATTAGTATTGTATGGGCCGTGCCCAAAGTATTATTGATTCTAAGATTGACATATGTTGAGACTTAGTGTATTCTATAATTTTAATATGAAAGATGTTTATAGATATTTCGTGTGAAATTTTTTAATTCCGTACTACTTTTCATACAGGTATGTAATAAATGATGTCAAAGGGCTTGTACAAGACCTCTTAGTGGTAAAGTACGCTGGTTGCACTCCGAGAGTGTCATATATTCTAGGGTGTGATTTTAGGGTATGAAAAACTTGATATCAGAGAATATGTTATGAAAGTGGTCTTTGGAGTAAAAAAGTATCATAAATCCATGTCTAGTAGAGTCTCGACCATCGGTGTGAGTGGCAACACATCTCTGGGCAAGAGGCTATAGGACGATAGAGTTTCACTTTCTTCATCAATCTTATGTCGTGCCTATAGAGTTGAGGTGTTTATTCCTAATATCTTCTCTTCTATTTTTAGGAAGATAAACACTAGAAGGATGGACGCAAGAAGGTTGGAAAAAGGAAAGGTGGATGAGGAAGTTCCTCCTCAAGTTCAGCAAGTTGAGAAAGTTCTACAAGGTGCTCGAATTCCTCCAAAAGGTGTTCAAGTTCCTATTGGAGGTGAAGGTAATGAGGTTCCAGTGGTTCCCACAGAAATGATAAATGGGGAGATTAGAGAGGCTTTACTTACTTTATCCTGAACATTCACTACCCATGTGAACTGGGTTTTGAACCTAGATTGAATATTGTGGAGAGGACTATGACATCTATATTGAGAGATTTTGTAAGGATTAATCCTCCTATATTTCTTGTCTCTAAGGTGGGATAGGATCCCCAAAAGCTTCTAGATAGTGTGTACAAGGTGTTCAGTGACATGGGGGTGACTTCCAGGGAAAATGCGAAGTTAGTTTTGTACCAATTAGGGGAGGTTGATCAATAGTAGTATACTCAATGGAAAGATAATAGACTAGTTGAGACGGGTCCTATACACTAGGAAGAGTTTAAGGAGGCTTTCTTGGGAAAGTACTTTCCTCGTTAGAGGAGGGAGGTGAAGGTTCAGGAATTAATTAATCTCAAGCAAGGGAACATAAGTGTTGAGAAATATTCCTTGATGTTTAGTATTTTGTCTAGGTATTCTCCATCCTTGGTGTTTAACCCTAAGGATGAGCTGAGTAGGTTTGTGATCTGTCTTGCCGACCTTGTGAAAGAAGAGTGTCGTACGGCCATGCTTCATGGTGACATGAACTTTTGTAGACTCATGGTGTATGCTCAATCCATAGAGGAGTGTAATCTTAGTAGGATCGCAAGGAACTTGAAGAGGAGTGGACAAAGTAATCAAAACTAACCCAGGTTCAAGAAGAAGGCTCAAACTCAAGATTAACCTAGAGATCCTAAGGTTAAACTTGAGAAAGGTAGTGGTAATCCGACTTGTGCTATATGTGGGAAGAAGAACTATGGGCAATTCCTAATGGGTACCAGGAGTTTCTATGGTTGTGTTAAGGAAGGGCACAAAGTGAGATGTTGTTTAGCTATTGCGGCTAGAGAAAAATAAGGCAAGCAAGTTACTAAAAGTGTTCCAGGTAGTGCTGATCCAAACAAGAATCGTTTCTATGCACTCCAGGAAAAGGGATACAAGTTGGATGATGATGAGGATGTTGGTAAGTTATAGTTTCTTTCTTTTAGTTGTTATGAGTTCCTTCTAAGTGGTGGAGTATGGCGAGTAGTGTAGTTTTTATTGTTTTCTCATCTCTTCCCTTCCATTCAAGCTTTAGATTAGGATGTCATAGTAGCATGTTACTTGTTGCATTGTGTTCAAGAGTCTTGTTGGATTTGAATTTCATTGATTCCTCGCATTGTGTATTTAATGAAGTTATTATTTTGGTGTAAATTAAGTTTATATGGTTATATCTATTATATTATCATGTTTTTATCATTAATTGCCTAAAAGTTGCATTTTTGGAATTTTGAAGCATGTTCGCTGCCAGGGAATTTAGCTCAATGTATAATTTTTGCAAAATTGCATAATTAATTCTTTGGTTAAAGTTGTTGTAATGTGTATAAAACTGATGTATATGAGCATTGTAATGAATATAAAAATGGTTCTTGCTATTTGGAATGAATAATGTGAGTCTTATGATATGATCAGTTATAGATTTATTTCTATCTTCTTGTTGTGTTGTAAGTCTCTTGATTTTGTGAAATTAATGCTTTATCCTAAATTATGTATTGAAAAATGTGTTATGTGGTACGGTTATGAGTTTTTAACTGAATCGCTAGCTTTGGAAGTGTTCAGAGAGTGGAAAGTGTCATTCTAGGATGAATGTTGTCCATGTGGGGGATATTCGAATACCTCTAAAATGACTTAGGTATGCCTTGAGTATAACGCTTGTTTCTTCATATTTGATGTCGTAAAATGAGTTAAAATATTTTAGGCAGCAGTGGTTAAGGTTCATGATGTTTTGAGGTCAAACGTCCAACAAAGTTCATGACGTTCAAAAGGTTTGCCTTGAAGTGACCTTGTGTGTCTTAGTATGTTTCATCAAGTATTACATGTTCATTTTTGATGAAATTGATGTGAGAAGTCCTAAACTCATCTAAAAACATATTTGGGTTGAAAACGTCCATGCAAACATCCCTAAGGACCAACCCTGGGTCCTTGAGTAATGTCTCATCATATAAGCCAAAAAGTGTTAAACAAGCCCAACCTATGGTTGGCAATCGACAGCCAGTAGGTCAGTCGATGCCCCGTAGGCGAGGGGCGTAGTTTGAAACTTTCACGACCGGAATCAAGACCCCAAACAAGACCGGCGTCGTTTGCCACTCAGAGGTCGCAGACAAGACTGCATACGTCATCCTCTACTTTATCTAGTTTAATTTTAGCGGAAAATTTATAACTTTTTTTTATTAACATATATGTATACATACTATTTAAATTTATATAAGTTCACCATCAACAATCTAATATTAAGATCAACAAATGAAACAAATAGTTTATAACTGTATTAAATGTATTTTTGCAGAAACGGCACCAATACGAAGTCTGAAATGAAACACCAGTGGAACATGATCCACTAGATAAATCCTACATCTAATCTAGAAAATAATAGTAGACATCCTCGAAAGCATGAGGGCCTACCGAATCCGGATGAACGCTCCACGTCCGGATAGCGGCAACGTCAACCTGTAAGCTCAAGCGTCCACCTGTGTGTGCACCTAAAATTATAGCATTGTATGGGATTAGTACAAACTTGTACTAAATATGGGTATATGAAAGCACACACCAATGACATTCATGAGTAAAAACATCTCTCTCCAAACAACATGATTAGGGAAAGTCAAGTCAGTGGATTTTCCAAAATGGGATTACGAAAGTTAGTTAGCTTTCCAAATTTGTATTAGGAGAGTCATTCCATTAGAGTAACATGCATCATCATACATATCATATTGCACTCAATACATAATATCTTACACATAGCACATACCATTTTTCATATAGCACATAACATTTTTAATATAATTAATTTATATGCCATGAGACCTTGGAATCATGGAGTTGACATTAAGACTTCCCAAAATAGGTCTCAACATATGATACCTCAACTAGGGAGCTTTCATTAGTAAACATATAGAATACTTCATTCATTTATACCTACTTCACTTCATTTGTTTCATAGGATAGTTTGAACACCAGTAATACCTAGGATGTAGTTTAAGATTTTCATCGGGTTTGTTGTGCAATGATCAAGAATAACCTAATGTCATTACTTAGGTCTAGCTCACTTCTTGATTATCCTACCCTAACACCATTGGTATCATTCATTTCATTTTGTACATCATTTGAGGCTGGCCTTATTCATTCATAGGGAACTTTATCTTTAACCGACATAGATCATGTGAGCATCATGAATCCAGTATCTCCCCCCTCCCCCACCGAAAATGGTGAATAACCAGCCAAAGTGACCCAATACATACTAGCGTACATGGGAATTGAACCCCGCCGGATCCCTATATTGATAGTATAGGTTCGAAGACTAGGAGATGTAAGGAAACCCACCATGCCAGGCATGCCGGAAAGTCTCATCTCATAAGTGTTACGTGAAGCTCCGCCCTTCCCGAAAGAAGGTATCACCACTCATAGCTAGTATATCGGTGATCAGTATAAAGTTCCATTACATTAAACTCATACGACATGGAACCTGGCTTCTAGTATGAGGACATCATCGCATAAAAGATAATTTCTTATCTCATCATTAGTATTAAGTGTATATTGATCTAAATGCTTTCATTAGAGTGTTCATAGAGTCTGGTCTCTTCATTAACATTATACTCTCATATGTTAGTACATTTTGGTAAAATTTACTTAGGCTCACTTGAGATTGCTCTCCACTTTTACATTATCATCCTATCATGTTTTCAGCACATCCATTATAGGTTCATACCCGGGTGACCACATCAGCGAACTTCTCCTACTCCTCCTTGCCCTTAAGAAAGTAGAACATGTTCCTTTTAGGAGACTCGGCTGCTACTGCATCCCGTTGGTTAGGCCTAGTATGAGCATTACCTCTAACCTAACCTCTTTTCTGTGGGCAATCGTTAACCATGTGACTGCTCTTAGTGCAACCGAAGTAGGCATTAATCTCATGTCTGCACTCTCTACTGTAAGCACGACCAAACTTAGCAAAGTCCTTTCTGGGACACTGCATGTCACTTTTATTGCCCTTCTTGGGCTCAGGTCTGCCTCCTCTAGGTGTTGTACTCTTCTAGAAGTTAGAGTTCCGTGAACTCTGTTGCCCCTTTTTAACTATGCGATGCTCATGGATTCCAAAGTTATTCCTCTTGCCCCCATTCCTAGGAACTGCCTGATCATGAGGCTTAGGACTTCTAGCATCATGAACGCCTCTCTTTTTTTGACTGTCCTCTACCTGTTGGACATGTACCATCATCCTATAGAGGTCCATGTTATCGTGAAGCATCTCAGAACAACACGCCTCCTCCAAATCACAATTGGAACCTGCTCATATCATCCCTACTTTTAGATACAAGGGAAGTAGCATACCTGGACAGTTTAACAAACTTCAGGGAATACTCCCTGACTGTCAATGATCCCTGCTTAAGGTTGATAAAATCCTCAACCTTAGACTCCCTTATATCTCTGGGAAAGAATCTCTCCAGAAAGGATGTCTTAAACAACTCCCAAGTAACCGAAACTCTGCCCAAAACATGGCTATCTTGCCACATCTTGCACCAAGTCTGTGCAACATCTGTGAGTTAATAGGAAGGCAACTTTTCTTTATCAGTATCTGTGGCCCCATAGCCACCGAAATCTTATGCACCTCATCCAAAAACTCTTTAGGATCCTCTGAAGTCTTAGACCCTATGAAAGTAGGAGGATTCATCCTCGTAAAGTCTCTCACCCTGTTGCCTTACTGCGAACTAGTAGGTTCTTCATCTTAACATTCTGCCAGTTGACCTGGTCAGTCATGGCCTTGGCATGCGTACTGTTTTCTTGTGCCATCTGGGACAGAGATGCCCGTAGATCAGCATCAATCAACCCAGCAGGGTTAACCGGCATAGCCACTCCTTCAGCAAGAGATTCGGTGGAACCTGATTGCACCAAGCAGCTACTCTTTCTCCTTTTTAACCAATTGTTCTCCTAGTATTTATTCTCTAAAAACAACAAGGAATGATGTTAGACACACTTCATTAATAAATACATACTTCATTTCGTTTTTGTCATAGGCTAGTGTTAACACCAACTATACCTAAGATGTAGTTTAAGACTTTCATCGGGTTCACTATGCAATGATTAAGAATAACCTAATGTCATTACTTAGGTCTATCTCACCTCTTGATTATCCAATCCTAACACCTTTGGTATCATTTATTTCATTGTGTACATTATTTGAGGTTGACCTCATTCATTCATAGAGAACTTTAAGTTTAATAGACATAGATCACGCGAGAATCATGAAATCCAGTATCTCTCCACCACTAAAAAGAGGTGGATTCACCGGCCAAAGTGACCCAAAACATGCTAGCGTACATGGGGATTGAACCCTGCCAGATCCCTATATTGGCAGTATAGGTTCGAAGACTTGGAGAAGTAAGGATACCCATACCCGGCATGCCGGATAGACTCATCTCATAAGAGTTACATGAACCTCCGGCCTTCCCAAAATAAGGCATCACCTCTCATAGTTAGTCTTTCGATGCTCAGTACAAAGTTCTAATACATTCAACTCATACGTCATGAAACCTGGCTTCTAGTATGGGGACATCATAGCTCAATAGATAATTTCTCATCTCATCATTAGTATTAAGTGTATATTGATCTCAATACTTTCATTAGAGTGTTCATAGAGACTGGTCTCTTTATTAACTTTACATTCTCATAGGTGAGTACGTTTTGGTAACATTTACTTAGGATCATTTGAGACTGCTCTCCTCTTTTACATTAGTCTCTTATCATGTTGTCACCACATTCATTAATTTTCACACTTTTTATCTTCATAATTACTCACCCCTTATTACGTGAATAATCATTTCATCATATGCCAATGTACTTGACCATTTAGTGTATCTCACACTCTTACTTAGCCCTTCTAGGGTTTCATCATATCATCACATAAATCTTACATTTACTTACTTTTAAATGTATGCTAGACTTATGGGTCTACACGTACAAGCCATGAGGCTTCAGTCATAGTTCATTTAAGTGATTCATATCTTCGTAAGATTATGTCGTACAAGACTTATGCATCTTGTATGTACACCAAGATCTCGATTTCGACCTATGTGGGCAGCATTACCTTGAACATTAATTCACGTAAGACATATATCAATACGGAATTTGGGCAAGGGAACCCAGTTTCGAATTCCTTAGAAAACACTTACATTTTTTTTTTATTTTGTTTTGATCCATACGTCTTGGGGACCCAAGGTCGAGCCCCAAAGCCTTCATTTTATTTTTCTTAATTTCTCTCTTTATTTTTCACTAATTGGGGCTGAGAGGATGTGGGATTGAATCTCTACAACCTCATTCCATTTTATTTTATTTTCTTTAATTTCTCTACTTCTTGGCCGAGAGGGTGTGGATTCGATCCCCCACAGACTCACTTGAATGTTTCTCTTTAAGTTTTCTATGGGTCTTCCTAATGGTCGTGGGTATGATTCCCACACACTTCAAACTTTTATTTTTGTTTTTATTCATCGTTAAATCTGATTGAGAGGTGGTTGGTTCGAATCCCACTCCTCTCATTTCGTATTTTTTTTATTTTCGGATGAAGGCACAGGGGTTTGAATCCCACAATCCACATTCTCTTTTCTCACATTATTTCAATGAATTTTTACATGGTGAGGTCACAGGTTCCATTCTCAGTGGCCTCACATATTTTAATTCATTTTTACATAGCATGATAATCCCCTTAGCTTTGTCAAAACTTATCAACGAGATGCTGGAAGATTGTACAGCATAGTTTCTCAACTCTTTCACATTAAATGTTTAGACGTTTTTAGTAGGTTTTAGTGAGTTCTTTAGTTGCATTTTCATGGATTTATTTTACTATTAGTTTCCACTCAAATAAGCATTTTTAAATAACTTATGATCATCACGATATAAGAAACTTTGTGCACATGAAAAACAACCATAAACATGTCATTTTTATCTAACTAGAATCCAAGACAGTATATCACGGCTACACATTGCACACACATCATTTTTCACTTAATCTCGGAAAACATGCTCAATATTCACATAATTCCAAACATACATACATTAACATAATAATCATGAAAATAACTTACATCACTTATTTCTACCAGCAAACATACCTAACGTATGATTCGATGGGAGCTAGTGACAGGGATATGCAACAGGGAACAACCCTAATTTTTTGGAAGACATTCGTCTGAACCTTAGGGTTCCTTAGGGAAAAGGGACAAAGAGAGAAGAGAATTCACACCTTTTTGACGTTTATATCTTGACTTGCTGCCCAAACCTTCGAAAAATTTCATCTAAGTCCAAAAGCTTCAACACTAACACGATGGAAAAACTCCTCTCTTGGCCTAACGTTTTTTGTTATGTTTTGAATAAGTTTTTAACGTGAAAGATCTTCAAGTTCAAAGAATTTTTAGTTGCTAATCAGTTCTTGTGTTTTTAGCAGAGGAATGTTAAATAGAAGAGAGATATTGATGTGAGAGAGCGAAACAGAGTTAAACATGAAAGAGAGTTAAAAGAGGTGAAGTAGTTTAGACTTAGTCAACTAGGACTCTTTCAAATAATATTGAGAAAAATCTGATTTTTCTTTTATTTTAAATCAGCCAATAAATATTAATTAATTAAACTAATTACCAATATAAATAAAAACAATCTAAATTATTGCTTCCACCTAGGTTCGTACCCAGGTGGAGCAAGACTTCACTCAAAGGTTAATTTTTGGCCCTCTCTCCCCAAAATTCCCCTCCACCTTATTAATTAGTTAATTAATTATGTGTTTAGGTAATTAT